>NC_064645.1:177773592-178389092 GCF_023864345.2 Schistocerca serialis cubense
GAGTCTAACGTCTTAGATATTTGGCGTTCACCACGCAAAACCTTCATGGTTGAAGAGATAAATTTCTAGTTAAGGTCGTTTGATTAGTTTTGGACTACTCACACACAGTCTAAGGAAAAAGTAAAAAACAAAGTTTTTGACGTCACATGTGCTAAAGTTTATATCGTACAATGATACAATTTTGGAGGTACACTGAAAGGTTTATATGGATACTGCCTGAAAAATTTGTTGATAGTTGCTAGTATAGATATAGTAAATCAAAACGTTCTGCCTGATGCAGAAGTTTTACTGCATGAACATTGAAAATATAAGAAGAGATAGTTTTTTATTCCTTTCGACATTTTGTGCAGAGTGTCAGCGAGAAGAAGTTTCGTAAAAGTTTGATATCCATAGATATTATAAAAGTGTATGTATGTATGTGTGTACGTATGTCTTTGTTTATGTGTATACCACATCTCTTTCAAAACTACTGGGGCGATGTCAACCAAACTTTTTTCAGAACGAATATAATCTCGGTTGAGAAATTATTTGGTGTCAGTTTTACATTATATGTGGTTTCATGATTGATGGGTCATGGTATCCAGCTACTTTTACACAATCTGATGATGCGCCAGAAGCGTGAAACGCGCCATTGACACTAAATAGTTACGCAACAGAGACTGTTGTTCTGAAATGCTTCTAAATCGCTTGCTGTAACAGGCTGCCACGATAGAATGGGTATTCTTTCCCGTCAGGCAACATTCGCTGTGGGGATAAGAACCACGTATCTAAAATAGATCAGAAGATATGACGTCATAAAACTCAGATGCGTTAAGTAGTTGCCGTGTTGTGCATGACGTTTAAATTTATTGGTTGTTCTGTACGAACACTATTCTCACAGAGTGCCGTTGAATTTACCTACATATATACATCATTGTACGAGACACAGTTCAATAGATACGATGTAAGTACTGCGACGTGTAAAAGTTGTCCTATCATGCAGGAAGTTATAAAGCATTCCTTCTTTATTACTAACACACTCGTACAGTCGAGTCACTTTATGGAAATCCCTGGCTACTGGAAGCGCTGTTGTCAGCTGTCCACTGCGAAGCGTCAACAACTGTAGGCGATAACAGTAGCCGTATATAGAGCTATGAATAGACATTGCCTTAGAGTCGTTTGAAAAATTGCGATGTAGACACACGAGGAGGTGCAACCAACGTACAGAACCCTTCCAGGTTTCCGTTTATTTAACAAGGATACGGTACTCATATATGTGTACCTTATTCATATTTCTCTGTACGACTGCTTCATAATTTCAAAAGTTTCTTTGATGAATACAAGAAAACGAAATTTTTTTCCATACTTCACTGCCAACACCGCTCATATTTCTTTTTTTACTTCTAACAGAAAATTGGTAAAATGGATAGCCGGCCAACGCCGAGTTTGTCAGCTTGTTATATATAAAATTTGTTGAATGTCGGCCTTACTCTCAAGTACTAAATGAATATAGTCAGGTAATACGCGCACCGTGTGTTGCACTGCCGCGAGATATATACACAGTTTCTAGCTTAGATACCTGACTTATTGTGTTAGGTCTTCTACGTAAGATTACATCTCTCAATATGCATACTACACTGAAGTGCCAAAAAACTGGTATAGACATGCTTATTCAAAGAGGGATAGAGGAATATATAAACAGGTAGAATACGGCGCTGCAGTCAGCAATACCGATGTTACCCAACAAGTGTCTGGCGCAGTTGATAGATCGGTTGCTGCTTCTACAATGGCCGGTGGTGGTGGTGGTAGTTAGTGTTTAACGTCCCGTCGACAACGAGGTCATTAGAGACGGAGCGCAAGCTCGGGTTAGGGAAGGATTGGGAAGGAAATCGGCCGTGCCCTTTCAAAGGAACCATCTCGTCATTCACCTGAAACGATTTACGGAAATCATGGAAAACCTAAATCAGGATGGCCGGAGACGGGATTGAACCTACAATGGCCGGTTATCAAGATTTAACAGAGTTCGTCGTGGTGTTACCGTCGGCGAACGAGCGATGGGCGACAGCATCTCCGAAGTGGCGATGAAGAGGGCATTTTCCCATACGACCATTTAACGAGTGTACCGTGTATATCAGGAATCGGATAAAATAACAAATCTCCGACATTGCTGCGACCGGAAGAAAGATCTTGCAAGAACGGGACCATCGACGACTGAAGAGAATCGTTCAACGTGACAGAAGTACAACCCTCCAGCAAATTGCTGCTGATTTCAATGCACGGCCATCAACAAGTGTCAGCGTCCGAACAACTCAACGAATCATTATCGATATGGGGATTCAGAGCCGACGGCCCACTTATGTACCCTTGATGACTGGTCGACACAAAGCTTTATGTCTCACCTGTATCCGTCAACACCGACATTTGACTGTTAATGACTGGGAACATGTTGTCTAGTCGAACGAGTCTCCTTTCAAATTGTACCGAGCGGATGGAGGTGTACGGGCACGGAGACAGCCTCATGAATGCATGGACCTCGCATGTCAGCTGGGGACTGTTCAAGCTGGTGGAGGCTCTGTTATAGTGTGAAGCGTGTGGGATTGTAGTGATATCGGACACCTGATACGTCTAGATACGACTCTGACAAGTGACACGTACGTAAACATCCTGTCAGATCACCTTCATCCATTCATGTCCATTGTGCATTCGGACAAGCTTGGGCAGTGTTAGCAGGACAATGCGACATCCCACATGTCCGGGATTGCTACGAGGTGGCTCCAAAAACACTTGTGTGTTTAAATACTTCCGCTGGCCACCGAACTCCCCAGACATAAACATTACTGAGCATATGCCTTGCAACGTGCTGTTCAGAAGGGATCTCCACCCTCTCGTATTCTTACGGATTTATGGAGAGCCCTGCAGGATTCAAGGTGTCAATTCCGTCCAGCACTACTCCAGACATTAGTTGAGTCCATGCCACATCGTCTTGCGGCGTTTCTGCGTGCTCGCGGGGGCCCTACACGATGTTAGGTTCAAATGGTTCCAATGGCTCTGAGCACTATGGGGCCTAACATCTGTGTTCATCAGTCCACTAGAACCTAACTAACCTAAGGACATCACACACATCCATGCCCGAGGCAGGATTCGATCCTGAGACCGTAGCGGTCGCGCAGTTCCAGACTGAAGCGCATAGAACCGCTCGGCCACACCGGCCGACACGATGTTAGTCAGGTGTACCAATTTCTTCGGCTCTTCAGTGTATGACAGCATTTTAAATTTTTAAATTTGGCCACTAATGGTGCACGGTACTGAAAATCAAGCTTTTGTTGTCTCTGGAAGCCGTTGTGTAGGCAACGTGCAATCCGTAGCTGTTTTAGCCGTTCGGTAAAATAAGTTTCTAAAAGCTATTTAGTACAACAAAGCACCGAAGTTTCGGAAGGGAACAGTCTGTGTGCCTTAGCACTTTCAGTGCAGCTGTTGGTACACCATCATAATTAAACTTCGAAATATAATTAAAAATCGGTGTAAGCAAGTTCCACCATGTAGGATAGAGCAGAGGACGAATAATTTTAAGTTTTTGAAATAGAGCATCCGGTTAGACAAAAGAGAGCTCTGTTTGTAACCAAGCATTTAATATGCTTAAGCAGACAGATTCATGACCAACGCTAAAATAACTCACGTATTGAAAGGTTTTTCAAGGAAGGTCATTTTATGCATGGCAACAACTTCCTCACTCTTTAATTTCTTGACAGGAATTAATAATCGGCGACTGAGTATTTGTAGCTATGGTAACAACTCGTTATGCGCATTATGGCCTTACTTTTCGAATTATTAATGCTACTGACTTGTACATTTCGGTCTCACAGTAGCTCAATATCCATTGAAAAACACAATCGTCACTCGAAACTCGAACTACCACGGAAGTAGCCCACCATTTCCCATACCGAAGAAAACGTTTGATCAGGTAAATTACCACTCTAGGAATAGCTTTTTTTGATGAGGAGGCAGTAAAAAGTGAAATGTTCAGTGATCAAGCTATAATTAATAGTGTAATCAATGTTGGTTTTTACGTTTAGACGTCAAATGTTGCTAAAGACAGGCAAATGTATTGTTTAAAATTTATAATTTAATAAGAAGTGACAGTTATTCATAGATTTCAAACTAGCTCCCTTTGACGTTTTCAGAGCTGAGTTTATAAGCAGAAGCCAGTTTTTCATTATATAAAACACTGAAAACTTTGCAACACCAGCAACCGCAATACACTCAGGAATTGTGATCTGCTTAGTTCATGGCACAGTTGAGCGTTTAATCCTATCAGTTAATAATAATAGGATCACAAAGTTTCCGTCTGAATGCCACACACTTCAGAATCGACATGCCAATCAGGAAGAACCGCAGTGAGCACTGAGGCAATTATCCACCGATGCGCCAAGCTGACCGGCTGGAGTGGCCGTGCGGTTCTAGGCGCTACAGTCTGGAGCCGAGCGACCGCTACGGTCGCAGGTTCGAATCCTGCCTCGGGCATGGATATGTGTGATGTCCTTAGGTTAGTTAGGTTTAATTCATTCTAAGTTCTAGGTGACTGATGACCTCAGAAGTTAAGTCTCATACTGCTCAGAGCCATTTGAACCACCAAGCTGAACATACCCGCCCAGTAAAAACGTTGTCCTGCTGCGTGAAGAAGTCCATAACTATCTGCTCACATCGTCGTTCGACATGAATCATCAACACTTCAATGCTATTTTTAAGGGACGAAAGGCGTGGTCCACAGAGTGGATGCTCGATTGTCTCCACTTGAGGTGATACAGCTTCAGATCGACGGAGTCTCATGTTGAAACGCAACCGGCACAGCACTGGCGTGCTATTCTATAGCGGTGTGTTTCGACACCTTCTTCATCCTCCTTGGGTGTCTACGGGCGAGCCGGCCGGTGTGGCCGTGCGGTTCTCGGCGCTTCAGTCTGGAGCCGAGCGACCGCTACGGTTGCAGGTTCGAATCTGCCTCGGGCATGGATGTGTGCGATGTCCTTAGGTTAGTTAGGTTTAAGTAGTTCTAAGTTGTAGGGGACTAATGACCACAGATGTTAAGTCCCATAGCGCTCAGAGCCATTTGAACCATCTACCGGCGATTGCCCCTCGGCAGCCACGAAAAGAATAACAGCACGATGGTCATCTGGAGGCATTTTGTAATATGAAGTAAGGGTATGTGGCCTTTAACCGTGAAGGAAACTTAATTTTTCAGCTTTAACGTTAAAAACCAATCTTAGTCTAATAAATTATTTTAAGGTAAAATGTATAAAGCAATTTCAAGTCAGCACGTTACCACTTCCTCCCCGCGCGTACCGCTACTACGATGCTATTATCCGGTGTACGTTGTGTATGTCCATAAAACAATAAATATACATTTCCGGGCACTGATTACCTATCTCAATACAATCAGTTGTGAACCCTGTATCATCTATTTCAGTTTGACCCAGAAGGTTTGAGACACCCTGTACAGGGGCTGACACTAAGGCACTGAAATACAGACTTTTTTGTTCCCACACTTTTAAACATGACTGAGAGCAACAATAGTAAATTAATTTTCAGTATAAGAAGTATACAGTCAACAGATCAATAAGTGTAATGATCAGGTTTCCATAGCACTGAGGGTATCTTCTTCAGAAAAAAGTCACCTATAATGTTATAAACATGTTATGAAATAAGCATCTATAATAATTAAAACTGACCATCCTGCAAAGGAGAACGTGGAATAAAACTGCTCTTCGTCCGCAGCTCGTGGTCGTGCGGTAGCGTTCTCGCTTCCCGCGCCCGGGTTCCCGGGTTCGATTCCCGGCGGGTTCAGGAATTTTCTCTGCCTCGTGATGACTGGGTGTTGTGTGACGTCCTTAGGTTAGTTAGGTTTAAGTAGTTCTAAGTTCTAGGGGACTGATAACCATAGATGTTAAGTCCCATAGTGCTCAGAGCCATTAAAACTGCTACTTACATAAATCACGTGTCGTTAGAATTGTAAACATACATGATGAGCTAACGGGCTGAAGTGAAACAGCAGAAGATATAGAATAAAGGTCTCCATGGAAACAACAAAACTTGCTGCACAGGTACAGATTGTTAAAAGAGCAGACACTGGTATGAACGTGTGGCAGTTAGTTATGATGCCAGCTAAACATGGTGTAGAGCGCGACAGCTACTAGGCGCTAGTAGCCTGAGAAGCGCTCAGCTGTAAGGAATACGTAACTGTTACAGTAATACATCATTGTAATACATATTTAGATGTTTTAAACAAAGTAAACAGAATCTGGAATAAAAACAGGATATATGAAAGATACAAAAAGGATAAACAGTTTTTATGAAAATGACTACATAAGAAAAATGAATAAAATGATGATTTACAAACACATCCTGAGGATAAAGAACGCACTGTAGCATGACTTTTTATCAACATGTTGCACTAAGCAAAAAGAGGAAACTGTGCTTTACACAATATCTTTAAAATTGAACGTGGTATACGGTGCCGTCTGATATACAGTTAGTAAGGAAGGACAGAGTCCATAAGGGAAGGCGGGAAACAACGGTTTCGAAATGAAAGTAAACGGAAACATGACAATGCACAATAAATTAGCGAGCACTGCCTTAAAGGCGGTGTATTTCATACAGCTGAGCGTTTACTACGCTAGTAGCGCCCAGTATATGGCGCGCTCTACACTATATTTACGGGCATCGTAGCTGGTTGCCACGCGTTCAGGCCAATGTCTGCTCTTTCAACAAGCAGTACCTGTTGTAACAAGTTTTACTGTTTCCATGGAGGACTTTTCTACTGTTTGATGTGATGTATGTTTACAATTTTAACGTCATGTAATATACGTAAGTATCTGTTTTATTCCACGTTCTCCTTTTCAATGAGGTCAAGTATTAAGTATTTTAGATGTTGATTTTGTAATATGTTTATGAGTCTTTCATACCTCGACGTATCCATAAACACCCACAACAAAGCCTGCCCACTTCTGTCCATCAATGCGGCTTCCGTCCTTTCTTCGAAGACCGACTCAATACTTTATTGATCTCCTATCCCAACAAATCAACAACCACAAATCCACCGTCTTTGTCTGTCGAGATCTTGAGATAGCTTATGACAGTGTATGGCCGTAAGAGCTCCTGTTTAAGCTACAGACCCATAAATTATATTCCTCTCCTCGCCTCTTTTATCTCTAATCACCAGTCTTATGTCATCATCAACTTTTCTATCTTGTATCCCACTGCAGGTGTGCCCCAAAGGTCTTTCCCCTACCCTGTCGTGTATGTCCTCTCCACTCCTGATATGCCAAAGCTCCCTGCTCCTGTTCATGTCCTCCAGTATTCCGATGACAGCACCTTCCTCGCCCTTTAACTTATCCTCCAGAAATCCCAGCAATCCCTCCAATTCCATCTCAGTTCACCTGGAGTTACCAGTGGCTCCTCAAAATCAGACCCACCAATACCCCGACATAATTACGGTCCAAACCACCGGCAGTTTCCGTCCCCACGACATTTACCTTACCGTTTACGACCATCTTATCCATTTAACTAACGTACTAAAACACCTCGGACTAAAACTTGATTGCCGACTAACGTGAAAGTCCCATGTACTAACCATTCGACAGAAAGCCCACGACAGACCAAAACTACGAACCGGCCGAACATGGGGATTGCAACCTTCCACAATTCTCCACATCCATAAGGCCCTAATCCGATCCATCCTCTGCTATGCCAAAGTGGCGTGGACTTACGGTCCTTCCTCCTTATATCACGCCCTACAGATACTCGAACGCCGTGCACTCCGCCTAGCCTTCCAGATCCGCTTCCTGTTGCCCACCCGCATCCTCTACCAAATTATAAAATCCCACTCGCCTGCTCTTCCATCCTGAACACCTCCAAATGTCCCACGTTACCCGTAAACCCGAAACTATCCACCCCCTAGTTTCTCCCCTGCTCACCTTTCCTGGTACTTTGTCGCACCTCCACCATCACATTCCCCCAAAAATACACCTCCAGAGCCTCCACAGCCTCTTCTAGCCAAACTTTAATCGCATTCCCCTACCCGACTATGAAATCCTACCTGATACAGACACTCCATACAAGATCAAGTGGATCCCTACCAGCCACCACGCGTCAGGGCTCCCTTCCCCTCCAATACTCTCCACCCACTTCTCAAGTCTCGGTTAGGAGCCGCATCGCTCTCCAGTCTTCCCCATCCCTTTTCCCAACAGCCAACCACACAAACACCTTGCTAAGCACCACCTTTAAATGTTGCTTTCCTCCGATACCCTTCTCCCTGGCAGTCTATACCTACGCGTCGTTTGACTCATCTATGTATTTCTTTTAAATAGTAACAAATCGGCCTTTCGGTTTTACTTTATGCTACTGTCTATCTGTTTTTATATCTTCGTGTGCGACACTCATCTTCGATTGATCTGTGTCTATATTTTAATTAATCACTTAATAAACCTTTTACGTTTTACTTTATACAACTGACGATCTATCTTTTTATTATACAAAACTTTTATTTTTGTAAAGCACCGTATCCAGCTTTTTGACTGTGTATTTTTTTAAATTTTGCTCTGATGTAGCTCAAGGGTGGCAAACTGTATCTGCTGACAGCCCACTCCTTGCCCATAAATAACAATAAAGAAATAACAATAAAAATGTTTTTATAGCATTATAGGTGAGTTTCTTCCAAAGAAGATATCACTTGTGGTATCGAAACGTGGTCAAGGATTTTACATTAAACTGAGGCAACCTGTTGGCTGCACTCTTTATATATTGAAGAATTTTTTATTATTTTAAATTTTTGTGGTGCATGCCCCTTTGTGGTACGGTCGTGAAGACTACAGACTAGATAACCTGCAAGTAAATGCGACCCTGCTGCTCAGCCACGCCTAAGAGTCTCTGTGGGAAGCAGGACCCACGGCCGGCGCTAACAAAGTCTTTGGTTCCTTACGGCAGGCAAGAGAAGCGAAAAGCGGGCAAGAAGGGGAGGGGAGGTTATGGGGGAGGGAAGCTAATGGTGGCAGGGCAAGGCAGGCTGCGCTGGCGATGCCTGCACAAATCTGTATCGATTGGCGCTCCTCTCCGGCCCGTACTCTCCCTGCCGTCGTAATCCGATCAGCGCAGATTGAGGGCTATTAGGAATAAATGATGCATGTAAATAGACCTGGACAGGTTATTACTAAGATAAACAGTTTTAGTGCGCGATACGCGATCGGAGAGTAACGGCGCGTTTAACAAAGGTCGCCATCAGATGTCACCGGCCTAGTGAGAGCAATTTTTGTCCAGAGTAGCTTCCCCCTGCGCTTTCCTTATAATTTGGTTTATGAAGATTGATGTGAGTGCCGTGCCGAGCCACTTCCCGTCGGTTTATTCCGAAGTGCATAATGGACCAGTATAGCGGGTATATTGGTTTTTGTTGTGGAGAGGCACTCCGATGCTTTTACAGCGCTTAGGAGGGATTTTTTTTTATTATCTTATGAATGATTTAGACAGTTTTTAAAATATTCACCAAATGGTGTCGGAAACCGACAAGACTGATTACATAAATCTTTATCGTGTCAGTAGTAGAAAGATGCGTCATTTAACTTAATACTGAAGTCTGTTTCAGTCTAAAACTCGGGTGGTACAACTTGACTTGATCAACATTCAATTTTAATAGGCTATGAAATTATTCTTGGCTTAATGCTATCTCAGATTAAATTGTGCGTGGCTCCCGCTTTACAGGGAGAAAATTATTTAAACCGACAAACTCTGGAAGGATGCACGGTTTAGAAGAAAAAAAAACCATTTTTGTCTAATCTCATAATTACCTATAAGCATTTTCCAAACCGGTGGAAGGCGTAATAGCTCTCAGCACCCGTACAGTTGCACTTAACTTGGGGACAAAACAGATAAATGTAAGAAACGGTCTTCATGAGCAATTGCTAATAAATTTTACTTGCCGTGAGTGCAGAGCCTGGAACCAGATGATTATTCACTGAGAACATAGCTTTCTGAGTGGTACCTGGAACAATGTTAAATACATCCTACATTTCCGCCCTGTGTACTGTTGACACATGAAGCAATATTCAGGGGTGAAGGGGCCTTCAGCATCTCCAATTCGCACGGTTTGAGTGAGGTTAATCCACACGCCACGTTTACTCGCGCTCTTTAACTGCCATTCTACGTGCATTCGTGGACAGATATTGTTGGTGAGTGTTGGACAACTCTCCTACACGGGGCATTAAATGGTAGCATTATTCCAATTTTATCTCTAGAGCATTGCCGTAGTTCCTGGATGGCGTGCCACTTGCTAAAAGACTCGAGCATGAGGGGACTCCTGTGCATTTCAGAGGTCTTGTGCTTCGTTTCTTGAACCGATATTTCCCAGAAGAGTGGGTAAGTAGCGGTGGTCCTGTACTATGACAGACTCGATCGCTGATTTGTTCCCCCTGGACTTTATTGTATGACAAGAGATGTGCAACATTGTTTACAAAACTTAAAACAGTAGAGTATGTGGTTGCCCAGGTAGTAGCGGCAGCAGTAGGAATTGAAGACACTCCTGCGCCGTAACTAAGGAGTGGATGAGGGATATAGGTCCTCAGGATTTAAGTTTTGATGGGTTTTTGTCTCCAGTTTCTTTTATTCAGTATTGGCGATTTTCCATGATTCAGGCATCCGACACAACCGCAGAGCATCATTCAATAGGTCTGTCAGGTAAGCTGTTAAGAGTGATGTTGCCTATTCTAAAGTTTCTACATGGGTGCGGTCTAGGCTGGGAGCTTTATATTCTCCAGACTGGTGATTGTCAAGGTGACCTCCTCATGTGCACATGGGTATTTAACGTTTTCAGTTACATATTCCACATATTGTTCATCTCTTACACATTAGATTTTTTTGTGGTATTGTGTTTGTCGTGGGATCATCTCCTGGAGTTGTTTGTTAAACAGAAACTGTGCCGTGTTTCTCCGCCCTTTGGACATGGCACCATCGTCCTCCCTTAATGTAGCCAGAAACAAGGGAGATTTTATATTTTTAGCCGTTACTTTATATGGCTGATCCATGTGACAATTCGTAATGCCGTTGCTACGTATTCCTCCCAGTGCTTTCTTCTTGCCTCAGTAATTTTCTCTTAAACAGATATTTTGCGTCTCTGTAGTCCTGCAGCCTGATCTGTCTGTCTCTGGCTGTGAATTCCCTCTGGTAAAGTCTCCTTTTCCGTATTCTCTCCTTGGTCTGGTTAGTTCAGTGCACCAAGGTGAAGTAGTGCTGTGTCTACTACACATGGTATGGCAACACGTTACGTTGCCTGTAGTATCTCCTTTAGTTTATGTGCCCTGTAGTCAATGCCGTCCGAAATATCTAAGTCCAGTTCTTGTTGTAAGTGATTCCTTAATTATTTCCAGTCAGCTGTACTGAGAGCAAGGTGGTCTTGTGTGGCGTGGTCCGTCGTATTCTGTTGTACATGTATGATGATCTTGTTGTCGCTGTGTCGCAGGTTGTGGCATGTCCATGTGATGTTCACGCTAATGCTTGTGGCTTTCGCTAATGTGACGTCAATGTTGCTCATACCGCCAGTATACTCCATACATGTGTGTGATTAGTCTCGTTTGCTTAGCATAATAAGCTATTCTCCTGTAAGCCTCATTAACAATTGGTCGTCTGTCATCAGATCTGTTTGCATTCCAGGGCGTTGATCTGGCTCTGATGTTTGCTGATATTAGTAATTTCGTGTTTCTGGCATAATGAGCTTCAGCTCCTATCGTTTCTGTGTATGGTTCGACGGAGTGTGCGTACTGAGCGTACAGTGACGATAGCAAGGAGGTTTGTCCACCACTGTGTGTCTTAATTGTCACAAGATGCCAGTTGCATACGTGTGTAATCTTGTGACGGTGGTGTTCATATTGATAACAACAATAACGTCATGGTCTCCGATGATTGTCACTGCATGTGTTGTGAGACAGTGTAAGTAGGCTGTTTAGGTTTTTATGTTGGCAACGCAACGTAGCGCTCTGTATGAAAGTCACTGACTGTGCTGTGTGCAGTCTGTGGCTGGTTTGCATTGTTGGAATATTTGCTATTGTAGTGTTGGGCAGTTGGATGTGAACAGCGCGTAGCGTTGCGCAGTTGGAGGTGAGCCACCAGCAGTGGTGGTACATATATATTATCACTTTTGAACACTATTTAAGGTAAATACATTGTTTGTTCTCCAAAAAAACCTTTCATGTGCGAACTATGCCTATTAGTAGTTAGTGCCTTCAGTTGTTAGAATCTTTTATTTAGCTGGCAGTATTGGCGCTCGCTGTATTGCATTAGTTCGACTAACGAAGATTTTTGTGAGGTAAGTGATTCATGAAAGGTATAGGTTATTGTTAGTCAGGACCATTCTTTTGTAGTGATTATTGAAAGTCATACTGCGTTGCGCTAAGAATATTGTGTGTCAGTTTAGTGTCGATCAGAATAAATAAAGAGAGAAATGTCTGAGAACGTTCAGTTTTGCTCAGCTGTTTGATAATCAAATAACGTAGAGGTTTACCGGCACAGTCATTCCTAATTTTTCTAAGGGGATGTTTCAACAGGTAAGTTGATCATTTTTCCATGAACGATTACAGCAAACATGGAACGTTGGGCCGGCCGCGGTGGTCTAGCGGTTCTAGGCGCTCAATCCGGAACCGCACGACCGCTACGGTCGCAGTTTCGAATCCTGCCTCGGGCATGGATGTGTGTGATGTCCTTAGGTTAGTTAGGTTTAAGTAGTTCTAAGTTCTAGGGGACTGATGACCACGTTAAGTCCCATAGTGCTCAGAGCCATTTGGAACGTTGGGTTTGAGTTGATTAATGAGCTTAGGGACTGGACCAATAACGAGTATCGTCGCGTGCTCTTCTCGCATGAGAGATTATTCAGTGTGAGCAGCGATTCTGGATGTACGCTCGTACAGTGAGAGGTCTGGACAATTAATGCACCCAGATTAATTTTCTAATACGATAGTATTGGTGATCGAGGTGTAAAAGTGTGAAGAGTCATAAAGTTCCATGAGTTTTCTGACCACCAAATCTCTGAACGTGGTACACTCAGTGGTCAGTGTTATTACTACACCGTACTCCTATCTCGTGTGCGTTTCTGCAGGCTTGCATTCACTCCTGAATTCATGTTTGTGGACAACAATGCACGACGCCATCTAACAGAACATGTGGGGTAGCTCATGAAAGAAGAGGATAATCGTCGAATGGACTGTCCTGCCCGCTCCCCCGACTTAAATACACTACTGGCCATTAAAATTGCTGTACTAAGAAGAAATGCAGATGATAAACGGGTATTCGGTGGACAAATATATTATACTAGAACTAACATGTGATTACATTTTCACGCAATTTGGGTGCATATATCCTGAGAAGTCAGCACTCAGAACAACGGCCTTGATACGACTGGGCATTGAGTCAAACAGAGCTTGGATGGAAGCAGGGATCGAATGAAAGGTAGAGCCAGGGATCGTAAGACATCTGACATGTAACGTCCACTGTTCAAAGTGCCATTAATGCGAACAAGAGGTGACCGAGACGTGTAACCAATGGCACCCCATACCATCACGCCGGGTGATACGCCAGTATGGCGATGACGAATACGCACTTCCAATGTGCGTTCACCGCGATTTCGCCAAACACGGATGCGACCATCATGATGCTGTAAACAGAACCTAGATTCATCCGAAAAAATGACGTTTTGCCATTCGTGCACCTAGGCTCTTCGTTGGATGGAAGCAGGGATCGAATGAAAGGTAGAGCCAGGGATCGTAAGACATCTGACATGTAACGTCCACTGTTCAAAGTGCCATTAATGCGAACAAGAGGTGACCGAGACGTGTAACCAATGGCACCCCATACCATCACGCCGGGTGATACGCCAGTACGGCGATGACGAATACGCACTTGCAATGTGCGTTCACCGCGATGTCGCCAAACACGGATGCGACCATCATGATGCTGTAAACAGAACCTGGATTCATCCGAAAAAATGACGTTTTGCCATTCGTGCACCTAGGCTCTTCGTTGAGTACACCATCGCAGGAGCTCCTGTCTGTGATGCAGCGTCAAGGGTAACCGCAGCCATGGCCTCCGAACTGATAGTCCATGCTGCTGCAAACGTCGTCGTACAGTTCGTGCAGATGGTTGTTGTCTTGCAAACGTCCCTATCTATTGACTCATGGATCGAGACGTGGCTGCACGATCCCTTACAGCCATGCGGATAAGATGCCTGTCATCTGGACTGCTAGTGATACGAGGCCGTTGGGATCCAGCACGGCATTCCGTACTACCCTCCTGAACCCAACGATTCCATATTCTGCTAACAGTCATTGGATTTCGACCAACGCGAGCAGCATTGTCGCGATACATGGTACGCATTTCTCCTCCTTACACGAGGCAGCACAACAACGTTTCACCAGGCAACGGCGGTCAATTGCTGTTTGTGTATGAGAAAGCGGTTGGAATCTTTCCTCATGTCAGCACGCTGTAGGTGTCGCCGCCAGCGCTAACGTTGTGTGAATGCTCTGAAAAGCTAATCATTTGAATATCACAGCATCTTCTTCTTGTCGGTTAAATTTCGCGTCTGTAGCACGTCATCTTCGTGGTTTAGCAATTTTAAAGGCCAGTAGTGTATAAACGAGCATGTGTTGGATGCGTTGGAGGGATCTACTGAAGAATGTCCACATGCGTCAATGACTGTCCAGTAGTTTTCAGCCGCAGTGGTGTATGAATGAAACGCCCTGCAACAAGAACTTCTTACCAAATTTGTGACCAGCATGGGAGCCCGTTGCAGTGCTGTCCGTGGTGATCGCACAACCTATTAAGAACCATGTCCCGCCTTTTATAACGTCCGTAGCACTATAATAAATCGCGGTGACTTCAATGTAATTATAGTCTTTGAGTAAAAGTTCATCTCTGTTCGTCCTTTCAGTTTTTCTGTGTATGATCCAAGTCTCATCGAGCAGTGTTGCTTAGCATCCTGAGTTTTAACGCACCAGTGAATTAAAAAATTTTCATGAAATAGTATTTTTATTATTGAAAAAATCTAGGTATCAATAGCACATTAGAAGTGAGGACGATGACAAGAGTGGATGTGGGTAGCAAAAATACCAGTGATTGGTCCTTCGCAGAACAAACGATAGATCAGCGGCTGTCGAGAAGTTTGCATTTCAGTTACCTTTCTTCTATGTAGGGCAATATTTTATACTCAGTGGGGCAGGCAGTCACACTGTCAATTGCAGCTATTAATTATGTTACACTCAATAAGACACTGTTCCGAAATTCGCAGTGAAGAACTTCACTATACGATGTGACGGAGTGTATTCAGTCATCAAAAAATTGTTCAAATGGCTCTAAGCACTATTGGACTTAACATCTGAGGTCATCAGTCCGTTAGACTTAGAACTACTTAAATTTAACTAACCTAAGGACATCACACACATCCATGCCCGAGGCAGGATTCGAACCTGCGACTGTAGCAGCAGCGTGGTTCCGGACTGAAGCGCCTAGAACCGCTCATCCACAGCGGCCGGCTATTCAGTCATCCTTTTCAAACAGTGGAAATGTCGTAAGATTTACTGTTCCCTAGGAAACCTCTGATACAACAGGTGATGCGGCAAAGGGAGCGTGGTTAAAGCTTATCTCATGAAACACGAATACTCTCAGTATCCTGCTGCGTGATTTAATTGTAATGTTATTTTTCTGATTACCTGATGTTCTGCTTCGAACTGCGTCAATACTAATAGACCGTTTAACATCCCAACGCACAGTTAAGCGTTTATATTTATTTTATCGCATATAACTTAGACTAACATTGACAGATTTATCGCCCCATGCGCGGTATGGATGCAATTGCCCTTAAAAATGCTTATAGTGTTATTATGTAATTACACTATGTGATCAAAAGTAACCGGACACCCCCAAAAACATACATTTTTCATATTAGGTGCACTACGCTGCCGCCTACTACCGCTTACTCCGTGTCAGCGACCTCAGTAGTCATTATTCATCGTGAGAGGACAGAATGGGGCGCTACGCGGAACTCACGGACTTGGAACGTGGTCAGATGATTGGATGTCACTTGTGTCATATGTCTGTAAGAGAGTTTTCCACACTCCTAAACATCCCTAGGTCCACTGTTTCCGACGTGATACTGAACTGGAGACGTGAAGGGACATGTATAGCACAAAAGCGTACAGGGCGACCTCGTATGTTGGCTGACAGAGACCGCCAAAAGTTGAAGAGGTTCGTAATGTGTAATAGGCAGAGTTCGATCCAGACCATCACACAGGAATTCCAAACTGCCTCAGGATCCACTGCCTGTACTATGACAGTTAGGCGGGAGGTGAGAAAACTTGGATTTCATGGTCGAACGGCTGCTCATAAGCAACACATCACGCTGCTAAACGCCAAACGACGCCTCGCTTTGTGTAAGGAGCGTAAACATTGGACGAATGAACAGCGTAAAAACGTTGTGTGGAGTGACGAATCACGGTACATAATGTGGCAATCCAATGGCAGGGTGTGTGTATGGCGAATGCCCGGTGAACGTCTTCTACCACAATGTGTAGTGCAAACAGCAAAATTTGGAGGCGGTGGTGTTATGGTGTGGTCGTGTTTTTCATGGAGTGCGCTTGCACCCCTTGTTGTTTTGCGTGGCACTATCACAGCACAGGCCTACATTGATGTTTTAATCACCTTCTTGGTTCCCACAGTTGAAGAACAATTCGGTGATGACGATTGCATCTTTCCACACGATCGAGTACCTGTTCATAATGCACGACCTGTGCCGGAGTGGTTACACAATAACAACGTCCCTGTAATGAACTGGCCTGCACAGAGTCCTGACCTGAATCCTATAGAACACCTTTGGGATGTTTTGGAACGCCGACTTCGTGACAGGCCTCACCGACTGACATCGATACCTCTCCTCAGTGAAGCACTCCGTGAAGAATAGGCTGCCATTCCCCAAGAAACCCTCCATCACCTGATTGAACGTATGTCTGCGAGAGTTGAAGCTGTCATCAAGGCTAAAGGTGGGTCAACACCATACTGAATTCCAGAATTACCGATGGAAGGCATCACGAACTTGTAAGTTATTTTCACCCAGGTGTCCGGATATTTTTAATCACGTAGTGTATTATAGTCACTGCGATACGATGGGCAAACAAAATTGTTAAGTTTCGACTGCTACTTCTCCGTAACAGTGAGTTTAAAACTTCGATTGCGGGAGTGAGCACTTGCCGTGGAACTTCCATGCAATGTGCAACTTGTGAGCTTGTTGGTTTCTCGCATTCGTGACGTTCGTGGCAAAGAAGAAACCTCCGACAGCAGCTTATGCCAGCGCAAAGTAGTAATGAGCTTTTACGGACTACGGATACGGAACAATTCAGCACTGTTATCGCCACTTGCCTCACTGACCACAGATTACAACGTTGAAAGTTCATTCGACTATATATGACTGACGCTAAAGTGATCAGTAATTAGAACTGCATGTCCCCGTGACTCTCCTGAAAACAGAAATTTTGTTGTAATAAGGCATTTTGTAACAGTTTGGATAGTGTCTAGTAGACGACATCGTTGACCATCAGTGCTATTACCTGCGATAGATTCCTAATTTAACATTCCTATTCGGAAGACCGACTAATTTAACAGAACTAAATAAAATTTTGTCCGTTTGGAAAATCACTAGTAGATTTAATTAACTAAATTCCTTCTGCTAAGTAACAGGCCTTCAGCCAATTATTCTTTATTTGAATGCTGCCACTATACAAATAGGGACAGAGATGTAATTTTGTTGCTGCTTTTAGTATTTTAGTGTTGTTTCAAAAATAGGTCTTTCATAATGTGCTTCGGTTGTTTGAAAGTTTTACTTTTCTGCTCTGATTAATAAACCTAAAGATGAATTTATGAAAGTAGGTATTAGTATGCTGCGAGGCCCATGTACTGTTGTGTTCAATATATTTTCAAAGCTACTGCAGTGACAGTATCTGCTACAGTGTTAAGAATGTATTGTAAAAACGCATTGAGCGGAGTGATTCAGGCATTGTAAATTGACTAATAACAGGGAATATTTGCATTAGAAGGCACTATACAGAATTATGTAATGGTCTTACGTGTCCGCAGATTACGTAACGTCACTGCTGTGATCAAGTGGTTCAGTGATGGAATTTGTCGAATGGGAGCAACTACTGTATTATTCCATAATCATTCGAGTCGATTCTTAGCAACTAAATTATTCCTCCACTAGTATCCTCAGCTTCGCTCATTTAGCATTAATTATCTAAAACCGGACGAATCCTTTATACTCAGTTGTACTGTACACAAACCTCACACGAGAATTAGCTTTCTGACTCATTGGATGCAGGCCGCTAGAATTCCTCTCCTGTGCCAGTACTTTTAACTCACAGTAGCAATTGCATTCTAGTTTCTCAGTTATTTGGTAGATGAACTGCAATTTCTGTCATCCTTTAAGGTTGTTACCATCTGTAACTCCCCTTAGTACCATGGAGGTTATTCCTTGACGTTTTAACAGACATCCTATCATCCTGTCCCGTCTACCTGTCAGTGTTTTCCATGCACTCCTTCCCTTACTGATTTTGTGGAGAACTTCCTCATTCCTTACCTTGTCAGTCCACCTAACTTCTTTTCCACACTGTCCAAGTTTCTTTGCCATACAATGCTGTGCTCAAAACGAACGTTCTCAGAAATTTCTTACTCAAGTTAGGGTCTATGTTTGATACAAGTAGACTTCCTATGACTAGGAATATCCTTTTTGCCATAGTTGGTCTGCCTTTTATATCCTCTTTGCTCCCCCCTTCATACGTTATTTTCCTGCCTAGGTATCAGAATTCCTTAACTTCATCTGCCTCGTGATCACCAGTTATGACGTTAAGTTCTTCGCTGTTCTCGTTTCTGATGCTTGGCATTACTTTCGACTTCCCTTTATTTACTTCAATCCATACTCTATTCTCATTAGACTGTTTATTCCAGTAATTCCTCTTCCCTTTCGGTGAGGATAGCAGAATCACATGCGAATATTATGATTTATAACGTCTCACCGTGAATTGTAACCCACCCTTGAATCCATCTTTTATTTCAGTCATTGCTCCTTCGATGTATAGGTTTTTAGTTAGAGCACTTCGTTCTTGGTCTAAGTCAGCCATTCCGACTACAATTTCTTATTCGATTTCTTCACATTTTCCATCGAGCCATTTCGTCTCAGCTTCCCTGTACTTCACATTTATTTCATTCCTAAGCGACTTGTATATCTGTATTCCTAAATTTCCCTGAACATTTTTGAATTTCCTTCTTACGTCCATCAACTTAAGTCGTCTCCTCTGTTGCCCATGGTTTGTTCGCAGATACCTTCATCGTACTATTTTTTTTCTTTCTGACTTCGATTACTGCCGTTTTTAGATATGTTCATTCCTCTTCCTCTGAACTGCCTCCTGACCCAGTCATTAGCACAGTATCTAAGCCAAAGAGAACTTCAGGCGTACCCCCTCTTTCCTTAGTACTTCCGTATCTAGCATCTTTGCGCATTGATGCTTTCTGAATAGTCCGTTACTTTTCATCCTACTCTTCATCATAAATGAATTGTGATGTGACTGTATTGTTTCTGTATACGCCTTACAATCCAATATCAGATTTTGGCATTGTGTTTGACCATGATGTAATCTAAATGAAATCTTCTCGTAACACCCAGCATTTTCCATGTATACCTCCTTATCTTGTGATTCTTGAACGGAGTACTCGATACTGGTAACAGATATTTATTACAGAAGACAATTATTGCCTTTCCGCTCTCATGCCTATGACCCATCCCGTACACTCCTACAATTTCTCCTTCTACTCCACAACCACATTCCTACCCCTACAACCACATTCCAGTTCCCCGTGACTATTAGATCTTCATCTCCCCTTACATACTAAATTACTCGTTCAGTATCCTCTTCATCTTCTGCTTGCGACATCAGCATACATACGAGAACTATCGTTCTCGATGTTGCTTTGCTGTCAAATCTCATTAGAACAAACCTATCACTGAACTGCTCACAGAAACACGCTCTCTGTCCTACCATCCTATTCATAACGAATCTTACTCGTGTTGTAACATTTTTTGTTACTGTTTATATTACCCTATACTCGTCTGACCAGAAGTACCTGTCGTCGTTCCATTTCCCAGCACTGAAGCCCACCATATCTTGACTGATCTCAAGATTTCCCTTTCAAATTTGTTAGCTTCACTATTCCGTTCAAACTTAGGACATTCCACGCTTCGATTAGTAGAACGTTATCCTTTCGTTGGTTATTGAATCTTTTTCTCACAGTCACCTCCCACTTGGCAGGCCCCTCCTGCAGACCCGAATCGTGGACTAATTTAGAATCTTTTGCCAATGGCGAGATCACCATGATACATTTTCAATTAGATGCCACATAGCCTGTGGGTACACGTTAAGTGTCTTTAAAGCAGTGGACTTCATTGCCTTCTACGGCTCATACCGTTATTATTGCTGATTCATCCGCCATATAAAGGCAGATTCCCACTCCGAGGGCAAGAGAGTGCCCCGAAAGTGTGTCCGCTCCTCCGCCCTCTCTGACAAGGCCGTTACGATACGTAGATGACATCTTATGCCGGAAGTATTCGGCCGCCATTGCTGATGATTTTTTATTCAAAATTCAAGCATGAGCCCGAATTCGAGGAAGTTTCGGTTACTAGTCAAGGACACTACCCGTATATCCTACACCGAGGATGTTTTGATAACTAGTCAAAGACGCTACCCCTGCACCTGAGATAGTCTTCAAACGAAGACAGAGAAACGTGGCAGCAAACATTACTTTATAATCTGTATGTTTTCCGGTGGAGTTTCGCTGCTGGCTCGAGTTGCGGCGACTGTTACCTTACGGTTTACTCCGCCAGATACCGCCTCCTCTCTAGCTGACCATCTCGTATCATTGGCAAGATATGTTAATCAAAACGCTACTTATATATGGAGAACAAATATATATACATTAAACTTTCATCGACACTGCGAACAAGAAATTCTACAGGGTATCGTGGGAGGAATGGCCAATATTCAGGCAAATGAGACGAACGATCATTCGAAGCAAAAATATATAGTACGCATGGGCTCCAAAATGCAACCCGTAAGAGAGATGAGACGTTATTCATCTTCGATACAATAACTCAAATATCTTTAATTCTCAAGCTCTTTGCTTTCCGTATTTTGGGAGGTAAACATGGGCTCTAAAATACATGCCTTAAGAACTGTGAGCACTTATTCTGTAGGAGTGTTTCATAGTAGCGAAGATGAACAAGTGCTCACAGCTTTTAAGCTATACTGTCAAGGAGCCCACATTTACTGGACTGTTTTGCTTATTTTGTCCATACTAACACCTCTAAAAAACCTCTAACGTGAAGAGCGTGCATTAGACGAGATAAAAAATGCTCATAGCTCTTAAGGTATGCATTTTAGAGCCCACATTTACTAGCAATTTTTGCTTCGAATAATCATTACGGCTCATACTTGGATATTGGCCATTATTCCCGTGACGCGCTGTATGTATAAACCTTCCCTGTGAAGCAATCTGTCTGTTTGTCTGTTAGTGGAAACTGTTCCTGAGGTTAGCCACAACTTACAGACAGAAAATCGCGGTTGGGACTTCATGATATGTATAGATAGTAAATATTTGTTGCCGTGACAGAACAGCACCGTCTTGAACACTTTTATTCATTAATAATTCCATATCATAAATATTGCTTTAGGTAAGTATCTGACTGACAGCTTCAGCAGTGAGATGTACACGTTTCCCAAAAATGTTTCAAATGGCTCTAGGTACTATGGGACTTAACATCTGAGGTCATCAGTCCCCCAGACTGTCAGTAGTTCTAATGGAATGTTGTCTAGTCCCGGGGGCTTGTTTCGACTCAGGTCTTCCAGTGCTCTGTCAAACTCTTCACGCAGTATCTTATCTCCCATTTCGTCTTCATCTACATCCTCTTCCATTTCCATAATATTGTCCTCAAGTACATCGCCCTTGTATAAACCCTCTATATACACCTTCCACCTTTCTGCCTTCCCTTCTTTGCTTAGAACTGGGTTTCCATCTGAGCTCCTGATATTCATACAAGTGGTTCTCTTTTCTCCAAATGTCTCTTTAATTTTCCTGTAGGCAATATCTATCTTACCCCTAGTGAGATAAGCCTCTATATCCTTACATTTGTCCTCTAGCCATCCCTGCTTAGCCATTTTGCACTTCCTGTCGATCTCATTTTTGAGACGTTTGTATTCCTTTTTGCCTGCTTCATTTACTCCTTCATCAATTAAATTCAATATTTCTTCTGTTACCCAAGGATTTCTATTAGCCCTCGTCTTTTTACCTACTTGATCGTCTGCTGCCTTCACTACTTCATCCCTCAGAGCTACCCATTCTTCTTCTACTGTATTTCTTTCCCCCATTCCTGACAATTGTTCCCTTATGCTCTCCCTGAAACTCTGTACAACCTCTCGTTTAGTCAGTTTATCCAGGTCCCATCTCCTTAAATTAGCACCTTTTTGCAGTTTCTTCAGCTTTAATCTACAGGTCATAACCAATAGGTTGTGGTCAGAGTCCACATCAGCCCCTGGAAATGTCTTACAATTTAAAACCTGGTTCCTAAATCTCTGTCTTACCATTATGTAATCTATCTGATACCTTTTAGTATCTCTAGCATTCTTCCATGTATACAACCTTCTTTTATGATACTTGGACCAAGTGTTAGCTATGATGAAGTTATGCTCTGTGCAAAATTTTACAAGACGGCTTCCTCTTTCATCCCCCCCCCCCCCCCCCCTCCAATCCATATTCACCTACTATGTTTCCTTCTCGCCCTTTTCCTACTCTCGTATTCCAGTCACCCGTGACTACTAAATTTTCGTCTCCCTTCACTACCTGAATAATTTCTTTTATCTCATCATACATTTCATCAATTTCTTCATCATCTGCAGAGCTAGTTGGCATATAAACTTGTACTGCTGTAGTAGGCATGGGCTTTGTGTCTATCTTGGCCACAATAATGCGTTCACTATGCTGTTTGTAGCAGCTTACCCGCACTCCTATATTTTTATTCATTATTAAACAGGTACGGTCGCAAAAATCAGTGCAGGACAGGACTCACACTATCAAACAACGGAGCGCGGAAGAGAACGGAGTGCCAGTGGCGTTCTGGACTGGTGCGAGTACTTTGGTGACGGTGTTCCGGCAGCGCGGCGGAAGCTGCGCTAGCGCCCTACTCGCGGGCCCCGGCGGTGCCTATTGATCACCGCGGAGGCCCGGAGGCTGTGGCGGCGTCGCGGTGTGGCGCTGCGAGGAGCGCCCGCTGGACGCGTCGCCCCCACCTGCCGCCCCCATACACCCGCGATGAGGGTGGCTGCGGGGGTGGAGACAGGGGGGCGGGGCCCAGCTGAGTCACTCTGTAAGGTGGTCATGTCATTTACCAATGTGCGCGTCAGATAGAGAAGATCCAAAGAATAGCGGCGCGTTTCGTCACAGGGTTATTTGGTGAGCGTGATAGTGTTACGGAGATGTTCAGCAAATTCGAGTGGCAGACTCTGCAAAAGAGGCGCCCTGCATCGCGGTGTAGCTTGTTGTCCAGGTTTCGAGAGGGTGCGTTTCTGGGTGAGGTATCGAATATATTGCTTCCCCCTACTTATACCTCCCGAGGAGATCACGAATGTAAAATTAGAGGGATTCAAGCGCGCACTGAGGCTTTACCGCAGTCGTTCTTCCCGCGAACCATACGCGACTGGAACAGGAAAGGGAGGTAATGACTGTGGCACGTAAAGTGCCCTCCGCCACACACCGTTGGGTAGCTTGCGGAGTATAAATGTAGATTTATATGTAGAGAGAGAGCAATTTACTTTACTGTTAAACAACCTTTGGTCTTGTCGTGGCAAAATCTTTGCCTCTGCACAGTCTGAAACATTCTTAGTTGTAGTGTAGTAGTTGATGGACGTATTCTGCAGTGTTGTATTTACTTGTGATTATATCATTTAGATGAAGAAAGACTGATTTTAAAGGAGAGTATGGTGAATAAGATGTATTTACACTGAAAAGCCAAAGAAAGTGGTACGCCCTCCTAATATCAAATGGCTCTGAGCACTATGGGACTTAACTTCTGAGGTCATCAGTCCATAAAATTTAGAACTACTTAAACCTAACTAACCTAAGGACATCACACAAATCCATGCCCGAGGCAGGATTCGAACCTGCGACCTTAGCGGAAGCGCGGTTCCAGACTGAAGTTCCTAATATCGTGCAGGGCCCCCGCGAGCACGTAGAAGTGCCGCAGCACGACGTGGCATTGACTCGCCTAATGTCTGAAGTAGTGCTGGAGGAAACTGACGCCATGAATCCTGCAGGGCTGTCCATAAATTCGTCAGAGTACGACGGAGTAAAGATCTCTTCTGAACAGTACGTTGCAAGACATCCCCGATAATGCTCAATAATGTTCATGTCTGGGGAGTTTGGTTGCCTGCGGAAGTGTTTAAGCCCAGAATAATGTTCCTGGAGCCACTCCGTAGCAATTCTTGACATGACGGCGGGTCGCATTGTCTTGCTGTAATCGCCCAAGTCCGTCCGAATGCACAATGCTTATGAATCGATGCAGGTGATCAGGCGGGATGCTTACGTACGTATCACCTGTCACAGTCCTATGTAGACGTATTAAGGGTCACAATCCCTCCAACTGGACAAACCCCACACCAATGTAGAGCCTCCACCAGCTTGAACAGTCCCCTGCTAACATGCAGGGTCCATGGATTCATGGTCTCCATATCCGTACACGTCCATCCGCTCCATACAATTTCAAACGAGACTTGTCCGACCAGGCAACATGTTTCCAGTCATCAACAATCCAAAGTCGGTGTTTACCGTCCCAGGCGAGGCGTAAATCTTCGTGCCCTGCAGCCATCATGGATACATGAGTGGGTCTTCGGCTCCGAAAGTCCATATCTACGATGTTGCGTTGAATGGTTCGAACGCTGACACTTGTTGATGGCCCTGCTTATAAATCTGCAGCAGTTTCCTGAAGGGTTGCACTTCTGTCACGTTGAACGACTCTCTTCAGTCGTCGTTGGTCCCGTTCTTGCAGGATCATTTTCCGGCCGGAGCGACGTCGGAGATTTGATGTTTTACCGGATTCCTGATATTCACGCTACACTCGTGAAATGATTGTATGGTAAAAAGCCCAATTCATCGCTACCTCGGAACTGCTGTGTCCCATAGCTCGTGCGCCGACTATAACACCACGCTGAAACTCACTTAAATCTTGACAACCTGCCATTGTAGCAGCAGTAACAGATCTAATAATTTCGCCATACACTTGTTGTCTTACGTAAGCACTGTATTCTGCCTGTTTACCTGTCTCTGTATTTGAATATGCATGGCTGTACCAGTTTCTTTGGCGCTTCATAGCATTAGAAAACGAAGAGATTATAGATTCTGAATAACGTTCTTTGTCTTTGAAGAACATAGTCTTGAAGTAAGGCTTCAGCGATGTGCAGCTAATCTGTCAGAATGATTATTCTAAGCTAATTAACTCCGTACATTTGCTGAGAGCTGAGAGAAATACCACCCCATTCCCTAAGTTATGTATTAACATATTAATTGATTAAGCTGTTTATTTTTACAGAAAATCTCTGTTAATATTCTACCCTTTTTAAATCATGATTTTCCTTGTTAATTATAGTATTGTTCAGACATATGTCAAGTGTGAAGATCACACGTAGTTTTACTCTGTCTTTCTGAATACATACTTCATTCTAAAATCGTTATTCGGAATATCATTTCATAGAAATAGTTACTCTCCCCATCCCACCGTTTATAATTACGCATTACCACTTTGTACAACGTGGTATGAAACAGTCTGAGTATCGTTTGGAAATTTTAATTAGAAAAAGAAATCTCTCTTAGCCGCTGCCTGCTTGCTGTTTGCTGTTGTGCTTTCGAGAATTATTCAACAATGTTGTGAAAACGAGAGGTCAATGGAAGTTTTGATTAGGGTCCACATAATTGTTTTACTTCAGTTGCGCTTTTAAAAGAGAGACGAGTTGCATTCAGATCAGTTACAGTTCAATTCAAATTAGGTTATCTTTAGTCAAAGATGAGCATACGCGTTTTAAGTTGGATAATAGTTTGTGCGAACACGCTTTTGGTAATAGGTAGACTTTTGTAGTGTGGAAAGCAAAGTTCGGCTAAATTGCAGATAGAAAAAGATACAGTGGGGAGGTTACAATTTTTCCTGGAGACGCAACCTAGTCACATCGTAAATTCGAAGGTTGGTCCACAATAGGGTCTATGAATATTTCAGGCAGTTTAAGTCGCTAGATGAGGCCTGCGACCAGTATATGAATACTCAACAGTTGAGCACCAGTGGTACAGTACGTATCATTTGACTCGATACTCCTTTATGTGCTGTTATCTTATATACTGATGGTGGCGTAAGTCCGCAAAGCGTAAATGAAAAGTTTTAACAAGAGGCCTTTGTTATTACCGGCCAGAAATGGAGGACTAGTGCCGTTCTCAGTAATCCTGGCAGTTGGCTTCCTCCAGAGGCTAAACTCAAGTATGAAGCTGTTTGCATATGAAGTTACTCAATAGAAGTTAATTTGACGTAACTTGGCTTGTGGATATCTTGTAATTCAGTGGGCTGTGGGTCCCAGTGCTGTCTCTGACAGACCTGCCAGTAATTAAATTGCAAAGAGTTTCGTGTGAGTCATCGCGCCAGTCGTAGGCAACTGTGGATCCTCAGTGCAAGTAGATGAAGCGTGTCGCTGCAGTCGCAAGTGAACAGATTGCTAATGTAAAGCTGTTATGGTGGAAAAAGTGGTATGGTTCTCACTCTGTACATTTAATTCGCTGCGTGGGTCAAGTTCTTCATGTATTACCCGGTGACGCGCAAAATATTTTCTGTCTCTAATCCAGTATAATCAGCCTCGATCATTTCAACTAATACATCAGCAACATGACATATTATTGGAAGGTGGTACGATTTGTAATTGTAGTACTGTATGTTGAACCGCTATTCGTTACTTAACATGCCTGCCCTCCATGGCACCAACACAATTCGGAAGGCTCCATAACTGACCTGTGCGTTAGATAATCATTTTCCATTGCTCCCCTTTTCATACTGACGTACACATGGCTTCGAATATATTCTAAACTATTTTCCTCGTCTCTTTCACGATGCCGCTCGGTCTGGGGCGCTATGTCACAAATTGCGCGGCCCCTTCCGCCGGAGGTTCAAGTCCTCCCTCGGGCATGGGTGTGTGTGTGTGTTTTGTTCTTAGCATAAGTTAGTCTAAGGTAGTTTAAGTAGAATGTAGGTCTAGCGACCGGTGACCTAAGCAGTTTAGTCCCTTAGGAATTCACACACATATGAACATTTTGTTTTTGTTTCACGATGCATCCAGTACTGGTTTCTCGAGCAGTGTCCCATGACACTGAAATATATACACAGTGAACCTGAAACATATGAACAACCCGCCCGTACTTACTGTAATGAAACTGTTTACATTCCCTCATAGTATTCACTTATGACCTATTTCTCTTTGTTTTCAATTTTTACTTCATAGAAGTGAGGTCAACCATTCGGTACGTTGAAAATCTGTGTTTATTTACTGTTTTTTTCGAGTAAGGAAAATACAGTAATTGTATTCGCGATTGCGAACATATAAAGCCAGTAGCTATAGAATGAAATGACGAGAACGAGAATTTGTGCTGAACCGGGACCCCAAGCCGGATTTCCCGCTTATACCGAGCGGTCGCTTTACCATTTGGCTATGCGTGAATGACTTACGGCCATATCCTAATGTCAAACAATTTCGCGTAGTGGCCGAAAGCGTTCATATGATACACCAAAGCCCGTTTTTATTATGCAGAATTTAGGTTATCACGAACAACAGCAGTTTCCATGTGAAAGAAATGATTTGGAATTCTCAGTTGCCCGCAGTCGATCTTGGATTTATGAAAAGCGCAGCGAGTTCAACAGAACTACATCAAAAAGTGTACTGCTAAAGACCGTAAAAAATTGTTCAAATGGCTCTCAGAACTACGGGACTTAACATCTGAGGTCATCAGTCCTCTAGACTTAGAACTACTTAAACCTAACTAACATAAGGACATCACACACATCTATGCCCGAGGTAGGATTCGAACCTGCGACCGTAGCAGCAGCGCGGTTCCGGACTGAAGCGACTAGAACCGCTCGGCCACAACGGCCGGCAAAGATCGAAATGCATGAAAAGTACAGAGCTGGTCTTCATCGAACAGTCCCGAAGTCGAATGCCGACGCTGCTGTTGCTGATGGCAATCTATTTAACATTAGAATATAAACAAATAGTAGCAGCAGAGATTGCTTTGTTAAAAATTATTTAAGGTATTCAGTAAACCACAGTCTCAACACTTTCGTTTCTAACGCTCAAGTAGTTCAAATTTACTCTCAGTGAGCAATTAGCACCAGGTTGAGAACCATTGTTTTAACACAGATTATATATTTTACATATATTATACATATATTTTCGTTATTCACTTGTTTCCCTGCGATCCGGTATTCGAAACCTAACAGAACACTACGTTATTTTCCTTCTATATTTTGGAATAATGGTTTTCGTGAGAGATTCATCCGTAGCGTAGTCGGAAGTTTAAGTGACATTCATAGGTGACAGATCGTTTGTGAGTTGGTTGAAACAACGGATGTGAGAACGAAATGTTGCTAATGTTGGCAGGCCATTCTGTTACCTTAGGTGGAGGTCTAGGAATGGTTGAATGGTGAAATTTTGGTTGATTCGACGAATGTAAGAGACAGGATTTGATGAGAAGGATAATATATCTTGTTATGGCACGTATTTCATGTTATTTGTGATTATTACAATGCTTATTGCTTCGATATTAAATTGGTATATACGAATAGATGGTCCAATTCTACGAACTTGTGCGTCCTCAGAAAGACTTTTTGGTTGTTTGCTCTGTATTCTATGTCCGGGAGGCCTTTTCTGGCAGTTCGGTCTCATCCTGTTGTTGTTACTGATTTAGCGCCACTCAAGAGGCACTATCATACTCTGTCGCTGAATACTGCTGTCCAGCTTAGATGAACAGTGCTTGCTGTAGCAAGATAGATGTGCTCCTCAACCAGACAATGCGACTTATCACTGGCTGCATACGTAGCACTCAAACAGCATGGCTACCAATTTTAAGTAACATCCAACCTCCAGCGCTACGAAGATCAAATGCTCTCCTGAAGATCTGGAGAAACATTCAGAAGAACCCCCAGCTACGCGTACACGGCGATATATTAATAGCAGAACATCAGCGTCTGAAGTCAAGAAAATCACCTCGGCCAACTGCACAACCTCTTGAAGCCTCCGACTTTAACATCAATAAAGTATGGAGAAGTCAATGGGAAGAATCGTCAGTGTTCAACGGTCATCTGGTTGAAAAGCCTTCCATGCGAGTTCCAGGTTTCACACTCCCCAGACGCCAGTGGAGAATCATCAACCGCATCCGAATAGGACAAGGGAAATGCGGATATCTAAAGCACAAATGGGGCTGGGCAACATCGCCAGATTGTGACTGTGGAGCTGCCCTGCAACATTGTTGGTGAATGCCCGAAACGAGCCTTCTGGGGATCAATAAATTACATCCATCATGCATCAACTGAAGGTCTCAACTGTATCAACAGATTGGACATAGAAATCTAAGAACTTGTGTAATGTTCACATACTTTAGTATAATACTTTGGACATTTGATTCTGTACCTGTATTTTGCTTGCCATTTCTTACACTGAATACTCTTAAAATTATGTATTTGATCCAAGCTCTGTATCATCACATGATAAATAAATAAACAAATTACAGTGCTTCAACTCCGTATTATCTTATAGATAACACAATGCTCTGTGTTGGATGCAGTTTTCTTATTAGTTCCACCATTTCAGCTATTCACGCTGCCCTTCCTCTAATAAATCTTAAAACAGTCTCTGTACCATTATACTAAAAGCTCCAAGCTCCGTCTGACAAAATGTGGTTATAATAATAATATCTGATCAACAGAATCCAGACAGCCTTACGTGAACTGACTGCTATAAGGTCACATGAGGCGGAGCTACCAGCATAACAGGAGATGGTAAAAGTGACTAGTCACTGGATAACATCTGAGTAACAGATCTTTCAGGAGCATTTCAGTCCTTCTAAAGGTGCACAAGGCGACTGCTGATGATGTTATCGTTAAGTGGAAACGTGAAGGAACATCCGCAGGTAAGCCAAGACCAAGCAGATTGCGAGTACTAACGGACGTGGATCATCGAGCACTGTGGAGGGTTTTTGTAAGAAACTGCGTGATATCCGTTGACGGAATCATTAGTTTGTTCCAAGATGTCTAGCTAGTTCGATGACTGTGCGTACTGAGTTAAAAGAAATGGGATTAGACGACTGTGCAGCTTCTCATAAGGCACACATTTCACCAGTGAGTTCTAAGCTGCGTATGAAGTAGTGAAACGACTGACTACAAGGGAACCTTGGGTGATTTGAAACGAGCCATATGTAGTGCTGAATCACGCTGGAACGGTCTGGTTTCGGCAAATGCCTAGAGAACGTCACCTGTTATGTTTTGCAGTCCTAACAGAGAAGACGTAGGAAGCGGTGTTTCATTATCGGAGTGCGTTTCGTGGTTAGGATGTGATCGCCCTAATGCAGCTAAGAAAACGATAAATGCGGAATGATATGAACACATTTTAGGGCATTATGTACAGCTTACAGTATGGGAAAGATTCAAAGGAGGAGGAGGAGGATGAGATGGAGGAGGAGGTGTTTAACGTTCCGTTGACAGCAAGGTCATTGGAACACAAGCTCAAATTAGGTAAGGAAGGAGAAGGAAAGTTGCCGTGCCCTTTCGAAGGAATCAGACAGACATTTGCCTTAAGCGATTTAAGGAAATCATGTAAAACATACATTGGGATGGCCGGCCGCGGGTTGAATCGTCGTTCTTCAGAATACGAATCTACTGCGCCGACCACTGCGCTGCCCCACTGTGTAACGATTCGGAGCTGATGACTGAATCAGCATGACATCTGGCAGTGGAAATGGCACCAGACTTCCAGTTGACATCAGTGCCGAATCGGTTACGAGACAAGTAGAAAAATCTGAATATCTAGGGAGATACATTGGCAAAAGTAGTTTGGGCAATACAGAAGTAAAATACATAATACAACAAAGCAGAGAAGTAATAAAATGCACGAATTCTTTTTGTTGGGACAACAACACATCTAACAACAACAGAAAAGAGTGGATAAGCTAATGGTTGAATCTGTTGTATGCTATGGGTCAGAACTGGGCGTTATAAACGCTGACCTCGAAAGAAGATTAATAACTGTTGAAGTGGATTATTTATGAAGTAGCGTCACAACATTAAGCATCGATAAAAGAGATCATGGTGTAGTAGGATGCAGAATAACGAGGGAAAATTAGACAGTGACAGATAGAATTGAAAGAAAGCCACTAAAGTGGTATGAACTTTTGTTGAGAATGTCAGATCATCAGCGGGCAAAGAAAATTTTTGAATAGAAACCACCTGGCAGAGGTAAACTCGGCAGACCATGACGTTCTTGGAAAGACCACATCAACGAAATGATGGAGCAACGCAGTATATGCAAGGAGGATTCCTTGAATAGATAAGCTTGGCAGAAAGTAACAGGTGTACAAGAAAATGTTGTTGTTGACTGATATTTGTATTAATTAATCCTGTAACAATAATAATAATGGTATCTTTTAGGCAATGGTTTGTGGTCAGTAAAATTCCTGAATTTGACTGACCAGCCCAGAGATCTTACCCGAACCCGATGGGCCACCTCTGGGATGGGCTAGAACTTTGACTTTGCTTGAGACCCCAACGTTCAACCCTACTACTTCCTTTGGTTTCAGCTCTTAAGGAAGAATGGACTGGCATTTCTCTACAACTATTCAGACATGTAACTGGAGTTCAAGCTGTCATAAAGGTGAAGGGTGGAAACATCTCATATTCAAGTCCACTAAAGGTGTCCGGTTACTTCTAATCATATAGCATCCGTAGATTAAAGAGTTGGTCTACTATATGTAAGCGTTTCTGAGGCATCAGCCTCGTGCTAAAGGATACTCTTTCTCTCTTTGATTTCGACATCTTTACAGGTAGCCAGTTTGCTGGTCTGATGCCTTGCACGAGGATCTGCACACGCTCGGCACATTAACCCGTGCGTGTCACAGTTTCATACGCAACAGTATGCCAAACTCTTTTGGCGCTGCCACCGAGTGGCTCGTTGCTTGGTTACGGCTGTGTTTACGTACCCCCCCCCCCCCCCTCCACACCCACCCGGTGCTTGCCCCACCTTGCTCCGCTCTTACCTTTATATCCGGAGCGAGTCTGTGTGCTCGACGCTTATTTCTCTTTGAGATGTTTACTCGCCCGCCGCGATTCAGCCCACGTAAAGACTCGAGGCAGAATGCGTCAACCACCCCACTGCTCCTGGAATTGAAAAGTATTCTTTCACAGCTTAATATGAATAGCGTCATGAAAAGAAAGCTTTTACAGCCGTTATAACGGGATAAAACGGCGCCGGCCGCACACTAGGGAGTCAGACGTCGGCGCCCTTCATCCTGAGGTCGTATTCTGTGCGTCTGTGCAATCTGATTCCGCATCTGTTATTTCTCACGCCTTCAGAGCACTCTCACGCACATAAAAGAGATGTGTTTTTCATAATTTGGTGTGGGTTGTGACATGAGAGGCCCATACATCAAACAAACACTTATGGTAGTCTCATTTGACAGCGCTCGCATAAGCAACAAGATATTTTTGACTGCTTAGACTCCTGTGGCTAGCTTCTGTTCACTCAAAATTATTTTGAAATTGTTAATCGCGACATTTTGCAATACGAAAACGGAAAAAAGTTGTTGTAGGTGTTTTTACACCAGCCAAAGTGGCTTGAATGTCTGTTCGATAAGATTTTAAGTAACAAAGAAAAAGATAATGAAATAAGAAGTGTATTGACAATAACCGTTATTTTTTGTTTATTATTCTTCTAAGGACTTTCAAGGTTTTCAAATGGAATTGTATCCAATAAATACTTGTTTCTATGATGTCTTCATGAATCCACATTTCACATACCGTAGCCAACTACTATACTTCAATAACAGAAATAGATCCAGGATGAAGGTTTCATTTTGGATGGCCACATCAGCTAGCCTGGAGACATGAGACATCAGCTTGTCTCCGGATGTTTTGGAACATACTGAACAGGATATGTGGGGGACTGATCGAAGCGGCGCAGAGGTTAGCACACTGGACTCGAATTCGGGAGGATGACGGTTCAAACCCGCGTCGTCCTGATTTAGGTTTTCCGTGATTTCCCTTAATCGCTTCTGGCAAATGCCGGGATAGTTGGATAGTTCCTTCCCTGCCCTTCCCTGAAGCGATGGGACCGAAGGCCTCACTGTTTGCTCCCCACCCCAAAATCAACCAACCAACCAGGATGTGCAGGGTCTATTTCCGCATCCACTCGTTCAAGTGATCGTGCACTGTTGTCATGTGATCCAAATCGACAATGGCAGCGAAAAATCTAGACGACTACTGACATGATTTCTCGTGCAGAATATGTCAACACCACTTGCTGTTTTCGCTTGTGGCTGGTTGCAGCCAGACATTTTACGTGGCTATCGTAAGGTATTCTTACTTCATCGGCACGACACACGTAAACACGCACTACGAGTCTGGTACCCATCATCTAATGAATATATTCGCAGAACAGTGTGTTACTTATGTGTCCTGTCTAAACGCACATAAAAACGAATACCATTCTAAAACTCTTTCGCAACTGCATCGATTCGCCATTGGAGCAAGCTCTCAAGCACTTCATGCACGATGCAATATCCAATCCTGTTTAAGACAAGACTGAATCGATTCCTTTCGTTATCTCCTTGTTTTCCTCTAAAAAAATTAGTATTTTACTCTGACACATGATGAATAACAGGGTGTTTTGAGTAAATGTCTACTTTTCTACACGTTACGCTATCTTCATCGTTTATCATTTGCGGGCTATTACTTCTTCTCCCGTCTCTAGTGCCTGTGTTCCATTACTTCCTTACTTTATTCCCCCACATTTTCTCTAATTCCCAGTGCAGCCATATCCCACAATTGAATCTACGTGCTAAATTTGTTATTCTGTTCCTCTGAAACAAATATATGCTATGTTTAATCTGGTTTTACAGTTTTTCTCATGAATGTAAGTGTTTGGCTGTATACCAAATGTAAGATGTCTTATCAACCGAGTATAATAACGAGAGCAATGATAAAGTATGTAGATTAAATGGCTACAAGTACAATAAGACCTCATTACTCTAATCTTACCAGAACGGGCAAATAAACAATAAATAATGGGTATTAAAGCACGATTTCCTCTGTAACTCTTAATTCTTCGTTTGGCATTCACTTTCCAAACAAACTCACTCAATTCCCTAGAGCATATGTACAGATGAAGAAGTTACACTTAATATCACTCTTGAATAAGATTCATCGCTATAACTAAATATGCTTTCAATTGCTTAAAATGAGCAGCCAGTATTACGGATTACAAACAACGTCGTGTCAGGTATTTAATAACTTTAAGAGAAAATTCAGATGAAAATAATCGAAAACAAGTTCCATAAGCTGGTTGGCTGGTGTAGACCAGTAATAACGCAAAATACCGTCACGACCTTCAACGGGCTTTATAATTTAAAATGAATGTAACACATTCTAAAGTTTTCTTGTATAGTATCCCATTACCTTATAAAAATTAGTAGGTGTACAAGAATGAACTACAATAACATGAAGAAGACCTCGTATTCCGTGAGCATTGTCACTATAAACTGTCAACCATTTGGATAAAATGCGTTACAACATACTTTCTTCAGGTAGAGCTTGAGTTGTAAGACTGCTGAAGACTACCATAAGTATGCGTAGAGTACAGTAGCTTTCATAGTATCTTTGGTCCGATACAACTATACCCGCATTACCTGTTTGTTATGTGTGTTGCATACCTGTCGGGCGTCACTTTATAAAGATCGCTTTCTTTACATATGCGATCAGTTTCTTACTAGAGTCTCCAGAAACCGGATATCGTGGACCGTCTAGAAACTGACTGTGGATATTTACTGACCCAGATAACTTACGGAACATTTTTGTGCTACATAGTTATACACCCGTATTTAGAGCAAGACTGAATTTCTCAGCGTATAATCCAGGTTTAATCGAAAATTGTTGATTTGTAATGTGAAACAGAGGGTACTGTAGTAAAAATAAAGAAAACAATGCAGATTTATCACATAGTGCTGGCTACCGCAATTTCCTTAACGTAAAGGCAAAATTAAAAAAAAAAAAAAACCGCAAACCAAAAATGAATTATATTTCGTCGAACTTAATAACAAAAACTGTATATATTTTAATGATCGTACATGTAAACTGAACTTACCTGAAAACGATTGCTTTGGTTACATAAAAGCGCAAAAATTACACGATCAATTAATTTTTATGACTTATAAAAGCAATTTATATTCTGTAGGGGTATAAAATACACAATGCACTAACACTGAATGAAGTGCGGTTCTAATTATATGCGAAACAAACAACCAAACAGTTATAAAGGAGCAATATGAAGCCGTCGGCTCGTACATTCATTTATGTTTCTTTCTCTACCTGAGCTAGTGGTACTACGTCATTTATGTAGTGTATAGTTAACGCACATCACAAACAGGTTCCCGCAGACCATTATGCTGCCTTCAAATGCAATGACTCCTAAAAGCCTTGCATGAAAAAACTTGTTTTCCGGCAATACTGTTTAAGAATGGAAAGTTCGTTCACTATCGTACACCTAACCACAGCTCTCGAAGTGTTATTTTTTAATCATTATTTTATAGCAAAACAAGAATTAATAACTACACGTGAGAAAAAAAGCAAGCTTGAATGTAACAGTCATTGAATCGGTAATATTACAAACAAGTATTATCTTTTACGTGTTTGAGTGCGCAAAACATGCTATTATTCTGGTTAAAGACGCACAACGTACTGTTGTCATTAACCAGAGTTCTCTTAAATCGTTATCAACGTAACGTTTTTACAAATTCCCTACGTAGGAGTACAAATGTGAATTAGGAGCAAAATTGGAGCACCAACATATGTTTTCCTTTAGGCTGTGAAACAGAACCTATATAATCAAAGCTGAGTTAGTGATATGGGGAACACCTCGTACTGTTCGTGTGTGACCTGCGTTACGATGCTGAGCTACAGCTTTGGGAACTAATCTCCTGAGTCCCACTCTCTGTGAGCAATATCAGTGTATCACAACTATAGTAAAAACCGAAAATCAAAAGACAGAGTGCAAAAATCCCATTACGGAAACTCTGAACACGAAATAAATTTGCATGTCTTTCACTGTTGGTGCAGCTTATGTTATATAGTGATAACAGTCAACAATTTTAACATAGCTACCTGTGTGAACTAATATAGTGGTTGACTCTGATTGCTGTCAGTTTAACTCTTTCTTGTTGCACGAAGATTTAAAAAGGAAAATTATTACTTGGTAGAGTCTGGTCTCACTAAGATTAATACCAGCATTTGTTAAATGTAAATAACCAAATGATGTCATTTTTATGTTTATTAGCAACATTTATATTGTCTAATTTTTCAACAATGACACAGTAATGCATCCATGGGTTAGCCATTTACAGTAGGTAATTGTTGACAGACGAAAGGAGTAGAGCTTATAGATCCATGGAGATGTAGAGGAGTTTGGTGAGAATGGCATGGTTTTATTTCAAAGTGGCTGCATTGAAAAGTGTGATAGGCCATAAGTTATACTAGTGAACTAAAGTAAGTGTTCGACATCAGCAGCGAGCAAAGTACGAAACAGGGGCGTCTAAGAACGAAATACCTGATAAACTGTGAAATGCGCACGTTGTAGTATTAACAGGATAAAGTACTGTAGTGAAATTAAAGAATATGAATTGTCCAACTGTGAGTTAGGACCTATGATCGAATGTAGCCTTTGCTTCGGGAAATGTGTTTCTGATCGTCTATTTCTTTGCTGGCCTATTTATTGAGAATGTCTAAGTAAATTATCTTATTTGAAACGCATTTTGATACAAACAATAATGATCCTCTATTTTACGAAGGAGAAAAGATATTGATGAAAATTTTAAAAGCTACACGCTTATAAAATTAGATACAAATTGAACTTAATTATCAACTAGCTTTTACCCAAGGCTACGCTCACGCGCCAGTGGATTTGCTATGATGAATGAGGGTGGGTAAGTAAACTATTGTACATTCAGTGACGTAAGATGTCCCCATATGTCTGCCTATCCAGGTGGGCATAGCTTCTGGTGTGCTTGCCCTCCACCTAACGCCCCTCCCCCCTCCCCCGCCCCACATGTGACCCACACGGCGAAGTGTCGCTGCCGAGGGGTTCATACAGAAGGGTTTGGGCAGTAACGCATATCTACGCTCCGTGCCATTTGCCGAGCGGTGCGGGGAGCGAACTGTGCATCGTGCTAGTGAAGTAGCTACATTTTATTAAAATAAATTACTATTTTTTATCATGGCTCATTGATGTAAGAAAAAGACGCTGAATTCGTTACTTCACCCTCTTAGGAGACGACTTTCTTTCCCCTTTCTGAGCGTTCATGTTATCTCCGTAACAAATTACAGCGAAATCAGTTAAGGGGGGTAGGACTTCAAACGGGCCGACTTGGAGCAGGAGAGGCACCACAGGACATTTTAATTTCCACTGTCTATACTCTCACAAGTAAATTCATGAAACTTTGTCAGCACGACCAGGAAGAATTCAGGATTCACACTCGTAGCAGCGGAAGTTTAAAAACATAACAAAATAATTTTTTACATGTGAAATTTCATCATTTTTTCACTTACTATTGGCTGCATTTGTTGCTATAGGTACACTTTTCTTCATAAGTAAGAAAGACTGTTCGATCAATTTTGCACAGCATACAAACCATACTTACAGGTGTCTGAAACTCTAGAATCTATTTAATTTATGAAAAAATGAATGAGCTGTTACATTTTAAACTTTACCTTTAAAAAAATCAAATTTTGTAGTTAATTATCTCAATTTTTACCATAGTTTTTAACGGATTTGGAAAATTCTAGAGTTTCATACACCTGTAAGTATGGTTTGTATGCTGTGCAAAATTCATCAAAGAATCTCTCTTACTTGTGAAGAAAAATGAACCTATAAAAACAAATGCAGCCAACAGTAAGTGAAAAAATGATGAAATTTCATATCTAAAAAATTTTTATTTTGTTATGTTTTTGCACTTCCACTGCTATGAGTGTGAATCCTGAATCCTTCCTGGTCATGCTGACAAAGTTTTATGAATTTATTTGTAAAAGTATAGACAGTAGAAAATAAAATGTCCTGTGGTGCCTCTCCTGCTCCAAGTCGGCCCGTTGGACGTCCTACCCCCTTAAGCGGTTTAGTCCCGAAAACATAACAAACGGACACATTTCCGCATTGACGATACAAGTGTGCACTGTGGGAGAGGGGAGCGTCAGTATAAGAAACAAGTGTTAACAGACGAATTCTCTTCCTAGCACTGATATGTTTGCACCATTGTGCATATTTGTATTCACCAACAGGTTATTGGAACTCATTTCAAAAGAAACCTAGGCTCTTATTGTTTGTTTCAATGTGTTAGTGCCAGTACAAGAGAAACATAAAGTGCTATACCAATGTGATGTAGAGCGAATAGAGAAAGTTCCTGGATCTACCTCTTAAGAGTAATCACGCAGGTTATTCAGGTTTTGCGATATATGGGTGGAGTCAGGCCAGAAAAGAATAAACATATCTGCAATAACGCCTGAGTAGCAAAGCTCTTTGATGGTGACAAGATGAAGGAATCGAAAACGGGAGCCTTTGAAATGTGATTCTACAAGCGAATGAGAAATATGAGAGGCGTTGATCGGGTGACCAATGAAGAAATCTTGAATTAGATTGAGGAAGGAATGAAGAAGGGATAGCGTGATACGACACATTCGGAGACAGTCATGCATAATTTATTTGGTCGAAGTGAAAAGTGATGGGGAGGGATAAAATTAGGGTCTTCAAAGGATTCAATGTAGTAAGGTTTCAGTAGCTGTACAGAGATGAAGAGACTTATCTAGGACAGACTGACGTGAAGAGTTTCATCAAACTACAAATAACCATTACCTGTTTCTACCAGTTGTGTACTTTCACTTCCTCTTATTATATTAGCTAATAGTTCCCCTGCATCTTCGTAAAACTACTACACAGTCATAAAAGAAGAGCTCTAAGCTGTGAGTGTTCTCATCGCATGATCACCTTGAAAGCCGAAAACAGTTTAACGGAGTAAAAATAATAATGTAGAACATCCATAATCTAGTAGCTTTCATTTATAATTACTTCATTTGATCTTCGGTCTTAGGTTATTAACGAGACGGCCAGTAGCGAATACACAAATAATTGAGCCATTGACTTATTTCTGTAATGTTCTGAACTTCGTATTGATAAAAGACGCTTCCGATGCAACACCAGCAGTAAAACATAGATTTTCTATAAATCTGTGACTTATGCGGATGGTGCTGTGGTATATCGAGAGGTTGTAACAATGGAAAATTGTACTGAAATGCAGGAGGATCTGCAGCGAATTGACGCATGGTGCAGGGAATGGCAATTGAATCTCAATGTAGACAAGTGTAATGTGCTGCGAATACATAGAAAGAAAGATCTCTTATCATTTAGCTACAATATAGCAGGTCATCAATTGGAAGCAGTTAATTCCATAAATTATCCGGGAGTACGCATTAGGAGTGATTTAAAATGGAATGATCATATAAAGTTGATCGTCGGTAAAGCAGATGCCAGACTGAGATTCATTGGAAGAAACCCAAGGAAATGCAATCCGAAAACAAAGGAAGTAGGTTACAGTACGCTTGTTCGCCCTCTGCTTTAATACTGCTCAGCAGTGTGGGAGCCGTACCAGATAGGGTTGATAGAAGAGATAGAGAAGATCCAACGGACGGCAGCGCGCTTCGTTACAGGATCATTTAGTAATCGCGAAAGCGTTACGCAGATGATAGATAAACTCCAGTGGAAGTCTCTGCAGGAGAGACGCTCAGTAGCTCGGTACGGGATTTTGTTGAAGTTTCGAGAACATACCTTCACCGAGGCGTCAAGCAGTATATTGCTCCTTCCTACTTATATCTCGCGAAGAGACCATGAGGATAAAATCAGAGAGATTAGAGCCCACACAGAGGCATACCGACAACCCTTCTTTCCACGAATAATAAGAGACTGGAATAGAAGGGAGAACCGATAGAGGTACTCAAGGTACCCTCCGCCACACACTGTCAGTGGCTTGCGGAGTATGGATGTAGATGTAAAGGTTGCGCTTCTCCACTACATTAACCGAGTAATACTCGGAGGCACATTATGTACAGACAGCGTTGTTTCCAGGCATCTGGACCCTTAGTGCTGCTTTTCAGTTCACCTTGACTCCTACAGACAGCAAAGGCCGGGCGGTATCGAGGACTGGTAACGGGGATCGTGGCAAATGGCCGATGTCTCGCTGCTTCGACCGGACAGCGGCCGTAACTTGCAGCTCGAATCATATCGGAAGCTAGTCGCATTAAAGTGCTTCCAATACAGCCAGACAGGCGGGCGATAGCATAAATATTCAATAACCTCCATCGAGGGTCGGTGGCCCGCGATGGAGTCCGCCGGCCTCTCACACCACGACCAGCTCGCGATGGCTTTCGCTGGCGGACATCGCACACGTCCGGCTCTACAAGCCGCGCAGACATGCACACGTCCAACAGCACGGGAGGGGAGAAACTGGCTGTAGGGGAAGCACGCATTAATCTAGATTTCATTTTAGTGGTCGATTAACTGCTGTTCCAAGTAGACAACCCTATATGTTAATGTATCTAAATCTATACCCTGCAAGTCACATTACCACGTTTGGCAGAGGGTACTCTCGTAGGCACTTTCACCCCTCCCCAATTCGAACCTCCAAACCCTCTAATTTTGTCTTTGACGTCTTTGGATGCTTGAAAGTATTGCCAATATATAAAATGTAGTTAGCACATGAGTAATACACAAGAAAGATGACCTCATGGTAGGTTCCTATGTAAGTGAATTTAGCTGTTACTTGCTACATACAAGGTATTCTCCAACAACATATTAAAGGGATTTGTACCTCATGTTGAAAGTACTACAGGTGACCATCAAACTGGATTTCACCAAGGAAGATCTAATGTTGATCATATATTCACATTATAGCAAATAATTAGAAAAATGTAAAGAATGTTGGATTGAAACACATCACCTCGTTAGAGACTTCACACCGTCGTATGGCATTATTGATAGAACGGTCTATATACAGGGTTGTCCATTGATCGTGACCGGACCAAATATCTCACGAAATAAGCGTCAAACGAAAAAACTACAAAGAACAAAACTTGTCAAGCTTGAAGGGGGAAACCAGATGGCGCTATGGTTGGCCCACTAGATGGCGCTGCCATAGGTCAAACGGATATCAACTGCGTTTTGTTAAATGGGAACCCCCATTTTTATTTCATATTCGTGTAGTACGTAAAGAAATATGAATGTTTTAGTTGGACCACTTTTTTCGCTTTGTGATAGATGGCGCTGTAATGGTCACAAACCTATAAGTACGTGATATGACGCAGCATTCCGCCAGTGCGGACGGTATTTGCTTCATGATGCATTACCCGTCTTAAAATGGACCGTTTACCAATTGCGGAAAAGGTCGATATCGTGTTGGTGTATGGCTATTGTGATCAAAATGCCCAACGGCCGTGTGCTATGTATGCTGCTCGGTATCCTGGACGACGTCATCCAAGTGTCCGGACCGTTCGCCGGATAGGTACGTTATTTAAGGAAACAGGAAGTGTTCAGCCACGTGTGAAACATCAACCACGACCTGCAACAAATGACGATGCCAAGTAGGTGTCCTGGCTGCTGTCGCGGCTAATCCGTACATCAGTAGCAGACAAACTGAGCGAGAATCGGGAATCTCAAAAACGTCGGTGTTGAGAATGCTACATCAACATCGATTTCACCCATACCATATTTCTATGCACCAGGAATTGCATGGCGACGACTTTGAATGTCGTGTACAGTTCTGCCACTGGGCACAAGAGAAATTACGGGACGATGACATATTTTTTTACACGCGTTCTATTTAGCGACGAAGCGTCATTCACCAACAGCGGTAACATAAACCGTCATAATATGCACTATTGGGCAACGGAAAATCCACGATGGCTGAAACGAGTGGAACATCAGCGAACTTGGCGGGTTAATGTATGGTGCGGCATTATGGGAGGAAGGATAAATGGCCACCATTTTGTCGATGGCAATCTAAATGGTGCAATGTATGCTCATTTGCTACGTAATGTTCTATCGATGTTACTACAAGATGTTTCATTGCATGAAAGAATGGCGATGTACTTCCACCATGATGGATGTTCGGCACATAGCTCGCGTGGGTATTGTGTATTGAATAGCATATTTCATGACAGGTGGATTGGTCGTCGAAGCACCGGCCCGCACATTCACGGGCTCTGACGTCCCCGGATTTCCTTCTGTGGGGAAAGTTGAAGGATATTTGCTATCGTGATCCACCGACAACGCCTGACAACATGCGTCAGCGCATTTTCAATGCAAGTGCGGACGTTACGGAAGGCGAACTACTTAATGCTGCGAGAAATGTCGTTACACGTATTGCCAAATGCATTGAGGTTGACGGACATCATTTTGAGCATTTATTCCATTAATGTGGTATTTACAGGTAATCACGCCGTAACAGCATGCGTTCTCAGAAATGATAAGTTCACAAAGGTAGATGTATCACATTGGAACAACCGAAATAAAATGTTCAAACGTAGCTACGTTCTGTATTTAAATTTAAAATACTTACCTATTACCAACTGTTCGTCTAAAATTGTGAGCCATATGTTTGCAACTATTACAGCGCCATCTGTCACAAAGCGAAAAAAGTGGTCCAACTAAAATATTCATATTTCTTTACGTACTACACGAATATGTAATAAGAAATGGGGTTTCCTATTTTTAAAAAACTAATTGATATCCGTTTGACCTATGGCAGCGCCATCTAGCAGGCCAACCATAGCTCCATCTGGTTTCCCCCTTCAAGCTAGACAAGTTTCGTTCTTTGTAGTTTTTTAGTTTGACGCTAATTTCGTGAGATATTTGGTCCGGTCACGATCAATGGACCACCCTGTATAGCAACCACCATGCCACCCTGGCACAGTGGACTGCCCAACTACAGAGACTATACTATAAAAAACCCCATCTTCAACCCAAATTCCCATTCACGTCTCAACCCACTTGGCATTCCAACTGTACTGTAGCAGTATTTGAGCATAGAACAAAAGGGAGGATCCTGCCTGGAACCCAGGTACAACTGTTTTAACTAAATCGAACTATATGGTTCCAGAGACGTATGCAAGTCACAAATATCTGTGATTATTATATGCAGACTGAAGAGATGAATGAAAATTTGTACTGAGGCCAGTATTGGAACCTGGGTCTCCTCCTTATAAGGCAGATGCGCTAACCACTGCACCACCCAAGCACAATGGTTTTCCTAAACTGCACGGATTATCCTAGCACGCCTCCCTCCTCAGTCCAAATTGGCACTCATGCCTCAGCTTACTAGGTATTCCCATAAACTCGAACACCACTGCAAAGGCTTTCCAGCTGCATTGGAATAGCAGCTTGGTATTGAATGAAGGGTGGATCCTGCCTAAAACTCAGGCTACGTGCTTTAATCGAAGAAAACTATGTGGTTTCAAAGACCTTTTCAATTGGACTGAGGAGAGAGGCATGCTAGGATAGTGTATGCTGTTGTGCAAAACCAATGTGCCAGAGTCGCATAGTAGTTACCGAAACCTGGGTTCAAATCCTGACCTTGCCACAAATTGTTATTCGTTGATTCAGTCTGTATATAAACATCATAGATAACTGAGACTTGAAAAGCTGCCTGGAGCCATATAGCTTCATATGAGTGTGTCTTTTGTTTGCTATACCTTTTGGGAAGGTGATAAGAAATGCAGGCCTGAGTACAAGAGGGACAATCCTGAACAAATCAGTTCTACTGTTGACCTAAGTATACACTTGTAAGAATGCGTGGAGCAATCATAGAAATATTTAAAGGTCTTGAAAAAGGTGTTACAGAGGTGAACCTGCAGGTAAATGAAGGGAAAACTTATTATATGCCTGTAACTAAGAAAGATCATAGTAATGAACCATCATTCATAGAATTTGGTACCCACATAACTACGATGTTGTGCTTTTAGTTTCACTCACTTTAGATCAAAAGTAGACTGAAAAAATAAAGCGAGCTCTGAAACCTGTAAACGAATATTTGCCCCCAACAAAATCTAAAATGATCTCAGCAAACATAAGAAATCTGAGCTGCTGTTCAGTAAGACTAAAGTCATCATACATAAATTTTTAATGTAATCAGTTTGCCAAAACATAGACACTAACATGTTTCGATGAGAAGCCACTTGGAGTACACGAAAGAAAGATTTTGAGACAAATTCTTAGGCCAGTGGAACAAAATATTGTCTAGAGAAGAAAATTCTATTACGTATTATATAATCTATATGATGAACCAGACATTATCAGCTGCAGTAATATTAAAATGCTAGACTGACCAGGACATGTAATGAGAGGGAACGGCAGAATGGATAAGGTGATACTCAACATTGGAGGGCATCGGTACTAAACTCGAAAGAAAGGATTAATCATCTATTCAGTTGCCAGACATACAGGGCTTCTGTGGCTCTGGTGATAATGATGATGTGGATGATGATGATAAAGTTGTTGATGGTCTTTCCGTGAGTTATAATTAGGAGGGTCCTATCTAGTGTGGGTTCCAGACTGACGAGCATTATTTACATATAGGTGAAACGAGGATTCTGTAATCTATTTTCTTCTCGTATGGACAGTTACCAAAATATTGGCAAGAAATGTAGCTAATACAGAGATGAGGGAGAGTGTAGAAAATATAAACAGAAATGACAGAAAGATGGAAACTACTGCACTAGAGACTGTGGAACTGGGATACTCCTAGTCTGATTCCATTAATCAAAATTCAGTTGGGTCGGCACAATGAGTTCCCCTAAAATAACGTATTACAAACCTATTCAGCTTGTTGCTCAACACCCTTTATTCTAAATCCGTGAACAGCACTGGTTCTTGTACTATCGCAATGTCAGCAGACGTAATATTGAGTTTAGGCATGATCTCTGTTTTGTTTCCTTCCGTGTGCACCAGAGTGCTGTACGAACACGATCGTGTCTAAGGTTATTGTGCTACAAAATGCGTTAAAACTCCGAGACCTGAGCCGTGGGAAAACAAATGTTTGCTAAGAGCAAATTCTTAATAAGTTTGTGTCAGTGTGATTATTACATTATTTCCCTAAGTACTTACAGCTGTGTCAAACGAAAATAATTTATCACTAGACTTTTCGTTAATCAGTTGTCAACCTTCGCTTCTTATTGATAGTATATTCCATTCTAATGGAACATACTTTCAAGAAATACCTGTTAAGGATGATTTAAAAAGTCTTAGTTTTGATGGAGATATGTACTATCTTCCAGTACTGCGTATGAACTGAAACAACTACAGAAAGATCTTGCAGGAGAAAGCCTGGGGATAGACCTGATAAATCAATTATGATAAGACTAAACAACGTACGAAAACAAATTGAAAAGAAAACTGTGCTAATTAACAACATAGTCTTAGAACTTTTAATCAGTTCTTGTGCCCAGGAGAATCGAAGACGACTGGACGAACAATGAAAGAAGTAAACAAGAGAACAGAACTGATATAGTGTGCTAATGGTTATTCAAACATATTTTTCCGAACTGAATATTAGAGTGCCTGTAACGAAAATTTTACAACCGATATACCTTGGCATTTTAGAAATATGACATTGAAAATCAGACATTCGATGCTTCATCCAAGAGAGGGTTGTTCAGATTGCAGTATCTACAGTTACTAGAAGAGATAGTAACACAAAGAAATGTTTCAGCCCTTATATTTGAGTGAAAGACAGGGTCGAAAAAAACCTAAATTGCAGTGAGCAGGACATGTAACCAGATGAATTGATGGTATAGAGACCAAGGAAGACCTTCCCTGGAGTAAAAGATGTAATAAGGGATCACGGAGATGGCGTCATATACCATAAATTGACCAGATGATTTAGAAAATATGCTGGAACAACAAGTTCATATATAGCTGAAGAGCATTGCCCTAATCTAGGCGAACTCGTTATTCAACAGTGCATGTGGAATCGTTGTTACATATACCACAAACTATATTCTCTAAGTTGTCAGATATACTTTGTCTGTAGTGCCGGCAAAAATTTGCTTTTTATTTTTGCCATGAACAGGTGGAGAATAGGTGGAGTCAGCCAAAAACATAACAATTCATGGAATGAAAACAACTTGTATATGGATGAAAGTGAGTAATGTTTTATAGACTCCTTTTTATTTCAAAGACAACCACGGAAGAGCCAAATACAATATCTCAAAGACATCATAATATTTCTCAAAGATAGCATAACATTTCTGAAAGATATCATAACATTACAAAAAAAATTAAAGCTGAATTTTAGATGAACATTCAGTAGAGCGACAATTTGACAACACAAGAAATACACAGTGACCTGTAGCATTCTGGGTTGACTCCCTCTACAAATTGTGAAAACGGAATTCTAGATTCTGCCGAAAAACGAAGAAAAATTCAACTCTCAATTCAAGAGGGTATTACAATAACGCCAATGAAAAAATAAGAAGAAATATCATATCTCTAACAATATTCTTCACTAACGTGGACTTCAGAGCCACATTTACAACTAAAACTGGTGAAGACTAGTGTATGAGAAGGGGTGTTATTCACGAAATATCTATTTCTGTAAACTAAGCAATGCCTATATCTTCCATAACTTGCCATGTACAATTAAAGAAAGGAAGACTCATTTATTATATACTGCCTCCAGTATATTTGGTCCACAGTGTTGCAACTCATTTTATCCAACCCCATTTGTCCTATTGTAGTTTACATGCAGTAGTCCTAAAAACGCCTGAGAAAAGCATAGCCTATTACAAAGACACTAAAGAAACTTGTATGAAGATACTGAATATGCTGGCTGTAACGTATGAGGTATGGCTACTTCTCGACTTTAGGGAGCCCCTTTTACGACGTGACACACTTCATTGACTGGAAATTTACTACCGATGTATTCTTGTGCAACCCCATGATGAATGCAGATACATTTTTAGCAGTGGAAGAAACAAAACATACAAGTTTGCAAAACCACAGCATCAGTACTGCTTCTGTTAATTCCCGGTATAAAAGTAAGTTTTGTGGCAGAGGTAAATACTCTCCATTGGCAAACTAATGACAATAAAGACGTCAAATTTGTTGTCAAACACAAGGAAAGCGATGAAGGTCAAAAGACTGTCATGACCTCTTGAACGTAATCTGTATCGTTTCTGTTGTGTTAAGGTAGTATGTAGACAGCTACGCTGAAGATAATGCGGGTCTCACCACAGATGGTATGTGCTACTATAACATTTCCATGACATTTCAGAGCTGGATCACCATTATCAAGTGCTACACGTTACACGTTACATCCACTTCTGTGTATCACCATCATTTAACCACTAAAATGTTTGTGTTCTGCACTGGTGAAAATATCAGTACCAACACTTACTCATAAAATGGTGAAACATATTTGTTATAATCATGTTGTTGAAGAAAATGGGCATTTTCACCACTGCAGAAGATGAATATTTTGTGAATTTATGAAGCTGCATAACAATATGTTACTTGTTTGTTAATCTCATTCTGACATGATTTCTTTGTAAAACTCACATGCTTGTTATTCTAATACATTTAAATAATGAAATGAAGCAGATTTACTGCTTAAAAACATCAGTCTACTCCTCGAACATTTAGCTGTAGCAAGACAGTTTAAACTGGAAAGTAAAACGTTATTGAGCATGATGCAACACTAATGAAGCGCTCAAGGTGAGTTACCTATTAAAATGTGGTAATTACCTTGTTGCCATGCCTGAAATTCGTCCTAAAAAGAATTTTAATATCAAGATTCAGATAGAGCAGTGAGAGCAGCTGTGTGAAGAGTGTTGAAAGGGAGAGTTGGACAGTGAAGCAGTAGCTGTATAGGCGCTGCTAGTTGTTATGCAGGCTGCAGCGGCGCTAGGGGTGAGGGCGAGCCTGGCCACTGGCCTATCGAATAACGGAGAGCGAGCACCTCGCAGCAGATAACGTCTACGATATAGCCGCTGGGCGGAAGGTATCGGCTTAATGGAAACTCCAGCTCACAGGCATGCCTTAATTAAGGAAACCTAATTAATATAATGGAATTCTTATCCACGTAAATGGATGCGGCTGGGAGGGCTAACTACTCGGTCTGGGAACGGAGGGGAACTGGTTCCACCTTTTTCTTGCCCTCGTCGCCTAATCTGCATGCTGCATGTATAATGTAAAGAAATGAGTCCTGCAAATCCTTACTAATTGAGACTTCTGGGTACAGCGGTTCACTTTTAAATCCTACAGCTCAAAGGCACCATACACCTCCAATGACTGTAGCTTTCTCGAAATTTTCTAAAATTATTTAGCAAAGTTCTTTTTGCACATTAAACAGCTTCAGTGGCTGAAAGCAACAAAGCAATTATTTTTATGCATGAATGTTATACAGAGGCTTATTCAGTAGTTCGAGTAAATGTACCCAAGTAAGATAATTTAATTCCAGCTGCTAGCGTCATAGTGTGTCTCTCGAATTAGTGATATTATATTCAAAGCTGATATAGTTAATCTCACGTTTTTACTGTTTTTATTAGTATAGTTACTGAAATATACACCACAAATTAATGTATTGAAATTTTTTTTTCAGAACTGACTTCCTGGGAAAATGTTGGCAACCACTGAGTGAAATAAGAAGTATTTTTAAGCAAAATAAGTAAGTGTCAGAATTGGTAATACTTAAAGGCATTTTTCCTACAGTATTGACGGCTTTCAAACAAATGACCCCAGTGAAAACTTTGAAAAGGAACATATCACTATGGCTTCTATTGTCAAAAATATAACAACATCGATTACTGCACTAAACTAATAAAGATAGTAATTAACGAAGAAATCAGTGTTTGTGGTGTAAACAATGGTGCAAACGAAAAGTGGATTTCAGCTTGCATATATCTACCTGAGAACCTCCGAAATATATAAGTTTTGGCATGAGAATTATATTCCGTTTTAGCAGCACTCAAATAAAAATTTATCATATTTTGCCTAGTGAATTACCAGTCATTAATGTCCTACTGGGATATATTTTGTGTTAACTCATGAATTAGTGGGAAATGTTATTGCTCAAATGAAATTTAAACAATATGGGGCGCTCATATATCTTATTAACATCTTCTTCCCTAGTTAGGCAGCTGAAAGGGGTACAGACAATAGCAACCGAAACATTCACACTATACCGAATAAACATTTTCGTAATTTACAGCTCATTTGCCCAATAATTTCTTTTGTAATAAACTATAATAGGATGAAAACAGCTTTTTTCTTGCTGCAAATGAATTTTTATTTATTTTAAGAAGGTAACGTTTGCGAGTGTCCTACAATATTACACGACTTTTCATTGTCACATGCTGTGTTTTAGGTATAAAACAGTCAGCACGAATAATCTCTAATAAGGTGACAAGTTACTTAATTTGCTGCATGAAGATCATGACGCAATTTTTGGGTAGAGTCCCTATGATTCCAAACATAACGCCACACAAACATCCATTTTCGGTGTCTAGTGTGTCATTTGCTTCTGTAAGAGATGCCACCTTAACTGATTTAAAAGTAACTTTGTCATTCTCAATGTGTACTTTTCTGAGTGAGTGAGTGTGTGTGTGTGTGTGTGTGTGTGTGTGTGTGTGTGTAGCAGTTTCTTTTGCACTCACATTCAACCAAGTGCACACACACACACACACACACACACACACACACACACACACACACACACACACAGAGAGAGAGAGAGAGAGAGAGAGAGAGAGAGAGAGAGAGAGAGAGAGAGATACAAACACTTAAATAAATACACATTCAGATAGTCAGAGAACAAATAAAAACAAAAATAATCGTTTTAAATGGCATTAATTACAGAGGAAACGACACACTACACATGGAAGGTGCCTGTTAAGTTAATGCTATGTTACGAAATTACATTATACCCGACGAAGTGCGACTTTCAACAGGATTTGCACGCGAGGGAAAACTGCATGATCTTCAAGTAATTACTTCTACGTTTCTCTGTAAGTTGCTTTTCATTCTATTATGAAATATTTGCATGCATAAAATGAAATCTCAAAAATCAAATTTGGAAACGAGTAGTCATTATATTTATGACATCCATAAACAATGTCTTCTTGAAAATGCGAATTCCGTCTGTGTGCATAAATAAAAATTCATTTGCAGCATTCAAAGAGATGTTTTTATGATAGCTACTACACCTACATACAGCTGCTGAGAGAAGTGGTCTTACCAAAACCTCATTAATTTGTTGTTTACTATCTTTTTCAGCGTGAGAGGCCGTAATATTCACTAGTAATACAGCAAACGAAAGAAAAGTGATTTACTATTTGCCTAGTGGTCCAACGTGGACTGAAATAGGATCTTAATGCGGGTATGATAATAATTCATTCTACAACAACAGGAAGAAATGACGCGGACATCAGAAATGTTTTTAAATGCAGACTACTGTTGATTTTTCTAGACAGTAAGCCCTGAATGAAACAGATTACTCGAATACAAATAACGGCAACGAGACTGTGTAGGACGCTTTATGACTACATGAGTACATTTTGCAACAACCGTGTGGAGTTGTTACTGGAGTCACTGTGACTACTGCTGTTTTGCTTACTCTGTGCTGAAAAATCGACTTCTGGGATGTAGGACTGATTGTATGGATTACGAAGCACTTTCGACAATCTGAGTAAAGCATATTCGAGAACCAATATGACTAATAACCAAGGTGAGACTGTCATTGCGGTATTGTTCGTCTCGGATTTGTTACCTACAAATTATCAAGCGCCGTAAAGGAGTCCAGTCATAAAATTTCGCCATCCACGGTGGCTGACGCAATTCCACATTGGTTTGACAACTCTAAAACCGACCACAGACATTATGCAATAACTCGATTTTCTGTAACTGGTCAGAAAATACGGATTGTTGAAGGTCGTCGGTATGTTCATGAAAACATATGTTACTGGGGAAGTCATCAGTTTATAATTTAGTAACTTGTATTCACTATAATTCCATTTCGGTGGCTAAGGTTTGAGGCAAAATTGTAAGATTCGTGGAATACCGCCAATTGCAATTAGAAAACCACTCCCACACATTGAGGCTAAGTGCCTGTAGATACTCTAAACGCTTCCTTCCACAGACAGTAGCCGTATAATATGAATTACGTCCATTTGCATTATTACATTTAATCACTGAAACATGTTTCGAGACAACGTTGCCCTTATTTCGTACTGTATCTAAGACATGCACAGAATGGCACAGAATTTGGCTCAGTGATAAAGAAAACAAAGATCATGGTGATGAGGAGTAGTAAAAAAGGAGAGTAAATAGCTGCTTAACAACAAAATTTTGAGTGAAATAAATCTCCTGCAGTGACGGACGAAATAAGAAATGCACGATTGTTCAGCTAAGATGTTCACCTCCGTGATAATTAAAGCGACACCCTAGCTGCAAACAGACGTTGATATACATCGTTGGGTACATGTTGAAAATGTGTGCCCCGACCGGGACTCTTGCTTACATGGCAGACGCTCTATCCATCTGAGCCACTGAGGGCATAAAGGACAGTGGGCCTGCAGGGACTTGTCCCTTGCACGCTCCCCGTGAGTCCCACATTCCCAACATGTCTACACTACTACATTCGTAGTGCACCTAATAGACGTTTGTCCATCATACTCATTCCTCGTGGCAGATTAATCTACCAAGTCTCGTTCGAGTTGGGGCATAGCGTGTGCATTTGCACAAGAAGGTCAATGGCCGGGTAGCCATATTTTAACTATATATGAAGGTAGTATCTGTTCCCGAAAGAACAGATACATTGATGACCGTGCAGCTTCTCTAGAATGAAATGACACTTAATAATCACTATCATCAAATTCCGAGCTCCAAACGCACACACTCAGAAATTTCTTCCTCAAATGAAGCCCTATGTTTGATACTAGTAGCCTTCTCTTGGCCAGGAATTCCGTTTTTGCCAGTGCTAGTCTACCACGTTCGTCACGGGTTGCTTTGTTGTCTAGGTATAATAATTCCTTAACGTCATCTACTTCTTGATCACCAATCCTGACGTTAATTTTCCCGCTGTTCTCATTTCTACTGCTTCTCATTAATTTCGCCTTTCTTCGATTCACTTTTAGTCCATATTTTGTATTCATTAGACTATTCGTTCCATTCACCAGGCCCTGTAATTCTTCTTCACTTTCACTCAGGATAGCAATGTCATCACCAAAATTTTTTTCATTGATATTCTTTCACTTTGACTTTTAATTCCACTCCTATACCTACCTTTTACTTCCGCCATTGCTTCTTCGATTTATAGGTTGAGCAATAGGGGCGGTAGACTACACCCTTCTTTATCCGAGCACTTCGTTCCTGGTTTCCCACTCTTAATGTTGCCTCTTGCTTCCTGTACTATATTACATATTACCCGTCTTCCCCTATAGCTTACCCATATCTTTCGCAGAATTTCGAACATCTTGCACCTTTATACAAGGTTGGCCGCTTCATCCATGTCTACAAATACTGTGAACATGTGTTGATTTTTTGTTAGTCTTGCTTCCATTATCAGCCCCAACGTTATAACTGTCGCTCTGGAACCTTTACCTTTCCTCAAGTCAAACTGATCATCAGCACACAAATTGCCAACTTTTTTTCCATTCTTGTGCATATTATTCTTGTCAACAACTTGGATGCATGAGCTGTCAAACTGATTACCCCATAATTCTTGCACTTTTACCGAAAGTCAGATGGTACATCGCCACTCATATATGCTACATGTCAACGTGAATAGATGGTTTGTTGCCAATTTCCCAAAATTCTTTTGAAATGTTATCCGTCCCTTCTGCGTTAATCTTCCTTAATCTTAAAAAGTTCTTTTAAGTCCAGATTCTAGTACAGGATCATCTATCTCTTCCGTATCAACTCCTTTTTCTTCTTCTATCACGTCATCAGAGAGATCTTCCTCATGGAGGTCTCCAGTGTACTCTCTCCACCTATCCGCTCTTTCCTCTGCATTTAACTTAAGAATTCCCTTTGCACTGTTAATGTTACCTCCCTTTCTTTATTTGCACCGAAGGTTGTTTTGACTTTCCTGTATGCTGAATTGGTCCTTGTAACAATCATTGAGCGTACTTTGGCTTAAAACGTGGGGTCAGGACAAGTTATGAAGCCCACATCCCAGTGCGTTGAAGCTGAGACGAAGGACCTCTGTTTCTTATGCAGACGGGATTATCGTGCAAGGGACAAGCTCTGCTCTGAAAAATATGGCCAATTAAACCGGCATAAGCCGGAGGGAAAACGATGGTAATGGATCATACTCGGGCATTATGAAACAATTACTAAAGCTCTTAAAATGATGATGATACTTCCCAGTGCGTGGCACTTAGTTACTGCAACTATCAGAAGCCAAGATGAAACGAGGGGATTTTTATCAGGTCTGACATTCGGAAACAAAAGAAAGACGACACATTTGAAGTCCAAGTGAATGAAACTTAATGATCAAGAATGATACCCTCTCAAAAATTTTTCAAGCAATTTCTTAGCAACTGAAAAACTCTTGATTTCGAGAATTAGTAAGAAACTCGCTGGGAAGCTTCAAAATACTGGATACCTCAGTGAGCTTGAAGTTGTTCCTTTCGGACGCCCGCGTCGGCTATTTTGTGGACAATCTAGGTGCTGTGGGTGAGGAACAGGGAAAAAGGTTCCATCAGGCATCCAGCAAACGGAACAGGGATACCAGGACCGATGGGACGTCAGCAGGACAGTCGACTTCTGCTGGCTACTGCGCAAGGAGTGTCCTCACTCAGTAACCGCTACGCACATTTGAGGGGGAAAAGAAGATACTTAATGATAAATGCATTTGTCTTACCGGTGAAAAACGTGGTACTTCATTTTAACGTTAGGAGTGACACATTTTATCACATCCTTCCAAAATTTTTAAGTGTGTGTGTTTATAGGAATTTTCTGGAATTTTGTATTTATTTCGTCTAGAAATATTGTGTGACAGAGGGGAACCCTTACCAGTTATGAACTGACCATATCAAAGAACACCAGAATCACCAAAAATCATAAACAAAAAACTGCATAGTATAAATTTATAGAGCTCCGTCATTGGTCCTTGCGTCTTGAGCTAACTGCAATTAAAGAGTATTTTTCACAAGACATATTTCACGATTATTTATGATATTCTCTGGTCGCTGAGAGACTTTTGCCTCTTCGTACATGAGCTGAAATCTTATGTTGCTCCCTTCGCTGTTAACGCAAGTTGAAATCGGGAAAGATGTAGTTGAACATTCAGTTTTCGCAATGTGACCTTTACACTTCACCTTATTTCTACGAACTTCATTAGAGGAACAATACCGCAGTTTTTACATGTTCCGCACTGACCCTGAGTTTAGACGAAGGAGAAAGTACAGGACTTCAGAACAATAAACAAGAGGAAAAAAAACAAACAGCATGGTCACAGAGGAACCTTTCCTGTCTTCTATACATAAAGACCTCAGCCGTATTTTCTGTCTGTTTGTTAGAGCTAATCTAAGTGATACTAGAGGAATTTTGATACTTTTTTCACCAACACACGGACTGATTCACGAGGAAGGTTTGTGTACATAATTAACTACCGCTTTGCCATAGCAATCGCGAAGCTGTAGACACACAGTGATATACGGTCGAAGCTAGACGAGTCAATATTATAAACGAAAGCGAAATATGCCTTGCCAAAAACGCACATTGATTATAGTTAATTTAATACAGAAAAACCAGTAATATTCGAATACTATAGTTCTCTTAGAAAAAGTGATGTTTTTACGATTTCTCTAAAATTAATGTAATGAAATGAAACTATACGTCATTCAAAAACGACATCTTTATACTTCGTTAAGGAAGAAACGGAATTACGATACCCTAAAGGGTTCGGGATGGATCTGAGGAGAGCGCCCAAGGAAAAGCATCAGAACTAGATTGGCACAGGTGAAGAAAGTCTACTTTAGTAAAATAATTTTACTGATATCAGACACTGATATGGAAATGGAAATGAGGAAAAAGTTCTCAACAGTGTACGACTGCAGAGCAGCTGTGCAGAAGTGAGACATGAACCTTTGGAGAAGAAGGAAGCATTTGGAACGCGGTGTTGTTGAGGAATGTAACGGACTGAGTGGAGTACTAAACAGTAGAGGGGACTGGAATGGAAGACCCTTGAAAGAAGATTGGACTGGTTAGTGCATCAATTATGGTATCCATAAATAGTATATGTGACTCCGGATATAGCAGCAGAGGAGAAAACAGTAGGGAAAAGGAGTACTACAATATCATAAATTACGTCGGATGTCGAAAATATTGTTTACTCAGGTATGAAAAAGTTAGCCAAAGACAGAAGACGATGGTAGTGCAGCGAAAACCAGTCGAAAGAGTAATGAATTAACAAACTGCTTTCATTAATTTCTGTTATGCGAAAAACCAGTTAAATTCCGTCCCTCCTAAAGCTTGGTGATTATTTTATGCTCTATGCAAGGAGAGCAGAGGCTCTACGCGATACCGCAGTGTCATTTGTGTTGCCCGATAAGAAGGCGTTCAGTGGCGTGTCGACGTGTGGCCAAAGCCATAGTTTCTGTGTGGATTACCGAAGACCACAGCTTTGCCTGCTCCACTATACACAGTCGGTGACGCGGCGGAGAGCGAGCGTTGGTCTGTATCATTATGCGCGACAGGTATTACTGTATGTGCTCCACGGCGCCTCAAGTAGTACTGACTGCTGATTAAATTGATTGGTCTCCTTCCGGACCCAAAAAGACACATCACGGACTGATTTCGTGGTAGTAGATAGTACGGCAGATGATAAAAAATTGTGGGGTAAGGTAGGAATATGCTGAATAAATACTTGAACGCTTTACTGTAAGTACCACAGCTAAATGAAGAGATTGGCTCATTAAAGGAAACAGTAACATGTTTCATAAAACAAATTGGATTTGTGACCAATAAATAAATAAATATAGGAAACTGAAATTGTATCAGTAAACACCAAAGAAACCCGACTTTATCTATAATAATCAAGTACAGTTCCATTGTGCATCCTTCCTGAATCAGCAGCATACAGTTAGTTTTCTCATCATAGGAGAATAGGCTTGCTGTATATAATCAAAATATCCACGGGTGTGCTGCCGGTCTATAGTGTCCAACGGGCACAATATTTCGGCGATCAAACATGTCGCCATCATCAGGTGAACTGACGGACTGAGCTCCTGTGAACGTGCCGGCACGGAGATCCGTACGCTATGGCTGCTCAGAGGGAACTGGGTTCGGTCGCGGCGGCGGTCGATTTAAATACCCTCCGCCCGCGGCGCGCTCCCTCCGCCGTCCGCGCCCCGCCGAAATATTGTGACCGTTGGACACTATAGACTGGCAGCACACCTGTGGATATTTTGATTATCAAATACGCCGGGAGAAAGGCAAGAATCACACCTTGCTGTATATACTTTAAAACTACCATAGCCACATTGCATGGATTTCTTTGTCCTCTTTGTCCCCCTCCCCATCCTTTTCCTGTCCATCATAATCACCAGTTATTTCGTCCAAGTAGCGTACTACCATGTGCCAGCACACATTTGTGTGCTGCTTTAGGCATTACTGATTATACTTTTAATCTTTGAGTATAATGTAATATATGGGTCACTTGTTCATAGTTTCCTTGTTGCTTTATTGTAATTATGTTTTCCTGCTGATATATAGTTGTAAAAAGTCTTTCAGGAAACAATATTTTTACCGATACAAAATAGCGCTAATGTTGTGTGGAACATTTGTTTCGTCTTAAGTTGTGTGAGAAGGGCCTAGAAATGCGAAAGCCTGTTCACAATGAACTATAAAATAAATGCTGTGTGGAATTTCAAAACTGTGTATTTCACTTTCTCATAAGGTTTGCAATTTTTAACAAAAGAAATTGCTCCCCTCCGCTTGTATTATATTATGAAATACACTTCAATACGCTAAGGTATGCAGCGACCCTCTGCGGTGGAGAGTAACGAAGTCGAACAAATTTTTAAAAAATAAAATGAAATAAATTTTACGGAATCTCCACATTTTGTGCAAATGATACAAAAAATCCCCATATCTTCCACGAACTACATACAAGGTACCAGGAATAAGTTTTCAGGTCTAAATCGGCAAGGCTTCACAACTACTCAACATATCGCTCTTGCAGCGTGCATAGATTAATTCGGTCGCATAATACGTCGCACAGTGACGTGTCACTAGCAAACTTGTCCACGATTCACCCGAAACAACTCGAGAGTATTCATTATACAGCGTACAATCATCTTTTTCTTCTAGTTTAGGCAAAATACCTGTTCCGACTTCACATCCAGAGTTGTTCATATCTTTTCCTAGTTGATTGAGGATCTCTTCATCACTGTAGATTATGAACCGTTACCTATTTTTCTAATCTATCTTAACTGATGGCGTTAGTATATTCTTATCATTTTATTTTGTAATCGTTCATTCTTCTTTCAAAATACAAGCATTAGTTACGTCTTCTGTTTGGTTTTGGATATAACTTATAGTTTCTGAAAAATTTCATTTCCACTGTTTGGCTCCTACCAATGATCTTTTGTGTAGGCACACAAGCCTCAGTCCCTAAAATTGAAACCAGTGTTGTCAGTACTTTATAAATTTTATTACTTGTACCTTTCTTGTGCTGTTACTCAACGTTCTGCTTGTAGCGCAACATATGTGTTCAAAACATTAAATCTTAAATTCTAGATCTCGATGTTCAACTTACATCTGCTCATAAATTGCAGAAAGGAGATATCTCATCTATAGTTTTTTTTGTTGATAATTGTCTATGAACGGACTGGATATTTTGTCTCAAAAGCCACTACCTTAGTTTTAGGTATGCTACAAAATTTCCTAAGTTCTATTTTTGGCAAAGTGTTGAAATCTATGCATAGAACTTTAAAGGTCATCATTTCATTTAATATGGCTCTAAGATTATCTCAAATTGCTGTATCACGATATATTTTAATCCGAGGGCTTCTCTCTGTTCTCCATTTCTTAACCGTATGATCAATACATTGAGGTGTTAAAAGTTATGGGATAGCGTTACGTGCATATACAGGTGGCGGTTGTATCGGTTGCATCGCTTACACAAGGTATGAAAAGGACAGTGCGTTGGTGGAGCTGTCATTTGTACTCAGGTGATTCATGAGAAAACTTATCCAACGTCATTCTATTATTGTGGCCCGTAAAGATAACGACGGGAATTCAAGGACTTAGAACGCGAAAAATTAATGGGAGCTAGTTCATGGAGCATTCCATTTCGGAAATTTTTATGGAATTCAGTATTCTGAGACCCATAGCATCAAGAGTTTGCCAAGAATATCAAATTTCAGGCATTACCTCTCAGCATGGACAACGCAGTGGCCGAGGGCCTCCACTTAACGACCGAGAGCAGCGGCATTTGCGTAGTGTGGTCAGTGCTAACAGAAAAGCAACACTGCGTGAAATAATCGCAGAAATCAATGCAGAACGTGCAATGAACGTATACATTAGGCGAATTTCGGTTTTAACGGGATATCGCAGCAGACGACCGATGCGAGTGCTTTTGCTAATAGAACGACATCACCTGAATCGCCTCTCCTGGGCTCGTGGCCCTATCGCTGGACCCTAGACGACTGGAAAGCCGTGGCCTGGGAGGATGAGTCCAGATTTAAATTGGTAGGAACTGATGGTGGGGATCGAGTGTGGCTCAGGTATCACGAAGCCATGGAATAAATTTGTCAACAAGGAAGTGTGCAAGCTGGTGGTGGCTCCATAATGGTGTGGGCTGTGTTTACATTAAATGGTCTGGGTTCTGGTTGTGTTCGGATACTTGGAGACCATTTGCAGCCATTCATGGACCTCATGTTACCAAAGAACAATGAAATTCTTATGGATGACAATAGGCCATGAACAGTCATAGTGAATGAATTGGCCACCCAGATCTCTCGAAGTGAATCCCATCGAACATTTATGACACATAATCGAGAGGTCATTTTGTGCACAATATCCTTCTCCGGCAACACCTTATTAACTACGGAAGGCTGTAGAGGTGACATGGCTCGATATTTCTGCGAGTGACGTCCAAAGACTTGCTGAAACCATGCCACGGGGAGTTGCTGCATTACGCTACAGAAAAGGACCCACACGGTATTAGCAGGTATCAAAAATGGTTGAAATGGCTCTGAGCACTATGGTACTTATCTACTGAGGTCATCAGTCCCTTAGAAATTAGAACTACTTAAACCTAACTAACCTAAGGACATCACACACATCCATGCCCGAGGCAGGATTCTAACCTGCGACCATAGCGGCCGCGCGGTTCCAAACTATAGTGCCTAGAACCGCTCGGCCATAACAGGTATCGTAAGACTTTTGTTATATCAATGTGTACAGGTGCACTCAAAAAGAAACCAACAAGGTAGTCTTTGCCAGCAGAAGATACACTCTCTATAATAGTGCTGAGGTCCAAAACTTGCAGCAAGAGGGCCAATGACGCCCATCTGCTTGTCAGTTGGAGAATGTTCATGCATCGACAGCTCACTGCATCAAGCCATGCTGAAAAAAGTGAAACTGAGGCTTCAAAAGAAGATCAAAGGGTGCAGTACGTTTTGGATGGCTTCGAACCTTCATGCTTCCACTCAAAACGTTGTCGTTTTCACTCGGGTTCGAAGTGATGGCGCCATGTCTGGTCCTCAGCGGAAATTGGCTGGCACTCATTCGCTACCTCGGAGTAGTTCTGAGAGAGCCCCTTTCAGTGTGCTTCTCGTGTTTACTGAAGACTGTGAGGCATCCTTTGGCGCACACATTTAGAATTCTCAATCTCCCCTTAATGATGACGTGAAAACTTCCGCCGCTCAGTCCGACCTCTGCAGAAATGGCTGCTACCGCAAGTGTCCGATTCTGAACAACGAGGGCATCCACCTGCTGAACAATGGTGGCGAAAATGCGATCTCGTATTGCGAGCCGTGCATCGTCGGCCACTCCATGACCCAAGGAAATCTGTGTGGCTCGCTGTACATTTGTGTCATCCTTCGATGAATTTCCTTTCCCACACTCTTTTTGTTGTCAAGAAACGCACTCGTTTGCTCTTCTTTTGAGACATCCATCTCAGTAGTTTCAGTGCGACTGTGTGCTGGAGGCAACCGGAAGGCAGTCGTGCTCGCTCTGACGTCATGTGGTTGTGTGCTCGAGTCGCTCTAGCGCCATCGAACATATTTTGTGTTCAGACATAATGACCTTTCTAGACTCTGAAAAGCTCATCTTCAGAAACCAGCACGGTTTTAGGAAACAGCGGTCATGCGAGACACAGCTGGCCCTCTTTGTGCATGATTTACAACAGGCTCTAGATACCGGCTCCCAGATTGATGCCGTATTTCTCAACTTTCGAAAGGCGTTCAGTTCCGCACTGTCGCTTGCTACAAAAAGTGAGGGCTTACGGTCTATCCAATGACATATGCGGTTGGATAGAATGTTTTCTAAGAGACAGGGAGCAGTATGTCATCGTGAACGGGGTAACTTCAACAGAAATAAGTGTAACTTCAGGTGTGCCCCAGGGGAGAGTAATACGTCCTCTGTTTTTTACGATTTACATAAACGACCTGGTTGATGGTATTGACAGCGGCCTTAGACTGTTTGCCGAAGACGCTGTAGTATACAGGAAAGTAGTATCACACGAAAGTTGTGAACAAATCAATGAGGATTTGCAGAAAATAAACGCGTGGTGTAATGACTGGCAGTTATCTCTCAATATTAAGTAAGTGTAACCTACTGCGTATAACAAGGCGAAAATCCCCATTAATGTATTGAGTACAAAATAAATGATCAGTCTATGGAAGCGGTAACAGCAGTCAAGAATCTGGGTGTGACTATTCGAAATGATCTCAAATGGAATGATCAGATTCCACAAGTAACGGGTAAGGCGAACTCTAGATTGCCGTTTATTGGTAGAATCCTGAAGCGGTGCAGTCCTTCAACAAAGGAAATACACTACTGGCCATTAAAATTTCTACACCAAGAAGAAATGCAAATGATAAACGGGTATACATTGGATCAATATTTTGCCATTCGTGCACCCAGGTTCGTCGTTGAGTACACCATCGCAGGAGCTCCTGTCTGTGATGCAGCGTCTAGGGTAACTGCAGCCATGGTCTTCGAGCTGATAGTCCATGCTGCTGCAAACGTCGTCGAACTGTTCGTGCAGATGGGTGTTGTCTTGCAAACGTCCCCATCTGTTTACTCAGTGATCGAGACGTGGCTGCACGATCCGTTACAGCCATGCGGATAAGATGCCTGTCATCTCGACTGCTAGTGATACGAGGCCTTTGGGGTCCAGCACGGCGTTCCGTAATACCCTCCTGAACCCACCGACTCCATATTATGCTAACAGTCATTGGATCTCGACCAACGCGAGTAGCAGTGTCGCGATACGATAAACCGCAATCGTGATAGGCTACAATCCGACCTTTATCAAAGTCGGAAACGTGATGGTACGCATTTCTCCTCCTTACACGAGGCATTGCAACAACGTTTTACCAGGCAACACCGGTCAACTGCTGTTTGTGTATGAGAAATTGGTTGGAAACTTTCCTCATGTCAGCACGTTGTAGGTGTCGCCACCGGCTACAAACTTGTGTGAATACTCTGAAAAGCAAATCATTTGCATATGACAGCATCTTATTCCTGTCGGTTAAATTTCGCGTCTGTAGCACGTCATCTTCGTGGTGTAGCAATTTTAATGGCCAGTAGTGTAGCTTACAAGACGTTAGTTCGTCCAGTCTTAGAGTATTGTTCGTCTGTATGGGACCCTTACCAATTGGGTCTGATTCAAGAGATTGAGAAGGTCCAAAGAAGAGCGGCAAGATTGGTGACTGGTACATTTAGCCCTCGTGAGAGCGTTACAAATCTCATAGAAAGGTTGGAGTGGGACACACTTGCAGACAGACGACGCGCTAAACAGAAATTCCGAAATCCAATCTTCACCGAGAATGTAGAGCATATATTATTAGCACCAACTTTCAAATCACGTAACGATCATCATTCAAAGGTAAGGGAAATAAGAGATCGTACTGAGGCGTTCAGACAGTCGTTGTTTCCTCAAGCGATCCGCAAGGGGGGGAAATATGTCTTTGGCGCGAATTGTACCCTCCATCACACACCGCTTGGTGGCTAATGGAGTATATATGTAGGTGTAGATGTTTGGGACCTTAAGCGCTCTCATAGTGACAGCATCTTCTTCCACAAGGAACGACGTTACGATCATTTCAGTGCTTTCCATTTTACAGCCTCCGGCTCGTTTACATTTCAGTACAATTTATGTATGTAAAATAAAGAGGATTAAATGTTACATCCTTGTCTTTTTCCTTGAGTACTTATTAATTCAATATTCTTAGTCCTCCCAGTATTGGTTAAAATATAGACTGTCCCGTATTTCCTTTCCTGTATTTTACTTAAATGGCGGGGTAGTCTCTGAGACTCATAATTTATCATAGCCTGTATTCGTTTACTTTATCGAAGGCTTCTTTGAAGTCGGGGTACAACATTTTCCACACATTTTGAAGTGAGCTGCTCAGAACGCGAGAACGCAAAAGATGGGTTAGTAGAGTTGTGTGTATAGCCAGGAGCGCACCGAATCTCGGGTCAATATAGGCTGCCTTCCACAACGCCAGGACCCTGTGCTGTTCTCCCATCCACCCCCATCCCCACCTCTCCCTCTTTCTCTCTCTCTTTCTCTGCCTTCACTCCGTTGCCCGCTGCCTCTCAGGGCCGTTTGTTGCGCTCGTTCCTCCTGTTACTGCTAAATACTAATTTCATCCAGCCCTGCGCCGGTGTTGCGTCTCGAGTTTCCTTCGCCTTGTTCGCTCGCGCCATCCGTAATATCGCCGCTGCCTGGCGCTAAAGCCACCCTCCCCCACGCCGCCCCCTTCCCCTCGCCAACCTCGCGTGAACTTAATTCAGTTAATAACGGTCCGGGTTGGGCCCGGGCGCGCTCGCAGCGCCGCTAAGCGGCCGGAGCCGTCAGCTGAGACTCGCGCCCTCGTTGCGCCGGCGGCCGCCCCACGGCAGCGCCGCTCCCTCCAAATGTATTCCCAGCCCGCAAATTTATGTCTTTCCTAATGCGATTAACCAAGAGCAACAGCCGGCGTCCCGCGAATCAACCCGTGACGTCACGGTCGTGCCGGCGCCGCAATCTTCTCGGTGGTTACTGCCAGGCACAAGCGTGACGAACACGCCGCGGCAGCCGAAGCCGCTCTACTTGTGTGCGCCATGTTCTCATCAAACGGATAGATACATTACTTTTGTTGTTTCAGATTTCCAGTACATATAATTCATATTAGCTGTGAACCATCAATTAGGGAGGTTCACAAACAACTCAAGTACACACGTTATTCCGAAACGTTATCGTGGAAGTACGGGGCAGGAGGTGCTGATGAAATAACCCACACTGCTAAAGATACCTTTTTATTTTAAAAGACTTTCTCAATAATAAATTTTTAAGCTTGCCATTTAAAAAAAAATTCTAAATCAGTTTCCAAGAGCAGACAAATTTCTTTATGGAAAGGAGATTTCAAGGTATGACGTCAACAACTTCCCAATAACAAGATTTTAAACTTATCGTATATATATATATATATATATATATATATATATATATATATATATATATGGGAACAATTCCTTGAAAAAACAAAAAAAGACTTTAAGTAGCTATTATGTACTAAAGTTAAAATAGTTGTCTCTTGCCAATTAAATAACTTATATTACACCTGTCAGTTGTTACAAGATAAATGTGAATAAGCCAACACACATACCTTCACACTGAAGGTAGTTCCCAAAAACATTTTCCTTAGCTCGGAGAGGGAGTGACACGACTAAAGGGCCGACCGCGGTGGCCGAGCGGTTCTAGTCACTTCAGTCTGCAACCGCGCGACCGCTACAGTCGCCGGTTCGAATCCTGCCTCGGGCATGGATGTGTGTGATGTCCTTAGGTTAGTTAGGTTTAAGTAGTTCTAAGTTCTAGGAGACTGATGACCACAGATGTTAAGTCCCATACTGCTAAGAGCCATTTGAACGACTAAAGGGGCCCAGATCACAACAATCGGAATATTTATTGGTGGTCTACAGGGCCACAGCAGATCAGACCCAAAACTTGCATTACAAGCCACCATCTCCCCGAGTTTCCCAAAACCAGAAGATGTAGCAAGGGCGGTGCCTGTACAGACTCTGAACCACAGAGACACACGACACCGACCCCAAATCACCCAATCAAGGTGTGAATGAAACGGGCCAACGAAGAAGCAATTACCACATTCCTGCGGACAGGCAAACGAAAACTGTGGTGGGAAGACCCCTACAAACCACTGTTGAAGAAACTCATACACAAAAACAGTACTCAACTTCTCACACTCCACCACAGCGCCGGGAACACGTTGCACTTCCTTATGCTCGTCAAATCCACCCGTTGCCAGTGGTTTCAACGGCCGATAAGAGGACGTACGGTCCCATGCGCTGATCTCCTGCACCACGGCTTCTAAGCTTCATAAGCCACGTACATGCGGATAAGGCACACTTAGCCTCTGACAGCCAAGAGGTCGGCCAAAGCACGTGGCGAGCAGTTGACGACCCCCAACAACAGGGACCCGCTCGCGCCACCACTTCTCGCGGTCACAGAGCCCAGTACGTACTCCTGGGTCGTCACGTGACCGTACACTTTCTCCACCTCCCACCAGAGGGCGGTAGCGATCCAAACAGCACGCCAAACCGAAAGCGCCACCGCAAACACTAGACGCGAAGCGAAAGCACTCCGTCTGGCGCGCTTTTCGAAGAGCTGGACACAACTACGGCTCATGCTGGAAAACTGCATTAATCTTTCCAGCCTGTTGCATGACGATTGGATTGGCGACAGGGAAGGGAAAACGCACAAAGGGGTGAGTGCTGATGTTAAATTTCGTAATGGAGGCAAAAAGTAAGAAAAGTCAAGAAAAAATCCATAGTGCTTGTCGACCTAGTAAAAGCGTTCGACAGCGTAAGATGTTTGAAATTATCAGAAAAGTAGGTATTAGCCTTATGGAAAGACAGGTAATTCATAATACAGGGTGATTCAAAAAGAATACCACAACTTTAGGAATTTAAAACTCTGCAACGACAAAAGGCAGAGCTAAGCACTATCTGTCGGCGAATTAAGGGAGCTATAAAGTTTCATTTAGTTGTACATTTGTTCGCCATTTCAGCCAATAAAGTTTTCGGTCCCTTTTTCTTCGAAGGTGCTACTGTAACTGGACTACAGTACCTGGAGATGTTAGAGAATTGGCTGTTCCCTCAGCTCGAACAAGAAGCACAACAATTCGGATTTCAGCAGGATGGAGCGCCACCACATTGGCACTTATCTGTCCGTAACTACCTGAACGTCAACTACCCGAGGCGATGGATCGGCCGCCAGGCAGCCCGTGACAGAGCACTTCATCACTGGCCTCCAAGAAGCCCTGATCTTACCCCCTGCGATTTTTTCTTATGGGGGTATGTTAAGGATATGGTGTTTCGGCCACCTCTCCCAGCCAGCATTGATGATTTGAAACGAGAAATAACAGCAGCTATCCAAATTGTTACGCCTGACATGCTACAGAGAGTGTGGAACGAGTTGGAGTATCAGGTTGATATTGCTCGTGTGTCTGGAGGGGGCCATATTGAACATATCTGAACTTGTTTTTGAGTGAAAAAAACGTTTTTAAATACTCTTTGTAATGATGTATAACAGAAGGTTATATTATGTTTCTTTCATTAAATACACATTTTTAAAGTTGTGGTATTCTTTTTGAATCACCCTGTATGTTCAAGAACTTGCTAGGGGAGGCAACGACTTTTGGATAACAGATTTACTTCAAACTTTGTACAGGTTTAGTCGGGCGCTAAAACAACATCACGTGTATGTAGTAAGGTCCACTACTCTGGCAGCTCCGAAAAAATTGCAAGAGAAGTTTTACGTGTCTATTATGCAACTGATGTATGTTTGCGTAAATGTTCGAAGTTACTGTTTGAGGTAGTAAAGTGGTTAGTGTTCGAGCTTGGGCCGCGAGGAATGGCCGCGCGGTTAGAGGCGCCATGTCACGGATTGCGCGGACCCTCCCGCCGGAGGTTCGACACCTCCCTCGGGCATGGGTGTGTGTTTGTGTTGTTCTTTGCCGGCACGGTAGATCAGCGTGTTCGGTCAGAGGGTTAGCTATCATCTGCAATAAAAGAAAAAAAGAAAAAAAAGAAAAAAACCGAATGAACGGATGAACGAACGACCGGAAAGGGTGTCATCGGACGTCCGCCCCGAACAAATTCAACGAACAATAGGGAACAAAATGAGATCACAAAAAAAATCTAAGTAAAACGGACGTGTAAGAGGCGACGGTTCGACTCCCGCTCAAACTAAATATTTGATCTATATTTATTTCATCACTGGTCATCTTATGTAATTTATGTGACATTTGAGAGGTAATATAATTTAAAAAGACACGTGTATGTGCATGAAGGTTTAGTGAATTGCATGTTATTTGACTGCTTATTATTTTTAATTAAATTTAATTATTGCAACAAAGATATTTATAACTTTGGAAAAGTAAACTAAGATACCCATACAGCTTTCCTGAAAATGTATCCCTGTAGTGATTGCGAAATCCCTTAAACATGCAATCTGTTAAGTACCAGGAACTACTTTGCACTGCGATGCTTCGAGCTGCAGACACGATGCAGGCCCCATTTGGCAGCTAACCTGCATAGCGGTGACACGTTTCTAATGTAGCAAGAACGAATAGTGTAGATCCAATTTTTTTGAATATCACAGAATTTACACTAGCACTACAAAATGAAGATTTGAGCGGGAGTCGAACAGTTGCCCCATTCACATTTGTTTTACGAAGTTCGAACTCTATCCCCTTGCCCACCATGAACCATTCGGCCTCGGCGCACAGATACATCAGTTACATAAGAGACATGTTAAAACTTCTCTTGCGGGGATGGGTTGTTTGGGGGTGGAGACCAGACAGCGAGGTTAGCGGTCTCATCGGATTAGGGAAGGACGGGGAAGGAAATCGCCCTGTCCTTTCAAAGGAACTATCCCGGCATTTGCCTGGGGCGATTTAGGGAGACCACGGAAAACCTAACTCAGGATGGCCGGACGCGGGATTGAACCGTCGTCCTCTCGAATGCGAGTCCAGTGTGCTAACCACTGCGCCACCTGGCTCGGTAAACGTCTCTTCCGATTTTCTCGGAGTTGCCAGAGTAGTGCACATTACTGCTTGCACATTCTGTTTTTTCAATGGCCTACTAAAGGTGTTCACAATTTGAAGTAAATCCTTGATCCCAACGTCGTGGCTCTCTTTGGACGAGGGGACAACAGGAATGGGAGACCAGTAGAATCATGTTCGGATTAAAGAATTTTATATGTCAAGGATGCAGTTTTGTCCCCTACTGCCTAATACCTACGACGAAGAAACAATGGGGGAAACAAAACAAACGTTGAGCAGCCGATTAAAAATCTAGGTGAAAGGATATCACTGATGCGGTTCTCTTAATTCATTACCATCCTCAGTGAAAATGAGAGAGGATTATGGACGTGTGAAACGGAATTAACGGTCTGCCGGGCGCACAGGACGAGTTGATAGAAACACAATGAAATACGGTACGAAAGTAATGAAGAACGTCAGATATCTGATAAGTAACAAACTGTATATTTAAATTGGGGCCAATGTTTTAGACAAAGAGAAGGAATTCTGCTGACCTGGAAGCAATAAACATATATGCGATATGATAATTCTTGTAACTTGTAGAATTCTCGTGTGTCTTCCCAGGTCACGTCGTAATTCCTTTACGAAATTTCGGCAGACGTAATCTTTCCCATCTTCTGGTGGTCCCTAACGACTGTTACCCCTCGCTCGCTAGGTCACTGAAAGCGCGGCGTCCTGGCCGTTACCTCGTCGACCACTCCACTCCTATCTCTGTCAGTGCGGCCACCACAATGGATAGTGGCGGTGGTGGGGGGAAGCGGCACCCGGCTCCGAGTTCTGGTCTCCGGTGTATTGCTATCGGATGCAGACCTCGCTATACGGCATCTTCTCTCTTCTTCTAGGCTCATTGCGGAGTTCCACACCTGACTCCGGTGTACACCACTACTGTAAGTAGGCTGTTTAGGTTTTTATGTTGGTAACGCCACGTAGCGCTATGTAAGAAAATCACTGACTGTGGTGTGTGCAGTCTGTGGCAGATGAGCATTGTAGGAATATTCGCTATTGTAGTGTTGGGCAGTTGGATGTGAACAGCGCGTAGCGTTGCGCAGTTGTAGGTGAGCTGCCAGCAGTGGTGGATGTGGGGAGAGAGATGGCAGCGGACGATCTGGAGGTGTGTCTATCAGAAAGAGGAAATTTGTAATACTGTATATCATGAACTGATATATAACATTATTAAGCTAAATATATTGTTTGTTCTCTATCAAAATCTTTCATTTGCTAACTATGCCTATCAGTATTTAGTGCCTTCAGTAGTTAGGATCTTTTATTTAGCTGGCAATATTGACGCTCGCTCTACTGCAGTAGTTCGAGTAACGAAGATTTTTGCGAGGTAAGTGATTCATGAAAGTTATAGGTTATTGTTAGTCAGGGCCATTCTTTTGTAGGGATTTTTGAAAGTCAGATTGCGTTGCGCTAAAAATATTGTGTGTTAGTTTAGTGTTGATCAGAATAAGCAAAGAGAGTAATGTCTGAATACGTTCAGTTTAGCTCAGCTGTTTGAAAATCAAATAACGTAGAGGTTTATCAGCGCAGTAATTCATTAATTTTTCAAAGGGGGTGTTTCACTATTGTTGTTGATTAGACCATTTTGAACCCTAATTCCAGGGATCTCTTTAATAAAGAAATCTTAAAGAAGGAAGACTGCCGAAGTATCTTGCTCTTGTCGTAATCTACAGCATGTGCGTGCCGTTTCCCCAGTGATTGCTTTGTTGCAATGGCAAGGGACTTGGTGGACTCGAGGTTTTAGAGCGCCTGTATCATCCTCTACTGTAGTAATGTAATTGTTTTAGGGCGTAGACGAAATACACATTCAAAATTTTGTCACTCCAAGATTCTGTCGACTTTTCTATAGTTACTTCCGGCAAGTGCGATGTACACTGTTGCAGAGTCTTTTATATTCTGGGCATCCGCAGCTGTTGAAGGGCACAATATTAGGAAGAATTGCTCTAACAACTAGCGAAATTGTTCTTCATTAAAACACAACCGGTTTCGCAACCTGAAGCCGCAAAACCAGGTGCTACTTACGTGGCAAAAACCAAAGTACAGTGTCACCGCGTTCTGTGGACACTACAGTTAATAAAGAAATGTATAAAATACACTCACAATGTTAAAAGATCCTAGGCAAGCTCATAGCTCCTAGTCAAAATATACTACTCAGTGACTATTGAGAATACTTATGCGAGCGAAAGGTAACGAAAACGTGCTCTATTCATTCAGGACATATTACTGATAGGTAAATAAAATGTCGTGTGACAAGTGTCTCCCGTAGAGTATACCGTTCGCCTGGTGCAAGTTTTTCGACTTGACGCCACTGTGGCAACTTGCGCGTCGATGGGGATAAAATGATGATGATGAGGACAACACAACACCCAGTCCCTGGGCGGAGCAAATCTCCGTTCCAACCGGAAATTGAACCCGGGCTCTTAGAATCGACATTCTGTCACGCTGACCACTCAGCTACCGGGGACGGACACCAATTGGTGAAACTTGCGGTTACACAGCCATGTTTTAAGATTTACCTGCATCTAAAAAGAAAAGAAAGAAAAATATTTTACAGCGTGAGGTCGCTAAAAGCTTTTAAAGGGACCACACTGATGATAAAACATTGTCACTGCTAACATGATAAGTCGTGGCACTATGCAAATTACTGTGTGGATTGTATCATGTGGCAGTGTGTTTCCAGTGTGACTGGGAAAGGTAAAAGTGGACCACACGAATGAATGAAAAGGGAGACTAGCAGGGAGGTGGAATGGAAGCTATCCACGTGGACAGTGTGACGTCATATACTCATGATTATGAGTGCGCGATCGTTATCTTTACAGGCCAGTATAATACAAAATTTTATTTCGTATTAGTACCTAATCGTATAAACAATCATAACTATCCAGAATGCTATGGTGCTTTAGTTCTAAGTGGTTATTCGAGCTCATTTTATTTCTTCGAATCTAGGTAGAATATTCAGGCACAAGGGAAAAGCTGTGGGAAGCAGGTCAAATAATGCGGATGTATACTGAATTACATGGAATTATTGACCTAAGAAACATATGCAGAAAACCTGTAGGTCATTTCGCATAAGATTTCGGCAACACGTTAACTCAAATAATCCCCTGATCTGCATTATCAGCACCCTTACACGAAGAGCGGCACAGCATCACAAGCCGTTCAGAAAATTTAAAAATACTCCATAAAAAAAAGAAAAAAAGCCATGTTTTCGATATGTTACAGGAAGTAGAAATTTTTAGATATCAAAAATAAAACGATCAGTTCAGGTTGAATGAACTATTAGAATTAAAGCACACGGCATTCTGGATAATTCTGATCATTTAGATGATTAGGTATTAGTACGTAATAAAATTCTGTATTATTCTCTCTGGTAAAGATAGCTACCCAGCGCTCCTAGTCAGGAGTGTATTACGTCACACTGTCCACATCTAGCCCACGAGATAGACAGGCCGCGGCGCTTACGTCACGAAGGCAGGACTGAGCTCACTCGCTCGCTTAACTCAGCAGAAGAAATACGTTTCTAAACCCGTTAACTGGCAACTGGGTAGTACGTACCAACGAGGATGGCATCTTCTAATGGAATCTGCTATTATAAAGTATTACTGATTACCACTTGTACAACACAATTTAAAATCAATTCTCGGCGTAAATGGTATGACGGCTTGTTTCTATCATTTAGTCTCTTCTGCGTAACAGTCTTCATTTCATGACGGCTTGTTTCTATCATTTAGTCTCTTCTGCGTAACAGTCTTCATTTCATACAATACGTGATGCCTTATGTAACTGATAATGATTTTGTCATGGTTCAAATGGTTCTGAGCACTATGGGACTTAACTCCTGAGGTCTTCAGTCCCCTAGAACTTAGAAGTAACTAAACATAACTAACCTAAGGACATCACACACATCCATGCCCGAGGCAGGATTCGAACCTGCAACCGTAGCGGTTACGCGGTTCCAGAAAAAAAAAGGTTCAAATGGCTCTGAGCACTATGCGACATAACTTCTGAGGTCATCAGTCGCCTAGAACTTAGAACTAATTAAACTTAACTAACCTAAGGACATCAGACACATCCATGCCCGAGGCAGGATTTGAACCTGCGACCGTAGCGGTCACGCGGTTCCAGATGAAGCGCGTTTAACCGCACGGCCACACCGGCCGGCTACGCGGTTCCAGACTGTAGCGCCTAGAACTGCTCGACCACCCCGGCCGGCGATTTTGACATGACTTTAATTTTATTGTAACGCAGTACAGCTGCGAAAAATCATTAATAGGTCCATGCACTTTCTATCATTGTGGTTATAATAACAGTAAAATTCCATAACAGTGGATTCCAGTAGAAGATGCGATCTCGTTTGTACATACAAACCCAGTTACGAGTTATAACGTGTAGAAAAACAGTTTGTCGTTGAGTTGAGCGAGCAAGCTCGGCCTACTTTCTCGTAGGCGTCGGTCCACATGGATAACTTCCGTTCCACCTGCAAGTTAGTCTCTCTTTTTCGTTCGTGCGGGCCGCTTTTACTTTTCTCAACTGAGGGTCACCCTGCCGTCACACCGGTAAGACAGTGCCACCTGATACAATCCACATAGAAATTTGCATAGTGCTACGACTAATAATGTTAGCAGTGTCAATGTTTTATCGTCAGTCCGGTCCCTTTAAAAGATTTTAGCGTCCTCACACTATAAAATATTTTTCTTTCTTTTCTTTTTAGATGCAGGCAGATCTTAAAACATGGCTCTGTAAGCACAAGTTTCACCTATCAGCAATTTCTCCTATGTAAATAGAGCACGTCTTCGTTACCTTTCGCTAGTCACAGTATTCTCAACATTCACCGAATAGTAGATTTTCACTAGGAACAACGGATATGCCTATGATCCATGTCTACAAAATGTTGACACTTTGCTTTTCAACGAGTAGTTTGCACCTAATGATGCGGTTTTAGGCTGCGAAACCGGTTTTGTTTGAATAAAGAACAATTTCACCAGCTGTTAGCGGAATTCTTCCTAACATCATCCACGCTACTCATTTGTGCTCTTTTTTTTTTTCTTCCTTTTATAGTGCCCCTCATCGCCGGCGTAACACTAGAGGAGTTCATGGAACTGATTATCCTCCACACTGGAGTCTCTTGATACTTTCCGATGTCCTTGGACAAAGAAGAATTTGCCTTCGGTTATTTAGGGACATCACGAAAACTAACATGTAGGTGGCTATTCGAGGAAGTGAATCGCCCAGCTACGGGATGGAGAGTGCAGCGTCATAGTAATGTGCAGTTACGCTCGGTAATTTTACTCGCGTGGGAATTAAGTGATGTCGTAAACAAACAACGTTACACCCCTGCGTCGCTCTCTGTTTTGTGTTATTAGTTAAAGCAGCGACTCTACGCTGTGAACACATATTACCATATTGTATTTCGTTACGTGGTTGCTCTTGTTTAACTGTCGTATTCGAGGTTTGTAGCATACAACGAAGCAAAGCAATTTGCTGAGGCATTTATATACAGGGCTATTACAAATGATTGAAGCGATTTCATAAATTCGCTGTAGCTCCATTCATTGACATATGGTCACGACACACTACAGATACGTAGAAAAACTCATAAAGTTTTGTTCGGCTGAAGCCGCACTTCAGGTTTCTGCCGCCAGACCGCTCGAGAGCGCAGTGAGACAAAATGGCAACAGGAGCCGAGAAAGCGTATGTCGTGCTTGAAATGCACTCACATCAGTCAGTCATAACAGTGCAACGACACTTCAGGACGAAGTTCAACAAAGATCCACCAACTGCTAACTCCATTAGGCGATGGTATGCGCAGTTTAAAGCATCTGGATGCCTCTGTAAGGGGAAATCAACGGGTCGGCCTGCAGTGAGCGAAGAAACGGTTGAACGCGTGCGGGCAAGTTTCACGCGTAGCCCGCGGAAGTCGACGAATAAAGCAAGCAGGGAGCTAAACGTACCACAGCCGACGGTTTGAAAAATCTTACGGAAAAGGCTAAAGCAGAAGCCTTACCGTTTACAATTGCTACAAGCCCAGACACCCGATGACAAAGTCAAACGCTTTGAATTTTCGGCGCGGTTGCAACAGCTCTTGGAAGAGGATGCGTTCAGTGCGAAACTTGTTTTCAGTGATGAAGCAACATTTTTTCTTAATGGTGAAGTGAACAGACACAATGTGCGAATCTGGGCGGTAGAGAATCCTCACGCATTCGCGCAGCAAACTCGCAATTCACCAAAAGTTAACGTGTTTTGTGCAATCTCACGGTTTAAAGTTTACGGCCACTTTTTCTTCTGCGAAAAAAACGTTACAGGACACGCATATCTGGACATGCTGGAAAATTGGCTCATGCCACAACTGGAGACCGACAGCGCCGACTTCATCTTTCAACAGGATGGTGCTCCACCGCACTTACATCATGATGTTCGGCATTTCTTAAACAGGAGATTGGAAAACCGATGGATCGGTCGTGGTGGAGATCATGATCAGCAATTCATGTCATGGCCTCCACGCTCTCCCGACTTAACCCCATGCGATTTCTTTCTGTGGGGTTATGTGAAAGATTCAGTGTTTAAACCTCCTCTACCAAGAAACGTGCCAGAACTGCGAGCTCGCATCATCGATGCTTTCGAACTCATTTTTTGGGACATGCTGCGCCGAGTGTGTGAGGAACTTGATTATCGGCTTGATGTCTGCCGAATCACTAAAGGGGCACACATCGAACATTTGTGAATGCCTAAAAAAACTTTTTGAGTTTTTGTATGTGTGTGCAAAGCATTGTGAAAATATCTCAAATAATAAAGTTATTGTAGAGCTGTGAAATCGCCTCAATCATTTGTAATAACCCTGTACTTCATGACTGCGAGTGCAAAACTTCCTACTGTGTTAGGCTACATTAAAAATATTTTCTACGCTGAGTGAGATTGAATTTTTTTTGTGTGTCAGCAGACAACGTTCTATGAGGTCGATTCCATCACGACTTTACGTTTGTAAAACAACAAGCTAGCTATTCCCCTTGTAAGTCTATAGCGAACTTCCTCGAACGTAGCATTCACGTTAATGTATCTGAGCAGCAGGAACGTACTCTTCTGGTGCTCGTGAGTCGGTTGCCGACTCAGGGAGTTCTTTTCGATACGTCCTATGCTTTTGGCTTTATTGCTGATACGGAGTAACATAATGTATATGTGCAAATTAAAGGACTCGTTTCTTAGGTCTGGTCCATCGTGGTTATGAATAAGGCTCTGAGCACTATGGGACTTAACTTCTGAGGTCATCAGTCCCCTAGAACTTAGAACTACTTAAACCTAACTAACCTAAGGACATCACACACATCCATGCCCGAGGCAGGATTCGAACCTACGACCGTCGCGGTCGCGCGGTTCCCGACTGTAGCGCCTAGAACCGCTCGGTCACTCCGGCCGGTTTATGAGTAAGGCACGTACACAAGCAACGAACAGTATGACATAACCACCCATATTTATTGAATTTAAATGATAACCCCAAAACCTTTTTACATGATTTTTAACAAATTTTGTCTTACATAAAAAGATAGTGGTAATATAATATAACCAAAAACTTTACATACTAAATACTGTTCATTTGTGACTAGTTAAAATTTTATATTCTTACCTTTCAGTACTATCAGCTACAGATTGTGCTCTCTATGAACGCCTCTGGGACTGATTCAGTGGTTCCAATTTACATTTATTTCTCTTTCGTTACCCGAACCCTACAGTGGCATAGGGTTTCAACTTCTCACGGATGCTAATCGCAGAGTTTTCTCCGCAAGAGAGTAAGAAATGACCTTCCAAAAACGTTGACTTCAAATTTCCGCCATTTACAGTAGGCTCTTTTCAGTAAAATCTCACGAGTCGCTGTTCAACTACACCTTAAGGTTTGTCAGTTCAGGTTTTTACCATGAACTTCAAAGGTGCATCGTTTCCAGAAGTAGAATTTGTACAACAGTTTTGAGGTACGCTATACGTTACAGTTTGGCCTGTAATGGAATTACGAGTCTACCTTTGGGTAAAAGTACGATGTTTTTGTGTCTGTTGGTATTTGCAATGTTGCCGACCAGACGTCTAGCTCCATTGAGGCAGGACCCAGGTCATACAGCTCAGGACGAGAATATGGTTCTCAACTTCAATTATACTCGCGACAGCTGTTCCACTGATGATCCTGATTTGCATAATATTTAAGCATCACAGAATTTTGTCACTATCTTGTCACACGTTCGTTGTTAAAGGTCTGTCTTGTTTCATTCCTAATGCAGTATCTATGTCGCCATGTATGACTTAAACCTGTAAACAGTGACTGTAATGATGTAAATAACGGAGAGTTGTGTTAATAAAATAAAATCCAGATTGGCACTGATAACCTAGCCGTTGAGCGCCACTAAACTCTAGAAACACGCACACAGGGCATAGAGATAATCTTCGTTAAGGAGCGTGTCATAGTTGCGATATGGGCTGATAGTGTTTGATATCTCACCTTCTGTCCCATATCTCCTGTTACGGCAGAAAAGAACAATTGACTTAGTTCAAACGTTGAATAAAATCTACGGTATCTTTTATGAAGTACGTCCTTATTTTACGATATCTGTGCTGGTTCAAGTTTCAGTAATTATTATTATAACTAATCTGATGAAAAGTTGTTACAAGAAATTGTAAATTTGGGAACGGTCGCCCGCGTCCAGTGTGATATCTTACAGAGAAGGCATTTAAATAAGAATTTAGCCGGTATTCCAAATACTGGGGTGGAGTAAACAGGACCAACGTCAAAATCTACAGTTCACATCAAGAAAATTAGCAACTGCAGGATATGGGTACTTCCATGACATAGGGAACTTCATAATCTGTTCTGATAAATGTCTCCAGGCAATACTCATTTTGAAAAAATGATGTCGTATCGCTTATTATTTTCCATAACAATATTTCACGCCACGTTGTATATCTGACTCTTCGCCGTTGCGCACGATGTTAGTAAACCACTCGCAGTACTCCATTCTACGATCTGGGTCGTCCTTGTTCATTCCGTGTAGGCATCGTGGGATGTAGCACTTAAACTTTGCTGTCTTCAAAATTCGCCGAAGACTTGAGCGACTCACTCCAGTTTCATGGGCACACTATCTCACAGTCTTCTGTGGTGAGCGAGTGAATTGTTGTAACACACGACGAGAGTTAGCTGGACTTGTTACTGTTACAGGTCGTCCAGATCGTTGTTTGCGTACCTGTTTAACACAGCCTTCGGCTTCAAATTTGTCTCGAATGCGACGAATCGTTAAACGTGTCGGTGGATCTGTTTGATACTCATTTCGCCATTGCCGTTGAACCTCATTAATATTTTCGTACTTAAAATACCACTTCAAAACTTACTTCCTTTCATCGAATGTAAGGCTTGCGCCAGCCATGTTTACTCGAGTAACTAAGGTGCAGCTAAGAACAAAACACTGACTATCTGGCGACTGTCATCTGACAAAACAAAACAACGCAGTACAACGCTTGTGTGGCGATTGGCGCAACTACAAACTATTACAGTACCAAAGATGAGACAACTCTGTCAATTAGTTTGCCACTTATGGACTTCTAAACAGTGGACACATTTTTTGGACCCCTCTGCATACATGGCAACGGTCTTGCCGCGGTGGCTACACCGGTTCCCGTCAGATCACCGAAGTTAAGCGCTGTCGGGCGTGGCCGGCACTTGGATGGGTGACCATCCGGGCCGCCATGTGCTGTTGCCATTTTTTGGGGTGCACTCAGCCTCGTGATGCCAACTCGACCGAATAGTAGCGGCTCCGGTCAAAGAAAGCCATCATAACGACCGGGAGAGCGGTGCTGACCACACCCCCTCCTATGCGCATCCTCAGCTGAGGATGACACGGCGGTCGGATGGTCCCGATGGGCCACTTGTGGCCTGAAGGTGGAGTGCCCTTCTGTATACATCTTGTATAGACGTGATAAGTTGCTTATATGACAACATAGATCTGAAGATGGGTGAGTGTAATCGATACTACTCAAGTGTAAATAAAGTGCAATGAAAAATCATTAAATATCAATACAGTCGCTGAATTCTCTTGTGATAAATATGACAGATATGTTGTGTTTCTTATGATTTATGGCGCATAACAGAAATATATATATTAATAAATAAGTTTATGTGGAGTGCATTTTGAACTTCTCGCGGCGTAATGAGTAATCTATTAAATTTCGGGAACGCAGCGGCATGCCCGAAATTTAATGGATTAAGTTTATGTGGAGTAGTTTTCGTAATTAAGATTTCGAGTGTACTGACCTTGGTCAGGAGCTGGCGCAGGCCGCGCCCGGTGCGCCAGTGCCTGCGGTGCAGCGCCACGTCGTAGGCTGCGCAGACGAGCGGCGCGGTGAAGCCGGGCTCCTTGCAGAGACCTGCCGCGGCGGACAGCAGCAGGCTTCCGGCCAGCCAGGGCCACGCAGACGGGGCGTGCCCGTGGCAGGGCTCCGGGCCCCCACTACCCGGAGCCGCAGCCCGGCCGTGCCGCACGAAAGATGCCACTGTGCGGCACAGCTTCTCGAAGAGTCTCCCCTTCCCGGGGTCGGGCAGGGGCGACACTAACACTTGTTTACGCTTACCGTCCGCGAAGCCCGACACTGGCGCACTGTACGTCACGTTCATATTGTCGTCGCGAGAGTGAGTGTAAAGTGGAGAACGGCGGGCAGGATTCTCCGCGGCGCACTGAGATTCCTGCGAAGCGCGGCCGTGGTGGTGGCACTTGTCGCGGAACTTGATGCGCTTGCCGGTGCAGGGCGCGAAGGAGACGGGCGCGTCTTGGGGGCGGTGCGGCTGCCGGCAGCCGGGACAGCGCTGCGGCCGCGACAGCACCAGCACCAGCGACGACCGCACCAGCGCGTCCAGCCGGCGCACGAACGACGCCACGGCGCGCCACACCGAAGGCCGGCACCTGGCGCGCCGCTTGGCGGCCGGCGGCGGCGGCGGCGCCCGGGGGCACTCGGCGGGGGGCCGCGGCTTGTCGGCCGCTGCGGGCCGCTGGAGCGCGGGGCCGTTCTGGGCGGGCGTCGCCGGCGGCGGCGCCTCTTCCGCCTGCGGCAGGTGGCGGCGGCGGCGCTGCGGCTGCCCGGGCGCGTTGGCCGCCGACGCCGGCGGAGCGGCGGGGTTCCGCGCGTCGCGGTGACGGGGGGCGAGGCACTTGCACGGCGCCGGCGAGGGCGGCGGCGACGCCTGGAGCGCGGCGGCGTCGCGCAGGCGCACGTGCTCGGCGTAGCAGAGCACGGCCAGCAGCAGCAGCAGGCAGGCGGCCAGGTCGGCGCGGCCCACGACGCCCGCCACCGCCTCCGAGTGCACGGGGTGCGCGGCGAAGAGCGCGGCGGCGACGGCGGCCGGCAGGCGCGACCCGGCGGCGACGCCGGCGAAGAGGCGGCGCGCGAGGCGGGCCACCAGCGCCGTGTTGGCGGCGTGCAGCAGCACGTTGGCCAGGTGGAAGTGGAAGGGCCGCGCGCCGCCCGCCAGCGCGTGCGACAGCCGGAACGAGAGCACCGTGAGCGGCCGGTAGGAGCCGTGCGAGCCGCCGTGCCGCAGCGGCGTGCCCCAGTAGTCGTGCACCAGCAGCCGCCACGCCGGCGTCGCGCCCGCCACGTCCGGGTTCGACAGCACCGCCCGGCTGCGCACAAAACAGACGCAAAACTGTCAGCGTTCACTTCGCATTCCGTTACGCCACCATCCTGCTCTACCTTAGAGCTGTGCCAATCCACAGCTGAGTGGCACAACAAACATTTTGATAAATATAGAAACCTGACACGGGAAAGCGGTCTGCGTGGCGCCACCTGGGGAAGGTGTGTCGCCTTCCGAAACTGGGTTAAAACCGCCAGGAGACCCTCTGATTCCCGGAAACCTTCAGACTGTCTGAAGTGCTCTGTGGCTCAGAGGAACCTGAGTGGGGCGGGGACCGTAATGTCCTATCCCGTGGCCTTGACGTGGCCCCGGCGCTCAGTAGCCCCCTAGATGGGGTGAAGCTAACACGGGAAGGGCCGTCCATGCATGACGTTAAAAGGCTAGCCCTTAACTGGGTGCAATCCTCACCGATCCGCACTGGCCCACCGTGAATTATCAAAAGCGGTGGGTGAGACATGGTCGGCCATGATCCCCCAGTACGTGTGGAGGCCCTCCGGGGAACGTAACTCGGGTTTGAGTGCCGCACCGTCTCGATGATGTCAAACTCCACAACATAAGACCCGGGCCATTCCATCATTCTTTCAACATCATCATCTTCTCATAACATCTCCGGGCTGTGGAAAGGTGAGGGTTGTCGTTGTGTCAAGGAAGGACGTTAAACTCCCGTCAAGGTAGGACGTTAAACGCCCCCAACCCAAAGCGAAAGCAAAGGGTGCGTGGCGCAGGGGGAGCTGCGCAATAGAGGACACCACACCAGCTGTGTCCTCACGCCGGTAGCTGGTTTGCCGTCGTGGGATCCTGCCCCAAGTCGGCAAGTGTGCTTCGCCGCGCCTCTGGTCTTCCGAGGCGTGCTCCGCCAAGCCCAGGAGGTGGTAACACAACCTGGGTGAGGTTAGATGGGTCCAGACCCCCGAACGACTGAGTGACCGGCCCGCCACCTGAGTAGGAGTGGGTCCTTGGCCGTCAGGTGGAAACTCGGGCCAGTAGGGGGCGAAGGGCGGGAGGTGCATCCGCCTCCCCGGAGTGCGGGGCATACTTGCCGGTGCGAGATAGGTGAAATCGGAGGTGGCTAGTTTGTCGAAGAGGACCAGTGCGCTGGAAACGGCGCGCTGAACCTGGCAGCTCTGAGGAGTCCTTGGTCTAGGGGCGAGGCCGGTGGACGAGCTGCACCTAGTCCCCCCCCCCCCATGCCAGAGGAGCCGGTCCGGGGTAAGAGACGTGGCTCCCAATTTTTTCGCTTGTCAAACTGGAATGATGGCTACAGAAGAGACAAGCGAATCGAGTGCGCCCTCGCGGGCTTCTATGCTAGCTGATTTCTCGCCACAAGATGGCCTGAATCAAGCGACGGAGGAAACCACGACAGAACGATTCATGAGGCTAAGCCAATTTATAGACCAAAATGTCAAGAATGGAAAAATTAGTCAAGCAGCCGTTCAAACAATCAAAAATGAGCTGGCGGCATGGTCAATTGCAAGTGCCAAATTAGAGGGCCGGATAGAGGAGCTAGAGAAGGAAAATGATAGACTTAGGAAGCAGCCAACAAAGTCATGGGCTGGTGTTGCAGCGCAAGCGGCAACAAAGCCACAATCTACCAAGGATACGATTGCGAGAGTGTCGAAACGACCTGACACAGCGGTCTTTCTGCGACCACTCCCAGGACAGGACATTAAGAAAGTTCAGGAGGTCTTTGCAACTACAATAAATCCAGCTAAAGACAAGATAAAGATTAATAGAGTTAAGGCAACTAAAAATGTGGTTATCGTAGATGTTGCCACAGAGGAGGACAAAGACGAGATTCTGGCAAATCAGAAACTCTGTAAGTCAGTCCGATGCGAGCCCCCACGAAAGAGGAACCCACTGGTCATCTTATACGATGTTCCAGTCTCACTGACCAACGAAGACATTTGTGACACCTTATATCAACAAAACCTAGATGACATGAACATTGAGACTTTTATGAAGGATTTTAAATTAAGATTTAGGACAGGACCGAGGGATCGAGATGTAGTACACCATGTGGCGGAGGTCTCAGGGGCTCTCTGGAAAAGATTGACAACTATGGGCAAGGTATACATCGGCTTTCATGCAATAAATGTAAAGGACTTCCTGGTGGTACCTCGTTGCCACAACTGCGCAGATATTGACCATATACACAAATACTGTACTAGGAAACCGGCTTGCTCCAGGTGTGGTTCTGAAGATCACCTAAGAAAGAACTGTAGTAGAACAAATGTTTGCGTCCCATGTACACGTAGAGGGAAAAAGTCCTGCGGGGCATCTGGCAGAAACTGTCCTACCTATAAAATGTTAGAACAGCGCTTAACAGCCAGAACCGATTATGGCTGACGCTGTAAGTCGAATCAGGATACCTAGGAAAAGAAAATCACCGAGCAAACAAAGAAGAGATGCCGAAAGAGCACGAAAATTCAAACAATTCATAAATCAAACACAGAACATCAAAGAAATAACTATGAGAAGCGTAAGTACACAAACAGAACTAGCAGATGAAGCAGACAAACAAAAAACTCCCACAAAAGACACAACCAGACAGCTTGACCCTTGTAATTCTGATCCTCCACATGTCACTTCCACACTCAACCCTGAAGCGGCAAACTTTATTGCCCGATCAGTAACAACAAGGCAACCCCCCACAACAACACTAAGCACCCGCACGCCACCTAAGGACTCAAGACCCCAAGACACAAACACCGCCACCCCTACACAAGACATCACCCCCACAGAAATTCTACAGGATAGCTCTGTTACAAGTACCACACAAATGGAGACAACAACATCAAGACTCACAGGAGTAGACCCTAGGAGAATCTACCCAAACTTAGAATTCGCTATGCAGCTTTCCCGCCTGGAGCAGCCGGCCATCCTCACTACAGCACTTCGGCACGTCGTGCGCGTAGGGCATAAATACGGAAGAAGGGTCACTTTCTCCACAATGGAGGCTGTAGACAGAATACAGCTAAGGTCAATGAACCTCCCCACTGATTTCGGAGCCCTGCGTGACTTACTTATAAAAGTGTTTGAAAGGAGAGGGGAAAAATTCGTGCTGGACGAAATATATGCACAGTCTGTCCTGGCCAATGGGCGGATTGCATCAAACTGGAACAAACCTTGGCCCGAATATAATTTTCATACATACTTCCCATAATGCCACCAAAAGTCGTAATTGGACAAATTAACACCCACAATAGTCGCCTTGTCATGCAGGAGCTGCTGAGAATAGTGGAGGAGCTGAGACTGGATGTAATCTGTCTACAGGAGCCATACTCTCGAGCTGGGCAAATCCCCTTCATGTCAGCCTCCTGGCAAGTCATTTCCAACGGGGAAGAACCCCAAGCAATAGTAATCATCACAAACAAAGGACTAAGAGCAACAACAATAACACAGTTGTCAAACAGCCACTGTAACGTGGTGGAATTACAAACGCCTCTCGGCCTGGTCTTCATAGTAAACATGTACTTCCAGTACGGTGGGAATTTTGAGGATCACCTAGATCATCTTGCGGAAACTACCACGTTATTACAAGGCAAAAGAGTCATTATCACGGCAGATATAAATGCGAAATCCCCCCTATGGTACAGCGGCACCAGAGACGCAAATGGCGGAAAGGCTGAGGAGTTTATCATGGCCCAGCAGCTTGTCGTGGCCAACAAACCAGGAAATCCCCCCACCTATACAGGTGGAGGCGGTTTAGGGACCAACATCGACGTCACCCTGGCCACATCCAACATCAGTAGTAACATACATAATTGGAGAGTTAAGGACCAAGTCACCACAAGTGACCACAATTTAATTATTTTTCAACTCAGTCAAGAAGAGTGCCGCTGGGACCTGGGGTGGGAAGTACAATACAACTATAATAAAACCAACTGGGAACGTCTGGCTCGAGAGTGTAGTATTCCTCCATTGCCCGAGGGTGACCTGGACGTGGATAGGTACGCCGAGGAACTGGTGGGATCAGTGGTTAGGGCGGTAAAAGCTGCTGTTCCAACTAGGAGGAGGGCCGTAGCGGCCTCTCCATCGCCATGGACTGCTGACCTCGAACGTCTGCGCCAGTCTGTCCGACGGGCGAGGAGGTATTACCAGCGATGTGCTATCTGGCCCGAAAAACAATATTGGTTGCAGCAATATAGAGAAACAAAGGAAGCATTCCAGAAGGAATTAAAACAGGTTAGAATGAGTAGCTGGGAGGATTATGTACTTAGACAACTCGAAACTGACCCGTGGGGAATTCCCTACAAGTTGGTCAGAGAGAAGATAAGGTCCCCGGCAGTCCTCTCCACTCTCAGAGAGGCTGGAAGAACTACAGAGTCCTGGCGGGAGACCGCTGAGGTCCTCCTGAGGACTCTGCTTCCAGATGATGAGGAAGACGGAGAAACAGAGACCCAGCAGCAAATCCGTAGGGCAGACCAGCAGGAGTACACCAACAACACCCGGGTGTACCCTTTCTCTGAAGAAGAAATTGCTGTAAAAATAAAATCGTTAAAAAAGGGGAAAGCACCAGGACCAGATGGCATAGTAGCGGAGGTGGTACAGTTCCTCGCCCCGCAGCTAATAGCACCTCTTACAGGGTTATACAATGAATGTCTCAGGGTAGGTAAATTCCCTAAGATCTGGAAAAGGGCGAATATGGTCATCATTAAGAAGGGCAAGGACAAGGATCCTATGGAGCCAAAGTCCTATAGACCAATATGTCTCCTAGACATCATGGGGAAACTGTTAGAGAAGCTGTTGGCTGACAGACTGATTGCACACAGAACTTGGTGTGGGATGAGCGATAGGCAATTCGGCTTTCGGCCGGGGCGATCGGCGTCTGACGCAATCGCCCTGGCGGCTGAGGTCTGTGGCTCTGCCCCGCACAAATACGTGGTTGGCATCATGGTGGACATCAGTGGCGCCTTTGACAACCTGTGGTGGCCCTCGCTCTTCTCCCGCCTGCGTGAGAAGGAGTGCCCAGGGCCCCTCTATGGCTGTCTCAGGAGCTATTGCATGGACAGGGAGGTCTGGTTATCATCGCCTAGCGACAAAATAAGCAAGACCATTACGAAGGGGTGTCCCCAGGGCTCCGTACTGGGGCCACTCTTTTGGGACGTAAATGTAGAGCCATTGTTAGAAAACCTACAACTCTGCGAGGACGTGCTAGACGTGATAGCCTACGCGGACGACCTCCTCCTGTTGGTCGGCGGCCGTAGCCGAGAAGAACTTGAACCAAAAGTAGAAAGGGCAATAAACATACTTGCTGAATGGTGTCAACAAGCCAAAATGAAGGTTGCACCAAATAAGTCAACATACCTTCTTTTAAAAGGCAGCCTAGTTAGGAATCCCACAGTAAGGATTGATGGAATTCCAGTTCTTCGGCGTCGCGAAGCGCGATACCTTGGAGTAATAATTGATGAAAAATGGAATTACACATCTCATATCGAAACCATTACACTACGCGCAATAGAAACTTTAAACAACCTCATCAACATTGGTCATAAAAGATTTCACCTGCCACCTGCTCTTATCAAATTATATCACAACAGCATCCTTTCATCAATAGTAGGTTATGCGTGTGGGGTCTGGGCCCACAGGCTCACGAGGGTGATGCCGGCCATGGCCGTGAGAAGGGTGCAAAGAAACATGATAATGCGGTCTGTAGGTGCCTACAGAACGACACCTGGGGGGGCTCTATTGGTGTTAATGGGATTATGCCCGTTAGATATAAAAATAAGGGAACAGGCCGCATGGTACTGGGTGACTAAGGGTAAAACAGATAAGACAAGGGAAATATTAGGGGTCCAGGTAGGAAACAAACCTGCCATAAAGATAAGAGGGGAAGAGTTATGGCAAATATCTTGGGAGAACGAAGAAGCTGGCAGGAGGGTCTTTCAGTTGCTGCCAAACATCAGGGAACGACTTGGGATGACCTACTTCGAGCCAAGCAGGGGACTATTGCACTTTCTCACGGGACATGGACCATATCCGACATACTTATGTCGGTTTGGAAAAAGAGCTACACCAGCGTGTGACTGTGGCGTTCAGGATGGAACACCGGAACACATCATATACAACTGCCCGTTATATGATGATGTGGCGCATGACCTGCGATCGCAATTACCAGATCACGACACTTATGCCCTGATACGACGTGCCGATACCTTTAGTATCCTTAATAAATTGGCAAACGAGGTATCACATAAGGTTTTGCGAGAATTCCTAAGAAATCAAGAAAGATGATATCGACCCCGATTAGACCAAGATGTACTCGCCATACCGCCGGGTGCGGAGCAGGCCAGTCTCCATTGACTGGAATCCGCCGCACTACTGGACCAGGACAGCGAGTGCATCACCCACCAGGCTACGACAATTGCACTCAACTTAGACTTAGAACCAATATCATTATTAGTAGTAGTAAATTTAGAACACTAACAACACTAACAAATAGGGACTGCAGCGAAAAAACAGACTTGGCCAGCCCAGTGCCAGGGGCACGCTCACATGGGTTTAGCTCAGTGAGCAGGCCTTACAATAGTAGGTTTGTAATACCAACTGGCACACCTGTAATCGCTGCAGAATATAACAGAATAGTAGGATAGTCTAACAGATTAACCTTGTCCATAAGTTAGCCAGTTAAAATACTAAAAAAGTAGAACTTGCTGTATTTAGAAGTAGTATAATACATAGACCCACTAATTATTAAGGTGGTGGGTTATCTTTTGTATTCTTATAAAGTTGTAATGTATTGTGTTAATAAAGTTTTTTTTTTTTTTAAAAAAAAAAAAAAAAAAAAAAAAAGAAACCTGACATGACGGCGCGAGGTCGGTCGCTTGACGGCGCTTTCGGCGCGGCCTTGCCCATTGCCGTCGTGCCGTAAGGCACGGAGTCTTGCACTAGCGCTTATCGCTTCGAGTCGGGCGTGCCGCGGCAGTCCTCACAAGGGGAAGACGCGTCTTTCATAGCCTCTCCTTCCCAAGTGGCTCTTTCCCCCTTTCCGAACACCAGTCCCTTTCTGTTCGCAGGGCACAGACCAGCAGGTGCTCTGCATGCCGGCTACAGACGATTGCGGCGCGAGTCGGCAAGGGTGCTTCGCCGCGCCCCTGGGTAGCCAGGGCATGTTCTGCCAAATCCAGGAGGTGGTGACATCGCCTGGGCCAGGTTAGATCGGTCCAGACGGCTGAACGACTGGGGGACCGACCCGCCAGCTGAGTTGATCCTTGGCCGAGAGGTGGAAACTCGGGCAAGCAGGCGGCGAAGGACGAGAGGTGCATCCGCCTCTCCGGAGTGCGAGGTGCACTTGCCGAGGAGCGTCGCGTGAAATCGTCGATGACGGGGCTATTGAGGGGGACCAGAGTGCTGGCAACGGCGCGTTGAACCCGGCAGCTCGGGAATGCCCTTGAACTAGAGGCGATGTCGGTGGGCGAACTGCAGCAGTCTCCCCCCCCCCCCCCCCCCCATAGGAGCCCCGGTCCGGGGCAAGAGACGGGCTCCCACACCTTTTATCACTCGTTACCTATGATGGCTGAGAACGAAACAAGTGATTCAAGTGCGCTTTTACGGGCATCTACGATGTCTCCTCCCTCTCTACAGGACGGGACGGGACAGGCAGAGGATGAAAGTGTCGTACAGAGACACGCTAGAATTACCATGCTCTTAGAGTAGAACGTAAAAAATGGAAAGATTAGTCAAGCGGCTCCGAATGCAATCAAAAACGAGCTATTAGCTTGGGCTATAGCCAAAGCAAGACTTGAAGGCCGCGTCATGGAACTTGAAAAGAGAATGACAGGCTGAGAAAGCAACCTACTAAGACCTGGGTGGCTGTGGCTGCACAAGCACCAACAAAACAGAGCACAACAAAAGACACAATTGAAAGAGTTGTGAAACGGTCAGACATGGCAGTCTTTCTGAGGACCCTGCCTGGCCAAGATACAAGTGTTAAGAGAATTCAGGAGCTACTCACAACAACAATCGATCGAGTCGAAAACAAGATTACAATTAAGAGAGTAAAACCAAGTAGGAATTATGTAATTGTGGAAGTTGCTAATGAAGAGTATAAAGAGAAGCTATTAAATAACCAAACATTGAATTCAGTAGTTAAATGCGAAACACCCAGAAAACGTACCGACAATAATGACAAATGAAGAGCTACATGAGACGATCAGGACACAGAACTTTGATGAAATGGACGAACAGGAGTTTAAAAACTCAGTTAAGCTAAAATTCAAAACAGGGCCTCGAGATCGCGATGTTGTACACCACGTCGCCGAGGTCTCTGCGCAAATGTGGAAGAAAATTACATGAATGGACAGACTATATGTAGGCTTTCACGCCATAAACACAAGAGATTACATCGTGGTATCTAGTTGCCACACCTGTGGTGACCTGGACTACATTCTGAGGCACTGCACCAGGGTGTCGGCATGCTCCAAGTGCGGTGAGAGTGGACACACTCACAAAGAATGTGAAGCAGCGGGAGTCTGCATTCCGTGCAAAAGTCACGGGAAGAAATCCTGTGGTGCCACGGGACGGAACTGCCCCACTTACCGGATGCTAGAACAACGCCTTATTTCCAGAACTGACTATGGCTGAGCAGGGCTCAGTTAACAGGATGCTTAAGCGCAAATCCCCGAGTAAAAGGAGGAGGGATGCTGTGAGGGCCAACAGATTCCAAGAATTTTTAAGGTCGCTTTCGGGCACCGGAAAAGTTACAACAGTAGATAAATGGTGGACAGAGATATACAAACTGATTTCCCGGATAAGATCACAGCTCCCCCCTCCAAAAACCGGGGAACGAGTCCGATTAAAGATCAGCCACGGCAAAAGCATCCTGTGGTGGCGGCAGTCCCCCTGGCCCTTACCAAAGAAGAACCCAAACAAGCTGAACGTCAGACACTCCAAGAAAGTCCAGTCAGTAGCACCACTGCACATGCAACCGCAGCAGACACCCCCGTAGTTAGGCTACCGCCTGTAGACCCGGTTAGGGTGTATCCTAATATTGAATATACTATGCAACTGGCAAGATTGGAGCAGCCGACTATCCTGACCACTGCCTTACGACATGTGGTCCGGGTGGACATGAGAACAGCAGAAAGGTCACCTTCTCGGTAATGGAGGCTGTAGATACGATACAGCTAAAGTCAGTGAACCTTCCCACTGACTTCGGAGCCCTGCGAGCCTTACTGAAGAAAGTATTTGAAAGACGTGGGGAAAAATTTGACCTAGACGACATCTACACTCAGCCGGCCGAAGTGGCCGTGCGGTTAAAGGCGCTGCAGTCTGGAACCGCAAGACCGCTACGGTCGCAGGTTCGAATCCTGCCTCGGGCATGGATGTTTGTGATGTCCTTAGGTTAGTTAGGTTTAACTAGTTCTAAGTTCTAGGGGCCTAATGACCTCAGCAGTTGAGTCCCATAGTGCTCAGAGCCATGAGCCATGACATCTACACTCAGTCCTAGCACATGGTCGTATCGCCTTTGGTTGGAGCAAGACTTGGCCTGACGACAGAATGCATACCTATTTCCCATAGTGACCAAACTAACTGTCGGACAACTAAATACACACAACAGCAGACTTGTGATGCATGAGCTTCGAAGGGAGGTGGGAGGAGAGGAGGCTTTATTGCCTACAGGAGCCGTACTTCAAGCTGGAAAACTATCATTTGCAGCCGCTTCACGGCAGATAGCTAGTAGTGGGGATGCCCCCAAAGCGGAAATAGTTATCACAAACCAATCTCTACGAGTCACAACACTTTCACAATATTCCACCAGTCACTGCAACGTCGTGGAGTAGAGCCTCCTGTGGCAATTATAACTTTCATAGATATGTACTCAATACGGAGACAACATCGAACAACACCTAGATCATTTGACAAGAGTAGCCACGGCGTTGCGGGGACGAAAACTGGTCATAACAGCTGACATAAATGCAAAATGCCCCCTCTGGTACTGTGGCACAAGATATGAAAATGGCGGAAAAGTGGAGGAAATTATTATGGCCTTACAACTTGTAGTGGCAAACAAACCTGGCAACCCTCCCCCTATGCGGCGGGAGGGGGCCAAGGCACCAACATCGATATGACACTAGTCACACAAAACAAAGTCAACATGATCCAAAACTGGGAAGTCAAAGAAAATGCTACAACAAGTGATCACAATCTCATTACTTTTAGCCTAGGAGACAGAGAGTGCCACTGGGCCATGGGGTGGGAGCTGCAAATGAATTATAGAAGAGCAGATTGGGAGAGACTAGCGAGAGAGTACGACATTCCTCCATTGCAAGAAGGTGATGTGCAACAGGACCTGGACATAGGCAAGAGGACTGAAGAACTGTTGAGTGCAGTTACCAGAGCGGTGAAGGCAGCTGTTCCAACCGGGAGGAGGGCCATGGCGGCCTCCCCGTCACCATGGTCAGCGGAACTAGAGGAGTTGCGTTAGTCTGTCAGAAGGCTGAGGAGGCACTACCAGCGCAGTGTCGTCTGGTGGGAAAAGCAAAGATGGTTACTGCAATATCGGGAGGCGAAAGAGAAATTTCAAAAAGAACTTAAAGAAGTCAGAACTGGGACAGTTTTGTATTGGACCAATTGGCCTTGGACCCATGGGGTGTACCCTATAAACGAGTTAGGGGAAAGATCCGTTCCCCAATGATGCTATCAACGATCAGGCATGGGGATAGAACGACGGAATCCTGGCAGGAGACTGCCGAGGTCCTTCTCCGGTCCCTGCTGCCTGATAACGATGTGGCTAGTGACACCGAAGACCAGTCTCAATTACGAAACGAAGAACCTGACAGAATAGCAAACGATAGGACAGTCTACCCCTTTTCTGAAGAGGAGGTGGCTGCCCACATTAAAGCATTGAAGACAGGGAAAGCCCCCGGCCCAGACCGCATTGTGGCGGAGGAAGTGCAGTTCCTGGCGCCCCAACTGGTAGCTCCACTTACCCATCTATGCAATGAATATCTCAGACAGGAAAACTTCCCAAAAATTTGGAAAGTAGCCGACGTAGTGATTGTTAAAATAGGACCCAATAAGGACCTAGCTAAAGCTAAGTCCTACAGACCGATATGCCTATTAGTCATCTTTGGGAAATTATTCGGAAAATTGCTAGCTGACAGACTGACTGCACACCGAGGGCTGTGCGGGATTAGCGGCAGGCAGTTCGGCTTCAGGCCAGGGCGATCGGCAACCGACGCAATCGCTCTGGCTGCCGAAGTCTGTGGCTCTACTCCGTACAAGTACGTTGTCGGCATCATGGTTGACATCAGTGGCGCCTTTGACAACCTGTGGTTGCCTTCGCTCTTCTCCTGCCTGCGGGAGAAAGACTGTCCAGGGCCGCTTTATGGTCGCCTGAGGAGCTATTGTAAGGGTCGGGAGGTCTGACTATCATCCCATAAAGGTAAAGTTGATAAACCTTAACTAATGGATCTCCCCAGGGTTCCGTTTTAGGTCCTCTGTTTTGGGATATCCACATGGAACCACTTCTAGACAGTTTGCAACAGAGTAAAGAGCTGCAAGAGGTGATAGCCTACGCAGATGACCTCCTTCTGTTGGTTGGCGGGCGGAGCCGCGAAGACATAGAACCCAAAATAGAAAGAGCCAAGGCGAAATTGCAACTATGGTGTAGTAATACTAAAATGTCAATTTTACCAACCAAATCAACATACCTATTGCTGAAAGGACAGCGAGTAAGAAATCGTACTGTGAGAATTGGGGGCTCACCAGTTCTCAGACGACATGATACTCGCTACTTGGGTGTTATCATCGTTGAAAGGTGGAACTTCGGGAAGCACATTGAATCCGTAACCCAAAGAACATTACAAGTACTCAACAACCTCATCTCCATAGGACACATAAGATTTCACCTTCCACCCCACCTAATAAAGTTGCACCATAACAATATACTAACTTCAATAGTGGGTTATGGATCGGGAGTCTGAGCATACAGCCTCACAAGGGTGGTGCCTGCCATGACAGTGAGAAGAGTACAGAGGAACATGCTGTTTATATCTGTGGGGGCTTATAGAACATCCCCAGGAGGTGCCCTATTAGTGATAATGGGGCTCTATCCTCTGGATATTAACATTCGAGAGCAAACAGCGTGGTACTGGTCTTAGATATGGAACGGCATGAAAATGGAAAATATACTGTGTGTTCTGGCTAGAGACAAGGGAAGATAAGGTGAAGGTGTGAGGACTTATGGCAGGAATCATGGAAAATGAATGAATCTGGCACAAGAACCTTCAGAGACTTGCCAAATGTTAAAGAAAGGTTAGGCATGAGGTACTTCGAACCAACCCGGGGTCTAATTCATTTTTTCACTGGGCGTGGGCCCTACCCGACACATCTACGCCGGTTTGGGAAAAGGTATACATAATGTAAAGAAATCAGCAATAATGTTCACGCAGACGCACTCACAATTATGCCACGTGGCGGAGAGGTATTTGAAAGAGGTAAGTCTGAACTGTTGATTGTGGGGACGCAATATTCAGATTTTCGAAAATGCTACTCTAATGGACGAGAAAAAGTTTATTAACATGGTTCAAATGGCTCTGAGCACTATGGGACTCAACTGCTGAGGGCATTAGTCCCCTAGGACTTAGAACTAGTTAAACCTACCTAACCTAAGGACATCACAAACATCCATGCCCGAGGCAGGATTCGAACCTGCGGCCGTAGCGGTCTTGCGGTTCCAGACTGCAGCGCCTTTAACCGCACGGCCACTTCGGCCGGCCAAAAGTTTATTAAAGAATGGAACAGATGATAATCGTGAAAATAAATGAAGACATAATCTGCGTTTAAAGACATACATAAACACAATAACGTACACAACCGAGTACCAAGAGTTTGTTCTACATTTTATTGTAACATGCAATTTCTTTATAAATAAGATTCACGGAAAGAAGTAAAAGATTCGTAATGGGGGAGGCTGTGGTCGCTTCAACGCCTTACGATGTCAGATATAAAGAAAGCTACATCTAATAAACGGTTTAGTAAATATGATTGAGTAATTTAACATACTTTCAGAATATAGTAACACAAAACAATGTTTTCCTCCAGTTTTATCAGCTTTCACAACAGGTGTCGTTTGTATATTTTTTATGTATAACAAATAAAGTATATAACTGCTGTGTAACGTACGAAATAGAAAATAAGAACCTTTCTTTATCTAGAATGTACAGATTAATAAAAATTACTGGATGTTTAGGACTGCATTGACCGTGCGGATTGCTACTCTCTTTTCATTATGTTTTGATCTCCAACTTGATCTTTTCAATACATCACCCATCGTACATTTCAGAAATGGTAAGATTGGTATGTGCCTCTCGTAGAATGGGTGGATATTTTGATTCGCGTATGTTCAGAGTTTAAGTCGTACCATCAGAATGGTTCATGTCAACACAGACGATGTCAGGTAACCAATCATACTTACAAAATATACTTAAGCAGAAGATGGACCGAGTGCTAGATCAGCAAGAGGGACCCTACATAATGTTCAGCTGAGACCAGAGGCTGGTGCTGATACAGCTGTAACAGTTGGGTTCTTACATCACTCTCGATAATGATTGTGAAAAGATACCAGCTACAAAGTCTATATGTATGTTTGCGGCATTTCTTTGTGCATTTTTGCATACAGAAAGAAGCTGACAGTGCTAATAGTTAACGTTCTCTTCTGAGTATCTTAGACGGAGGAAGTACGAGGGAACACAGGAATGTAACGCTTCCGGTTACTTTATTGTATTCTCAATGTCGCTTGAATTATTAAATGTCGACATTCCCACTATTCTGACGCAAGTTGCAAGCCGCTGCCGCTAGAAGGTTCCGAGTTGTAGAGTGTTACGTGACGATATGTAGCGTAACTATGTCGGTGCGTGAGAAAGTGACAGTAACAGTAACAGGAATCCCAAAATGTTGCCAATTACAAACTATATCAGCATTATGCGTGGTCCTTCAGAATTGGCAATAGCCGCAAGTCGAAATTCATGCACTTTATGTATTGCTTCAACTCTTACAACATAGTAATGATCTGAAGACAGTATTATAAACATGTAGTAGTTCTCCCCATCACAAATGTCTGTAGTGTTAAAAGTTAAAATACCCGCGGATTATGTAAGGATTTTCGAGTGTTCATTGCGGGTACTTAACAATTCATCGTCAGTGAGTGCATTTACCGTTACCAGTGATTCCTTTCAGCGTTTTCGTCTCCGACTTGGAACCTAGAAGCTTCTTAATTTGGTATTGAAATGCGATTAATTCGTAACACTGGGTTTTTGTCTTGGCATCAACCAAGGCTATGAAGATCATTCACCGCAAATGCCGAGGTAACATTGTAAACAATCATGACCTTGTGAGATCGGTCGTCATCCAGAACTATGCCCTCTTACTTGAAAAGTGTCAGTAAAATCTGCTGGGCTAGTCGCTGGACAATGCCCAAATTGAGCTCTACTTCGGAATATATTATAGGTGTAGCACTTTAATCAACTTCCTCAGAACAAGACTATGGCACTTACATTTATAATATTTCATATTCGTAAGGAGCTAATTCTGAGGCTGACAATGTACTGCACTGAAGTCCTTTCACGATGGGCTGCACGAATATCCAGAATCTGAGAAAAATCGTTTTCTTGCCGAATAGCACATTGCAATCATTATTTTTACTTGAAGCTCCCCACACGGATTTAACGCGGCACCATTCCATGTCATGCACGCCAGGACGTCCTTGAACAAGGTATAAAGTGTGAGCAGGGAAATCTTTTAATGCCATTGTGGTATACACCCCCAAGATGAACATATTCACTGAGGGACACAGAATGCAATGCTGAATTACCTTCGAAGGTCTCTAGAAATTCTGGTACCTTTGAAGGAAAATGACACATGGCATGCAAAATAAGGAGGTCATAAAAAGCGTATCAATAAATGTAAAGGAAGTTTGTTAGAGTCATACATGCAACTTTTCGGAGATCTTGTCCAAAATGAGGGGTAGATTGGGCGAGATATTATGTTGAATTTTTGACTCAATAAGTGCCTAACTGTCAATGAATTCAGTAGAATTTGTCCCAATACAATATTTTTTTTTCTGCTTCACCTATCAGTTCTCTTGATTTCGCCAGCGAGTACCACAGCGTAGCAAAAATCAGACATCTAAAGACGGCTAAAGGTAGAATCCAGATATTTGCCGACTGTAATAAGACGTCTGCAGTAGAACGTAGAAAGAAGACGTTATACCTTTTTTTCATTTTTATTCATATGACCTATTATAAATGCAAAATTATATTCAGAAAGTTATTACTTTATAAAAAAAAGACACTTTTGTTCATCTCCAGTGTGCTTTATTGCATCTGATATCAAGCTTGCTTTGTTTTGTGTGTTTGTGGAAGTAGCCTCATTGTTCGGTAAGGTTCAGTCAGATAACAGAGGAGCACATGGGAATCTGGTTAACAGGGGTACGTGTGGAAGGTTATAATAACTAGCATACGTACGTAGATGGAAACGGGAAGTAAACTACACAGTTTTTAGCAGAGTAGGAAAGGACAACTTCGCTGAGCACGCCAAGAAAACCTGCGAGATTAGTAAAATAACCTTTTTCTAAAAGTATTATAAAGTACTGATGCCGGAAGACAGTTATATAATCCACCATTACGCTACGGCGAATTTTCTCGTAAAATAGATTTATGAATGTGCGTGCCATTATGTTAAGCGTGACTATTATTTCATGCAGATAATGTCGGGATTGTAGTAAACAGATGGATTTTACCGCGCGTGGTTGTTCGCTTAAGGCCGGCCCATGTGGCCGACCGGTTCTAGGCACTACAGTCTGGAACCGCGCGACCGCAACGGTCGCAGGTTTGAATCCTGCCTCGGGCATGGCTGAGTGTGATGTCTTTAGGTTAGTTAGGTTTAAGTAGTTCTAAGTTCTAGGGGACTGATGACCTCGGATATTGTGTCCCATAGTGCTCAGAGCCATTTGAACCATTTTTGTTCGCTTAAGTAACGCTGAACTTTTGAGAAATTGTCGCTTACGTAAGGGACATCGTCATAAGAGTATGATCACATTCGATATACTGCATGCCTGAACACATACGCTTAATCGTGTTCGCATGATCCCAGAGACTCATCCACAAGCGAACAAGCCAGATTCGGCAAAACTTCTCCTACAAGTATTAGCCATGTAGGGTCTTATGTGAAACCAAGGCTACTTTATATCACCTCCCTATATTCTTCCGTGAAAAAATAATCCAGAACATTGGTCTCTAATATACCCAGAGAACATATGAAGTTACTACGAATTTATCGATTAATGCAACGACAGATGAGGACTTGATGTTGTGCATGTAAACAGGAACACCACTTCGGGCGCCGGCCGTGGTAGCCGAGCGGTTCTAGGTGTTTCAGTCCGGAACCGCGCGACTGCTACGGTCGCAGGTTCGAATCGAGCCTCGTGCATGGATGTGCCTGATGTCCTTAGGTTAGTTAGGTTTAAGTAGTTCTAAGTTCTAGGGGACTGTCGACCTCAGATGTTAAGTCTTACAGTGCTCAGAGCAATTTGAACCGTTTTGAACCACTACAGGCACGTTACCAGCTATTAAATTTTAATTTATTTTTGAAATACGTATAGAACTGAAAAGATGTTAACAGCATCTAAGTATACTGTGTTGGACTATTTATTATTTATGTTAAGTAATTAATTTCAGTATAGCAATACTATCGCAGTGTGCATGTTATTTCGATGTGCATTATTATATAAAAATATGCATGTATATGTTTGGTTACATGACAAAATATAACACAAGTACTCATTCTTAAAAGTCACACATCAACTCTCAGAAACCTTATCTGAATAAAAAGGATGACATACGTTATCTCCATCCATATATAAGTTTTTGGGACGGGTTTTCACAGTTGCCATTATTTCTATTTCACGCTGTGCGACCATGCGACCATTCAAATGCAGCTGCCACAGCATAATTGAGTTGCTTCACTTTTCTTTTGGGAGAGGGCGGGGGGGGGGGGGGGAGGGCCAGGAGATTGGGGGGGTGGGGGGAGAAGGTTACGCCATGTAGTGTGCAAATTATTACCGAATGCGGAAACTTGCCACATTTTTTCACTACAGTGATCGCTTATCCATTCGGTGTCGCTCCAGTAGCTACAATTAGGCAACTCCTGAGCCCATACAGAGGGCTGAAGGTATGAAGTCGTGCCTGCCCTGTCGCTTCCGATCAGAAATACACGTCTAACACTGGCTGGAAAGAGTACTCTACAAAACCTAAACTGTGGGGAATCCAGTGGAGTGTATACTGTACATGAAGAGTGTCTTATCTGTGTGAAATATTTATTACAGAATACCACATGAGTCACTGTCTTGATGACTGGGTTACTATCATCGCTGCAGCTAACACAAGGTTTTTAATCTCTTTTCTTCGTCACATCAGTCGAACTACCATCTTTTCCTATGAATAATACCATTGCCATTATTTCATCTTTGTCAGACAGAAGTAGTAAGTAACAGTCACTAACGTCATATGGCCTAAATTCTTAACTCCTGATGTTCCTTTCCCTACGATTAAAACTTTACCGCGTAACGCTGACGTAACGGCTAAATGAATTTTGCCAGTCATTCTCATACATAAATACATACAGGCTGTGGCTAAGCCATATCTCCGCAATATCCTTCCTTTCAGGAGTGTTAGTTCTGCTAGGTTCGCAGGAGAGCTTCTGTAAAGTTTGGAAGGTAGGAGACGAGGTACTGGCAGAAGTAAAATTTGTGATCACGGGCCGTGAGTCGTGCTTGGGTAGTACAGTTGGTAGAACACTTTCCCGCGAAAGGCAAAGGTCCCGAGTTTGAGTCTCGGTCCGGCACACAGTTTTGATCTGCCAGGAAGTTTCATATCAGCGCACACTCCGCTGCAGAGTGAAAATCTCATTCTGGAACAAAACAAATGGTTCAAATGGCTCTGAGCACTATGGGACTTAAGTTATGAGGTCATCAGTCTCCTAGAACATAGAACTACTTAAACTTAACTAATCTAAGGACATCACACGCATCCATGCCCGAGGCAGGATTCGAACCTGCGACCGTAGCGGTCGAGAGGTTCTAGATTGTAGCGCCTAGAACCGCCCGGCCACCCCGGCCGGCACCAACAAAACAGATAATATTTGTTAATAGTTCACAGCCTCAACGTTCGCAGAAACAAGTGGTTGCGGATTTTCATTAAGATAGATTTCATTAAGATCTCCATAAACCAACCATCTGACGCAACAGATCTCAAGTTCTCACAGAGGTTGTCGCAATTTTGCTTCGGGTGTATCAATGAAAAACTTTACTGGCGCAAGGAAAATTAAATACGCCGTAGCATTTCGTGTATAGCTTTGGACTTGACGGAAAAAGTAGTTCTACATTTTCTTATCCAACACTGATGTTCCAATGATTTTTTGTTAGCTTCGGGTTTTAAGTGATAAGGGAAAAAAAATATTTATGTGTTTTACATTTTCTTCATATTTAAAGTACAGAATGTGTTTTCTTGTCCTGCCCAATGTAAATAGCCTTTAATAAGAAAATAGTACAATATTTCTGTGCTTTTGATAACGATTTTCAGGTTGGTTTTAGTTAATGATTGTTTCTAATAAGCAGTTTTCAGTTTCGTATTCTGAGGTTGTGTTTTCAGCCTTTCCATCTGTTTAGAATTTCGGAATTAGCTTGGGGATGATGTGTGCAGTAATTTACGACCCGGTTGAAATTACGTCTGTGTCGCGTACTGGTAAGTCACTCATCTTTTTCAAACCTGCAAAGATTGTTTTTGAATTAGAAAGATAACTGTTTTACAACCTAAGGCCTACTTCACACAACCAAACGAAGGTAACTGACGTTTTGTACAGTACTAGGAAAATAACAATTATTCCAGCTTTGATATGAAGAGGTTGAAAAGGGAATGTCATTATAATAACAATCATTGTGAAGACCGATGGTACAGAGTACGAGATATAGATGCTTAAATAGCGGAAGTAATAACTGGTTTTGGTGTGCAGGTAGAAATGGCACTGTATTATTTTCAGCACATGGAACACACGGGATGATCCATTAAATGTCATCCCAAATACATGATACATCTATGTGTATGGGAACACGTATTGGTGCAATTAATTTTGGCAGGTTCTTACACTTTCTCACATAACAATGAATTTCACTTTTAACAGAATTTGAGGAATTTAGTATTTGATCTCATTGAAGGGTTAATATGTATGCCTCACTGTCTTGCGTCAGTTTCGGATGAAGTTCATAACACTCGGAAGAGATTAAAGGGACCACAGCATGAAAATGCATGTAGATTATGACTATTTATGGATATACGGTACAAAAAATTGATATTAATTTTCAATGATCCTCATCGTTCATCATGTTCTGAAAATCAAAATTGCTATAGAATACCAGAATTATTCTATTTTCCCAAAAGGGGTGATAATGTCATTGAAGTTCAGTGTTGTAAAAGTGATGGTACTGTGATGGAAATTTTCGTCTTATGTGTTAATTTGACAGTAGTCTATATTTTGTTGATTGTCTTTGTTTAAAATGTAAGGTTATTATATTTATTTAGCAATTTTGTTCATAGAAACATAAAATATGGATGAATGGATTCTGTTACATAAAACTTTATTTGTAAATGTACTCTATTCATGTAAACTTATGCAATGAAAATTTCAAGGCGTATGGATTCATGTACTATTTCCGATAGGTCAAAGTAGTACTTGTATTTTTTAATCGAGATATGACACGGGAAGACAGTTAATAGTGAACGATTAGGATGATGGAAGTTAGTTATTGCAGGGAGGATCACGTAATGCGATCAAGAAGATCTATTTTGAAGGTATGTGTAGACTGTGACGTGTGGAGAAGAGTGTAGAAAAATGTAGTGTAAGGAGTTGTGAAAGTGCAGCTGTTTGGAGAACTTCGCTAACGTAACGACGAGTGCTATCACAGGTGGTAATTGCATTCTGTTTGAACGACGCCATAAACTATAATCTAAAAAAAAGGTTAATGAAATTATTTAAAAAATGAGTAAGGAAATCAAAATGGCAGGGAAAATTACGAGAAATTGGAAGAGAGAACCTACGTTCTTTTCGGGAGACGATTCAAGACCTGGAATAGAAAAGTCGAAACTATTTGTGTAGTCTTGAACGCCGTATCCTAGCTATATTGAGTAGAAAGAGATCGTCAGTAATCTTAAAACTTCGACAGAAAAAGTACGGGCAAGGAAAACAGAAGATGGTGAACATTTCAAGAGTTAATACATTTTTTAAAGGATATCTAGCAAGTTTGCAAGCTATTTCTAATGAATCAATGACCTCTACGTTGTCTTTTATTAGCACTGAACAAATTATAAGTGTTTGTGAATTCGTAAGGGACCAAACTGCTGAAGTCATCGGTCCGTAGTCTTACACACTAATTAAGCTCACTTAAACTAACTTAAGCTGAGAACAACACTCCGACCCATGCCCGAGGGAGGACTCGAACCTCCGGCGGGAGGGGCTGCGCTATCCGTGACATGGCGCCTCAAACCACGCAGCCACTCGGTGCGGCTATAAGTGTTTGATTATTGTGAGGGCATAGTACACAGTTTGTGGAAAGTGAAATTCTGAATAACTGTGCAACCCAGTCTATCAATTACAGGCAATGGTGGGGTTGTTCATTGTTGTCATTAACATTTGTGTTTTTGCAAAATACTTTGCTGAAACCAGTCACCGATTCCGTCATAAGAACTGCGAAACATACGGTGTGCTTCGAAAGTTTGGTTGGAGCTGAATTTTCACTGCATGAAATTTCAGCTAGATTTTATTAAATATTTCAATAGGAGACGTCGTCATTTAGTGACAAGATATCGCAGATCAGCCACGGTGGGGAGGCCAGAATAACGCAGACAACTCCTGCAACAGCCAGCTATTGAGGTATGATAAGGGTGAGATGTTATGACGTCACAAATTTGAAGCCGACATCCGTGTTAGTTGCCTCAAACATTAGCTTCCTATGGAAAGTGTTAATCTAATATTCCGGCTTGTGTCATGTAAGAGTGTACTAACCATTGTGATAACTGTCTAAAGTGTTCTCTTTTAGCCACATATGTTGGTTGCGCTGTTTACTTTTACTGTAGTGGTACCATGTGACTTTAGATTTCCTATCGGTCCACATTCTCATTTGTTCAATGTTGATAATTTTGGACGTCTTCAGTTCTAAGACATGTATAACTCCTAGTGCTACTTTTAAACTTCATAAGCGTTTCCCTTACGAAGTACAATGAAGTTAAGTGCATGTGACACAAGATAAATAGTAGTAATATTTCACAAAAAGTCTATCGCAGTTCTTAATCGTCATGAAGGCCTCGGAGAAGACATTTTGAAGAAAATTAACATGCGCAACAAGCATTTTATCAACTAAAGACTCACCATGTGAAAAATATTGACAATGTCTAGAAAAATGTTAAGGCTTAGGAAATCTTTATATTAAGTGTTTATCTGGGGTGTAGCCATATGTAGAAGCGAAATTTAGGTCATAGTTGGTACACATAAGAACAAAAATTTTCGAAACGCCTCTGTACAGAATACCAAAGATGAGATGGATACATCGGATATTAAATGTGCTGAAGAGAATCGAGGAGAAAAAGCTGTGTATCAGTTGATGTGACAAATCCTACAACATTAGGAAATAATTAAGTTGGTAATGGTAGAAAGTGTAGAAGGTATAAAGTATAGGTTAAGACCTAGGTTTCACCACAGTAAATATGTTAACGAGGAGATAGGTGAAACAGTAAAGCGGAGATGACCAGTTTACACAGGGTAGACTAGGACCGGGAGCTGCATCAGACTACGAGGCAAAGTTGGTTTGTTACTCGAAGTCAGTCATCTGAATTCCATAGCAAGACACAGTCCCAACCATTATTAAAAGTAATACGTTTTTACACAGTCACCGTGTATGGAACATTGCTCTAAACGCAATGCCATATTAGCTTCAATTCATTGTAACGTTTTGTTGTAATCCTTGGAAGCCGGCGGTTGTGGGAAATCTTGTTCCGTCTTTGGCGGTAACGACTGTAAATCAAACGAAGTGCACGCGGGACCTGTGTACGCTACAACTTTGAGGATACTCAACTCGAACTTTGTCGTTACTATGAGCTGTACAGACGAACTAAAGGTTAAGACTGACCTAAGTTTCTGAAAGAATTCCTTATTTTCAAATACAAATATTTAGGGAGAGTGCTATTGCTGCTTTAACACTTTCACATACGGTAAGAGATGCATTTTCCACAAATGTGATAATGTTTAAACTCGTTAACCTGTTCGCGTAATAAGAAAGCTTCTATGTCTCTAGACAGTGCTGCCCAAACAAATTTAAAAGGTGGTAGGAGACGCGAAGTGGGCGGAGCAGCTGTGGTCCACTCTTCACATCAAAGGGTGGAATTCTGGAGCTACTCAAGCTATTTGCTTAATGGAGCGCCAGGTAATGCCTTATCAAAGTGGTATTATTTCTCTCTCGAAAGATGAAATGTAATAAAATTACTTATGATAATAATGTAATAAAGGTAACACAAAATACGACGATAGTGGAATTATTCTTGACTAGCGAAGAGTTTTCGTGCAGTTACCTTCAGTGTGTATTTGAGTTTGAGTGGCGCAAGATGTTTCACTGTGTACCAGCATCGTCACTTCTCCTCTTCCCACCAACAGTCCCTACCGACTTACGAGTCGCCAGCTTCCAACACGACGATCTGCGGTGCCTAACTAACAGAGCCAGAAGGAATTAGCGCGGAAATATGTTGTGCAACTTATCTTCCCGTCAGCAAATACAACGATGGTGTTCAGTCTTCTATTTAGTGAAATAGTGTAAACCAATTGTGTATTTTGTGTAAGTTACCGGCAGCAAAATGATTCAGAAAGTGTGGTAACTGAGGAAAGAAAAGGATACTTATATCGAGTAGTTATCAACGATCATCTGCGCCTCGGAAGTGAACTGAAAACGATGATTCATGAGGTACTGATTGGAATTGAGGGATGGGACTGTTTCATGAACCATGTTAGTATCTGCTGCTCGGGAAAAATTTAGAAAGCTAGAGCCAACGGTCTAACTTATTAAGGTGCAGGAATCGTTCACCGTATCTCCAATTAAAGTTAGAAAAATTTTACCAGTTAATGGGTAGACACATAATGTTGCTTAATTCATCGGATCGTGCTTGAATTATAAATACCAATAATACTACGTGAGCATACGCAGACTTTACGTCCCTGTGAAAACTTTCATTACAGAGCACGAGAGGAACAGCAGAAACAACAGGCCTGAACTTCATGTGTCACTGGCTGCTGGAACCCTCTCCTCATTTAAGTGTCATCTAAACCTTGATATTTCTCTACTACCACTATTACTGTTACTATTACTACTTCTACTTTTCCCTCTATTCCCCCTTCCCTCACCCCCCCCCCCCACCCCCCACCCCCCTCTTACTTCACAATTCTTCTTTCCAAGTTCTTTGTCATACTGAGCGGGGTACCACAATGATAAGACACTACAGGCGTATTCGGGATTGAAGCCTTTCAAAATCACGATCCGGTCATCGAAATTGGGATTCCCCTACATCACTTACGGATAACACCAGGATGTGTCCGTAACAGAGAATAGCCGATTTGCTTTCCCCCATTCCTCATTCCTCCTCAATTCAAGCTTAAAATCCACCTCTACGGGACGTCGTTTCTGCTCCCTGGTTGCCACACTCTAGTCACGGAATTGTTGGAAGTAGTTAGTATTAATGAGTCCTCTAATGGTGAATACAACAAAATTAACGTCTTACAACTATCTTGGAACGAGGCAGTTCAAATTCAACCAACTACTACAAAACATTTGGCCTTCAGTTACAGAATATAAAAAAAAGGAAGGTAGTGTTTTTTTTTTTTTTTTTTTTTTTTTTTTTTTACCGATGAGCAGTAGAATTTACGTTCACAATTAATTTCAGTACGCTGTTCCACTCAATTATTTGGGGGATAATTTTACGATCATATTTTTTTTAATTTCTTTCCAATTACTCCTCAATTTTACTTTTATTACCAGTACTGTATTATTATTATTATTATTATTGTATTAACCTTTTAGCTGCTATAAATATGCTCTCTGCATTCAGTGCTGTTGCGTCATTTTTTATGACCGTACTGCTCGCCAAATGCTGGAGCCAGTGTTAAGAGACGGCATTCCGGCCGATATGAAACTCTAACAGGTGAAAAACTTTGATTTTTCCTTATCTTACAGTGTCATATCTTCACTCGATAGAGAACTGAATTTCTTTCTGTTATCCGTCGTACTTACAGCGCTGCATCAAGTTAAGTAAAACGTTGCGCGAAATTTTAAAGATTTTGGCAGAGGTGAAGACGCATTGCGTAACCTTAGAGTGTGGTTGATTTTAGCTCACAAATTTCTGCAAATGAAATGTAGATAAGATATCCAAAATATTTAAAACGAAGAGCAGAACGGAATCTCATTTCGTACTCGAGTTATTGGGTTTAATATCCGAAGAATGATTGCGTGCAACGCGATCGTTCACGTGCTTGCGCATCACGATTGATGTGTTTGTAATAATCGTCATATGTCATAAGCGATTCAAGATATGAGTTCAGGACGCATACAGATGTCCATAGCACTGTAGGTAAACGAAAGCAGCGCACCTATGCACGGCCACAGCACCTGGGCAACGGCATAACAGGAAGTGCATCGACGCCCACAGCAGCGAAAGAGGTTATTATTATTATTTCTTTCTTGTCTCAGACGTTATGTCTGGTTAAAAATGGAAGGTGACGCGGTCCTTGATCAAGCGTGACTTCCTTTTAACTGTACGGTATATGTTGCATTGCATTTAGGGACTTTCGGGTAATGGAACAAGTGTCAATAATTACAGATTTCTGTAGTTGTATATATAAGTTTGGATGTACCTGTACTGCATTGATGTACTGGTGGATATTGTGTGGTATGACTCCTGTAGTTGATAGTATAATTGGTATAATGTCAACTTTATCCCGATGCCACATGTCCTTGACTTCCTCAGCCAGTTGGATGTATTTTTCAATTTTTTCTCCTGTTTTCTTTTGTATATTTGTTGTATTGGGTATGGATATTTCGATTAGTTGTGTTAATTTCTTCTTTTTATTGGTGAGTATGATGTCAGGTTTGTTATGTGGTGTTGTTTTATCTGTTATAATGGTTCTGTTCCAGTATAATTTGTATTCATCGTTCTCCAGTACATTTTGTGGTGCATACTTGTATTTGGGAACATGTTGTTTTATAAGTTTATGTTGTATGGCAAGCTGTTGATGTATTATTTTTGCTACATTGTCATGTCTTCTGGGGTATTCCGTATTTGATAGTATTGTACATCCGCTTGTGATGTGATCTACTGTTTCTATTTGTTGTTTGCTAAGTCTGCATTTATCTGTTCTGGTATTGGGATCTTTAATAATATGCTTGCTGTAATATCTGGTGTTTATTGTTTGATCCTGTATTGCAATCATGAATCCTTCCGTCTCACTGTATATATTGCCTTTTCTTAGCCATGTGTTGGATGCGTCTTGATGTGTGGCTGTGTTAGATGATACGGGTACTTGCCATGTAGTGTTTTCTTTTTCCAATTTACTTTCTTCGTATCTGTTGATGTTATGTGATCTAAAGGGTTGTAGAAGTGGTTATGAAATTGCAGTGGTGTAGCCGACGTATTTATATGAGTGATTGCTTTGTGTATTTTGCTAGTTCCTGCTCGTTCTATAAAGAATTTTCTTGAATAGTCGACCTGTCCATAATGTAGGTTTTTTATGTCGATAAATCCCCTTCCTCCTTCCTTTCTGCTTAATGTGAATCTTTCAGTTGCTGAATGTATGTGATGTATTCTATATTTGTGGCATTGTGATCGTGTAAGTGTATTGAGTGCTTCTAGGTCTGTGTTACTCCATTTCACAACGCCAAATGAGTAGGTAAATATTAGTATAGCATAAGTATTTATAGCTTTTGTCTTGTTTCTTGCTGTCAATTCCGTTTTCAGTATTTTTGTTAGTCTTTGTCTATATTTTTCTTTTAGTTCTTCTTTAATATTTGTATTATCTATTCCTATTTTTTGTCTGTATCCTAGAAATTTATAGGCATCTGTTTTTTCCATCGCTTCTATGCAGTCGCTGTGGTTATCCAATATGTAATCTTCTTGTTTAGGATGTTTTCCCTTGACTATGTTATTTTTCTTACATTTGTCTGTTCCAAAAGCCATATTTATATCATTGCTGAATACTTCTGTTATGTTTAGTAATTGGTTGAGTTGTTGATTTGTTGCTGCCAGTAGTTTTAGATCATCCATATATAGCAGATGTGTGATTTTGTGTGGGTATGATCCAGTAATATTGTATCCATAATTTGTATTATTTAGCATGTTGGGCAGTGGGTTCAGAGCAAGGCAGAACCAGGAAGGACTTAATGAGTCTCCTTGGTATATTCCACGCTTAATCTGTATTGGCTGTGATGTGATATTATTTGAATTTGTTTGGATATTAAGTGTGGTTTTCCAATTTTTCATTATTATGTTTAGGAACTGTATCAATTTAGGATCTACTTTGTATATTTCCAATATTTGTAGTAACCATGAGTGGGGTACACTATCAAAAGCTTTTTGGTAATCAATGTATGCATAGTGTAGCGACCTTTGTTTAGTTTTAGCTTGATATGTCACCTCTGCATCTATTATCAGTTGCTCTTTACATCCTCGTGCTCCTTTGCAACAGCCTTTTTGTTCCTCATTTATAATTTTGTTCTGTGTTGTATGTGTCGTTAATTTTTGTATAATGACTGAAGTTAATATTTTGTATATTGTTGGTAGGCATGTTATGGGGCGATATTTAGCTGGGTTTGCTGTGTCTGCTTGATCTTTAGGTTTCAGATAAGTTATTCCATGTGTAAGTGTATCAGGGAATGTGTATGGGTCTGCAATGTAACTGTTAAATAATTTAGTTAGATGTGAATGTGTTGAGGTGAATTTCCTTAGCCAGAAATTTGCTATTTTATCTTTTCCAGGGGCTTTCCAGTTGTGAGTAGAATTAATTGCTTGGGTGACATCATGTTGCAAAATTATCACTTCAGGCATTTGTGGCATCATCTTGTATGTATCTGTTTCTGCTTGTATCCACTGTGCATGCCTGTTATGTTGTACCAGGTTTGACCATATGTTGCTCCAGAAGTGTTCCATGTCTGTTATGTTTGGTGGATTGCCTATTTTAATGTGTGAGTAGTCCATTGTCTGGTAAAATTTCCTTTGGTTTGTGTTGAATGTTTGGTTTTGTTTCCTTCTATTTTCACTTTTTTTTGTATCTTCTAAGTCGTTTGGCCAATGCTTGTAATTTCTGCTTCTTTTCATCTAACTGTTCTATCGCTTCTTGTTGTGAGATTTTACCTAACCTTTTTCGTTTTTTTTCTGACGTTTCATTTCTTATAAATTGTGTTAGCTGTCCAATGTCTTTTCTCAGTTTTTCTATTCTGATCCGTAGCCTGTGTTGCCATTCTGGTTTTGTGGGTTTCTTCTGTGTGTTGGTTGGTTCTGATCTCTGCCTAGTGTGTATATTTAGTGTAGTGAGTGCTCCTATATAAACCAGTAGTTGTAACTATTCCACAGTTGTGTTTTCATTTATTTTGTTGTGTATGATTATGTTGATAGTTTTTATTGTTGTTTCGACTTGTGGGTTATTTGGCGGTCTATGCAAGAATTTTCTATTGTCTGTATTTGTGTCTTTGTATTCTATATATGTCAGCTGAAATTTTTCTTCTATATCTAACATGTGTGTCACTTCGTGTTCTATTTGTGTTTGTTCTGGTGGCTGTCTTAAGATTTCGTTTTCCTCTGACTGTTTAATTGATGTGTGTTGTTCTTTGTTTGTTTGCTCTGGGATGTTTGAGTCCATTACTGTATTTTCTTCTTCTTCTGATTGCACATTATTTTGTTCCAGTATTTGTTGTACCTATTGTTTGATGTTTTCTAATTCTGACTGGGGTATCCTGTTATTTTTGATTATTACACAGATCTGATCAGCTAGTCGTTGTTCTGTTAAAAATTTTATTTCTGGGTATCTGGTAATAAATGTTGTGTATACTTGTGATCTGTATCCAGTTGTGTTGGTTCCTAGATTTGTTGCTTGGTAATAACAGAACATGAGGTGTCGATTAACTTCATCTGACCATCTCATCCTCTGTCTTTGTTTTTCTTCTAGGGTGGTTGCAGGAAGCATATCCTGCAAAACACCTCTATTTGGATTTGAATCATTTTCCAGTTGGCTAGCAGTGTCGTTACCATTGTGGGCGGGCATAGGGTTCAAGCGTCGTCCCCGACCATGACGGCGCTTGTCCGAGGCTTCTTTAGTTCTGTTTCTGAACCAACTAATCACACTAAAAGGGGGGTTAGCCCTATTAGTGTTTTGTTCTTTTCGTCGCCTTTTACGACTGGCAGAACATACCGAAGGCCTATTCTTTTCCCGGGCCTCCATGGGTTTTATTATTATTATTATTATTACTGGAATTTAAAGATTAGAATATACAAAACTATTATTCTAGCAAAAAGGGATGACATTAGCGGAGAGTGGCGAAAACTGATTATCGAAGAGGTTCACGAACTCTATTCAAGCCCTGACATAATCAGTATTATTAAATCACGTAGGCAGCGATGGGCGGATCATGTAGCTCGAATGGATAAGGGCAGGGCAGCGCGCAGAGTACTGGTAGGGCACTTAGTGGGAAAACGTCCTGTGGGGAGGCCGAGGGGTAGGTGGGAGGACAATGTGAAGGCTGGTTTGAGGAGCCTAGGCATTGAAGGTGAATGGAAGGAAATAGCCCAAGACAGGGACAGATGGGGAAAATACGTTGCTGCGGTAATGGACTCTCGAGTCCGGTATGACCAGTGAGTGAGTGAGTGAGTGATTATTATTACTGTACCAAGATGAAAAAATAAGAAAAGTCTCTGAATATATTACAACAGCTATGTAACATACGTTTATACAACCTGTTGTAGACGACTCGGGAACAGACAAGCATATTGATAGTTTCAATGCATCCAGAAGAAAGACAATTGTGGTGGCAGGATGTGTCGTAGTGGTCAGCCTGGAGTAGCGCTGTTGATGGCAGTCATCTCCACCTCGAATAGCGACTCTAAATCTCTGATTTAGCAGGATTAATCGATAGTATTGCTCCGACACCGAATAGCTCATAACCACTCCGTCAAATGTAGATACTGTAGATACGGAAGACGTAGACTTGCTTATTTAAGAACATCTTTAAATAAGACCGTCGACTACATATAATAATCTACCGTAAGCGGTTTGCATTTGACCTTAGCTTTAATCGTAGGTCAGTTTTCAAAGAAATACAGCGCAGGCTTTTCTCATTGCTCGCAGAGAAATAAAGTTAAAGAGTGCTAAAAGTGTACTATTGACTAATTCAAACTGTATGTCAAACCGTAACTGTTGCTTTCGTCACTAACATTCTAAGACGTACAAGATATTGCTAGATATACACCTTTAAATTTTACATCATTAACTTTAGAATATGGAACAAATTTCAAGATTCTAGTAAATGAGACAGCTTTAAACTTAAAAACCTGTGATATCTTTAGGCGAATTTTTTATCATCGATGCCATTTACTACAAATAATGTTCCTGGTATCATTTCTGTCTGCGTATGAAGAAATGTTTCATACTTACGAGATGTACTTATGACTGGCATCATAACTATAGACTCTCTGTATAATAAATGGCATAAATGATAAGGTCAATGCCTCGACGTTTTTTAAAATAAATTGGAACTTTTTCCTTTAACAAAAATCATTTTAAAAGTTCTTGAAACTACAGTATTAAATTGGTTCTTTAAGTAACTAATTTATAATTATTTATTGCTCAAACTATTAAAGGCATTAATCGTAAATTATTAAAAAATATACAAATGGTAATTGGACGCAATAAAGTTCCATGGTTCATTTGTTACATTTGGCTGTGTCTGACATGATTACCTTGTGCAAACTCAGATGTCATTTCACGTGAGTCTGTATAACGTTATTTAATGACAGTTTCAGGTGTATAAAACCTGCTCAATTATTTATCATAGTACGATTTGTATTGTCATAAATAATTGAACACTTTATAACAGCTTAGAGGCTGAAACCGCTCGAGTAAATATAAACTTTTTATGCAAACTTAAACAGCCATTTAAAGAGACAGATAACGGCACATGCTGTGCCCTGTGCCCGAGATCAGAATTGTGCTGAAAACAATAACACATCTGATGAGCTGAAAGTTCATTTAATATACCTCATGAATAACTAGACCAGAGGTTTGAATTGCTTTTAGCGATGAATATTTCTAATTTGTGTTGCTAAGTCGAAGGTATCCTAGATATGTCAGTTCACCGTCCACGATTTGCGAACTCCGACGGTCTGTGTGATACTGCTTCCAAATATCAGCATTCTCCTCTTTAGAATAGCTAGAGAGAGAAGAAATTTTCATCATCCGCTTCACTCAGCAGGGTGTGCAGAGAGAGAGCTTAAACTGATGTAGCAATGAAATGGAAACTATTTAGTGGAGCATACAATCTGAAACTGATTTGCACAGTGTTTCTTGATTTCTATATGGAAGGTTTGAGGTTCTCAGTATGGTAGTCAACTTTAAAGAAGCCTACCGCGCTTAGAAAATAATGGAAGAGAGGTAAGATCTTTATCTTCGCGGCGTCATGTTGGTCAAGGGATGTGATAAATTGTCGAACAATCTCCACACTTCAACTGACGGTTGCATTAGGTATAGGATGTGGATCTTCATATTTGGCATGTGATCTGTTTTTAGTCCCAATAACTGCATTTTGTTGTTTGAGCAGATTGAATACGGAGGCTCTGTGGCGTGTGCTGCTTTGCATGTACTGAGACTTCCATGATTAGTGGTGATCTATTTACCTTGAACTATTCGTTGACATCGGTTACATCACTATCTGTCATTTCTCTAATTGTAGTGATACTATCATTTACCCCTATCAGTCTTAATTGAGTACACACCCTCCCCTCTCTTTTCCATACAACAAAGTGACATTCATGATGTGAGGGACTAATTGCATCGGAATTCTGGATAAGAGACACAATATTGTGAAAAAACCGCGTTAGGCATCGGAAACTCATATCTGTTAGGCTGCAGTACTTTTCCGAGACTCCGCAATGCTCCCTTTGTCCCGCACAACACACTGCAACTACTGGCTGCCTAGACAGCTGAAAAAATTACGATGTATTCCACAGAGAGAGAGACACTATTTCCGTTTCCGATACTCTCTCTAAAAAGTTACGTGCATGTAACTCTGACTTCGGTTTACGTTGTAGGAAGCAAATGTTTTTCAGTCACAAGGTTTCAGGCACGTGTGATATGCTCCTTTCCCACGAATTCCACCATTGCGTCACACTCCTCATTTACGTAGTACTTGCATCATTTCCTCCCTTATTTTTTGGAAGTACTCCAGTCTCGGTCGTCCCGTACCGTTTTTACCTACAAATCCCTTAGCCATCATGGAAGTTATTGGCTAATATCTTACTACATGTCCTACCATCCTGTCCCGTTTTCTTATTCGTGTTCGTCGACTCTGCGGAGAACGTCCGCATTCCTTACTTCATCAGTCCAGCTAATTATCAACATCATTCTGGAGCACCACATCTCAAATGAATCGAATCTCTTGTTTTCTGGTTTTCTCATCGTCCGTAGTTCACTGTCATACAATGCTGCATTCCAACAATACATTTTCAGAATTTCCTTCCACGAATTAATGCCTAAGGTCTATAGCAGCATCACCAGTAATACACTCCTTTGCAGTGCAAATCTGCTTTTTATACGTTGTTCAGTGGAGGAGTTTTTGATTTAAAAGTTAAAATTCTTACAGTTTTCATAGCAAACATACGTATCGTTGCCCTCGTCCATAGATCTTAGTTTTCGGAATGTTTAACTTTGAAATCACGGACGCGTCGCTGGGCATCTTGTATGACGTCCTTGATTTATCCGTCAGGCGTTACTGTCCTTCCGTCGTGACAGTGTTCCTTAATTTTCGTCTACTTCGTGGTCACAAATTTTGTTGCAGCACATTTACCTCTACTATTCCTTATTGTTTTTGTCTTTCTCCCGTGATGACTGGGTGTTGTGTGATGTCCTTAGGTTAGTTAGGTTTAAGTAGTTCTAAGTTCTAGGGGACTGATGACCGTAGATGTTGAGTCCCATAGTGCTCAGAGCCTTTATATTTCTCCGATTCGATCTTAATCTATATTACGTGCTCATTAGACTCTACGTGTACAACTACACAGAGACATCGCAAGCCACCGTACGGTGCGTAGCGGGGGGTACCCTGTGCCAATACTAGTCATTTCCTTTCCTGTTCCACTCGCAAATAGAGCGAGGGAAAAACGACTGTCTATGTGCCTCCGTATGAGCCCTAATTTCTCGTACGTTATCTTCGTGGTCCTCACGCGCAATGTATTTTATTTCATTATTTATTTCATTAACAGTACAGAGTAACCCACCGCCTTGAAATATAAGGTGGGTCGGATGCTTCTGAATCTAATAGCAAAGACTTCTCATTGTTACAGTCTTACTGGAATAAAGTTGTTAATGCTTTATTTAAAAAGCGCAATGTATGTTGGTGGCAGTAGTATCATTTGGCAGTCTGCCTCAAACGCCGGTTCTCTAAATTTTCTCAAAAGTGTTCCATGAAGTGAACATCGCCTTGCCTCTAGGGATCCCCATTTGAGTTTCCGAAGCACCTATTTATCACTTACGTGTTGTTCAAAACTACTGGTGACAGTTCTAGCACCCCGCTTCCGAATTGCTTCGATGTCTTCCTTCAGTCCGATCTGAAACGGATTCCTGACCTCGAGCAGTGTTTAAGGACAGGTCGCAACAGCGTCCTATATGCGATCTCCTTTATAGATGTTCCACACTATCCAAATATACTCCGAATGAATGGAAGTCGACCAGTCGCCTTCCCTACCACAGTTCCCACATGCTCGTTTCATTTCGTATAGCTTTGAAACGTTACGCCCAGATATTTAAATGTCGTGACTGTGTCATGCAGTAAACTACACTACTGGCTATTAAAATTGCTACACCACGAAGATGACGTGCTACAGATGCGAAATTTAACTGACAGGAAGAAGATGCTGTGATATGCAAAGGATTAGCTTTTCAGAGCATTCACACAAGGTTGGCGCCGGTCGCGACACCTACAACATGCTGACATGAGGAAAGTTTCCAACCGATTTCTCGTGCACAAACAGCAGTTGACCGGCGTTGCCTGGTGAAACGTTGTTGTGATGCCTCGTTTAAGGGGGAGAAATGGGTGCCATCACCTTTCCGACTTTGATAAAGGACGGACTGTAGCCTATCGCGATTGCGGTTTATCGTATCGCGACATTGCTGCTCGCTTTGGTCGAGATCCAATGACTGTTAGCAGAATATGGAATCGACGGGTTCAGGAGGGTGATACGGAATGTCATGCTGGATCCCAACGGACTCGTATCACTAGCAGTCGGGATGACAGGCATCTTATCCGCATGGCTGTAACGGATCGTGCAGCCACGTCTCGATCCCTGAGTCAACAGATGGGGACGTTTGCAAGACAACAACCATCTGCACGAACAGTTCGACGACGTTTGCAGCAGCATGGACTATCACCTCAGAGACCATGGCTGCGGTTACACTTGACTCTGCATCACAGACAGGAGAGCCTGCGATGGTGTACTGCACGAATGGAAAACGTCATTTATTCGGATGAATCCAGGTTCTGTTTACAGCACCATGATGGTCGCATCCGTGTTTGGCAACATCGCAGTGAACGCACACTGGAGGCGTGTATTCGTCATCGCCACACTGACCCGCCATCACCCGGCGTGATGGTATGGGGTGCCATTGGTTACACGTCTCAGTCACCTCTTGTTCACATTGACGTCACTTTGAACAGTGGACGTTACATTTCAGATGTTTTACGACCCGTGGCTCTACTCTTCCTTTGATTCCTGCGAAACCCTACATTTCAGCAGGACAATGCGCGACCGCATGTTACAGGTCCTGTATGAGCCTCTCTGGATACAGAACCTGTTCGACTGCTGCCCTGGCCAGCACATTCTACATATCTCTCACCAACTGAAAACGTCTGTGAAATGGTGGCCGAGAAACTGGGTCGTCACAATACGCCAGTCACTACTCTTGATTAACTGTGGTATCGTGTTGAAGCTGCATGAGGATCTGTACCTGTACACGCTATGCAAGCTCTGTTTGACTCAATACCTAGGCGTATCAAGGCCGTTAGTACGGCCAGAGGTGGCTGTTCTGGGTACTGATTTCTCAGGATCTATGCACCCAAATCGCGTGTAATCACATGTCAGTTCCAGTATAATATATTTGTCCAGTGAATACCCGTTTCTCCTCTGCATTTCTTCTTCGTGTAGAAATTTTAATGGCCAGTAGTGTATCAAGGCCGTGTCCTCCCGCCCGGCTAGCCGTTCGGTCTAACGCAGTGGTTTCTGGGCGGGAAGGCGTGCCGGTCCCCTGCACGAGTCTGCCCGGCGGATTAGTGTCGAGGTCCGGTGTGCTGGCCAGTTTGTGGATAGTTTTTAAGGCGGTTTTCCATTTGTCTCGGCGAATGCGAGCTGTTTCTCTTTATTCCACTTCAGTTACACTATGTAGGCCATTTCCGCGCAAACACTTTCTTCACGTATGCGTACACCATAATTAATCTACCACTCAAACATTGGGGTTACTCTCGCCTGGTGTGAGACGTTCTCGGGGGTGTCCACTGGAGACCGAACCGCACAATAACCCTGGGTTCGGTGAGGGGCGGTTGTGGGCTGAGTGGACTGCTGTAGCCTGTTGTGGGATTGTGGACCACTGAGGGCTACGGCGGGGATGAAGCCCCTCCGTCGTTTCTAGGTCCCTAGTTCCATACAATACAACAATACAATACAAGGCTGTGTCCCAGCATTGCATGTTTATTTTTCCTTGTAATCCTCATTAACTTAAACTTTCTCATATTTAGAGCTAGCTGCCATTCATCACACCAACTATAAATTTGGTCTAAGTCATCTTGTATCTTCTTACAGTCACTCTACTTCGACGCCTTACCGTACACCACAACATCATGAGCCAACAGCCTCAGATTTCTACCCAACCCGTCCGTGAAATCATTTGTGTACATATAGAACAACAGCCTCTGATGAACACTCGCCGTCGAGAACAAAATAGTGGCTTCTATTACTTAGAAAGTCTTAGAGCTACTCGTGTATCTCTGAGCTTAGTCTGTATACTCGTATCTTCTTCAACAACCTGCAGTAGGGCACCGCGTCTAATGCTTTCCGGAAATCTAGAAATATGGAATCTGCCTGTTGCCGTTCGTCCAAAAGGTAAATTCTTTGCATTCAACACGTACTGTAACTCTTCTACGCTGTCACTAAGTGTATCAACATTATCATCGAATATTATCATTGAATCATATTAGCCATAATTTTAATCGCGTCCTTGAACCTCTGTTTCGCTTTCGTCAGTGCTTCTTCGCTGTACTGACTGAAGAGTAGTGGTGAAAGACTGTATCCCATACAGCTCTTTCTTAATCCGAGCTCTTTATTCTTGATCTTCCATTCTTGTTCTCCTCTTTCGTTTCTTTTGCATACCGTATATTGCAATCTTTCCCTACTGCTGACTCACATTTTTCTCAGATTTTCGTACATCTTGCAACATTTGACACTGTCGAATAATTATTCAAGATCGACAAATCCCGTGACGGTTACTTGAATGTTCTGCCTGGCTGGTGCCTTTACCCTTCCGAGAGTAGGCCTGGTCATCGCTTTCTTTCCATGCATCTGTACAGCCTATTATTCTTGTCAGCAACTTATATACAGGGAGTATTAAGCTGATTGTGGGATGGTTCTCGCACTTAACTGCTCTTGGTATCTGTGGAATTGTATGAACGATATTTTCCTGAAAGTCTGTTTGTATGTATTTAGTCTCGTAGATTCTACACACTAATTTGAATAATTTTCTGGTTGTTACTTTTTAATAATTTTATAAATTGTCTTACGTTATACATCCCTTCAGCCTTATTATATCTCATCTCATCCAAAACACTTTTAAATTATTACTCTAATTTTGGACCCCTTACGGTATCCATACCAACCTCAATACTTTCTTTTACCACATCATCAGAGTCCCTCTGTCGATGCAGTCTTTTCACCCAATCCCTCTCTTAATGTCGCCATGCTTATTTTAAATTTCATCGAAGACTGTTTTAACATTTCTCTATGTCAAATAAGTCCTTCCGTTGACTATGTCATTTCGGTATCTTCAAATTTTTGATGCAATCATTTCGACTTCCTGTTTTTCGCATTCGGAAGTGTTACAGTGCAGTATTCCTGTGTTGACCTGAACACTTCCGTAGACAAATAAGTGAAGTACACTCTAAGACCAAAAAGAAAAGGTGTACCACGAAGAAATCATGCGAACTGGACGGAAGTCAGTAAATGTGATGTACATGTAGTGAATGGTATACAGACAAACAATTGATTACAAACTCTGAAAAACTGAATAATGTATTCAACCGAAGAGCTTCACAGATTAACCAAGTCGGTAACGCATTAGTCCACATATGGACCTTACGCAAAGACTTATTCGCCTTGGTACTGATTGATAGAATTGTTACATGTCCTCCTGAGGGTTATCGTCCCAAATTCTGCCCAATTGGCGCGTTAGATCGTAAAAATGAAAACCTGTTTGGCTGGCCCTGCCCACGATGCCCCAAACCTTTTCAACTGGGGACAGATCTGGCGACTTTACTAACCTGGCGAAGGCAGGGTCTGGCAAGAACGGTGACAAGCAGTAATAACAATCGCCGTCTAGGAGGGGACATTATTTTGCTGAAACGTAAGCCCAGGGTGGCTTGTCATGAAGATTAACAAAACGAGGTGTAAAATGTCATCAGAGTACCGCTGTGCTGCAAGCATACCGCGGATTACAACCAAAGGAGTCCTGCAATGAAAAGAAATGGTACCCCAAAGAACTGCTCCAGGTTGTCGCGCAATATGGCGGCGACAGTCAGATTGGTATCCCATTAGTGTCCGTAGCGTCTGAAATATCGTAGACTGTAGTAGATTTGCAATCACTTATGAGTCCCGCATCGAACTGAGCGCCAGTGACCTATTTACGAACCATTCGAATAATTCATTCGTGGTGCGTGGCTTTTCTTTCTTTTTTTCTTGCCTTTGAGCACATTTGTACAGTTACCAGTGGTTTCTTTGCAGCTATCTAAATTGAACCTTCTGTACATCTTGTACAATTTCTCTTTTTTTCATATATATCCATTTCTCTTCAATTGAACTGCTTACTGTAGTGTTCATTATTGTGGTATCTATATTCCTAGAGAATTTTAAAAGCATCTCATCATTACACAGTACCCACTTTCTTACACGTTGATCTTTCCGGATGTCTTCAACTTCAATTTGCTTTTCGTCTTTATTATATTGTGATCGGTGTCTATAATTGCCCGTGTGTAGCTTCACAATGCAATATCAGTGTCTGTTATTGGAATCTCTATCTTACCACGATGTAAGGCAGGTGGAATCTTCCCTTCTTATCAGGCCTGTTCCACAGACACCTCATCATCCTGTGATTTTTTTGTACAGTTTATTCACCATCATTTTATGAAATGTGTTACAGAACATAATCTTTTTCCTCTCCCGTCAGTACCACCAAGACCGTATTCTCCTGTAACTCTGTCTTCAACTTCTTCCCCTATTACCAAATTCAAATTCTCCATGGTCAATAGATTACCATCTCCCTTGACATGCTGAATTAACCAGTGCACAGCGTGATATACTTTCAGTACCTCTTCATCTTCTGCTTGTGACACTGGTATGTATGCATGTTTCTGGCGATTGTTTTCTGTTGATTCTGATAAGAACAACCGTATTACACTAATGTCCACTGTAACTCATACTCTGCCCTACCTTTCTATTCATACGAAATGGTACTCCTGCTGTACCATTTTTTCCTTCTGTTCATATTAGTCTGTATTCGTCTAACCGTAAATTCTTGTATTCTTTCAAGACCTTTCCACTGGCCTGCACCGCATCTATTTTGGGCCTTTGTATTTCCATTTTCAGATCTTCTAGCTTCTGTATCATTCTCAAACTTTGGCATTCCACTCTCCTTCCCGTAGAATGTTACACTTTCATTAGATATTCCGTCTTTCTTTCATTGGCAGTGCCGTTCCGGAAACCTTTGACTAATGGGGAGAGTGTCAGGACACTTTTCCAAATGCAGGTCACATGTCCTGTGAATACAATCACTAATGCAGTGGTTTCTCTTCCCTTCCGTTCGCTGCCTCGACACCTTTTCGTAAGGGAGAACGATGGTGATTCTTATACTGCCACTCTCGGTCTCCATTACCGACAGATTTTATTCAGAATTCAAGAAGTGAGTAGAATTGAATCCCAGACCTAGAAGGATTTGATTTGATTATTAGCCAAAGGTGCCACCCCTATACCACAGGCATTACCTTACTAGTACGGTGAATTGCTTGTCACCATACGTGCATAACCACAGAAATCAACGTTAAGTATTCAGCGAGAAGCCTGCCTGACGTTCTCATGGTAATTCATCTTCTTGTCTTTCATTGGGGCACGTCAGAGTAATGTTTGACTAGCGTTTGAAAGAACGAGGGGTCACAGGAGGAAACCCCAATGGTATATTATGTCATAATGCCTCAAGTACAGAATGCTTTTCGCTATTAGATTGACGATGGGAATCGTATTTACTGTACTGTAGTTGCTGTGTCCTGATAACCATAGCATGAGGGCATGGCAGAAACTGAATATCATTTTTAAAGGGAATCGTTTAATTGGGAAAATGCAAATAACGCGCCATTCCTTACATGTCTGTTAATCTCTGGTTGCTTTGCCTTTACACACTGCTCAACAGCAATAAAGGAGCACTTTTTAGAAACCCTGTAATTGTCTCCTATTCCAACGTGTTAATTGAAGATTTGCCTCAAAGATGCCCCACAGCCTTCCTCTGTAATGGTGCAAACCTGTGGCGCTCTGCGAAGTCACCACCGGAATCGATGGCGCTTCAAACAGCACTATGCCAACACATAGCCAGAGTTCATAAATTCATGTGAAGCGTAAAGTAGGTTAACGGTGTCACTGTGGCACCAAATTTCACCTCGATTATACCCACCGCCACAATAGGTGTGCCACACGATAGGAATGTCGTAACAATCCTAGTTACGCTTATTTTACTCATTCTTTTGACGCCTCTGTGATGGAGGTCAGAACAAGGTGTCAAGCGGTGGAATCAAGCCGTTTCCTTATGGACGGTAGGGGAAAACGTTTCAGACACACGGCCGCTCGGAATCGAAACGAAAATGCGTCAGCGCGTGGAATAGGTGGCGTCACTGTAACCACCCCATCACTTGGGGCGTTGATTCCCACTCATGGAAAACACAGTTTGCAGTGAGATGAGCTAAAGGGCAGCGCTCCTGACAGCCTTTGGCATCGTTGGAAATTCCTTCGCGGTTCAACCCTGCTCGACGGACATCACGGGGTTGCAACCCCATTAAACCCCTCTGGACGTTATCTCACCACTTTGGACAGCGGGTCGATCTGGAACCACTAGGCACCGTAAAAAACCATTCGACGAACTCTGAACATGATCTGAAGCAGCTAAGGATACTTCCGCTTTTCCAGTGCTCGTGTGGTGCGATCATGGAGGGTTGCAACACTGACACGTGTCTGAGTAATATGGTAAGGGGTTCCTGTAAGACCCCCCCTCTCTATCCCCCTAGTTCGGCAAAACACTCGGTGGCACCCACACACATCCATTGAGTATTCTAAAAATGTGCCTTTAAGAGAAAACCTGCGAAATGCTCCTATGCATTGTTGGCAGGCAACATCCCTTGAAGATGTGAAAAGTGGTTGATTACCTGCTGGCACCTCAGGCTACTTTGGACGTTCTCCCTGTAAAGGTACATCTTTAAAATTCTCAATAAACGAGGGTGGGTGCCACAGGGGGTTTTACGGGGGATCTTAGACAGACCATTTGCCATTTTCGCCTGTGTCATTGTCGATTCAGTCTGTGACACGCCACAGGAAGACGTGAAACATGAATACCGAAAAGGCATAAAAACCTTTTCTGCTTCAGATAACGGTCAAATTTCGTCGAATGGTTTGAACGGTTCATAGTACTTGCAACCTGTATACTGGAGCAAAATTGCTGTCACACTGCGCTCCTAAGAGATGCGATCACGTTCAGTCGGGATGAAGCACCGCGTTGTCCAAAGAGGAGGGTGAAACGTCCGAGGTTGCCAGCAGTGTTAAATGTCGTCAAGAACATCTTGCTGTAGCTCCTCACAATGCGAACTGTCATTTCAGACCACAAAATGTGTGGGAATCAACGTCGCAAGCAAAGGGATTGTTCCATTGCTGCCACTTAAGTTACCCACTGAGGCCACCCATAACAAAAATGTGCAGTTTCGAGACTGGATACCGCGGCTCTGACGTCCATCGCAGAGGCGTGAATGTGGGTAGGAGGTGGTGTGACGCCCATCCATCCCAGTGAAATTTGGTGTCAAGGTGACATCATTAACGCACTTAACCCGTCTCATGAACTTCTTAGCTCTATCCTTTCTTTGGCATGTGTCGACACCTTGGTGTTAGAAGCGTCGTTGACTCCTAGGTTGACTTCCCAGAGTGGTACGCTTTCGCACAACTGCAGAGGAAGATCGTAGGTTTGAAACAACTTTCAAACTTACGCCTCGGAACAGGACTGATGCGGACTGTAATGTGACTCGCTGGAGTTTCCCAGAGGCCGCGTGAGTGCCCTCCACCGCCAGCTCCTCCTCTCAGATATTTGGTGAAGAGGGCGCTGGTGGCAGCGATGTAGCCGCAGTTTGCCGTGGAGTACACACACGAGCGCAAGCGCCCCGCAGGGAGCTGAGGTGCGCCTGTGTAGCCGCCGTGTTTGTCGAGAATTATAGCCGCCGCGAGCTGCGCCGCCATAAATCTGCGCGACGGCACTTAAACTGTCGTGAAACCCGTTACGTTACGGCAGCTACTGTAACTGAAACCGGAACGAGCACTGGCATGGCCGTGCGCGCTGACGTCCACCTGTCTGCGGTGGGCTGCGTGCGCAGGGATCCATGTAGCTAACCGCACTGTGCGGCACAACATGATCCAGCGTTACCGTCGGCGGGGGTACCCAGTTTTACTCACTTCTGCTCATATACAAGAAATTGCAAAGAACTGGATTTCTCCGTCCAAGGCAAGGGCTGCTGTGTGACCGTCTAGTAAACAATGAGCAGCGTCACCTACTATCAGCGTCACCTATTATCAGCAAAACATAGGCATGCAATCGTCTTGCTGGGATTATAAGTACCTATTGACATTTTTGCAGCCGGCCACTGCGACAGAGCGGTTCTAGGCGCTTCAGTCCGGAACCGCGCTGCTGCTACGGTCGCAGGTTAGAATTCTGCCTCGGGCATGGATGTGTGTGATGTCCTTAGGTTAGTTAGGTTTCAGTAACTCTAAGTTCTAAGGGACTGATGACCTCAGATGTTAAGTCCCATAGTGCTCAGGACCATTTGAACCATTTTTTCAAATGTTAAGTCCGATAGTGCTCACGGCCATTTGAACCATTTTTTTTCAAAATGGCCCCTAGCACGATGGAACTTAACTTCTGAGGTCATCAGTCCACTAGAACTTAGAACTACTTAAACCTAACTAACCCAAGGACATCACACACGTCTATGCCCGAGGCAGGATTCGAGCCTGCGAAAGTAGCGGTTGCTCGGTTACAGACTGTAGCGCCTAGAACTTCTCGGTCACCCCGGCCGGCTGTCCTTAGGTTAGTTAGGTTTAAGTAGTTCTAAGTCTAGGGGACTCATGACTTCAGATGTTAAGTCCCATAATTCTTAGAGCCATTTGAACCACTTTTGACTTTTTTCTCCCAGTTTCCAAATTACATTTTTGTTTTTAAGTGTTAACTATCTACAAGACGTAGAGTACTTCATTTTGATATCCACCCAAAAAAATTTTAACACATGTGTATCATCTTCAGTGGGTCTCTATTTTTATAAAAGCACAGGATGCTCGGAAAGTCCGTTTACTAACTTGTAGGATTTGTAGAGAGGAGCGAGTACGCAATTTTTTGAACAGTAACCCATGTCTTAACAAGAAACATTTCCATAATATGGCGGTTTCAATTAAGATGTGTAACGCGTACACGTCTATTGAGGAAAGGAGAAAGTCTCAGGGTTGCTTGTTCTGGTACACAGTAAGGTAGACAGGATGAGGTGAAGTCAAATGTCTGTAAGGAAATGTGGTTTCAGCATGATGTTGCACCACCTCTCCGAATTATATTGATGGGTACAAGTACAGTTAGTTCAGCTCATCCTTATGACAGTGGAGATCCGTCAGTAGTTCCCTATTCTGGTTGCATGCTAATTCTATTTATCATGCTGTGATTGAAGATTGACAGTGATGGAAAGGGCCAAAAGCATACAAAAACAAAACTCACTAGAAATGTCGAATAAAAATCTAATAGAATTTTATCGTAATGAACATCAAACTATTCAGTTTCATCTGAGGATAACATAAATTAAGCTGAATTTCTTCTACGGAAGTTACGGATACTGCTTTGTCGATGTTTCAGTTAATTAATAGTAATTAAATCATCTTGTTTTAAGCGAAAGTAGTTCTAATAAACAATGAATTTCGACCTCCCACACAAAGATCAATTGCTCCAAAATATTTTTTTAAAGAAATGTCGAAATGAAGATGAGCAGCGATCTCATTCCAAGCTTTGCAGGATCAGTTCACAAAACCTGTCTCACTCAAAGAACCTATTAGGTCACTATCAGTAGGAGGGGATTGTGACACCCAGTACACATTATTAAAGCCGTATATGCTTTCTAAAAGACAAACCAAATGGTTCAAATGGCTCTGAGCACTATGCGACTTGACTTCTGAGGTCATCAGTCGCCTAGAACTTAGAACTAATTAAACCTAACTAACCTAAGGACATCACACACATCCAAGCCCGAGGCAGGATTCGAACCTGCGACCGTAGCGGTCGCTCGGCTCCACACTGTAGCACCCAGAACCGCACGACCACTCCGGCTGGCAAAGACAAACCAAATCTGAAAACTTGAAATTCACAAATAAATTTGATAAATTACATATAAGTGAAGATATTTGATAAAATAACGAAGGATGGAATGATTTCAAGCAATTTAGTGTGGTGGCCGAAAGCAGTTGTTACGTTACGTCAGAACTAACTTTCTTTATGTCGTATTTAGGTTATGACCAACAAAGCAGTTTTCATCTGAAGCAATCGATTTCAATTACATCTACTGGTTGCATTCGATCTTCTATTTATGAAATCGCAGCAAATCAAATAGAATTCTCAGCATATTTACAACAAGCAACTCACGGCAGAATAAAAACAAACCGCCACACTGAAGAAAAAAAATGTATTGAACTCAGCGGCGACAAAATCACGACATACCTCGATGTGTACGGCGTCGTAAAATTTTTCCCCAAATCTCGTTCGTATGTGTGGAAATACGAGCCGAAATTGAAGTGGGAAAGGCTTATGTAATGTTAATCAACGAAGAAAACACACCAAGAATGTGCAATACGACGAAAACCGTAAGCATTTAATATACATAACTACTACAATCGGAACAAAGAACTCATAGGTAACGTCTATAGGCAAATTGTTTCTGCACTACGTTGTACATGGAATACTGGCAAGCTACTGAAAGATAAAAAAGCAAGACAACTTGTGCTAATTCAGCTTCAAAATCTATGCAGTTTTAGGAGAGTAATCGAAATTAAGAATGTGATTCTTTAGTTTCTCCCGGCGTATTTAATAATCAAAATATCCACGGGTGTACTGCCGGTCTACAGTGTCCAACGGGCACAATATTTCGGCGATCACACATGTCGCCATCATCAGGTGAACTGACGGACTGAGCTCCTGTGAACGTGCCGGCTCGGAGATCCGTACGCTATGGCTGCTCAGGGGGAACTGGGTCCGGTCGCGGCGGCGGCCGATTTAAATACCCTCCGCCCGCGGCGCACACCCTCCGCCGTCCACGCCCCGCGCTACGGTCGCGCGGTGGAACAGATGGCGACGGCGTCTGAGATGACGTCGGTGTGATGGCTCTGTCCGCCGTGGTCGTCACAACTGTACGTTTGCTCGATTTACTCTTGATTAGCCCAATCGCTGGTTCCCAAGCCTTGCTAAGATTATAGCCACAGTCACGGTTTATGAGGTCGTCATTGGTGCGAATTTCGATGGCGTCTCTAATAACGCTGTCCCAGTATCTCGACGTCTGTACCAGAATCCTCGTGCGTTCATACTCCATAGCGTGATTTTCCGACAAACAATGTTCAGCGACCGCCGACTTGCTCGGATACATCAGTCGAGTGTGCCTCTGGTGTTCACGGCATCGATCCTCGACGGTAGGCATCGTCTGACCAATATACGACTTTCCACATTGACACGCCGGCCTTCCTCAAACCGAGGTCATCTTTGGCGCTCCCCACCAGTGCACGAGTTTTATTCGGAGGAAATTAAAAATGCTCCTGATATAATTTTTGGACTCAAAATACAAAAATCCAACAATGATATTTATTTTTCGACAAATTCAATGACGGTAAGCAACATCAAAAAATAATTTATGTAGAATAATGAACTTTTGGGAAAATATTTGTGTAGGCAACATATTTAACTGATTAGCATTGCAAGATCACAGGTTAATGCAAGAGCGATATAAGCCGCTACAAGTGTGCAATGTTGGTACGTTAATAGCCGGTGTAACCGGCAGAATGTTGAATGCAAGCTTGCAAACGTGCATGCATTGTGTTGGACAGGTGCCGCATATTTTCATACCTGTTGCACTTGGTCGGTCAATATAGGGACGTTAATGCTGCTTGTCGAGGACGCTGCAGTTATCGTCCGATGATGTACTGTATTGCTCGATTGCAGACACATCTGGTGATCGAGCGGGCATAGGCAACATGTCGTCACTCTATAGAGCTTGTTGGGTTACAGCGATGTCCTGTTGGTAAATCCTCCTTGGATTTCTGGCAGCTCAGCCGCTGGAATCACCAGATTCGTGGGCTGATTTACAAACAGGGTGCGTGAGATAATCAAGGAGTGCTCTTGCTGTCATACGAAACGGCGACGCAGGTGCAAACTAGGTGCGGGTCCAGTGTGTGTAGCACGCAGACAGGCTGGTTGAAGGCCCTCAACTGATCTCCTAAACAACGTCAATGGCACGGGGTCAGCACTAGCTTTCATCAGAAAGCACAACAGACTTCGACCCGGCCCTCCAGTGAGCTCTCGCTCGTACCACTGAAGACGCCAACGGCAGTGGTTTGGGGTCAGTATAACATACGCTACAGCTCTTCTGGCACGGAGCTGTCCTTGAACTAAGCGATTTGTAATAGATCGTTGAGTCACTATGGTGCCAACTGTTGCTCAATTTTGCTACTGCACCTGCAGTACAATGCACTACAGCAATACGCTAAAGATGAAGGTGTTTCCTCTCAATAGTGTCACGTAGCCATCCAGAGCCCGGTTTTCTTGACACCGTGCATTCTCGAGTCCACACTGCCATCAGTGATGTACTGTGGCTATTTTAATGATAAATTATTCTGCAATATCGCAGAGGGAACATCTAGCTTCTCGTAGCCATATTACACGACATTGGTCAAACACGGTGCCCTGCTGGTAAAGACGTCCTTGTCGCCTTGAAGGCATTCTTATTTATTTCTAATTTCTGTCACCAGTCACTTTTTCATTTTATGTTTAATCTAACACAATACAATACATTTCGAACATGTTCTGTTCATCTTCAGGCGTTTATACATACATACATAAAGAGAGATTTTACTTAAAAAGGAAGTCATAAACTAGATTAATCTAGAACTCTTTGTCCATTGTTTGTTAGGGTAGCGGATGGTGTGGTATTTGGGGGGGGGGGGGGGGAAGAGGGGGGCAGTGTATGGCTAGAAATAGAAATCAGTGATGTCTTCTGCTGGTTTTCTTTCTTGTGTTTGACTATGTATGATAGCTACATCTATCAGAGCCTGTATAGGATGCAGATAGATTTGCATCCTATACAGGCTATGATATCATACATAGTCAACCACAAGGAAGAAAACCACAGAAGACATCGCTGATTTCGATTTCTAGCCATACACTGCCGCCCTCCTCCCCCCTCCCCCCAAATGCCACACCAGCCGCTACAGTAACAAACAATGGACAAAGAGTTCTAGATTAATCTAGTTTGACTTCCTTATTAAGTAACTTTTCTCTGTATGTATGTATGTACAAACGCCTGAAGACGAACAGAACATGTTCGAAACGCGTTGTATTATGTTAGATTAAACATAAAATAAAAAAGTGACTGGTTTCAGAAATTAGAAATAAATAATTATCCCACACAGTCACGGTTCGCAAATATAGCCATTATGGCCGAAAATAATAAAGGCATTCTTGATTAACGGCAACTTACCACGTAGACTGTCAAAGGTAACTAACGCTCGCGAATGTTACAGCCTCTATTGAAAGCAAACCCGACCTGCATCTTCACAGTGACGCTACTAGCAACACTTTCTGTGTCTGGAGCGAAATTGGAATGGACACCATCTTTCAGACCCAGAACCACGCCTAGCAACTTTGGTTTACGGCACACGACTCCTTCTTGGTGTTACCAGCTTTTCCTCCGCCAGTGTAAGTAGAGACTGTGATGGTGAAAATAGTTGTCGAAATATGATTATGTTTTGCGGAACGAGTATTAAATACTGGAAACCAAAGATCCGTCACACCTTAACGTGTCACTGAATACGAAGATATTGGGGACAGTGTAATAGTTCTGGATAGTAGAAGCGTAGAATAAATATTACAGTTTCAGTGAACAGAAGTTCTAGGGAAGAAATGTCTATACACACACTAGACAGAAGTCACTCCCAGAAGATATCAAGCTAATAAAATACAACCCAGCATGTAGCCCTTATACAAAGGGCGTTCAAAAGCATTGCGCAGTCGTTTCTTTTTTTTATTTTTTGCAGGAGGAGAATGAAATTTTTTGTGAGCATACTTGGAACATTTAGCTGTAAGTTTGTGTATAAAAGTATTTTCTTTTGTTTACAGGTGAGCCATAACGGACTGTGAAAAAGATGTCAGGTTGTGACAACGGTTGGCGATGGAGTTCCTCTTCAAGATCGGCGATGACTCTGCCACATCGATTCACAGGAAGTTTCTCCCTGTTTATGGGGAGGACATAGTGGATCGCAGCAGTATCCAGCGGTGGTTGCAGATGTTCAAAGAAGGTGATTTCTCTCTACTGGACAATCCACGATGCGGTAGACCATCGACGGCAGTGAGTGAGGTGAATAAGGAGACCATTGAGCAAATCATCCAAAATGACAGATGACTCACGACACGACAGCTTGCTGAAATGACTCGTTTGTCATTGGGTAGTGTGGTATCAATGGTACAGTCACTAGGGTAGAGAAGTATCTATTCATGTTGGGTATCTAGATTATTGACAAGAGAAATGAAAACGTTGAAGAAGAATTTGTGCGAGGGTCTGATGAAGACCTTTACTGAAGACTGGAAACAGTGTTTTGACGGCGTCATTACCTGGGATGCAAGATGGTTGTTTCTGTCCGAACTCGAGAGCAAAATCCGAGCTATGGAGCGGCGTCATCCGGATTCCCATCGTAAGAAAAAAACCAAGACTTTCACCAACAGCAGGCCGAAAGGTGATGGCCTCCTTCTTCTGGGATCAGTGTGGTGTCATTGTCATTGACTATTTGGAACCTGACTCCACAATTAACCGGGACCGTTACTGATTGTCACTGGAGAAGCTGCGACGTGCCATCAAGACCCACAGACCACAGCTTCAGGGTCAGCTCATCAGACTACACCACGACAATGCCAACCCCCATACAGAACCCAATACAGCCCTTATGACGCAGGAGAAAATCACGAAAATGGGTTGGAAAATTGTTCCTTATCATCCCTACAGTCCGGATTTGGCTCCACCTGATTTTTACCTCTTTGGTCATCTGGAGGCGCACCTGTGCGGTAAAACATTTGATAGTGAGAAAGGCCTTATTTCTTGTGTCAAGCGATGGTGTAAAAGTGAATCCCCAGAATTTTACCAAAGTGCATTTACATCATGGAAAGAACGTGGAGCCAGATGCATCACAGCTGATAGAGGCTACATTGACCAGGCTCAATGTATAGCTAAATGTTCCAAGTACGTATACAAAAACTTTCATTGTCCTCATGCAAAAAATAACAAAATTAGAGACGACTGTGCAAAATTTTTTTAACTGCCTTTGTAAAAGCCACACTTCGGCGAGGAAGAGACTCCACAAGTTTCTTCAGGTACACTAGACCGAGCTGCAGCCACTCATTTCTGACTAAATCCTGTAGAGCTGCGTACTGTGGAGGAATGGACTACTACTTGACACCCACTGTACCAAACAGTATCAGACATTTTCTGTGGGAGTAATATCGGCTGATTATCGAACCAGTCGAGGTGAGTTCACGAAATGTCGCAGGTATACCTGCCTTCCTGTGAACGCAGCTGTTATAATCTTGGAGATTTCACAGCATACTCATCATGAATATGAAGAAGGGCCAACATTTTTACACCGATAATATTGACTTAAACATAACAGTTACATTCCATCATGAGCCGAATGAGTGGGCACCAGTCATTGTACGATAAACACCCCCAACACGTCACAGAATCACACTCCACCTCAAATTACAGATTAAACGCCCTTGTGCTTGCTTTGAGAAAAGGCAAAAAATGAGAATAGATGCCTCTAGTAATCTACGGTCCAGTTGTTTGGCTCACTGGAGCGTATAGCCATAGATGCCACTCCTAACAGTGACCTTGTGATATCATCAATACGAACCCTGAGAGCATCTCTCAGTTGGCAGCAGAAACCCCAGTGGATCCCCCCGGGAACGTCTCACACCAGACGAGTGTAACCCCAGTGTTTGCGTGGTGGAGTAATTATGGTGTATGCGTACGTGGAGAAAGTGTTTGCGCAGCAATCGCCTACATAGTGTAACTGAGGCGAAACAAGGGAAACCAGCCCGCATTCGCCGAAACAGATGGAAAACCGCCTTAAAAACCATCCACAGGCTGGCCGGCACACCGGACCCCGACACTAATCCGCCGGGTGGATTCGTGCCGGGGACCGGCACTTCTTCCAGCCCGGAAAGCGGTGCGTTAAGCCCGTATTACACCATATGCCTAAACCTTAGACCTATCCACCAACGCCCTTAACGTGCATACCTGTAACTACAGACTGGTTCACTTCCGACCTATTAGAGTATTAGACCATCCACGCGAGATATATCTAGCGCGCATGCGCAACAGCAGACTGTACGCGCGAAAAGAAAATAGATGTCGTATGTCCTGATGTCTTGTAAAGTCGTTAGTTCTACCACGCGCAACTCAAGGGCGACTGTATGATATACTGAAGCGTCATACGTTCAAATTATTTGTGAACTCATGGTTCCTATTTATAAAGAAATTGTTTTCTACCATTATGTATTAAGTAATAGTTTTTCTCTAATGTAGGTTAGTACTATTCTGAATTACAGACGCAACAGTTTCATATTACGAAACTTGATTACATGAGTATATGGATATCGAAATTTACATTTATACATCATACTGCACATGGAGGAAGCACTTGTTTCTGGAGCTATTGCCCTGGCAGTGACAGTAAATCTTCGGATTAGGGCAGAACGGCGACGAAAACGAAAAGTCAAACGTTGTTGGGTTCGACACTGGCTGACAAGAAGGGTGGAAGGCAGGGAAATATATTCACTTTTAATGAAAGAACTGATGCCCGAAGATCCGCAAGAATTTTGGAACTTTGTTAGGATGGACATGGCCTGTTTCGAGAAGCTGCTGTCTATGACAGAAGATGGAAACAGAAAGTGTGACACAGTCATGAGGGAGGCTATCTGACCTTCTAGAGAGTAAGAATTATATGGTTATGTTTTGTGATCATACCAGCCTAGATCACTAATAAAATACCGGTGAACACCCTGTTATGTTGCTGGCTGGTTGTAACATTACGTTTCCTGGCGAATGGGGAATCTTTTAAGAGTCTGGCTTTTAGCCACAGAATAGCACAGCCCACCATTTCAAAAGTTGTTGTGGATGTATGCACTGCAATTTGCACCACATTAAATGACCAATACTTAGGTGATCTTATGTTATTTTTCCAAGTTTGGACTATACTCAGAATTTTGCAGTCCTCGTCTGTCGCACTGGGGCTAACTGCAAGGACTTTCTCCCTTTCACTGCCAGTTTCTCTTTTCTGGCATGTTGAAATCAAGCTAGAGGTGCAATTAAAGCAAACCTGAACTTTCGTAAACTAAGGCATTATGATACAAATCGAAAATCACCATATAACGTTATATGCATATTCCTCGGAAAGAAACGATTTCCGACTACCTTATTATGATACAGTGGGTCATACATACACCTTTCCTCGCTGTATGCCTGATTTAAGACGCTTAATTCCTCTCTGCTGCATTTCATTTCTAGAATACAAAGCTATCAATAGAAAAAATCCTTTCACAAATAGCTAGTATATAAGAGTCTTCAGCAAAAAAACGGTTCTTTTCTGCATTTGTGAAACCTGTTGACTGAAAAAAATGCAGAAGATCCCCAACGCGAAAAATGCCCAACACGAACGTCTGAAATCAGCCACTAGACGCCTAATAATAACCAAACAACAAGCAGAAAGCACCGTGGTACACCCTTCTGCGAATGCGCGAATGATCGCTGCCTACTGCGCATGCGCGGATTGACGGCAATTTAGAACTGCTCTTTATTCCTGCGTGCAGATAATGTGTCTGCTGATTTTCGTAGTTTCATCCGTTCTATCGCTAGATGGCTGTCGCGATAGACCAGTACCGTTCGCGGCGGAACGTCGTGTAATACCGGCTTTAGACGGCACGGCTAACCGGGCTGGCGACATTAATAGTGGTCGCTCAGGGAACCGACGGATCCAGTAATGCACCCCCGCTGACCACACCGTTAGCGGCTCCGAATATGAGCGCCCTTTGCTGCAGCGATGTAGGATAGCCAGCGGAAGTCACGCGTTCCTGTCTCAGTTGGAGCCTTCGACAGTCTTGAGTCTTAGTCAGTCGTAAGCAGTTCACCTGTGCATTAGTAGTAGGAGCCTCATATTGCACAACGCTCTTTAGTTTGCTTCTTGTTATAGATAGATTTGAATTAAAGTTTGTTCTTTTGTAAAGTTCCTTTGCAACGTCAGGAGAAAGCTAAAAGGTAAGTAAATCTTCTGTTTGTTGTATTTACGTGTTTGTTAATCATTCCTGCTCCATCCAGCTTCCCTACGACGACACCTCTCTGTTGCCCACTTCTCTGAACTATCGTGTGCGAAGCAGTTCACAACAGGCCTTTGAATGCAGTCCATTGAATGCAGTTCCTTTCTCAATCGGCGGTCAGAAACAGGTTGAGATGAACTTGCATTCTGTGAGCGGAGCAGTTTTTGTTGAGTTGGATGCCGAATGTCAGACAAAAGATGTGACATTCGTCTGCTGGCCATTTCAGTTAGGATTCAACTGCGTCTTCTTACATCGTATTGGCAGTAGAGAAATTGGGAAATAAGGGACTCGAAGTGTCCGCGATATAATGATGCTATAGAAGTATGTTGAAAAGTATGTAGGCTGAGAAGAGAATAAGTTTACGAAGAACGGCGAGGAAAGGAAGCCGGCCGGTGTGGCCGAACGGTTCTAGGCGCTTCACTCTGGAACCGCGCGACCGCTACGGTCGCACGTTCGAATCCTGCCTCGGGCATGGATGTGTGTGATGTCCTTAGGTTAGTTAGGTTTAAGTAGTTCTAAGTTCTAGGGGACTGATGGCCCCAGATGTTAAGTCCCATCGTGCTCAGAGCCATTTGAACAATTATTTTTGAAGAAAGGAAATACGGGAAACACTGACAAGAAGAAGGGACCCCACGCCCGGGTTCCCGGGTTCGATTCCCGGCGGGGTCAGGGATTTTCTCTGCCTCGTGATGGCTGGGTGTTGTGTGCTGTCCTTAGGTTAGTTAGGTTTAAGTAGTTCTAAGCTCTAGGGGACTGATGACCATAGATGTTGAGTCCCATAGTGCTCAGAGCCATTTGAAGAAGGGACAGAATAACAGGACTGTTATTAAGAAATCATGGATCTAGAGGGAACTGTTTAAGGGGGTGAAGAGGATAAAAACTGTATGAAAGAGAGAAATTAGAAAACACCCAATAAATGATTCTGGACATAGGGTGCCAGTGGCGCTTTGAGATGAAGAGATTGGCGCAAGAGAAGAATTCGAGGGCAGCTGCGTCAAACAAACAAATCAGTCTCAAAACAATTGATACTAAGAGAAATTAATAAATAAACCCCCTTGTTTCATTGTGACCTAAATGGTTAGTCACGTGTCGCCTAGTGACGATAAATACATTCATTGCCATTGTAATATGCTAAATTTTCTGGATGGAGGAAACGGGTGTGATGTCTGGAGTTCGAGCTTGTTAATTCCCCGTTGCTGAAACGCGGCGAGAAAGGCCAGCTGCAAGCTTTAGTCATTGGGTATTAGAAGAGCAGTTTTTCCGGTTTCCCCGAATTCCCCTGAGGACGGTGGAGCCGCATGAGAAGCCTGCCGCAGGTAACGGTGCTCCCAGGTCGGGGTACGGCAAAGCGCCTTTTCAGAACTGTGCAAACTACTAGCGGTCCTTGACGGTTAGCCAGAAATGCCCTCCGGCTTTCCTAGACGCATATGCAGATAATGAGCCACAGCCGTGTTACGGTGCACAGCGTGCGAACGAGGTACGTGAGATCCCGTCCTGGGCCAACTTCTAGTCAGATTACGGAAATACAGCAAGCGCTTTTGGAGAAAATTCTGCGGCCTTCCGCCGCATCTTAGAAAGTCAGGAGAAATTCTCGGTAGTCACGGTGGCAAAAGTCGCTAGTCCTACTCTCCCATCGGTGGCGTTTAGGAGCGGGATGCAAGATAAACAGGGGGGCACACTTGATGTTCACCGTTCGGGACTGCAGGGGTGACATCTCCTCGAAGAGTTATCGAGAAGTGTCCGGATCCGCGTACCGTTTGTTTCGCTGTTGTTTCGTGTAGGTGTCGCGATTGGTATTTGTACTCTTTATCCACCGTGCAACTCAAAATTTACAAGTGTATTCTGCAACGCGAGTTTGCTTTTTATAGTAATTTTTTGTAATGGGATCAGTATTATGGCACTTGCGAGATGCTAAGAGGAAAGAGGAGTTCCAAAGTGATCGAAAGGTTTTTTTTCGAAAATTGACACAGGTGACGAAACTTGGCGTGTGCTTGCAAAGCAACAATCAAGCCAGTGGAAGACTTCAAGTTAACCTCCCCCAAAGTAATCTGGTCAGGTGAAATCCAATATTCCAGTGTGATAGGAGTCGTCCAATTCAGAGTTTCTTCCGCAGTGTTAACAATTAACTAGGCTCTCTGCTGGGAAGTTTAGAACAGATTGCGCAACGTTGTGGGTCGGAAGCGTCATGATTTGTGGCAGTCGCGGGACTGGTTATTTCATTATAACAATGCCCTGCTCACACAGCCTTGTCTGTGAGACAGTTATTGAACAAAAATGCTGTGACCTCTGTTCCTCACCCCCATATACACTCTCCCATACACATTTTTGTGAAACTGGATCTGACATTTTATAATCCTGCTAAAAACAGTTACGGGTGCGTTGTGCTTCAAATTAAACTTAACGTGCCTTGCAATCATCCGAAACGAAGCACGAGCTGGGATATAACAGTGATTAGTGTAGTAAATTGGCTATTTCTCATACACAAACAGCAGTTGACCGGCGTTGCCTGGTGAAACATTGTTGTGATGCCTCGTGTAAGGAGAAGAAATGCGTACCATCACATTTCCGGCTTTGATAAAGGTCGGATTGTAGCCTATCGCGATTGCGGTTTATCGTATCGCGACATTGCTGCTCACGTTGGTCGAGATACAGTGACTGTTAGCAGAATATGGAAAAGGTGGGTTTAGGAGGGTAATACGGAACGCCGTGCTGGATCCCAACGGCCTCGTATCACTAGCAGCCGAGATGACAGGCATCTTATCCGCGTGGCTGTAACGGATCGTGCAACCACGTCTCGATCCCTGAGTCAACAGATGGGGACGTTTCCAAGACAACAACCATCTGCACGAACAGCTCGACGACGTTTGCAGCAGCATGGACTATCAGCTCGGAGACCGTGGCTGCGGTTACCCTTGACGCTGCATCACAGACAGGAGTGCGTGCGATGGTGTACTCTACGAGGAACCTGGTTGCACGAATGGCAAAACGTCATTTTTTCGGATGAATCCAGGTTCTGTTTACAGCATCACGATGGTCGCATCCGTGTTCGGCGACATCGCGGAGAACTCACATTGGAAGCCTGTATTCGTAATCGCCAAACTGATGTATCACCCGGCGTGATGGTATGGGGTGCCACTGGTTACACGTCTCGGTCACCTCTTGTTCGCACTGACGGCACTTTGAACAGCGGACGCTACATTTAAGATGTGTTACGACCCGTGATTCTACGCTGCATTTGATCCCTGCGAAACCCTACATTTCAGCTGGATAATGCACGACCGCATGTTGCAGGTCCTGCACGGGCCTTTCCGGATACAGAAAATGTTCGACTGCTGCCCTGGCCAGAATATTCTCCAGATCTCTCACCAATTGAAAACGTCTCGTCAATGGTGGCCGAGCAACTGGCTCGTCACAATACGCCAGTCACTACTTTTGATGAACTGTAGTATCGTGTTGAAGGTGCATGGGCAGCTGTACCTGTACACGCCATCCAAACTCTGTTTGACTCAATGCCCAGGCGCATCGAGGCCTTTATTACGGCCAGCGGTGGTTGTTCTGGGTACTGATTTCTTAGGATCTATGCACCCAAATTGCGTGAAAATGTAATCACATGTCAGTCCTAGTATAATATATTTGTCCAATGAATACCCGTTTATCATCTGCATTTCTTCTTGGTGTAGCAATTTTATGGCGAGTAGTGTAGGTGTGGGAGTTACTGGCAAGGAACTTTTAAGTATTTTTCACATGCAGGAGAAGTTTCGTGAATTTAAGTGTAACAGTTGAGGATAGTTTTATGGGTGGAATTTCCGCCAGTTTACTATTTAAAAGATTCCAAGTATAACCAACACGTCAAACAAATACATTTAGTTCTAGCAAATTTCCACAATTTGAGACTACAGCATTCGTCCCATCAGTGTAAATCTTGTATGTTATAGTTTACTGCAAAGTGGAAATTAAACCTTTTTCGCATTTTTAGTACTTTGTCTGTTTAGCAAAATCTAATCGTTGAAAATAGACAGTTTGTACTCCAATCTCTTTCTTGGTTCGATCACAGCATCACGGAAGAAATTAAAGGGATATTGACCATAAAAATAACAATATATTTTTGGACGACCCATTTGTTAGAATGTCTTCTTCAGGCTGCTAAACCCCATCCTTTAAATGACAATATTAATATCGCACATTATCTTTGGTTTCAGTATAGTATCTCCTGTTACTCAAACTACTCGATACCTGCAAGATACTAAGTCTTTAAGCACATTAGTTGCACTAGTAATACACACATAAATTTTATCTATGGCCTATGCTACTTGATCGAAACTTGATGAGCCGTTCGATATAAAGACTGCAACAGTGAATTTTACATGCTATGACTTTTTCTTGTGCAATCAGTAACTTTAATTTCCCTTACGCTGACTTTTCTTGCGTTAAACTTATTTCTGTATCTTTAGAATAATGACGCACGAGAATTGTTAAAACAAGTAGTTGGTCTTGTTAATCACATCGGGGAGTACGATACCAAAATCACAAACAAATTGCCATAGGAGAGGCCTTGGTAGAATCAGAGGAACTACTTGTGTATGACACCACATTTGTCAGGTACGATGACACTTTTTTTTTACTTTCTCGGTGACAGAAATAAGTTTTCCTAAGTTACAATATACGAAAATTTAAGAAGATGGGAAACTGTATGCTGAGTAGTATAACGAATACTTAATTACTGTTTCATAAAATATGTGTAACATTTTTGGAAAGTTAAGATTATGATCTAGATCTCGCACTCTCCGCGACGTAGGAACAAACTTCATATTTTACTTTACTTATTTAATTTTAGGGGGTAAACTGCATATTACTCCCGGAAAAAAACAGCAGCAATACCTTGAAAGCCTACAGGAAAGTCCTCAAATACAACTAAAAAATAAATCAGTGAGCAAAGTCTCCTTTAATTTAGTTATTTCGTTCTTGGATACAACGAAAGAGAAGTGCAGTTAAATGAGAACACATTCTTAGATACATGACTTTTCTATGGAAAATTTGAGAGCAGTTGGCATACAGAGTGAAAGCAGGGTGGAGAAATTTCGTGAATATGATCACTGAAACTACTTACTGGATTTTGTTTGCATCTGAGTCGTTTTCTAGCGCCCAGAAATTAGTGGCAAAGGAGAATCGTGGAAGACGAAGAAGAGTGCTGTCGGAAATTCTTCCACATCCGTTCACTCTGAAGAGTTTACACGAACTGATTTATTAGCTTCACGCCACACTCTACCGACAAATGAGGGAGATAAACCATGAATAATCCGATAGCCCGCAGGTCGTAGCCACTGAAGGACTTGGAACAAACAACAGATTAACCTCGACGTTGTCTGTACATAAATTTCACTCCTGTTTTCCTTGTTTATTAAATAATACCAATGTATTAATCGCGGTTTTTACAAATGTAAATATTAAGGGAACTTCGTGTTTTGTCCTTAAAGTGTCAAGTGAAGAGTATAACATGTTACTCATGTCGGAGCAGATGAAAATAAAACTGCCACCATAGGGACAAGAGTATAAAGATTGTTTGAGATTGTGTCACGTATTTCAACAAAACATTTCGTAAAAAGGAAGGATAAACATACAATTCACTGGCCTGCTCGGAACAAATTCAATGTTGAATGTGGACAAATATTGACAAAAGGAACTCATCTAATGTCGCTGTTTGTAAAATATTTGGGCGGTGTATGTCGGAGTGGTGCAAACAATCGGACAAAAAGCTACGTCCGGCTGTATAGCAAGCAAACATTACGTGGCAGCCACATTCGTACTTGTGGTTGATTTGACGGTGATACGTCTGCTCCAGAACGCATATTGGTGGCAAGTTATTTCAAGAGTATCGATGCACAACAGCAATAGAAACACGCGAAGTGACAGAAATCCTCTTGTCCTAAATAGCGAAGCGGACAAAAACGAAGGATTCATCCTCAGAATTTTCGTTCTTTAAGAAATGGATTTTCGAGACTGCCATCAACCATATTAAGGATGATGAAATATGTTCAGCACAGGTACTGTTACTCTTGGAATAAAAATAATACTTGCCAGTATGCGAGATCTACTAGAGGAGAAACAAAATTTATTTCTTGAGGTTTTATCCCGAGAGAATATAGATATTACGATGACCGTTAATCCGAGAAAATTATGGTCAAGACCAACAATTCTGAGTGTGAATAAATCTGAAATCTAGAACAAATACCACTGATAAATATTGCAGATGACGTAACTCTTAATGTTTCCCACCTCAAAATTCATGTTTTCGTTTTAATCGCATCCTGTGACAATATGCTTTGCTCAGCGGTTTCACAGTGGCTTGAATTTATGGCTTCTACTTCTGGAAATTATGCAAAATATCTATGACCACCATCATCTCTTCCACGGACTAAAGCTTCCAACCAGAAATTTATTGCAATGTACGAGCTGATGGAAGAGAATATGCGAAATATGACGCATCGAATAAAACTTTTATAAATTTATACATCAAATCTATTAGTAATCCCACGGCCAGATCATCTTTGTTTGCAAGTACGTTGTCCGGCTGATAGAATATCTTCTTTCGTTTGCAGCCTAAGCCTTTTCTAACGTATTATTTCATCCAGGTAACCCAGAGGGCTTCAAATATACAAATAAGCAATAAGAGGTACCCTTTTCTATCTACATAACACTAGCTATAAGCTACCTGGTATATGAAATTGGCGTAGCCTCTTCTATATTCGCCAGACAATCGGCATTATTTCACTGCTGGAATACCAATTTGTTTTCTGCAGAGAGTTTGTGAATTTGTACCTTAGCAGTAGTAGCCCGTCTTCACATACAATCAGTTGGATAAGAAGATGGGATATGTACTTTCGGAAATGTCCGAAAGAACAGATACCATCTTCATACAAATACGGCTAACTGGCCATTGACCTTCTTCTTCTGTGCGGATGTACACGGATCTCCCGAACGCTCACGGGACTCGGTAAGATTGTTGCCGCGGGTAATGAGTGGAATGGGCAGGGGCACTACGAATGTAGTTTGTGGACATTCAGTTGTGGGAATGTGGGTCTCACGGGGAGCGTGCAAGGCATAAATCCCTGCAGTCGCACAACCTTCTGTGCGCTCAGTGGCTCAGATCGACGCCGGCACGGTAGCTCAGCGTGTTCCGTCAGAGGGTTAGCTGCCCTCTGTAATAGAAAAAAACTGAGTTAATGGATTAACGACGAACTTAAACGGATGTATTACGACGTCCACCCCGAGCAGATGCATCCAATAAAATGAGATTTATTTTTAAAAAAAGGATGGATAGAGCGTCCGCCATGTAAGCAGAATATCTCTGGTTCGAGCGGGGTCGGAGCACACATTTTTTAACTGTCCCCGTTGAGGTATATCAACGCCTGTCTTGATTTAATTATCATTTCAATCAATTGAATTCTCTTCAGAGTGGTGCAACCTTTACAGAGGAATTTTGATTCTCAGAATGAGATTTTCACTCTGCAGCGGAGTGTGCGCTGATATGAAACTTCCTGACAGATTAAAACTGTGTGCACCGACCGAGACTCGAACTCGGGACCTTTGCATTTCGCGGGCAAGTGCTAGTTCTGCAAGGTTCGCAGGAGAGCTTCTGTAAAGTTTGGAAGGTGGGAGACGAGATACTGGCAGAAGTAAAGCTGTGAGTCCGGGCGTGAGTCGTGCTTCGGTAGCTGAGATGGTAGACACACACACACACACACACACACACACACACACATACAACGCAACTCTTCAAACCCTGACATGCACAAATAGGTTTAACGCGTGTATCTGTATATCTGTCTGCGGTATCAAAGCTCCAAAACGAAAATCCCAGTTTTAATGCAGTTTTTTTCCCCATAACTACAGCGTGCTGGGCATACTGGGACAGCAACTCTTTACAAAAAAAAAAAAAAAAAAATGGTTAAAATGGCCCTGAGCACTATGGGACTTAACATCTATGGTCATCAGAACCCTAGAACTTCGAACTACCTAAACCTAATTAACCTAAGGACAGCACACAACACCCAGTCATCATGAACTCTTTACAGATTGAGATGGCCCGCAGCTCGTGGTCGTGCGGTAGCGTTCTCGCTTCCCACGCCCGGGTTCCCGGGTTCGATTCCCGGCGGGGTCAGGGATTTTCTCTGCCTCGTGATGGCTGGGTGTTGTGTGATGTCCTTAGGTTAGTTAGGTTTAAGTAGTTCTACGTTCTAGGGGACTGATGACCATAGATGTTAAGTCCCATAGTGCTCAGAGCCATTTGAACCAGATTGAGATGCAAAATGCAGGGGACGCACGGAGTGGACGCGCAGTTTTAGGCGCCATTAGACGGATGGCGCGGCCCCTTCCGCCTGAGGTTCGAATCCTCCGTCGGGCACGGGTTTGTTTGCAGTTCTTAGCATCAGATAGTTTAAGTAGGGACCGATGACCTCAACAGTTTCATCCCTTAGGAAGTGACACACATTTGAACATTTTGCAAAACGAGACAGCTGCAATTGCAACTAAAATGGATGTTTAGTTATTCGGAAATTGGTTTCGAGCTATGCCCGTCCTCAAACAAACCTATGAACAAAAATCAAAATTACCATATACTCAAGAAGATATACATAAAAGTCGGGAGAACGTATGCTCATCTTTTACGATTGACTAACATTGATGACTTTTATCTTTTGAAGTCGCCCGTGTCAGCACAAAAAAAAAAAAAAAAAACAAAAAAAAAAAAAAAAAAAAACAAGAAAATTGTGACTGTGACTCTACTGTAAAAGGTAAACATGTGCATTTAAAGATTTTTTTTTGTATTTGTTATTGAGGTTTACAATTCAATACTAAATAAAACGATTTTGCCCTTATAGTTTAGGGAGCCTGTTGCAAGAGAGCGCAACGACTGCCCATTTTCTTCCGAATTTATTGAGAATTATCGCCACGGCTTATTGCTTATGTTGCCTAAGTAGCTAAACATATACTAAAAACATTATTAAAAAACTTAAAGCACGTGAGCGACTATGACAAAATACGATGATAGTGTTTAATGCATTTTAATTAATAATTAGCTACAAGTGAGAAATTCGGAGTACTCTGAATGTAAAAATTGTTTTAAATATTGTACTGCCAAAATATTCCAAATGGAGTAGTATTTATGAAAATATTTCTGTTGTCAGAATACGCAGATTTCGACGAGGTAATATCTCGCGTCGCTATTTTGTGTTTCGCTCCGTCAAGTCTTTGTGTAAATGTGGGGGATAGATTGTCTACTAGTAAAATATAAAGTATAAAAAGCATCAAATAAAATTTAAATAAAAGGTTTTAAAATATTCCGACGCAAAAAACCTGGAAAAAGTAGATACTATTACGTCCTGCCCCCCTTAAGTTTAATATAAGCACAAATATTTTGATCTAATCGGTGTCGCGTCAGCGGACCGGGAAGTAAATAAAAGAAAAACACAATATACCTAAAATTGATAAAGTATGAAATTTAAATACAATTAAGCTACCTAGACAAAGGAGGTAAATATTAAGAAAACAGCATCAAATCGTTCAGTCTAAGTTTTAATTCATTTACTCCGAATATTTCGTAATAGGCTCCAGACACAACCGGCAAAGACGGATGCCCTCACGCGAGTGGCCGTTCGGGTCGCCGCACTTAAAATTTAGTCACGCCTCGCGCACCGCAAACCGCGCACCGTGCGACTAGCGTTCGCGGTGGAATGAAGCGTGACTTGGTACGCTATCAAACCACTGCAGGACTTGGGCGTCGTAAGACAGATTAATGCATCAAACTAATCTCGTGTGTAATTACGTAAAATAAATAGGTAACAACATTCTTTAACATTGTTAGGATAGTTAAAGGCGGATTGATTTTCATATTTTATATGATAAGTAATAACGATAGCGCTAGCTATTTTGAGTTGTTGATGCGGGACACTCAGAACAGTAAGAGATGACGCCAAACAGATACGCTTATATCCAGTAATAATTAAAGTACGGTGTTCTAGAAATCGTAGATGCTGTTAACTTTTTATTTATTTATTTTTACCGACAACGCTTGGATCAAAATGTTACTACTTATATTAAGTACATTATTTTTTCTCTTTTTAGAAGTTTTTGTATCTTTTTGTTAATTTTTGGTTTTTAATTTAAGTGTTATTTAAAAATTCGTTAGCCAAATTATTCGACAGATCAAGATAACACATGGTTTACACTGTAGCGCGGCCGGCCGGAGTGGCTGTGCGGTTCTGGGTGCTACAGTCTGGAGCCGAGCGACCGCTACGGTCGCAGGTTCGAATTCTGCTTAGGGCATGGATGTGTGTGATGTCCTTAGGTTAGTTAGGTTTAATTAGTTCTAAGTTCTAGGCGACTGATGACCTCAGAAGTTAAGTCGCATAGTGCTCAGAGCCATACACTGTAGCGGAGCCTGTACTGACGGAATATCATTGGCATCAAAGTCATATTTGTTGCAGACTATAAAATTTTCACTTTGACCACAGAGAACTGGATAAGGGAACCAGTCGTCCACCTAGCGTAGAACGTGAGTTAAAAATGCAAACAGAAGATAGAATGAAGCAGAAACAATAAAAGTGAACTCCAAGAAGTGACACGGAAATAAGCACTGTGCTGCCGTCACCGTGGCATGTATCTGATTCTTTTCAGAATTTAATGTTTGTGATTCGTAATTGTCATCACGTGTTTGGTACCCGTGTTTACGTATCAGTTTTGCTTTTGCTAAAGTGGTGACGTGTAGTTAAATAGAGCGATTACCTAACCGTAACACATCTTCCTCTGGAAAGCGAACAAACAAACCGAAAAGCACCGCTGTAGGAGGATGAGAACACTTAATTCATATCAAAGATAGGTAATCATCTGTAACTCAGTGAAGTTATATAGCAGGAATATGGTCCGGGAGTATGGATCTGATTTTATCTGAGGGTAACTTGAAGAACGAATTTTGTAATGTAACAGAAATTTTCTTAGCATTAACGAGTTTCTTTTGACTTCGGCTAAAGATAACATCCAGTGAGGTCGCTTCCAGCAGAAATGTAAATGGAAGATAAGCTCAAGCACCGTCAGTGAACAAAAAGACGGAACTTAACGGTCACCAGAGAAGTCGTCGCTGGGGGAATTTTATCTGTCCGCTAGCGCGAGGCAACCACTGACGAAAAAAGTTGATATTATCTCGACGACGAGTCTTTTGCTCCGAGTTACGCCATGCCAGAGGGATGTAAGAAACTGGATATAATAACAGTTTATTTTATCTCACGATTAGTTTTTATTGTGTACATAAATCATTAAGGAGAAAAAAATGTTTAAACGGGTCATAATTAGATTCACAGGCATTATTACAATGTACCCCCTATACCAGCGTATGGCTATTTTGTTATATAGAAGTAACTCTCTTGCGAAGCGAATTTACATCTGACCAGAGATAATTTACGATTCTCACCTACTAGTGCAGTCCGCAGCACATTAACTGTAGTTTGAACACAAATTTCCGAAATTGAAGCAGAAACGATTAATCCTGGTTTGTTTCCTGAACCGAATGTCATAAGAATTACACGGTAGGTAAAGAATATTTAACGTACGAAATAGAAAAGTACTAAAACTTAATGTCGTCGTTTAAAAAAGGAACACAACTAGAAATTTTTGTCCTGTTATAATGGTATAATTGGCAACGGCCTTGCCGCAGTGAAAACACCGGTTCCCGTGAGTTAAGCGCTGTCGCGCGTGGTCGGCACTTGTATGGGTGACCATCCGGGCTGCCATGCTCTGTTGTCATTTTTCGGGGTGCACTCAGCCTCGTGATGCCAATTGAGGAGTTACTCGACCGAATAGTAGCGGCTTCGGTCACGAATACCATCATAACGACCGGGAGAGCGGTGTGCTGACCCCACGCCCCTCCTATCCGCATCCTCTACTGAGGATGACACGGCGGTCGGATGGTCCCGATAAGCCACTCGTGGGCTGACGACGGAGTGCTTTATATAATGGTATAATTATAAGTGGATACAGTCTCCACTGGATGACATACATACATGGGAGGGACGTGCCATGGTCTCTACGAAAATGGGAGAGAGCTCTGTGCCGTCTGTTATGGAGTAACAGCTTTGTGGATGGCAGGAGGAGACAATGCATCTGAAGCGTGTTCTGTAGGAATGATATTAATTTGCATTTCCAGGGCGAAGGTTAAGGCGATGTATTTGAGATATCGGACGATTTTAGAACTTTGACCTTTTTAGCCGGATGCTGGGTCAGATGGAAAAACTTTTCCCAAAATGGGAAAATTTGAAAGGGGATTTCCATTCCGGAAACGGTCAACACTCAAAGAAAACGGTCCAGAATACCCAACACGGAACAAGACGATTGTAGCTGTACTAATTTGTGTTTAAAACAACATTGGCGGAGCGAAAATTTTAGTAGCTTGTAGCTGTTCATGGTTTCATGCTGCGAAGTCGGCGACTTACTCTTAATTGTGCTGGGATCTGTCTGACTGCAACAGGATTCAGATTCGAAGGCGCAGTCACCTTATCCAGAAAACGCGCGAAAGGTATTGGCCCTAGCAGCATTATGCGAACTCACGTTAACACTCTGACATATCTGTGCCAGTTGCTCACCTGCAAAGCATATGCTCTCGAGCAATACATATGCTTTTGCTGTAGTTCGTATCTGTGTGACTAGTGCTAAGATATTACCCCGACATATAACACACGTATGACGACCCGCCAGGGCAGCCGAGAGCGCTAACGCGCTGATCCTGGGCTCGGGTAGGCGCGCAGGCAGCGGATCGAATCCGGCAGGCGGCGTGACGACGAGAGGCGGTGTGCCGGCCAGCCTGGATGTGGTTTTTAGATGGTTTTCCACATCCCGGTAGGTGAATGACGGGCTGATCCCCACGTTACGCCTCAGTTACACAGCTCGCTGACATGTGGACACATTCACACTATTTCATGGATTCCACTAGACACAGAATGTTGGGGTACTCTAATTCCGTCCTGGGGGGGTCGGGGTAGCGGCAGGAAAGGCATTCGGCCACCCCTTAAATACTTAACATGCCAAATCCGGTTAACCATGGCCGACGACCCTGCGTAGCTGCGGGGAAGGCGCAATCGATACATGGATAGATATAACACAGGTATGGTGTTTCCTAGGTCCATCCAGCACACAATAATAGCCCAAACACGAATTCACACCCGAACTAGTCTCTTCCAACTATGTACTTCTGTTGATATGCATTACCAAGTCATTTTCGAAGTTATTGACATCACAACAAATTGGCCCATCTGAACAATACTTTGTTTATTTTCTTTCTACTATTTAAAAAATAAAAGAAACAGGCCGCCTGGGTCGGCCGAGCGGTTCTATGCGCTACAGTCTGGAACCGCGCGTCCACTACCGTCGCCGGTTCGAATCCTGCCTCGGGTATGGATGTGTGTGATGTCCTTAGGTTAGTTAGGTTCAAGTAGTTCTAAGTTTTAGGGGACTGATGACCTCAGATGTTAAGTCCCATAGCGCTCAGAGCCATTTGAACCACTTTTAAGAGAAACAGGGCAACATAAATCAAATAAACTGCTTAACAATGCCCCTGGAAAAGAACCATGAGGAGAATACCACAAGGACCGGTTAACTGAGCCGATACCTTCACAACGAAATACAAGATTCAACGCATTGGCGAATAAGTCCAATATTCTGTGGGCTTCCACTGAGCTGTTTAGTCGCCAAATGGCACGCAAATTCTCTCGAAAACTTTCACAATTGTGTTCTCGGGAACGGTTTAGTACCTATGGATAAACAGAGGCACGTGCCCGCTTATGTTGACCCTCTTCCACTGAACGAAGTTTCTAGGAGACTTCTCCTCGTTTGCCGGCTCCCCCGTACACCAAGAAGGAATGCTCGTACATGAACTCTGAACCCAGCGAAGCGAGGTGTGTAGAGAATACACTACAAGGCGAGCGGTTTGTGTAACTAAAACCCTCGCCTGAATAGCGGAGGGCGGCGGTGGGCCAGTGGCGGGCAGCGGTGCGTGCGCCGGCGAGCGTGTCGTGTCGTGCGGCGTGGCGTGCAGTTCCGGCCCACTTGCCGGCTGCAGCCATTAATTCGGCGGGCCAGGGCGCCCACGGCCCCGGCCGTAATCTCGCAGCCGCCGATAAAGCGCGCGCAGCCCGTTTTTTGCCCGGCGCGCCAGTGTCCGCGGTGGTGGTAGCCCTGTCTGCGGCAGGCAGGCTGCCAAGCGGCAGAGCGAGGAGTGACTCCTCTCCTCCCTGGTCGCCTGCGAGCATTCCATCCCTCACTGGCTCCGTCCGTGCCTGTTAACACTCCCGCACTGGCGGTCTAGGCCGTGTGTGTGTGGGTGGCGCTGCCTCCAGCTTTCACTTCTCCTTCTCATCGGTTGTGTCCTTATCTCCCACTCGACCGGTTTATAAGCACAGTGGCACTGTAAGTGACACTTTATATCTTTATTCGAATGAAAATGGTATCGTAAGCTTTCACAAACCTTCTGAAAAGACTCAAATACCTATGATGCACACTACTGGCCATTAAAATTGCTACACTAACAAGAAATGCAGAAGATAAGCGGTTATTCATTGGACAAATACATTATACTAGAACAGACATGTGATTACATTTTCACGCAATTTGGGTGCACAGATCCTGAGATATCAGTACCCAGAACAACCACCTCTGGCCGTAATAACGGCCTTCATACGCCTGCGCATTGCGTCAAACAGAGCTTGGATGGCGTGTAAAGTTTCAACACGATACTACAGTTCATCAAGAGTAGTGACTGGCGTATTATGACGAGCCAGTTGCTCGGCCATCATTGACCATACGTTTTCAATTGGTGAGAGATTTGTAGACTGTGCTTCCTAGGGCAGCAGTCGAACATTTTCTGTGTCCAGAAAGGCCCGTACAGGACCTGCAACATGCGGTCGTGCATTATCCTGCTGAAATGTAGGGTTTCGCAGGGATCGAATGAAGGGTAGAGTCACGGGTCGTAACACATCTGAAATGTTACGTCCACTGTTCAAAGTGCCGTCAATGCGAACAAGAGGTGACCGAGACGTGTAACCAATGGCACCCCATACCATCACGCCGAGTGATACACCAGTATGGCGATGAGGAATACACGCTCCTAATGTGCGTTCACCGCGATGTCGCCAAACACCGATGCTACCATTATGATGCTGTAAACCGAACCCGGATTCATCCGAAAAATGACGTTTTGCAATTCGTGCACCCACGTTCGTCGTTGAGTACACCATCGCAAGCGCTCCTGTCTCTGACGCAGTGTCAAGGGTAACCGCAGCCATGGTCTTCGAGCTGATAGTCCATGCTGCTGGAAACGTCGTCGAACTGGTTCGTGCAGATGGTCGTTGTCTTGCAAATGTCCCCATCTGTTGACTCAGGGATCGAGACGTGGCTGCACGATACGTTACAGCCATGCGGATAAGATGCCTATCATCTCGACTGCTAGTGATTCGAGGCCGTTGGGATCCAGCACGGCGTCCCGTATTACCCTCCTGAACCCACTGATTCCATATTCTGCTAACAGTCATTGGATCTCGACCAACGCGAGCTACAATGCCGCGATACGATAAACCGCAATCGCGATAGGCCACAAACCGACCTTTATCAAAGTCGGATACGTGATGGTACGCATTTCTCCTCCTTGCACGAGGCATCACAACAACGTTTCACCAGGCAATGTCAGTCAAGTGCTGTTTGTGTATGACAAAACGGTTGGAAAGTTTCCTCATGTCAGCACGTTGTAGGAATCGCCACCGGCGCCAACCTTGTGTAAATGTTCTGAAAAGCTAATCATTTGCATATCACAGCATCTTCTTCCTGTTGGTTAAATTTCGCGTCTGTGGTGTAGCAGTTTTAATGGTCAGTAGTGTATAAATGCAGACTGAAGGGAAGAAGTAAAATCTATACCAAGGCTGTGATTTTAACCTGGGTTTGCTTCTCACTAGGCTGATGTGCTAGCCACTACACGATCCAGATAAAGTGGCTTTGCACAACCGCACAGGGTGTCATAGCACGCCTTCCTCCACACTCAGAATTCCAATTCAAGCGTACCTAGTGGACTGAGGTATGAAAGGTGATATGGCTGGAGGAGCGGGGCATGCTAAGGTAGTCCATCCTGTTGAGCAAAGCTACTGTGCCAGTGTGGCGTAGTGGTTAGTGCATCTGCCTTGTGAGCAGGAGAGTTGGGTTCGACTCCTAGCCTTGGTAACAAATTTTCGTTCATCGCTTTAGTCTGCATACATACATCATTTATTTGCATTAGCAGTTGCCACTCTTGTCAGTGGACATCTAATATTCAAATGATGTTGTGTCTTCAGTCCAGAGACTGGTCTTTTGCAGCTCTCCATGCTGCTCTATCCTGTATATGTTTCTTCATCTCCTAGTACCTACTGCAACCTACATCGTTCTGAATCTTCTTAGTGTATTCATCTCTTGGTCTCCTTCTACGATTTTTGCCCTCCACGCTGCCCTCCAATACTAAACTGGTGATCCCTTGATGCCTCAGAACATGTCCTACCATTCCATCCCTTCTTCTAGTCAAGTTGTGCCACAAATTTATCTTCTCCCCAATTCAGCTCAGTAGCTCCTCATTAGTTACGTGATCCAACCATCTAATCTTCAGCATTTTCTGTAGCACCACTTTTCAAAAGCTTCTATTCTCTTCTTGTCTAAACTACTTATCGTCCATGTTTCACTTTCATACATGGCTACACTCCACAAAAATACTTTCTGAAGAGATTTCTTGACACTTAAATCTATACTCGATGTTACCAAATTTCTCTTTCTCAGAAACGATTTCCTTGCGATTGCCAGTCTACATTTCAAATCCTCTCTACTTCGACATTCATCAGTTATTTCGCTCCCCAAATATCAAAACTCCTTTATTACTTTAAGTGTCTCATTACCTAATCCTAATCTAATTCCCTCAGCATCACTCGACTTAATTCGACTAGATTCCATTATCCTCGTTTTGCTTTTGTTGATGTTCATCTTGTATCCTCCTTTCAAGATACTTTAGAGTGCGTTCAGCTGCTCTTCCAGGTCGTTTGCTGTCTTTGACAGAATTACAATGTCTTCGGCAAACCTCAACGTTTTTATTTCTTCTCCATGCAATTTAATTCCTACTCAGAAATTTTCTTCTGTTTCCTTTACTTTTTGCTCAATATACAGACCGAATAACTTCGGTGATAAGCTACAACTCTTTCTCGCACCTTTCTCAACCACCGGTTCCCTTTCACGCCCCTCGACTCCTATAACAGCCAATATTCTGATATGAATGTTGAAAACCGTGCTTAATCATCTGGGAAACGTCATACCGTTGACTAAAACCTCTCTCAAAAGTCAATTACGGTAATCCAGATAAATATAAAAGTGACCTCGAACTTGTTTGATGTGCAGTTCTTGCAGTAGATAATAAGTGGTGACTATTCATGCAGTTATGTGTCCCACGTTTTACGTTCTAAATTTTATAGCTGTTTTCTTAGCTGCTACAAATTAATAACCACAAATTTTCATAACTATCTTCATGGGGCTAAGTGCAATTGTTGTTGTTGTTGTGGTCTTCAGTCCTGGGACTGGTTTGATGCAGCTCTCCATGCTACTCTATCCTGTGCAAGCTTCTTCATCTCCCAGTACCTACTGCAACCTACATCCTTCTGAATCTGCTTAGTGTATTCATCTCTTGGTCTCCCTCTACGATTTTTACCCTCCACGCTGCCCTCCAATACTAAATTGGTGTTCCCTTGATGCCTCAGAACATATTCTACCAACCGAACCCTTCTTCTAGTCAAGTTGTGCCACAAACTTCTCTTCTCCCCAATCCTATTCAATACTTCCTCATTAGTTATGTGAACTACCCACCTAATCTTCTGCATTCTTCTGTAGTACTACATTTCAAAAACTTCTATTTTCTTCTTGTCCAAACTAGTTATCGTCCATGTTTCACTTCCATACATGGCTACACTCCATACAAATACTTTCAGAAATGACTTTCTGACACTTAAATCTATACTCGATGTTAACAAATTTCTCTTCCTCAGAAACGCTTTCCTTGCCATTGCGAGTCTACATTTCATATCCTCTCTACTACGACCATCATCAGTTATTTTGCTCCACAAATAGCAAAACTCCTTTATTACTTTAAGTGTCTCGTTTCCTAATCTAATTCCCTCAGCATCACTCGACTTAATTCGACTATCTTCCATTATCCTCGTTTTGCTTTTGTTGATGTTCATCTTATATCCTTCTTTCAAGACACCATCCATTCCGTTCAACTGCCCTTCGAAGTCCTTTGCTGTCTCTGACAAAATTACAATGTCATCGGCGAACCTCTAAGTTTTTATTTCTTCTCCATGCGTTTTAATACCAACCCCGAATTTTTCTTTTGTTTCCTTCACTGCTTGCTCAATATATAGACTGAATAACATCGGGGAGGGACTACAACCCTGTCTCGCTCCCTTTACAACCACTCCTTCCCTTTCATGTCCCTCGTCTCTTATAACTGCCATCTGGTTTCTGTACAAATTGTAAACAGCCTTTCGCTCTCTGTATTTCACCCCTGCCACCTTCAGAATTTGAAAGAGAGTGTTCCAGTCAACATTGTCAATAGCTTTCTCTAAGTCTACAAAAGCTAGAAACATAGGTTTGCCCTTCCTTAATCTAGCTTCTAAGATAAGTCGTAGGGTCAGTATTGCCTCACGTGTTCCAACATTTCTACGTGTACCAAACTGATCTTCCCCGAGGTCGGCTTCTACTAGTTTTTCCATTCGTCTGTAAAGAATTCGCGTTAGTATTTTGCAGCTGTGACTTATTAAACTGATAGATCGGTAATTTTTACATCTGTCAACAGCTGCTTTCTTTGGGATTGGATTTATTATATTCTTCTTGAAGTCTGAGGGTATTTCGCCTGTTTCATACATCTTGCTCACCAGATGGTAGAGTTTTGTCAGTACGGGCTCTCCCAAGACCGTCAGTAGTTCCAATGGAATGTTGTCTACTCCGGGGGCCTTGTTTCGACTCAGGTCTTCGAGCGCTCTGTCAAACTCTTCACGCAGTATCGTATCTCCCATTTCATCTTCATCTACCTCCTCGTCTATTTCCATAATATTATCCTCAAGAACATCACCCTTGTATAGACCCTCAATATACTCCTTCCACTTTTCTGCTTTCCCTTCTTTGCTTAGAACTGGGTTTCCATCTGAGCTCTTGATATTCATACAAGTGGTTCTCTTTTCTCCAAAGGCCTCTTTAATTTTCCTGTCGGCAGTATCTATCTTACCCCTAGTGAGATAAGCCTGTACATCCTTACATTTGTCCTCTAGCCATCTCTGCTTAGCCATTTTGCACTTCCTGTCCATCTCATTTTTGAGACGTTTGTATTCCTTTTTGCCTGCTTCATTTATTGCATTTTTATATTTTCTCCCTCCATCAATTAAATTCAATATTTCTTATGTTACCTAAGGATTTCTACTAGCCCTCGTCTTTTTACCTACTTGATCGCCTGCTGCCTTCACTACTTCATCCCTCAGAGCTACCCATTCTTTTTCTACTGTATTTCTTTCCCCCATTCCTGTCAATTGTTCCCTTAAGCTCTCCCTGAAACTCTGTACAACCTCTGGTTTAGTCAGTTTTTCCAGGTCCCATCTCATTAAATTCCCGCCTTTTTGCAGTTTCTTCAGTTTTAATCTACAGGTCATAACCAATAGATTGTGGTCAGAGTCCACATCTGGCCCTGGAATTGTCTTACAATTTAAAGCCTGGTTCCTAAATCTCTGTCTTACCATTATTTAATCTATCTGGTTCAAAAAATGGTTCAAATGGCTCTGAGCACTATGCGACTTAACTTCTGAGGTCATCAGTCGTCTATAACTTAGAACTAATTAAACCTAACTAATCTAAGGACATCACACACATCCATGCCCAAGGCAGGATTCGAACCTGCGACCGTAGCAGTCGCTCGGCTCCAGACTGTAGCGCCTAGAACCGCACGGCCACTCCGGCCGGCTGTATAATCTATCGGAAACCTGTCAGTATCTCCAGGCTTCTTCCATGTATACAGTCTTCATTTATGATTCTTGAACCATGTGTTAGCTATGATTAAGTTGTGATCTGTGCAAAATTGTACCAGGCGGCTGCCTCTTTCATTTCTTAGACCCAACCCATATTCACCTACTACGTTTCCTTCTCTGCATTTACCTACTACCGAATTCCAGTCACCCATGACTATTAAATTTCCGTCACCCTTCACTATCTGAATAATTTCTTTTATTTCATTATACATTTCTTCAATTTCTTCGTCATCTGCAGAGCTAGTTGGCATATAAACTTGTACTACTGTAGTAGGCGTGGGCTTCGTATCTATCCTGGCCACAATAATGCGTTCACAATGCTGTTTGTAGTAGCTTATCCGAATTCCTATTTTCCTATTCATTATTAAACCTACTCCGGCATTACCCCTATTTGACTTTGTGTTTATAACCCTGTAGTCATCTGACCAGAAGTCTTGTTCCTCATGCCACCGAACTTCACTAATTCCCACCATATCTAACTTTAACTTATCCATTTCCCTTTTTCATTTTTCTAACCTTCCTGCCCGATTAAGGGATATGACATTCCACCCTCCTATCCGTAGAACGTCAGTTTTCTTTCTCCTGATAACGACATCCTCTTGAGTAGTTCCCGCCCGGAGATCCGAATGGGGGACTATTTTACCTCCGGAATATTTTACCCAAGAGGCCGCCATCATCATTTAATCATACAGTAAAGCTGCATGCCCTGGGGAAAAATTACGGCGGTAGTTTCCCCATGCTTTCAGCCGTTCGCAGTACCAGCACAGCAAGGCCGTTTTGGTTATTGTTACTAGGCCAGATCAGTCAGTCATCCAGACTGTTGCCCCTGCAACTACTGAAAAGGCTGCTGCCCCTCTTCAGGAACCACACGTTTGTCTGGCCTCTCAACAGATACCCCTCTGTTGTGGTTGCACCTACGGTACGGCTATCTGTATCGCTGAGGCACCCAAGCCTCCCCACCAACGGCAAGGTCCATGGTTCATGGGGGGAGGAAGTGAAATTATTCTCTGCTTTTTAGCCTTCTGTGTGTGTGAAATGGTTCAGTCGATTTTAAACATTTTCCATGAGATTGTAATGCAATTCTGACAAATTACAGGTTCCTTTCAGTGTCTTTATACTTAATCACATCTGAAACTGAACATGATGTATGTATGATGACTGAAACGACGCCCAAATTTTAACACGTCTCCTGCTCACTAGGCAGATGTGCTAATCACTACGCCACCGACGCACAGAGACTGCGCTGCTGCACGGACTACCCTAGCACGCTTCCTCCCTCAGTCCAATCTCTGGAACTGTTGAATCCTGCCTAGTCGTCAGCTGTGGGGTGTATAGGAAACCAGCTTTCTCAGATAGCTTGTATTCGGGTCTTTATTCTTGATGCTTCTCTTCGACTGGGCCGCGTCCTTTCCTTTTCTTTTGTGGCAATGTACTATTAAACAGCGTCACCTGTTCAGATTCGGTCTAACTGTCTCGGTGGACAATTGAGAGGAGACTCAAAGCAACGGCTGAATAACAGCCGAGCATAACACTTTCAAGGAATGGCGGTGGAACTTCAAATTCCGTGCCACCCTACGACGGTGGAAGTGCAGAGGAGGGGTGCATTAATGCACCAACTCTACGGTGAAGAGAAAAGGCGGCTGGACGAGAATAGGTCACTCCTAGTGACTGTACGAAACGGACAGAAAAACGTGGTCGTATTAGGCCTGTCGTCAGTCATAGCCCGAATCCGAGGCCTCCAGGACGGTGAGCGGAACGGGGTATCGGTGCCAGCGCCGATTGAGATGTTGTGGCGGAGTTTAGTGAAATAAACTGCCGTAGTTTTGGCGGCATTAAGGGCAATCTTACTGGAGCGACCCAATGTGACCGTTGCGTCCACTTGCCTTTGGAGGCGAGCAATGAGTTGATCAGGAGGCCGCGACCAATCGGGCGCGGCGCTTATATCTTCTTTCCATAAATGGCGCTGCTGTGGCGTTGTCGTCCTGGAGCGGGGTCGATCAGCGTGCAATTGGCTGACGTTCTTCACAGCCCCCCCCCTCTCTCTCTCTCACTCTCCTTCTCTCTCTCTCTCTCGTTCCCCACTGGCGTGCTGGCGCTTGACTTTACGCCTTGACAGGAACCCTATAGATTCATTTCATTAAAGCCCCTATGGCTGGGTTTGATTTGATTTCATTATCATTCCGTTTTAAGGACATGTGCTCGTCTTTCATTTGTCAACGTAAGCCCCTTTTAACTAAATAAGACGTGCTCCCACGAATATTTACTGATTTGTTACAAGATGGTGATTTTACATTTGGCAATTCGCGGAGAGCCAATATTTTTCTTGGTTTACGGCCAACTTTGAGCTTGACAACACGTTACGCGTCCTGCAATAAAAGACATAAAATGATGTACTTGAAAGTGGCATTAAAGACTGAAACCTGGGTTGTACTTAAATAAAGAATAAAACAGTCAAATTGCAGTGCGTTCCTTTCACAAATAAGAAAAATGTGTTAAGAAATGTAAAGTTAAGATGTTCATTCCAATGCTTCTCGTGTTCTTCATTCCCTTCCAGTACAGTGTACAGAACTTTCGTCTTACATGTTTTTTAAACCAAGTGTTAGTGATGGTTTAACTATGCCCTATGCAAATTTCTACTAGATGGCTTTCCCCATATTCCTTTCAACCACACCATGTTCTCCTGCTAATGTTCCTTCTCTTGCTTTTCCTACTTCCAAATGTCCAATACCAGTCACCAAGCAGAATTAAATATATCTTTGTCTTAATTATCTGCATAATCTCTTTTATCTCATCATGCATTCCTTCAATTTTTTCCTCTTGTGCGAAACTGATTGGCATATAAATTTGTACTTCTGTAGTGGTTGTGTCTATGTTGGCTACTGTAATGCATTCATTATATGGCTCATAGCGATCAGCCCACGCTACTATTTTCTTATTTGTAATTGAGTCCACTCCTGCTCTACCCCTATTTGATTTGTTTATTGATAAACCTTTGCAACCTGACCAGAAGTCCTATCCTTACTGCCGCCACACTTCATTGGTTCCATCTCTATCCAACGTCAACCTTTCTGTTTCCCTTTTTAAATATTCTAACCCAATTAAAGTATCTAACATTCAGTCCTCTGACCCATACGATGTCTGTTTTGTTTTCCATTTGCGCAATCTCGGGCTGGAGATGCGAATAGAGGACTATTTTACCTGCAGAATATTTTAACTAAGAGGATACAGCACCATTTAACAAGGCACTAGACCTGTATGTCTTCAGACATGCTTTCTGCCGTACAGAGTACCAGTACAGCAAGATCACGTCGGCTAATGACACAGTGCCAGACCAGTCACCCATCTAGACTGCAACTACTGAAATAAATCCATAGGTTACTCTACCTGTAGATACCCATCCGTTCTGGTTGCACCTACACTACGCTGTCTGTATAACTGAGGCACGCAAGCCACCCAGTCATGGTTCATGGGGAGCAAGTAACATCAGCAGTAAGTAAAACAGCTATTGAGGTAACTCCCATAGGTGAGTGCAGCTTATTTACATACAGCACGAGAAGAATCGCTCTAAGGAACACTAAAGAACATGCACTGTTACTTTAGCTCCTTATTATTTGGCACTATAGCCCTTGAAGTGCCTTTGAAATTTCATTGAAATCTACGACCCTGTATCTCAGTTGTCTGTTTTCCTCTTCCATAATCGAATATCCGTGTTGATAGCGTCAGCTGACACATTATCCACCATCTTGTTTACGACTGGCTCTCCCTTGTGGTAGAATACGTCTTCCTTTCATTGTTCTTTTCGGCATCCTGTGATGGTCCATTATCTCGTTATACCTACCAGAGTATTTTCTGAGACTTAATTTACCTTACAGTTCCTTTGTATCTTTTGGTGATATTCATGGTTATATCTTACACTTAAGTCGTATGCCTCTCTCCAGGGACACAGTTTTTCGTCAGGATGTGTCTTACACATAGTTTTCTCTATTTATATCCTTTGCTCTCATTGTCAATTCTTGTGAACCATGCGTAGCACACGCTCATAGAGGGAAATAGCAAACACTTAACTTTCTTATTATATCTCTATATTTGAAAAATAAGTTCTATTTGTTATTTATATCCTGGGTTTAATACATTAACTAATACATTAACTTAAAAGTAACACAGGCTACTGAAATAGCTAACAGTTACAGTTTCGTGGTAAAGTGACGTTCTGCCCTTTGAGTTGGACATTATCTTACATTGTGACTCTTCAAGCTTTCCCTACACACTACTTTACATTGTTGTCTTACCTTCATTTGCAGTGATTCTAAATTTTGTTCTTATTCTCATTATTTCACATATTTCTATAAGGGTTTCACAACTGAAATATCTGCGTACCGACGTGTCTCATTATATTTCATTATTATTATTATACCTCTCTTGCCTATAATTTGGTCTCAGACTGTAGTGTGCCCTATTAAACAAGCATACAGCGCACTCATTATCATGTTTCACACCAGCTCTGACGATAAAGACCTTGGACATTTTTGACTTGGTGTCCTGCATTGTCAACTGAACTAATCTTCATAATTGCTCACTATTATAAAGTTCTTTTAAGTCTTATTTTTTCAATTTTGTTGTGTTAACACTATCAGGATATACATTGAACAACGAAAGAAACTGGTACATGTGCCTACTATCGTGTAGAGTCCCCGCGAGCACGCAGAAGTGCCGCAACACGACGTGGCATGGACTCGACTGATGTCTGAAGTAGTACTGGAGGGAACTGACACCATGAACCCTGCAGGGCTGTCCACAAATCCGTAAGAGTACGAGCAGGTGGAGATCTCTCCTGAACAGCACGTTGCAAGGCATCCCAGATATGCTCAATAATGTTCATGTCTTGGGAGTTTGGTGGCCAGCGGAGGTATTTAATCGCAGGAGAGTGTTCCTGGTGCCACTCTGTAGCAATTCTGGATGTGTGTGGTGTCCCTTTGTCTGCTGGAATTTTCCCAGTCCCTCGGAATGCACAATGGACGTGAATGGTTGCAGGTGATCAAACAGGATGCTTACGTATGTGTCACTTGTCAGAATCGTATGTAGACGTATCAGGGGTCCCATATCACTCTAATTGCTCACGCCCCACGCCATTACAGAGCTTCCACCAGCTTGGACTCTCCCCTGCTGACATACAGGGTCCATAGACTCATGAGGTTGTCTCCATTCTCGTACGCGACCATCCGCTTGATACAATTTGAAATGAGACATGTCCGACCAGGTAACATGCGTCCAGTCCTCAACAATCCAATGTCGGTGTCGACGGGGTCCTCGTAAGACATAAAGCTTTGTGTCGTGCACTCACCAAGGGTACACGTGTGGGCCTTCGTCTCCTAAAGCCCATATCGATGATGTTTCGTTCAATGGTTCGCACGCTGACACTTGCTGATGGCCCAAGATTGAAATCTGCAGCAACTTGCGGAATGGTTGTACTTCTGTCACGTTGAAGGATTCTCTTCAGTCGTAGTTGGTCCCGTTCTGGAAGGATCTTTTTCGGCCGCAGCGATGTCGCAGATTTGATGTTTTACCGAATTCTGATATTCACACAACACTCGTAAAATGGTCGAACGGGAAAGTCCGCACTTCATCGCTACCTCGGAGATGCTGTGTCCAATCGCTCGTGCGCCGTCTATAACACCACATTGAAACTCTATTAAATCTTGATAAACTGCCATTGTATCTGCAGTAGCTTATCTGACAATTGTGCTTGACACTTATTGTCTTATATAGTCGTTGCTGAGGGCTGCGCCGTATTCTGCCTGTTTCTATATGTGTGTATTTGAATATGCATGCCTACATTAGTTTTTTTGGCGCTTCAGTGTAGTTTACAATCGGCAAACAGGAAGTTACGATCTCTGCAATATCCTTCAAACATTTTCGTTATTTGATTGATGAAACACAAGTGGTTCAGAGTGCCTTCGTTCCGTTGGTAATTTCCGAGGATATTTTTTGCGCATCATGACAGAACTTAATAAACTGTTTATGCAGCAATCCACAATTAGATACTGCGGTTTGCAGTTGGTGAGTGTGGACCATTACTGACCTACAGCCGGCCGGTGTGGCCGAGCGGTTCTAGGCGCTTCAGTTCGTAACCGCGCTGCTGCTACGGTAGCAGGTTCGAATCCTGCCTCGGGCATGGATGTGTGTGATGTCCTTACGTTGGTTAGGTTTAAGTAGTTCTAAGTTCTAGGGGACTAATGACCTCATATGTCACATAGTACTTAGATCCATTTGAACCATTTTTGAACTGACCGAGATAAATACGATGGCTGTATAAAGTGCAGTGTTAAATACTTGAGCAAGGAATGTTGGAGACTAGAAGAAATGTCTTCTTAGATAACTGGTCTGCATGACGCTCCCTCACTTAAACTGCTGTTCGCAGGATAAGTAACGCGTTGTACCTACACACTCTTATGAAGTGCAAAGAAGAGTCGGAATAAAGCCCGTGTGTCTGGAGCTTCATTTACAACGCGGGTCCTTCGGAGCAGAATATCCTAGTCAAGCGGAAAACTTCCGCCATAAACTGTTCCTGAAATTTGTTTAGATAGCAGGTTGCGTACTGGCGGCTGTAAGGCGCGGCAATAAACGTAAACTCGAGAAGTGGAAATGTAAATGACGGCCTGGACTACAGCACACCGTGCTCGCGTGCATGATTCGTTTATCTTGGTGACTGCTGAGGGATTGCGAAACCACACTGCGAACGGCTGGGCGTTTAGCTACCCTACTGACTTGACCTGCGTATTCCAAATAGGACGTACTGTAGCTTAGTGATAACATGAATGTGATGCAGCGGAAGTACGCTAGCGCGCCACGTAACTGTCGTTGTTTTAACTAGATATATAGACTGTATTCTCTTTGTTTGAAGCCACATATGGCTGGGTAAAGAATTTCTAAATGATTTGTTGTATTTAAGCCATTGTTGAGTACAAGATTCAGGTAATCTCAATTTTTCTGGTAACGCTTTGCTGGCAATTGTAGAGGGGTATGGCTTTTGGGTATTGTTTGACAGAATTATCGTCAGAAATAATGTGAGATATACAAGTTTTAGACTGATCTGTTATTTGCTACGTCCATGCTCTTTAGAACAAATTTCCTGTAAGTTGTTTAGTGAGGGTACTATAGAATCAACTGAGTGCTTGTCTATGTTTCAGCATAACTAGAAATGAGATGTCTTTCGGGGTTTGGAAGGCAAACATTTGATTACGATAGTAAGAGAATAAGGTACACAAATTTTGATGCGATTTCCCGCTCACGAGCGGCTACAACGCTCAAGAAGTCTTTCGACGCTAAAGAGAGTCACCGAGAGGGAACTTGAGGATGCTTTTGCTTGGTCACTGCTGGCATAGGAACAGATTTTTGCTCGAACGGTTTATGATCCGCAGCGATAGGTAGCATCTTCTTCCGTTGGAATTTCACTGGGTTTCAGTCCCAGCCACTACAGCATCAACTCGCACTTCTCCTACGACGTTCTGAGAGTTGTAGTAGACCCCCAGCCACAGCCCATGGCCATGTAACCCGTCTCAGTCGAATCCTCCCAGTTTAGTTCATAATCTTTTTAAATGTGTTGGACATATCAGAGATCACAATGAAAAGTGATAAGGTTTTATATAAAACAACGTTGGTCTCATTCAATGGTTTTTAGTCTTAAGTGGTGACCAGTTTCGAACGGATGTTTACCATATTTGGACCATGCTTCAGTGATGACGTGTGGAGACCGTGTCAAGGATAGGGAAGTGTGGATACCATCCACCAATGTTTTCCATTTTTTGCTCCATGCACTCTTCACCAGACGTTATCATTCGAGCATCGCCGAAGATGATCCTCAGCCGGCCGAAGTGGCCGTGCGGTTAAAGGCGCTGCAGTCTGGAACCGCAAGACCGCTACGGTCGCAGGTTCGAATCCTGCCTCGGGCATGGATGTTTGTGATGTCCTTAGGTTAGTTAGGTTTAACTAGTTCTAAGTTCTAGCGGACTAATGACCTCAGCAGTTGAGTCCCATAGTGCTCAGAGCCATTTTTGAAGATGATCCTCATCGGGTCGGAACCGGTTGCCACTTACGAATAAAAGTGTTTTTATGCGATCAAGAATGTTCTGTATAAAATTTTATTACAGTTTTATTCGATTTATCTCTCCCTCTAGCTTCATTACAGTTCACTTTACTTGATGTCGACCTTTTGATCATGTTCTGCATCCCGCTGTCGCCCACTCACAAAAAAGCAGACACTCTAGACACTATGACACCTCGTCCTGTAAATAATATCCGCGTTTCCGTGCTGCAATGCATTTCATTTGTTACACACGCGTTTTATCTTTTAGTTTCAGGAATAGTTGTTCGAGTTTTTGTCTGGCACCTGCGTTTTTTTCTCATCTGGTCACATGGTGAATTCGCACTTTAACTTCACGTAGGAAACCTAAGCACATTTTCACGCTACCAACTTTTTTCTACACAATTTACCTTTCCTATGCGCCAATTACTGTGGACCACTATTATTCAAATTCAAATGGCTCTGAGCACTATGGGACTTAACATCTGAAGTCATCAGTCCCCTAGACTTAGAACTACCGAAACCTAACTAACCTAAGGACATCACACACATCCATGCTCGAGGCAGGATTCGAACCTGCGACCGTAGCAGCAGCGCGGTTCCGGACTGAAGCGCCTAGAACGGCTCCGCTACAGTGGACGGCCACTATTATTCATCTGGCACTAGTTGTTGATATTTTACCGAAAGCTATGATTTAAAATGTTAACTACCGTGTGTTCATTTCTCTCCGTGATTGTTTTGTTGAGACATAAAGTAAACCCACAGCAGTTACAACTTTAAATCCACTGTTGTTTGGGAACATGAAGTCTATAAATGGTGCAAATGGTCTTCCAGTCAATGAATATTCAGGTGGACCAGTGGAACCAGTTCATCCTTTATAAAAACAGCACACACCATTATAGAGCCACCACTAGCTTGCACGGTGCCTTATTGACAACTTGGGTCCATGCCTTCGTGTGATCTGCGCCACACTCGATGCCTGCCATCAGCTCTTACCAATTGATATCGGGACTCAGGACTCATCTGGCCCATTTTCCAGCGGTCTATCGTCCAACCGATATAGTAAAGAGCCGAGGAGAGGCGCGACAGTCAATACCGTACTGTTAGCAAAGGCACTCACGTCGGTCGACTGCTGCCGTAGCTCGTTAATCCCAAATTTTGCTGCACTGTCCTAACGGATACCGTCGTTGTACGTTTTACATTGATTTCTCGGGCTATGTCACGCAGTGTTACTTGTAGTTAACCCTTACAAATCGGTGCAAACGCCGCTGCTTTTGGTCGTTAAGTAAAGGCCGTCAGCCACTTCGTTGTCAGTGGTGAGAGGTAATGCCTGAAATTTAGTATCCTCGTCACACTCTTGACACTGTGAATCTTGGAATATTGAATTCTCTATTTCCGAAATGGAATGTCCCAAGCGTCTAGCTCCAGCTACCATTCCGCGTTAAAAGTCTGTTAATTCGCGTCATACGGCCATAATCACGTCAGACACCTTTTCACGTGAATCACCTAAATACAAATGACAGCTCCACGAATGCACTGCCCTTTTATATCTTGTGTACGCGTTGCTACTGCCGTCTGTATATGTGCATACAGCTACCACATGACTTTGGTCACCTCAGTGTAAGGAACGATTCTCCATCATAGTGTACCGATGGTTTTGTTCCTTGGCAACCAGCTGTACTATCATAGCGAGAAAACAAGTCTTCTTAATTACAAGGGAGCTACTGGAACGACTTAGGTGGTCTGAAAATAAAACCGAAGTTCTTACATATTATACCCGAACAACCTCCGAATTTTTTTGCCAGGCACCCCCTTCACCCTTGGTAATTGTAGTTCATGATAATATTATCATTTTCGTAGTATTGTATCTTCCCATAAAATACTGCAAATATTTCGTGAGTAAATTCAGAGGACTAGTGAAGGCTATACTGAAAATAATTACTGTATACTTGATACAGTAGTAATAACAGCCCTAATCATAAATCTGAACGTTTAAGTGCCGTTTGATTAAAATTGCAATGTCAGATACTTTTGTGAGACATTTAAGAAAACAGTTACGTTGTGGAGGACATTCAACTGAGCTTCCATGGACCCGCGGTACATATTGAAAACACCATGACAGCTGTAGGATACGTGAGTATTATTGCAGACTACCTGGATCCTTTCATGCGTTGTGTCTTCCACAACAGCGACGACGTTTTCCAGGACTGCAACGGTCTGTGTCATAAGTTCAAATTTGTGAAGCACGGTTTGAGGCTCCGGATTGTGGACTCTCGTTGATGTTTTGGCACCAAATTTGCCTGATGTGAACTCGGGGGAACACGTCTGGGAAGCAATCGAGTACCAGCTCCGTGTCGACAATACGACTGCCCGTATATCAAGGGAATTCCGAGACCTGTACGAAGACTGCGGTGCTACATGCCTCCAGAAACCTTGTCGAATCCATGTCACGTAGAACAGCTGAAGTACTGTGTCCGAAAGGAGGACCAATATACAAATAAGTAATTGGTCGTTTTGGCTTTCGTTCAGCTCTCCATGCTAGTCTGCCCTGTGCGATCCTCTTCGTTTCCAAATAACTGCTGCAACCTACATCCTTCTTAATCTGTTTACTGTCTGCATCTCTCGGGCTCCGCTCACAATTTTTACCCCCCCCCCACTTCCCTTTATTACTACACCATTCCTTGATGTTTCAGAGTGGGTCCTATTAACCGATCCCTTCTTTTCGTCAAATTTGGCCAAACATTTTTTTCTTCGCAATTCAGTTCAATACTTCCGCATTAATTATGCTACCTGCCCGTCTCATCTCCAAGTTTTTCTTCTCTTTCTCATCTTGCACGAATTGCCTATAGCGTACGTTTAATTCGTTCTGTCAAGGCTACAATCCATACAAATACCTTCAGAACAAGTGACGGGTTTTTTCCGTCAGTCTTCTGACCGATTATATGTGGCTCACCATGAATTTCTCTCTTATGGCAAACATTTATCTCAGAGTAACACTTGCATCATAAGTCCCGAATTATTTGTTGGATGTATCCAAATCTCTGTGGTGACCTACAGTTTTTGTCCTCTTCACCTCCCTGCCGTACCATGGACATTATTCTCTGATGTCTTAACACCGTCTCTGCGGAGAACCTCCTAACTCTTCATTTTACGAGTGCACCTACAGTTTTCAACATTCCTAGACTGCACTACATCTCAAACGCTTCGATACGCTTATATTGCTGTTTTCCCACAGTCCGTGATTAACTACCACACAATGCTCTGCTCCAAACGTACATTCTCAGAAATATCTTCCTCACATTAAGGTTTATGTTTGATATCACCAGACTTCAATTGATCAGGAATGCCATTTTGCCTGTGTTTGTGTGTTTTCTTATGTCGTTCTTGTTCCGTCCTTCGTAGGTTATCTTTCCTCCGAAATAGCAAAATCCCTTAACTTTGTCTACATAGTGTTAACAGATTTTTCTATTAAATTTCTAGCTATTCTCAATGCTGCTATTTCTCTTTTCATCTGTCGTTTTCCGATTTACTGTCAGTTCATATTCTGTACCCAGTAGACTGTTCGTTCCGTCCAACAGACCTTGTAGGTCTTCCCTGCAGATAGGGATGTCATAAGCGAATCTTATCATTGATATTCTCAGTTTTAATCCCGTTCTTGAACATTTCTTTTATTTCGATGTCTTCGATGTATAGTTTGAACAGTGGCGCCGAATGGCTACATCCCTCTCTTAAATCCTTCTTAGTCAAAGCATTCCGTTCTTGGTCTTCCAGTCATATTGTTCCCTGTTGATTCTTGTACATATATTACCCGCCTTTACTATACCTTATATTTTTCTTAGAATTTAAAACATCTCACAACATTTTAAATTGTCGTATGCTTTTCCTAGAATGACTAATTGTATGAGCGTATCTATTTTACTTCGGTCTTATCAAGCGCAACGTGAGAACTGCCCCTCTGGTTCCTTTACCTTCCCTAACACAGAACAAATAATTAAGGACAGTACTGTCAGACATAGTTTCAAGAAATTATTATGTAAACACGAGAGATTATAAAACTCTGTAATCGATTTATGATAGCAGTAAATACTGGTGCCTTCAGTTTTACGTTCCCAGAAATTCTGTAGCTTGTAAAAGGAATTGATATATTTTTCCTCTGAAGCATCTACATTCACATCAGAGAACTCTAAGGCGAGAAATCTACGAGTACAGCGGCTGCATGGCTGAGCCTTCGTAGCACTTATCAGCTAGATTTTACTTGCAAAAGTTTTTGATTCTTGGGTGTGTCCTCATTCCATCTTCTTCCCGATAAAAGATTACTCGATTCCTGGAGATTTTCGATCCTGCGCATCACAAACACACCTCATTTACTTTATATAAAGGAACAGGCCGAATGTTGCACATTAATTGACATGAATATAGTACATAATATTTTAATATTATTTCATGTGTCTTCAAAATAACTAAGTATTAAGCTGTTTAAGGAAAGAAAATCTGAATACAATAATAATAATAGTAATAACAAAAAATTCTGCATACTGCCATTTGACAATCAGGCGTATAGATACTTTTTCATCAGATGTCCAGAAAGCACATGCTGTTGGTCTGTTACAATGTGCAGACTGGTATATCATAAATTTTGTAGCTTGTAATTCCGGACTGTACTACTGTAAAACACCACACAGCACTACGCTACACGAAAATATGCTACACTGCCGTACATGTTATCGAAACCGAGCCGGATTTCCCATTTGTGTGGATGGTTGGTTCCCGACGCGTTCAGGTGCAACTCAGGATTCACAGGGGCTGTGCTAATGTGCCCCCAAAGTGTAGAGATTGGGAAGCCGTTGTTAGCGTCTCAGGAAATCCTTGCTGGTCCTTCCCGAGACTCATCTCGTCAATGCTTCCAGGAGATTGTTGTAGGCGGATGTTCTGCTGTTGTGCGTCTAATTATCATGATGTCTGGCCTCTTCTTGGATGCCTCTCAGCCATGTCGGCTTGCAGTTTATAAACATATTTTAGCTGAGTTCAGCTTATGTCACAGTTCCTCATTATGTTATACACGGTTACATAACCAAATGCGTTCTGTCCTGGTCTTTAATATCTTGTATAATGGCTCATTTCCAGACGATGTGATCCGCGTTGGCGACTGGTCCACATTCACAAGTATCCGTGGTGTCTTATTTTTAGTAAGTAACATGGATATGTACCATTTCCCAAAAGGAAGTGTACAGTTCCCTTGGTCCTAAGGAGGTACCTCATTCTCGTTTCTTCATTTTATGTTGGTAAGGAACTGATAGGCTCTTTCTTATTTCTTACACTACACAGCACTGTACTACTGTTGTACGTGGTATCAGAACCAAGCCGGATTTCCCATTTGTCTGGACGGTTAGCCCATGGCACGCTAAGGTGCAACTCAGGATTCACAGGGGCTGCGCTGCTGTGTTAAACAAGGTGTAGAGATTGGGAGATGGCTTTCAGGGTCTCAGGAAATCTTTCCCGGTCCTCTCCAAGGCTCATCCATTCATTGCTTCAGAAAATGGCTCTAAACACTATGGGACTTAACATCTGAGGTCATCAGTCCCCTAGAACATAGAACTACTTAAACCTAACTAACCTAAGGGCATCACACACATCCATGCCCGCGGCAGGATTCGAACCTGCGACCGTAGCGGTCGCGCGGTTCCAGGCTGAAGCGTCTAGAACCGCTCGGCCACACCGGCCGGCCCCTCATTGCTTTCAGGAGGTTGCTGTAGCTGGCTGCCGCCCGTTGTGGCCGAGCGGTTCTAGACGCTTCAGTCAGGAACCGCACGACTGCTACGGTCGCAAGTTGGATTGCTGCCTAACGCATGGATGTGTGTGATGTACTTAGGTGAGTTAGGTTTAAGTAGTTCTAAGTTCTAGGGGACTGATGACCTCAGATGTTAAGTCCCACAGTGCACAGAGCCATTTGAGCCATTTGTAGCTGCCTGTTTCGCCGTGGCGCGTCTCGTTACCAAGGTGTAGGTTCTCTTCTTGGTTGTGTTTCAGCCATGTAGCCGCGCAGTTCTTAAACTGGTATTTTAGCAAACAGGGAGTTCATATCATGCCGCAGTTCCTCTTTCCTCAATATATTATAGATGGTTGCATTATCAAATACGTTCCTGTCCTGATGTGCAACATCTTCTCTAATGGCACATTCGATGACGATGTGATCCGGGGTGCCGATTGCTTCACATTCACAACTGACTGCGGTGCGCTGCCATATTTTTAGCAATTGGCTGGGATATGAACCATGTCCCGACAGGTAGCGTATTGTTCCCTCGGTCTATGGGAAGCATGCCATTCTTGTTGTTTCTTTATATTAGGAAAGAACTGGTAGGAAACTTCCTGGCAGATTATAACTGTGTGCCCGACCGAGACACGAACTCGGGACCTTTGCCTTTCGCGGGCAAGTTCTGCAAGGGTCGCAGGAGAGCTTCTGTAAAGTTTGGAATGTAGGAGACGAGATACTGGCAGAAGTAAAGCTGTGAGTACCGGGCGTGAGTCGTGCTTCGGTAGCTCAGATAGCCGGCCGCGGTGGTCTAGCGGTTCTAGGCGCTCAGTCCGGAACAGCGCGACTGCTACGGTCGCAGGTTCGAATCCTGCCTCGGGCATGGATGTGTGTGATGTCCTTAGGTTAGTTAGGTTGAAGTAGTTTTAAGTTCTAGTCTGCTTTCCGCAGCGCTGCAGCGAGGACGTCTTGTTTACGTCCCGTCCGCGCGGTCGCGAGTGCCCGTAGTTGTTTACTACTTCGTCGCCGCTAGTTTAGAGTCCATCACTACCGACACAACATGGCACATTCATACAGACAAACCACCATCAAGATCAGTTTTCAAACCGATCATGCACGACCGCGAGCTTTTGAAGTGGAACGTTTTCTACGTGACGACGTTAAAATTGACCCGCGAGACATAATTGGTATCCATCTCTCTATCACGAGCAGTGTTGTCTACGTCAAGCTAGTAAGTGACGAGGTGTGCAACAGAATCGTCCGCGCACATGCGAACGATCTTAAATTCAAACATTCTGATGGCCATATTGGGGCAGTCTCTATCGATCACGCGGGGCTTGGTCTCCGTACGATACGAGTCTTCGAACTCCCTTTCGAAGTACCACCGGACGTAGTCACCGCGGCTTTCCAGCCCTACGGCAGAGTGATCAGCCATATGGCCGAAAAATGGACCACCTTTACAACGTACCCCGTTCTTAACGGGGTACGACAGATTAAAATTGAACTGACCAAACATGTTCCGTCATATCTTGTCATCGGCGGATGTAGGGCGATCATTATGTATGACGGTCAGCCACGCACTTGTTCTGGTTGTGGCCAAGAAGGGCACGTCCGGTCGGATTGTCTCCGACGACGGCTTACTCAAATCCCGACAGGTGAATCTATGACTCCTCCTACGGTGACGACCCTTCCTCTCAATTACGCCGAAGTTACACGGGCAGCAACTCTTTCCGATGCTGACGACAGTAGTCCGATAGCCGCCCCCGATGGAGAGACCAAAATGGCTTCTGCAGTACAGGATCCGGCCTCTACAACGGCGCCCCCACCTGAAGATAATCACCGGTCGATCTTGCAAGAAGGCGTGGATGCCAGAATGAACATTGACCCACGGGTTGTGCCGACAGCGGCTTTTCTTCCAGACACCGGAGCAGCTGACGAAATCCACCCACATTCAGATACTGAAACACACGTCCGTAAACAGCGTTCCCCGCGAAAACACAAGAGACGGCGGCGTGCTCCATCGGACGAGTGTTTGCAGCGATCGTCTGACATGGACTATGGAAATTCCGACGACGGTACCGGCGGTACAGAGGCCGCTGTAACTTCAAACTCAACAGATCGCCGTGGTGACGGCTTCAGCCCCTCAGACCCCACAGCACAGCAGGATCACAAGCAGACACCCGCTGCCGATTCCCAGCCAGCAGAGCCGATGGAGTCAGCGCCGAGTGCCGCAGCAGCCACTAACAGCCACCAACAGCCGATGGTGTTTCACGGCGACTGGGCGGACGACTGTGAGGAACACTCCTTGCCCATCGTGTCGGACGACACGGGGGGAAATTTACCCCACCAGTGTTGATCCTTTCCCGCCGTCAGTTACAGTGACGAGACAGCCTTACCAGGGTATTGATGGCCAACACGGATGCTGTGGATAGACCTCAAACTTATCGCGTTGCAACTATAAACATTAACACTATACGGACGCGCGCTAAGTTATCCTTGCTTCAGGATATGTTGAACTCTGCTTCCATCGACATAGCCCTTCTCCAGGAAGTGTACGTCGACGACTTCCCAGGCATGTACGGTTACGATGCTTGCGTCTCTCCAGCTTCCCCAACATGCAGCGGTGTCGCTGTACTTCTTCGGGAAGGGATAGTGGCGGACGATATCCTGTTTCTGCCTGGGGCAAGAGGAATGGCACTCACAGTACTGGGGGTCCGCCTTATCAATATCTACGCACCTTCCGGGACGGACAAACGCCGCGAACAATCACGATTCTTTGCGGAAGACGTCGCCCCGCTCTTCCAAGGCCGCCACGACCATCTGGTGTTTGGAGGTGACTACAATTGCGTACTGGCGCCCAGAGATCAACTCCCACGACATAATCCGTGCCCGGAACTCGGGACGCTAATTCGAGACCTGCAGATGGTGGACACTTGGGAACATCTTCACGGCCACCGACCGGGATTCACGCACTTCACAAGTCACTCTTCCAGTCGTATCGATCGGATTTATGTCTCACGCTCTCTCGCCGCTGGAACACAGGATGCGGAACTGTGGCCTGCAGCATTCTCGGACCACTCAGCTTACATTTGTGCCGTCACCCTGCGGCGGCAACAAGTGTGGAGAAGCCGCAGCCCGTGGAAATTAAACATCGCTCACCTGTCGTACCCGGATTGCCGCCAAGCCGTTGAGGATACGTGGCATACGTGTGAAAATCGCCTCCGTGCATATCCCACAACGATCCGCTGGTGGTTGGACTGCGCCAAACCGGCACTGAGGCGAACGTTGATAACCTACGGTCGTGACCACGCTACCTGGCGAAGACATACACTCGACTTTTACTTCCGGGTCCTGCGCGACTGCGATGCTATGGCGCCGTCTCCGGAACGACAAACGGCGGTCCACCGTGCTAAGGCTCAGATCCTCGCTCATATGCGACGCCACCTAGAGGGGGTAGTCATCCGCTCGAGGACGCAGGATCGGATACCGAGCGAACGCCCGTCAATGTTCCACGTCCTTCGTGAACGTAAACGACGCCAACGAGCGCTGATACGCTTCATCGACACGGAGGACGGTCATCGCCTCACCACGCAACAAGACATAAACACAGCGTTCTACTATCATTATTCCCAACTCTATTCCGCTCAGACCCCTGATCCGACAGCACTGGAGGACGTCTCTCAGACGATTTATGGCACCGTCACCCCGGCAATGGAAGCGGCCTTGATGGAAGAAATTACAGAAGAAGAAGTGATCGACGCCTTTCGAAAAGGTGCTGTCAACAAGTCTCCGGGTCCTGATGGCCTCCCCTTGGAATTTTACCGGACTTTTCAATATTTATTAGCCTCCCGATGGACGGACATCTGCCGCGAACTCCTATCCCCGGACGTGCCGCTCCCTGCGGCCCTTGTGGAAGGAATGATTATTCCTATTCACAAACCGTCCGGTGGCTCACGACTGCAGAACTACCGCCCGTTGACGCTATTGAACTGCGACTTTAAGATCTTTTCTCGACTGTTGGCGGCGCGGATACGCCAGACCCTACGAAATGTTATCTCACCCGATCAAACGTCATTAGGAGGCGACAATAATATTCAAACAGCACTCAGTGAATATCGTGACTTGATCTCACTGGCGAGGGCATGTCGTCTGAAGGGTGCACTGGCGGCAATCGATTTTAGTCAAGCTTTCGACCGAGTGGACCACAACTATTTGGAAGCGGTCCTCCAACATATGCGGTACCCACAGCCATTCGTCACTGTCGTCATGCGACTCCCCCGTGGCGCGACGTCCAAGGTGATCGTCAACGGCCGACCTTCGCAGCCCCTCACCATTTCTCGATCGATACGCCAAGGGTGCCCTCTGTCCACTTTACTTTACGCTGTGGCCATGGAACCTCTCCTCTGCGGCCTGCGCCAACGACTAACGGGTATGACGTTACGAGGCCACACTTTCCGGTGTAAAGCGTACGCTGACGACCTGGTGATTGTCATCCGCCACGGTGACGACACCGCTAGCGCACTAAATTGGATAACGAAATATGGCATGGCCGCTGGTAGTCGTATCAACGTCGCAAAATCGGTGGCGATGAACATCGGGGTCGGATTGTCTGAGAACAGTGTCACCCCCTTACAGCTCAGAGATAGTTTGAAATGTCTCGGCATTGACTTTACAGACGATATACGACGGACCGCTGCTCACAACTTTCGACGGCTTTTACGGAATGTTCGGACTGGAATTGCCAACAACCGCCTACGAGCCCTGGACATCGTCCAACGGACCCAGTATGTTAACTCACATTTAGCGTCACGCATTCCGCGCATCGCCCAGATATTACCTATACCGGTGGTGTTAGCACGCCGTATACATGCGGCTTTTGGGTCCTTCGTGAGTTCAGGAATGCTTTTCAAGATCAAATGTGAGACTCTCACCCTTCCTCCGGATCGGGGAGGGCTTGGCCTTTATCACGTTTATGACAGAGCGGTCGCCCTATTTGTGAGCACATTAGTCAAACTACGGCACCGCCGTCCGGACAGTCTGACCAGTTTGTTAATAGAAGAACTAGCACCGCCCTCCCTGTTGCCGCCTGTGCCGATACACCACGTCCCCTCCTCGCTCTTCTACATCGGTGTCTTTTACCTCGAACTCAGTTACGTTCGACTTGCCTTACCAGCGACTCAACTGGCGACGGCAAAGACGGTTTATAGGGTCCTACAACGTGGACGACCCGATAACGTCGTGGAGAGTAAGCACCCGAACGTCAACTGGCGAGTAGTGTGGAGGACAATCCACCACGTAACACTGGACACTGACGTCACGTCGATGTGGTATATCACTGTCAACGGTAAGCAGGTGACCAGATCAAGGCTACATGCGATCCACATGGTGGACTCACCCACGTGCACGTACTGTGGCGTTCAGACGACGGTGAACACCGTCTTAGCTGTGGCGAGTCTACGGCAGTGTGGCACTTAGTGAGGCAAATGTCAGCATACTTCCTTCGGGTAACGCCGAATCATATCGACCCCAAGACTATCTTATTCCCGGATGAAACGTATTACCCACGCACTAAAACTAATGCAATGACGTGGCTTCGTGGACATGCAGTGCATTATTTGTTTCAAGACGGCACTAAGGACACTTTAGACTTTTGGAACTATTTGCAGGAACGACATTGCAAGATCCTCCGTAACCCTAAGTATCGACAATATTTTTCCAATTTTTTGTGGAGTGCGTTCCACGACCCTCCACGTAGCTGGAACCTCACGGGTAAGAGAAGCTAAAATTACAATACGATGATAGAACACTACACGGTACGACGTGGGATCTACTTTCATCATTACGAGAAGTCATACCTGGATGATACAGCAGATGGAGAGTTTCGTTGTGAACCCTCACACTCTGTTGCAGTATTTGCCCCATTTCCTCTTTTTGTCCCCGGTGCGAAAAGGTCTTCGCAGTTTTAGTTTCCCCATCTGGTGCAAGATGTAGCACTGGTTAATGGTGGTATGGATTCCACCCTTCAGTTTTGTTTCATGGTTTCCTTCGCCCCGCACTTTGTTCTCTTTCTTTATGCCTTTTTCTTCAACTATTAGCATGGTTTTAGTCATGTGCGTCCCCAAATCGACGCAAAGAGTGCACTTACTAGTTTTCAGTTCCTTACTAATAAAAAAAAATTTTTAAAAAATGAAAAAAAAAACAAAAAGAAAAAAATTAAAAAAATTCAAAATAAATAAATGAATAAATAACATTAAAAAAAAAATCACAATAATACACCAACTGCATCCTTTGTACCACTTCACATCCCCAGGATGGGAGGGGGGAGACATCGTGGACAGGCCTCGGGTCGCGACCCCTGTCCACCTTGCCTCCTCCAGCCCACTACCTGATCCAAAATATATATATATATATATATATATATATATATATATATATATATATATATATATATAAAAAAGCGGTGGCTCAGTGGCTACCGTCATTCCTTCTTAACTTTGATACCCGTGTTCGAGACCATATTGGGTTTTTTATTTTTTTTCCTGCCTCGCTATCAGAATTATCTACGAATGTTTTATTTCTAATTTATGTTGAAATAATGTTGTCATTATTCGCCAATTAACTTTATGTGTAATTAATGAATTAAAATAAAAAAAATAGAAAAAAAATAAAAAAAAAAGATGGTAGAGCACTTGCCCGCGAAAGGCAAAGGTCCCGAGTTCGAGTCTCGGTCGGGCACACAGTTTTAATCTGCCAGGACGTTTCATATCAGCGCACACTACGCTGCAGAGTGAAAATCTCATTCAAGAACTGGTAGGTTTTTCTCCTTTTCCTGCCCTGTCCCAAGACTTCTTGCCATTCTCTCTCAATGCATACCTTCATTTCCTTATTCGATATAGCCCCGTGCCCAGAAGCTCCTTAAAGTTATCATACTCATCCTTCTTTAAGTCAATATTTTTCACCTCTCTTTCTTACGGCTAGGTCTAGAGATAGTAAGTCTAATACCAACAACAGCACATCAGTCAGTTCGTTCTATATGCACCTGTCAGGCGCAGGAGTACATTCCTTTGTGTTCGCCGTAGAGCCTTTACTGTGATTACCTTTCTGGCTCTAGGAGCACAAACATTCGACCAGTAGCCCACAATAACGAGTAATAATGCGTTGTGGTACTTTCGTATTGCACTTAGTGACCGCTGGAAACACCTTTGGCCAATAGTTGCTATTTTATTTAGGATTTCAATGCCTCTATGGCAGACGATTTCTACCCGTGCTTGAAAGTTTTCCTTTTCGAGAATTTTAATTCCAAGTAGGGTGACCATATTTTCTTCGGACAAAAGTGGGACTTTCATACATTTTCTTGGCCTAAAAGTGGGACAATTTTTATTGCTCGTTAAATGTCACTTTTAATGCTAACATTTCTTCTTGTGTGTGTGTGTGTGTGTGTGTGTGTGTTTGTACAAAACCAAACAAAGACTGGAAAGACTGGAAAGAAGTACATTTCAAGTTTTCAGAAATTTACTTATTAAGAAATGTAAGATTTATAACACAGAATGTAGAAAGACATACAGTAAGAACCACTACAAAAAAGGTTCTTAGTGAACACAAGGAATTTATGGTTTTGTGGATTACACACTGCAATTATATTTCTTCGAAGATGAAATTTCATTCAGTAACTCAGGTATGCCTAATAGGTATGAATAGACGTCAGTGCAACTGTATTTACTGAAGTTTAAACAGGTCGGTAAAATACACTTAACGCTCCTCACCATAAATCTATTCCTCTCATCTGTCCGCTGTGACGATAGTAAGCTGAAAACTCTTTCAACATTTGCATTGTGGGCTGGGAGTGAAAATAAGTACTACGCTATATTAAGCGATTCTCTGAACTGTTCATTACACTGGCAGGATATGAAAAACCTACACCATTTTTCATGTGCCATCAACTGATTCTATTGTTCACTGTCTGTTTCCACTTGTTGTTTCACAAATGACTGTATATGAACTATTTCATCAAATAAGAGGCTGTCATTTACTAGAATGCCCTCTTCATTTAGCCACATTCAAGTATTTTCAACTACTGACCATTCTGGTGGTTCTGTGAGCATCATCCATGAGAATACAGAAAACTCAGCTATTCCCTGTAACCATGAGGATAAATGGTCTACTGAAGCATCATAAAACGTTGATACTGCTATGTCAAATTTCTTAATAGATTGGTCATCACAATCATTCAGTAGTTTTTTTACGCTTAGTGGTACAAAATGTTCATCTTTCCTTGAATGTAGACTTGTCAAAGCCTTATTTAAGACTGCTAATACTTCACATCTGGAATTATTCTGTTTCTCAATGCTCAGAATGTATTGTTGGAAAACACTCATTTGTGAATGAATAAACAGTAAATAACATTCATTTATAGGATCATTGAAAAAACTCTTTAAGATTGCAGGGCGCTTTGAGTTAGACTGTGACAAAAAGTAAGATTTCAAAGGTTCATACATTTTCAAGATCCTTTCTATGGCTGGCAACAATGAAAGACACCTTGTTTTGGAAAAGGAAAGCCGTGTACCGCAAGTCTCTACAGGAACGGAAGGTTCCAAATGATTGGAAAAGAGCACAGGTACTCCCAGGATTCAAGAAGGGTCGTCGAGCAGATGTGCAAAACTACAGACCTATATCTCTGACGTCGATCTGTTGTAGAGTTTTAGAACATGTTTTTTGCTCGAGTATCATGTCGTTTTTGGAAACCCAGAATCTACCCTGTAGGAATCAACATGGATTCCGTAAACAGCGATCGTGTGAGACCCAACTCGCTTTATTTGTTCATGAGACCCAGAAAATATTAGATACAGGCTCCCAGGTAGATGCTATTTTCCTTGACTTTCGGAAGGCGTTCGATACAGTTCCGCACTGTCGCCTGATAAACAAAGTAAGAGCCTACGGAATATCAGACCAGCTGTGTGACTGGATTGAAGAGTTTTTAGCAAACAGAACACAGCATTTTGTTCTCAATGGAGAGACGTCTACAGACGTTATAATAACATCTGGCGTGCCACAGGGGAGTGTTATGGGACCATTGCTTTTCACAATATATATAAATGACCTAGTAGATAGTGTCGGAAGTTCCATGCGGCTTTTCACGGATGATGCTGTAGTATACAGAGAAGTTACAGCATTAGAAAATTGTAGCGAAATGCAGGAAGTTCTGCAGCGGATAGGCACTTTATGCGGGGAGTGGCAACTGACCCTTAACATAGACAAATGTAATGTATTCCGAATACATAGAAAGAAGGGTCATTTATTGTATGATTATATGATAGCGGAACAAACACTGGTAGCAGTTACTTCTGTAAAATATCTGGGAGTATACTTGCGGAACGATTTGAAGTGGAATGATAATATAAAATTAATTGTTGGTAAGGCGGGGACCAGGTTGAGATTCATTGGGAGAGTCCTTAGAAAATGTAGTCCATCAACAAAGGAGGTGGCTTACAAAACACTCGTTCGACCTATACTTGAGTATTGCTCATCAGTGTGGGATCTGTACCAAATCGGGTTGACGGAGGAGGTAGAGAAGATCCAAAGAAGAGCGGCGCGTTTCGTCACAGGGTTATTTGGTAACCGTGATAGGGTTACGGAGATGTTTAGCAAACTCAAATGGCAGACTCTGCAAGAGGGGCGCTCCGCATCGCGGTGTAGCTTTCTGTCCAGGTTTCGAGAGGGTGCGTTTCTGAATAAGGTATCGAATATATTGCTTCCCCCTACTTATACCTCCCGAGGAGATCACGAACGGAAGATTAGAGAGATTCGAGCGCGCACGGAGGCTTTCAGACAGTCGTTCTTCCCGCGAACCTTACGCGACTGGAACAGAAAAGGGAGGTAATGACAGTGGCACATAAAGTGCCCTCCGCCACACACTGTTGGGTGGCTTGCGGAGTATAAATGTAGATGTAGCTGTAAATTTTTGTAAGTCACACCAATAAATTCACAGAATTCAGTGAGTTCTGCAACACGAATAGAAAAAACATGAAAATGGTTGTACAACTTCATGACAATGTAGTCAATGTCAACAGGTAAAACATCACAAGCACTTTGAAGTGTGTTATGAACAACATGTGCTGGACAACCTATGCCAGCAATGTTAGAGTTTTTTTAATTTTTATTTCAGATGTGTGAAAAATTATTACCCTCTTTCTTCATTAACCCCCCCCCCCCCCAAAATTACTGTTAATACTGTCTGCACCAAATGCAACACACTTTGAGATGATACTGAATGACTGTATAACATGAGAAAGATAATTGGAAATAGTTTCGGACTTTTCGTTCTGATATTCATCAAGATCAAGCAATGTCGTCTGCAATCCACCCTCACTTACAGAAAAATACTGAACTATCACAGAAAAAAGTTTCTGATGCCCATGGTTGCTAGCATCAGTAGATATTGAAAAGTATTTTGCACTGTTTACAGCAGCTATTACCTGTTTCTGGGAATGCGGAGCTATAACATTGTTGATAATTGCTTCACACTTTGTTCTTCCACACGAAACATTTTCTGCAATCTTAGAATCAGGAAAATTTTTTTTGTTCAGTTGAACACTGCAGTCATTAGAACGATAGCTTTGGTGGTGTTTAACAACATGAAATGACAGGGTTCCTTCTGCTGCAGCTACGTTTTTCTGTTCCTGTGTATTTGAAGTTACAAAATATCTCGTCATTTTTTGCGAGGAACCTGCCGATCGAAGATTCTTCCTGTTGAAAGGTGGCTACACTGTGCCACTGCGCCAGAGATTGCGCCAAAGAGTGCTATTAAGCCGCCTCCACTGTGCGTGTTAAGATTTCGTAGTGGTCAGTGGTTGTCGAGAGTTCATAGCAGTTAGTGCTAGTAGAGAGCTCGTAGAGGACAGTATGTGTTAAGAGTTCGTGCCGAAATGTGCTAGTGGGCACTGCTTGTCGTGAAGTCGGAGTAAGATGTTGTAGTAAAGAGTGTTGTTCCATGTTTTATGCAGTTATTTGATGGGAGAGATAGCAGATGTTATTGTGTGCATTTCGTCAATATATATGAAGGTAAAAACTACAATGTTCTTTTATTAATTGTGTGTCTGAAATAATGCGTCACTATAGGTTCAGTCAACAAAGCATCTGGCTTGTGTTCTTGTATTAGAGTGAATTCTGGTTTTCTTGCGTAATTATAGTTTTTCTAAATTTCTTTTGTCACGTCAGCATAGTTGATATTTAAAAATTCTTGTCTTGTTGGAAAAGAACCATGCCAGATGTGGACGTTGAGTCACACTTCCACATACAGAACAGTTACTCTTGTGCTCATTGGTTTTGTAGGTTTTATAGTTGCTGGGGACTTAATTAATTAACTGTGTTTACGAAAATTTTCTTACATTGTTTGTTGCAGTCAGATTGCGTAATAATACTAGTCAGGGCCAACCGATTTCGAGACACTGCGCAATCGGACATACTAAAACTAAAAATATTTTCAATCTTGTATTTAATTAAGCCCCCATGCACGTGGCGACCGCTGCTTCGGATCGTCCCTTGGATTCTTCTGATTGTGAAAATTGTAGACTGTAGTATTGTTGTAGTAATTTGTAGTTTAGTAATTGTAGGTTATATTGCATGTGTAGATTTGGTAATTGGCATTCTTCTAATGATATTTTTTTCTCAGAATTTAAATTATTGCCTTGTATACGCGTTTGAGAAATTAGTGCAATTATTTCAATTGTTCGATTGATCGTGTCTGAGGGAGACATTTCATGTGAATAGTATTGTTGGAGATAAAGAGTCATTATGTGTAATTTTCGTACAGTGACGAATCTTTCGTATATTTTGTAAATGATTACGCGATCAATGAAAAAGGCAAAAATGATGAATAGTGAGAATGACGAAATTGTTCACATGGCGAACTCGCCAACACAGGAAAACAGTATGGTGGATAATGAGGTGGAAAACAATCTGATAAGTCGGGAAAATAGTCCGGAACCATTTCAAAATTTTTCTCAATCAGAAAATTTACAGAATCAGAGATTAACGACAGAAGATTCTGGAATAGTATCGAACACAGATAGCTTTACAGCCATGCAGAAGGAAGCTGGTTTGGTGGGAAATGTGAGGGGTGAAAAGAATTTTGAAACAGTTACTATGGAGCAGTTGATGAGTGCTATATTAAATGTGGGATCACAGTTACGATCTGAATTAAAAACAGATATGGAAACACAAATAGGAACTATTAAAACAGAGATGGGAACTTTACGGGCTGAATTAAAAACTGATATGGGAACAATGGAAACTCGGTTAGGATCTGAATTTAAAACAGAGATGGGAACTTTGGAAACACGGATAGATTCACGAATAGGGACATGTTTCAAAAATATGAAAGATGAATTAAAGAAAGAAATCAGAGAAGAAGTACAACCGATTCTGAATTCTCACAATAATAGATTAATTGCAGTAGAAATCAGACAAAGGGAACAGGATAGAGAACAGGAAGAAAGAGATCGCGTGATAGTACAGAATTTTTCAGAGTTAAAATTACAACGTGCAAAGGATAAGAAAGAAATATTTGAAAGAATCGAGGAATCCGTACCAAATGACAGAATAAATAATCTAACACGACAATATGAACAGTTAACTACCAAATGTGACAATACTGAAACCCGAGTCGCGACACTTACGGAAGACGTAAATAAACAGAAAGAACAATTAGGTGACTTATCGGAAAGAGTTGAGGAAATTTCAGATAAACTGACAAATCTTAGTTTACATGGGGACAGAGATTCAGATGATACGGCTCCATTGCCATTTGCAGAAACCGAAGAATACCAGAACATAAATAAGCATGTTGAAAATCAGGGAAAATTTAATGAACGCGTGAAAAGGGAATTTGAGGCATTACGAAAGCAAGTCAAGCAGATCGAAGGTGAAATTGTAGGAAAAGATAGCAGAAGAAATTTAGAGTCACAGGTAGCAGAGGGGTTTGAAGAAAATAATTTGTTTCATTTACGGGATGCAACAAGAGAGCGCCAGGCGCGCGAACTTTACAATAATCGACATTCGGACTGGGACAGACGCGGTAGGTCTTTGTCGCCACGAGGCGAAGACTTTGACTATAAACACTTTTTGACTGTCCGGAAATTTAAGATCTTCCGCAATTCTAAGAATGACATACATCCATGTGCATGGTTAGATCAATTTATGTACGCACTTCCACCAAATTGGCCACTAAGTCACAAACTGGAATTTATGTGTGGATATTTAGAAAACGAACCGGCGACGCGGATGCGCGCACTCATTAGAGATTGTAATAATCTAAATGATTTTTATCATGCATTTCTATCGGCATATTGGTCCGAAAACACGCAAGACAGAGTCAAACACAGTCTTATTATGCAGCGTAATTTCAAACAGTCTGAGTTCCGCACGCCGGCAGAGTACTTTGAAGACATGATTCGAAAGAATCAGTTCCTGTCCAACCCTTATAGCCCGACTGAATTAATTCGCATTTGTTTAACTAAGCTGCCACAATCCATAAGACAAATTGCTTTGGCCGGAAGATGTAAAGACGACATTGAGACTTTTAAGACTTTGTTGCAAGAACTTGAGTATGACAACGACGATGGGACCTCTTGTAACTTTTTCAGTAACAGTAATTACAATAGATTTTCGGAGAAAAGTGATAGTGGTCGGAACGGACGTTATATGGGTAATTTTGAGAATGACAGACGTAACAGACACGACAATAGATACCAGCCCTATGACAATAACAGACGTTCTAACAGAAATTACACAGACAACTATAACAACGGTAATTCGTATCGGAATGATCAATCATACGGAAACAGTAATCGGTATCATCAGGACAGAAATTATTCATACAGTAATAGAAATTCTTACTACAGAAATAATCAGGGTAGTAGATACAACAATAATTTCAGAAGTGACAGTCGAAATTATACAAGAAGTAGTTATGCAGACAGACAGGAAAATAGAAATTTTAATAACAGACACAACCCAGAATTTGCATCTAACAGACAGGAGGGACCTAATTGGCATCCTCCACGTGACAGAACTTCTGAGAGACAAGTGCAAATCGTTGAAATTGATCCGCGAAATGACGCGAATAATCAAAGACGTGACGCAAACAATCGACAATGACTTGTAGCTTCGGCTTCTGGCAGCAATATAGACGGCTCAGAAAGTAATGACACTACGACTTTACACTACGTACGCCTGGAAGACATGAGAGACATTTTGTTAGATGAAAAGGAAAATAATGTAGACGCATTTTTACATCCTGTTATTGAAGTATGTGTGGGTAAGAATAAGTTCACTGCAGTTTTAGATTCTGGGAGCCCATTGAATGTCATTAGTGAATCAGTTTTTCGTATATGTGAAAGAACTATTGCCTGTCCTGTGTTACCTATTTCTAAAACTACAATTCGAGGTGCTATTTCTGGAAAAAGTGTGGAAGTCAAACAACAGACCAACTTAAATTTCATTTGTCAAGGATACGAATTTTCTGCTAATTTTATTATTGTTCCATTACTCAGTACACAAATTATATTAGGTATGGAGTTTCTTAACGCACGTAAGGCAATTTTGAACTTTAAAGAAGGAAGTGTAAATTTGACTGTTGCTGGTATGCCGAAAAGTTTAAAATTTTTCGAGTGTTTAACAAGATCTGAACCAGATGCAAAATGTTTAAGGTTTCTTACTTCTGATGTTTTCGTTGAGCATTATGACGACAATGTGTTTATTCATGACAATGACAATAGATACAGGGACGCGATGGATGATATAATTAATAGCGAAGAATTAATTAATGAAAAGGTTAAGAAAGCTGAAGTGCCAGATGACGTTGCAAGAGAAGAGCTGCACCACAGTTTAACTTCACATGCTACAGTGTTTAGTCATCACACAGGAACTATACAAGGCTTACAATATTTATTTAAAGTAAAAGAACACACACCATTTCGCGGAAAAACGTACGCTATTCCTTTGGTTTACAGAGACAAGGTTAAGAATGAACTTCAGTACATGTTAGATCAGGGCATTATTGAGCCTGCAGTCAGTCCTTATACTAGCCCATTACACGTTGTTCTTAAAAAGGATGGATCAATTCGTTTGGTTCTGGATTCCAGACAGATAAATAACATCATCATTCCTGAAACTGACCGCCCACAAAATTTAGATGAACTTCTTCAACATTTCCATGGAATTAAAGTTTTATCCACGATTGATATGCGCGCAAGTTTTTGGCAAATAGAACTCCACCCTGATTGTAGAAAATATACTGCCTTTTTAGCCTTTGGTAACTGTTACCAATTTCGAAAATTACCGTTTGGACTTACTGTATCTTCAGCAGCATTCATTCGTAGCTTAAATGAAATTTTACCTGTTTATCTTCGTGACAACATTACTTCTTATGTTGACGATATTCTTATTGCTAAACGTTCTTGGAGTGAACACAACAAAATTTTGGACTCATTATTACGTATCTTTGCAAAAGTTGGCATTACAGTAAACTTGGAAAAATCTGAATTTGGTCGTTCTCAGGTGAAATTTCTCGGTCACATTATTTCTACAGAAGGTATTCTTCCTGATCCAGAAAAATTAGATGCTATTCGTAATTATGCTGTTCCTACTACAAAACGTGATGTTCGTAGTTTCCTTGGTGTTTGTAATTTTCTTAGACGTTTTGTTAGATTAGACGATTTGGCCACACCTCGTTTATGTGAACTATCTGGAAAGAAATCTAATTGGTGTTGGGATGAGGAAGCTCAGTCAGAATTTGAACAGCTTCGTGATGCTTTAGTTGCTGCTCCACTTCTTTCACATCCGGATTTATCTAAAGAATTTTGTTTGGCAACGGACTCATCATACAAAGGCCTAGGTGCACATTTATTTCAAGAGATAGAAGAAAACGGCGTTGTAGTACAGAAGACTATTGCATTTGGAAGTCGCGTTCTCTCTAAATCCGAAAAGAATTATTCGATTACGGAACTTGAAGCTTTGGCTGTTGTTTGGGCTGTCACAAAATTTCGCACATTTTTGTTTGGCAGACATACTAAGGTTTACACCGATCATCGAGCTCTGGAATTTCTTATGTCAACAAAATTAACTCACGGCAGATTGTCACGATGGGCGTTGTACCTACAGGAATTTGACTTTAGTATTGTTTACATACAGGGTTCTTCAAATATTGTTGCCGATGCTTTATCACGTGCACCTATGGGTTTGAAACAAAGTGCTGAAGAGGACTACAAGGAAAACAATTATTGTTTGATGTATATTCAAGGTGTTCCGTTTGAGAACTTTATTTCGTCTTCGCTCCAGGACATCGCTAAGGAGCAAAATAAGGATCCAATCTGGAAGGACATTAAGGAGAAGTGGAGGAGAAAGGAAAGCGTAGCGATTAGACAGCATTATTTAGTTCGCAATGACATTCTTTTTAAACGAAAATCGGTCGACAACTCCGTTTGGTTAGTTTGTATTCCTGATGAGTGGGTCAATAAACTGATTTGGTATACGCATCTCAGTTATGCACACTTTGGTCCCCGAAAATGCTTTCACAAATTACGAGAAAATTGTTACTTCAGTAATATGGAAAAACGTATTCGATCTGTTCTTGCCAAATGCAAATTATGTCAAATGGCTAAGCCTCCAACGATTTCTCACAGAGCACCATTGTTTCCCATCATTCCAGCGAAATTAAAGGAGATGGCTGCAGTCGATTTGTTTGGTCCAATGGTTCGTTCTACTAATGGTTTTGCGTACATTTTCGTAGCAGTGGAATTGACATCAAAATATGTGTGTTTTACACCGTTACGCAAAGCAACAGCTCGTTCAGTATCTAATGCTTTCATTAACCATTTTCTTAAAGAAGTTGGTCATGTTGACAAAGTTATATCAGATAATGGATCACAGTTTCGCTCTAAAATTTGGCTTCGTACTCTACACCGTCGTAAAATTAAACCAATTTTCATTTCACTTTTTCACCCTCAATCTAACGCTTCAGAGAGATGGATGAAGGAAATCAATAAATTGTGCCGTCTTTATTGTCATCAGAATCACAGAACTTGGGATCAGTATCTTCATATTTTTCAAAACATTCTGAATGAACTTCCTAATGACTCGACTTCTTTACCGCCTCTATTGATATTAAAAAATAAAGCACCGACAAATCGCATATCTGAAATTGTTCCTTTTCCGCCTTCACGGAAACTGCGGCATTCTGAAGTTGTCAACCTGGCTCTACGAAATATTGCATCTGAGGCTGCTAGAAGAGAGAAATCAGCTAAGCGTCCTGGTCGTTCAAAATTCTTGTCAGTTGGTCAGAAGGTGTTAATTAAGTCCCACCGTTTGTCTCACAAAGGAAAAGGCTTGTGTCGCAAATTTTTTCTGCTTTATAACGGTCCATATAGAATTCGCAAAATTATTCATGATAACACTGTTGAAGTAGAAACTCTTAAATCTCGACGCTCTAAGGGAATACATCACATATCTAACGTAAAAATTTTTGTGGAATGACATACTTTTGAGAAACCAACAGCTAGATGTAAACATGCGGAGAGTACAAGGATACCGCGCTGTGTTTTGGCGGCGGCACATACTCAAAGCAACAGTGAAGTCTGCGCGCCGCACAAGGCAGTCGTTGACCGCGAACAATTGCTTCCTACGTCACGCGCCTACAGCTGATCGAGCGCTCAGTGCGAATGCACTGACAGCCGTAAACAAATACACAGTCTAATTTCTCCGACTAAATTCAGTATAAAGCTATAGTGACTTGATGAATTGTGTTATTAACATTCAGTATTTTGCAGGATACGGTTGTATAAAGTATTTAAGAACTTCAGGTAAATTCTGTGCGTGTCCGACGTTAAGACGACCTGCTATCGAGAAATTTTCAGGAAGAATATAATTTCGAAGAAGAAACTAATAAACTAAAAAAGGTAACTATTAATTGAGTTCATTTTACAGGTAACCTATTTCCACTTAGGTACGTACTTTAGACGTAATTTGCTGCTCGCGATTACGTGATTCATACTTTGTGCTAATTTCATGTTCTATGAATTTACGTGTGAAGCGACGTGCTTGCGTACGTTAACTGATTTTGACAATAATTATTAATGAACTGGGTTGTAACTTGTGTATATTATGCATCGCTTGGCTACACTGCTTTTCCACTGATGTCATATTTTTTTAATTATGTGCCTGCTGTGCTTATTTATTTAAATTATAATTGTAACCTGATTTATTGTGCTGATGTGTTTAGGTATGTAAGTTATACTTTGTCATTTATCTGCTTGCGCCTTCATGTTTACTTATTAAGATGACATATGAACATTTATTTGCTTATGCTGATATGATGCTAATGACCTGTTTATTACGTAAGATATATGTTTGCTGCTTTTTGTATGGATTACATATTTACACATTTCTGTTTTGTTGCCATAACTGCTCTTTAATTTGGTATATAGAAATGCTGATATAAGGTGTACAAACATAGAGTTTAGGTCACACTACTGTATTAATTATAGATTGTTCGCTTGGCAGAGCCTCGTTGTAGGAATTGTGCTGCATCCACTTGTTGGCATTCTGTTCACTACTGGTATATTTACTCGCTATTGTATGTTTTGCTTACGCTCAGTGCCTTATATTTTTAAGATAAGAAAATTAACTGCTATAATTCGACGAACGACATTAGTACAAGAAAGTCATAGAAGTCACATGAGCTGAGGTTTTATGGAAGCTGTATAAATTTATGCTAATAGGAAGGAGGCTAACGACATGACAGACCGAAACTAGGTTTAGACCATTAACAATTATTACACTGCATTTTTCGTGAGCAATTGAAATAGGAAGTGACACTTGACACAAGAAATACTCCACATGTTTGCTTCTGTCTGCCATAATTCTTGAAGTGGTGTACACACTGTGAAATATTATGATCATTCACACTCCGTAATCGTACTTAATTACTGAGAGTTATTCGAACTAAGTCTGAGAGGTCAGGTATGCATTTCTTTTATTTAATGATGGACAAGGAACCAAAATGTATCTTATAATTTATAATGAGTAGAAAATTTGGGTCAGATGGATTACACAGAGGTTGTGTGTGGACACTGTGTCTTCGGATTGTGTGGGATGCTGAATTGAAGTTGCATTAGGATTTTGTCTGTACTTGTTCGAGGAGACTGACTAGAGGAAAGAGTTGTTATGGAAGTGAAATGATATTAGTGCTGAGGTTTATATTTATCGACGTATTATTGAGGTATTGAGAGTATGTGAAGTAGATGATTATTGGAGTTTTTGTGGACAAGAGGTAAGATAAATGATATTGATGATAAGAGTTATATGTATCGACGTATTGAAGAAGTATTAGTGACGTATTGAGATTATGTGATGCTGATGATTATTGGAGTTTTGGTGTATAAGAGGTAAAGTAAGTGAGGAGCATATTTTTTTTTGTTGGTCTTATGGAACAAGGAGGATGAAGATAGCAGACTAGAACACTAAAATAGAAGGAAGATAGTCTATACACACACTTTGTTAAATAACTAAGCGGTATATACTTTTTTTTTGGAGAGAGGAAGTAATTGCATATCGTGGCTCACTGACAGTTGTTTAACAACAGTACATTTTGATCTGGCTTGGCAAACATTGGTCTTGACATGATGACTATGACGTTGACTTAACTATTATTGACTGTTATACATTGCTGCCAGTACTACTTGATACACATGATGAACATTAAATTTTGACAGAATTACATTTACACAATTAACACTATTCAATTACACAGCAGTATTTAATGTGAATGAAAGATGAGTGAGTGTGTTTTGTGTGTTTTCCTTTCCTAATCCTACCCACCTATCTCCTAAATATTATTTTATTTGTTGGTAGTGGCTTGCACTGACACCCATGAATATCATAGGTTTACTGGTATTTGTGTATTGTAATAGTTAATAGGACAATTATCTGATATCATTTGTGTGTTTGTTATGATTTGTATGTTACTGTAAAAGCATTTGTATGTGCATTCAAACTATTGTTCATGCCTGAACTGTCTGATTAGTGAAGATAAATATTCTGAACTGTTACCTGCACTTTTTCAACATGATGTGTGACATTTAGTCATGTTTAATTTCTGCTGAAGAACTGTGTGATCAGTGATTCTAAAAAATTATGGACTGTTATTTGTACCTTTTCTACATGATTGGTGCCACTAGGACATGTTTAATTTCTGCTCATAAACTCTGATGAACAGTGTGATTAGTGCTAGTGAATTTGATGGAACTGCTTCTGCTGAGAGATGTGACTTTTTACTGTCTGCACCTGCTCAACATTACTGGGTGCACAGATGAAGCTACTTCTATGGAAATGATGTCACTTGTTGGTGTCTGCACCTGCTCTCAACATTGCTGGGTGCAACTAATGGACTGTTTTTACTGAAATGGTGTCACTTGTTGGTGTCTGCACCTGCTTAACATTGCTGGGTACCTCTGATGGATTGCTTCTACTGAACTAATGTGACTTGTTGCTGTGTGTACCTCTTGAACTTTACTGAGTGCCACTGTTAGAACTGTTTTTACTGATATGAAGTCACTTGTTGCTGTCTGCACCTACTCAACATTGCTGGGTGCCTCTGATGGACTGCTTCTACTGAAATGGTGTCACTTGTTGGTGTCTGCACCTGCTCAACATTGCTGGGTGCAACTGATGGATTGCTTCTACTGAAATGGTGTCACTTGTTGGTGTCTGCACCTGCTCTCAACATTGCTGGGTGCAACTGATGGACTGCTTCTACTGAAATAATGTCACTTGTTGCTGTCTGCACCTGCTCAACATTGCTGGGTGCAACTGATGGACTACTCCTACTGAAATGATATCACTTGTTGCTGTCTGCACCTGCTCAACATTGCTGGGTGCAACTGATGGACTGCTTCTACTGAAATGGTGTCACTTGTTGGTGTCTGCACCCACTCAACGTTGCTGGGCGCAACTGATGGACTGTTTTTACTGAAATGATGTCACTTGTTGGTGTCTGCACCTACTCAACATTGCTGGGTGCAACTGATGAACTGTTTCTACTGAAATGAAGTCACTTGTTGCTGTCTGCACCTGCTCAACACTACTGGGTGCCACTGATGGACTGCCTTTTACTGAAATAACGTGACTTGTTGCTGGGTGTACCTGCTAAACTTTACTGGGTGCAACTGATGAACTGCTTCTACTGAAAAGATGTCACCTGTTAGTGCCCCTTTTTTTGTATAAACTAATCATTGAAAGCATTTTATGTGAACATTTGTATAAACTGATTTTTTGTATATTGTGTAAACTATTATGTAAAGCCACATGTATGACAAAATTTGTATTGCCTACTGTATTTTAGATATTAGGTTATTGAAAGGTCAGTGCAAAGCCAAAATTTTTAACAAATTATGTGATATTTAGGTATTAATATTATCTTTTATTTTTGTCTGTATTTTTCTGGACGAATTTGGTGGTATTTTCACCACCAATTCTGGCAAAAATACCATCAGATTCTGGCCTGTGGAGGAGGGTCATATGAAAGGTGGCTACACTGTGCCACTGCGCCAGAGATTGCGCCAAAGTGTACTATTAAGCCGCCTCCACTGTGCGTGTTAAGATTTCGTAGTGGTCAGTGGTTGTCGAGAGTTCATAGCAGTTAGTGCTAGTAGAGAGCTCGTAGAGGACAGTATGTGTTAAGAGTTCGTGCCGAAATGTGCTAGTGGGCACTGCTTGTCGTGAAGTCGGAGTAAGATGTTGTAGTAAAGAGTGTTGTTCCATGTTTTATGCAGTTATTTGATGGGAGAGATAGCAGATGTTATTGTGTGCATTTCGTCAATATATATGAAGGTAAAAACTACAATGTTCTTTTATTAATTGTGTGTCTGAAATAATGCGTCACTACAGGTTCAGTCAACAAAGCATCTGGCTTGTGTTCTTGTATTGGAGTGAATTCTGGTTTTCTTGCGTAATTATAGTTTTTCTAATTTTCTTTTGTCACGTCAGCATAGTTGATATTTAAAAATTCTTGTCTTGTTGGAAAAGTACCGTGCCAGATGTGGACGTTGAGTCACACTTCCACATACAGAACAGTTACTCTTGTGCTCATTGGTTTTGTAGGTTTTATAGTTGCTGGGGACTTAATTAATTAACTGTGTTTACGAAAATTTTCTTACATTGTTTGTTGCAGTCAGATTGCGTAATAATACTAGTCAGGGCCAACCGATTTCGAGACACTGCGTAATCGGACATACTAAAACTAAAAATATTTTCAATCTTGTATTTAATTAAGCCCCCATGCACTGTGTTTCTCTGATTCTATATGATGCTTGAGATCTCCAGCACCACCATGAGACGCGGATACAGCACAGTTACATACGTTACATTTTGCTGAACAGTCATTGTCTGTAGCGAGTGAAGCAAGGAAATTTCCTCTGAAGCCCTTCCGAAAACTTTGATTTTCGTTTCGCCATCGCCGCGACGTGCTAGAACTTCACGAAACTGATACTGTGTGCTGACAACAATGGCAAGCAAAAGCAAAGAAAATAAGAGTACGCAACAATTACAGTGCTTAGGCTGTACATTATAAGGGGGTACCAAAGTACGGAATGTCAGTTTCAATTGATAGTTTGTAAAATCGACACTCAGAAAATATCTTAACCACTTTGTAAATGTCTTGAAAATAATCCTTGAAAATCGGGACAAATTGCTTGTTCTTAAAAAAAAAACGGGACAAATTTTTGAGCCTCAAAACACGGGACAATCCCGATTAATCGGGATGTATGGTCACCCTAATTCCAAGGTGCCTATATACTGCTTTTCTTTTCACAGGTTGGTCATTTATTGTGATGAGCACTAACTCACCGCACCCTGGCCACAATTCGCTGTGCGCCACGTACTGTTGGTGACGCAGCGTCACGACCCGCCAGGTGGCCACAGTGGAGCCGCCACGGAGAGGGCGCTGTCGCTCGCTAACAAGGCCCGGGCTCGTTCTGCTGCTGCCGCCGCAGCGCTAGCGTCACGCACGCCGTGGCGGAGGGCACTGCACCCTCCTCCAGTCCGCGGCCCGGTCTCACGAGGGCACTCGCCGGCCGCAGTTTAATTGGAGCACCGCCATCACAAGGATGGTTCTCCAAGTTGAAATCTTCCCCGTATATTCAGACTTCAAAGTGACATCTAGAGGAACGCAGGGAGCTCCCCCCGATACAAAGGCCACAGAGACTGCATTAAATGTTAATATTAACCTTGAGCAATCATTTTCTCTTGAAACGATTCTGTTGGTCAGTGTTTGCATACCAGCAGCAATATCGGATTGTAGGTCCGCCTTGAAGCAATCAAGTTTGATTTATTTACACTACTGGCCATTAAAATTGCTACACCACGAAGATGAAGTGCTACAGACTCGAAATTTAACGCGAAACTTAACCGACAGGAAGAAGATGCTGTGATATGCAAATGATTAGCTTTTCAAAGCATTCACACAAGGTTGGCGCCGGTGGCGACACCTACAACGTACTGGCATGAGGAAAGTTTCCAACTGATTTCTCATACACAAACAGCAGTTGACCAGCGTGCCGTGTTGAAATGTTGTTGTGGTGCCTCGTGTAAGGAGGAAAAATGCGTACCATCACGTTTCCGACTTTGATAAAGGTCGGATTGTAGCCTATCACGATTGCGGGTTATCATATCACGACACTGCTGATCGCATTGTTCGAGATCCAATTACTGTTAACGGAATATGGAATCGGTGGCTTCAGGAGGGTAATACGGAACGCCGTGCTGGATCCCAACGGCCTCGTATCACTAGCAGTCGAGATGTCAGGCATCTTATCCGCACGGCTGTAACGGATCGTGCAGCTTCGTCTCGATCCCTGAATCAACAGATGGGGACGTTTACAGGACAACAACCATCTGCACGAACTGTTCGACGACGTTTGCAGCAGCATGGACTGTCAGCTCGGAGGCCATGGCTGCGGTTACCCTTGACGCGTCATCAGAGACAGGAGCGCCTGCGATGGTGTACGCAACGACGAACCTGGGTGCACGAGTGGCAAAACGTCATTTTTTCGGATGAATCCAGGTTCTGTTTACAGCATCATGATAATCGCATCTGTGTTTGGCGACATCGCTATGAACGCATATTTGAAGCTTGTATTCGCCATCGCCATACTGGCGCGTATCGCCTGGCGTGGTGGTATGGGGTACCACTGGTTACACGTCTCGGTCACGTCTTGTTCGCGTTGACGGTACTTTTGTCAGTTCCAGTAAAATATATTTGTCCAATGAATACCCGTTTATCATCTGCATTTCTTCTTGGTGTAGCAATTTTAATGGCCAGTGGTGTATTTTATGCCACGCGGGGTAGCCGCTCGGTCAAGGGCGTCTTGTCACGGTCCGCACTGCTCCCCCCGTCGGAGCTTCGAATCTTCTCTCGGGCATGGTTGTGTGTGTCGGCCTTAGCACAAGTTAGTTTAAGTTAGATTAAGTAGTGTGTAAGCTTAGGGACCGATGACCTCAGCAGTTTGGCCCCATAAGACTTTACCACAAATGTCCAGTCTATTTTCTTCCTAAAATAGCTTCAGCGACTATATCGCAATCATCAGGGAGATTTTCCTTATTCTGAAACATTTAGCATCGTCATTAACATTACACTATTGCATGTGTACTGTTTGGTCCCAAACACTGTATTCTGTGAATAGTTTTATACTACCTCATTTACTTTACGTCACACCATACTGTATACGTTTGTTGCCGTTATTTATGACATACTTTCCGTATTTCATTGCTGTTTCTTCGCCATAAGGCATTTCATCTGCATAGTATGGGACTTAATATCTGAGGTCATCATTCCCCTAGACTTAGAACTGCTTACACCTAACTAACCTATGGACATCACACACATTCATGCCCGAGGCAGGATTCTAACCTGCTACCGTAGCAGCCGTGTGGTTCCGGACTGAAGCGCCTAGAGCCGCTAGGCCACAACGGCCGCCAGTATGAGAGGCTGTTATTAACAAATATAAAATAGTGAATTTATTTATATCAGCATTATACTACTGGGAATTGTGATAGCGTTGTGAATAGTATTGGTCATGTATTCACGTTCGTTGTTTGATTTCCATTTGCTGTCAAACAAACACGCGTGCACCTTCTCCCCCCCCCCCCCCTCTCCCCCCCAACCACCACCACACACACAGACACACAAAATAACTCCCCAATCACACACAGACACATAAACAAGAAACAGAAGTCGACACATCTCCCCGTAGAACACTCAAAATCTTCTCGAAATACGAGATACATTCTCGCGACGTACGCAAACAGCAAGATGACTGAAGTGTAAAAGTTATGGTTTTCTGTCTATAAAAGCGTCTGCAAACCAACCAGCGTACGTGAGTACATGACCAATTACGTAACAACCTAGTACACCCCAAAACTGTATCCACAACACTACCACAATTCCCAACAGTATAATACTGATGTAGATAAGTTCATTTTTATATTTGTTAATAACAGCCCCTGCAGTTGCAGATGATATGCTTTACGTCAAAGAAACGGCAACAAAACACTCAAAATATGCCGTAAGTAACGGTAACAAACGTAGAAAGTGTGCTGTGACTTTAAGTAAATAAGGTGCTGTAAAACTATTCACAGAATACAATGTTTGAAACGAAACCGTACAGATGTAATAACACTTTGTAATGTTTATAACTATCCTAATACTGCATGTCCTAAAATAAACAAAAAAACTGGTATGGCAATGTTATCTCTGAAACTAATTTGGGAAGAAATTAAATAAAACAAAAACGTTTTGCGTCAGTGCAGACCCACAATCCCATAATTTAGTGGCCCTAGACTTTTCACATACGCTGCATTCGTCTACACATATCATTAATCGTTTATTTCGAAATTAATGCCACAGAAAACAAAAGTCGGCTCTCAGGCATAAGCACATAATCATCTGAAACTTATCCAGATCACTACATCAAAAAAGAACCAATCGTCTTTTGCCCATGGGGCGTAGTTCATAGCAATGCCAATACGTGATGGAATGTCTCCTTGTTCGGATGAAAGGTTGAGTCCCTCATGGGATCATCAAATCAGCCCTGGTCCAAATTGTTCCACTCATCAGTGGTGATTATGCGCAAGTCGTGCGCAATACGTGGTCGTAGTCGATGTCCAAAATCAGCTGGTTTCAGTTTATCTAACACACCCCCTATATTGTCCGAGGAACAGACAGACTACTCGATTCTAGTGATCCTAGCATCCTGAAGACAGGTTTTCACGTGAAGAGAACGATAAACATATAACATCCACGATGATGAAAATTCCATTGAAGTGTTGGTGATACGGTCCCGCTATTCGATGCAGAATCTCGTACCTGTACCGTAGAGCAAGACCGCCCTCAAAAACCATGAGGTTTGTACGATGGCCCCACCTAATGACACTTCAAAACATCACTGCATACGCCATTGTAGTAGATGTGGAGCACAGTGCTTCGAATTCGTTCGATATTAGCGGGTGTCTCCAAACACTTTGTCTGCTATTATCAGTGCACAAACAGATCAGAGTTTCATCCATGAACAACAAACACCTGGCGCCGATTTTTCGGCGTCCATACTGCGTGATTTCTTGTCCGTCAATTACAGAGTTCGTGGTATTATGGCCTACGACGTGGCACACGGTGTGGTCGTTGGTAACGGAGATTCGCGTCGTGCAGTCGTCTCCTAGCAGTTTAATGCGGTACATGACGTCCTGTAGCCTTTTCGATTGCCGAATTGAGTCCTGGAGCATTTAACTCATAGTTCCTTTGACTCAAAGGTCGTAGAGGTCGATCATCCTGTTCACCTGTCAAATGGTGTGTGACAATGCGTTTTAAGTGCCCCACATTTCTTGTCAAGTCGAACCTATTCCACATCCGCATCACTTCACTGTGACTCCAGATGACACATGAAGCAACTTCATTAGTTGACGAGCCTTCTGCGCGTAACGTGATGATGCGGACCCCATCGTTGGTTGAAACTGTTCTTCGTGGCACAATGGATATTCCCTCTACCGTTCTACAGACGTCTTTAATGTGTCCTAAAGGAGCCTTACGTTCAACTGAAACGCTGCAATCCATTCGAGGGAGTCGTTCTGTCGGTAAGTCGCACTCATGGTAACTGTGTGCATGTTTACAAACAACGTCAGGAGTGACCTTACGATGGGACGGGAAGAGTCCCAATAGCAACACACCTGTACGAAATATCGGGGTGATGCAATACTTACGTTGATGTGTGTATAAGTGATGTACTAGGAGCATGGATAGTGTGGAGTGGAACGTGTTGAGCGTTCTACTGGTCATAGTTCCAAGTTATCCATTATTAACAAACGCATTATCACCTTATTACCCTTGGCGGTAAGAGCCATTTTATAAACACTGATAGACATTTGCATTTGGTGACACTGAACAGTAACTTAAACAAATCTTCGATCTTGCCAATCACAAAAAATTACAATTTATTTCTCCATGCCTCTTAAAGGAGGGAGGGGAACTTATGGGCGACCAACAGCGAGGTTATCAACGCCCTCTTAAAGGAAAGCATTTCGACCCCATATAATGTAATCATATATAAAAAAATATACAAGGTTATTCAGTTGCCCCTACCGATGTCATTTTATGCAACCCCACATGACACAACAATATTGTTGGCCAGTACGCTCTGTAGATGTGAAGGACATTGTGAAAATGTCGCAGGATAATTGATGAAGCATAGGAAGACATCTTAAACCTGTTGCACAGATTTTGTTTATGAAACAACTTTAGTACATTAACGCAGCGTGTCATTTATTGATGTTTTCATTGGGTGCTATACCGGAAAGATGATACTTCAACGTTTCCCATTTTGACATCTTCTGTTAATGTCGTTGTTTCCAATGGTGAAACACACTTTATTGGGCAACGTTTCTGAAACATTTACGGAAGATTAAGGATTTACCATAAAAGAAATAAACTTGCAGAGACATCCAAAACGTGTGTGACTACACAGCTAATTAGGCAAAGACTGGAGATACCTGGGTAAGCAAGGCAGAAGCAGGGTACACCTAGTTCCAAACATAGTGTAACTCATGGCCAACCTGAATTGCATTTTCTACAGTAAGATTCCATCTACATCTACATCTACATTTATACTCCGCAAGTCACCCAACGGTGCGTGGCGGAGGGCACTTTACGTGCCACTGTCATTACCTCCCTTTCCTGTTCCAGTCGCGTATGGTTCGCGGGAAGAACGACTGTCTGAAAGCTTCCGCGTGCGCTCTAATCTCTCTAATTTTACATTCGTGATCTCCTCGGGAGGTATAAGTAGGAGGAAGCAATATATTCGATACCTCATCCAGAAACGCACCCTCTCGAAACCTGGACAGCAAGCTACACCGCGATGCAGAGTCTCTCGCAGAGTCTGCCACTCCGTAACGCTATCACGGTTACCAAATAACCCTGTGACGAAACGCGCCGCTCTTCTTTGGATCTTCTTCATCTCCTCCGTCAACCCGATTTGGTACGGATCCCACACTGATGAGCAATACTCAAGTATAGGTCGAACGAGTATTTTGCAAGCCACCTCCTTTGTTGATGGACTACATTTTCTAAGGACTCTCCCAATGAATCTCAACCTGGTACCCGCCTTACCAACAATTGATTTTATATGATCATTCCACTTCAAATCGTTCCGCACGCATACTCCCACATATTTTACAGAAGTAACTGCTACCAGTGTTTGTTCCGCTATCATATAATCATACAATAAAGGACCCTTCTTTCTATGTATTCGCAATACATTACATTTGTCTATGTTAAGGGTCAGTTGCCACTCCCTGCACCAAGTGCCTACCCGCTGCAGATCTTCCTGCATTTCGCTACAATTTTCTAATGCTGCAACTTCTCTGTATACTACAGCATCATCCGCGAAAAGCCGCATGGAACTTCCGACACTATCTACTAGGTCATTTATATATATTGTGAAAAGCAATGGTCCCATAACACTCCCCTGTGGCACGCCAGAGGTTACTTTAACGTCTGTAGACGTCTCTCCATTGATAACAACATGCTGTGTTCTTTTTGCTAAAAACTCTTCAATCCAGCCACATAGCTGGTCTGATATTCCGTAGGCTCTTACTTTGTTTATCAGGCGACAGTGCGGAACTGTATCGAAAACCTTCCGGAAGTCAAGGAAAATAGCATCTACCTGGGAGCCTGTATCTAATATTTTCTGGGTCTCATGAACAAACAAAGCGAGTTGGATCTCACACGATCGCTGTTTCCGGAATCCATGTTGATTCCTACAGAGTAGATTCTGGGTTTCCAAAAACGACATGATACTCGAGCAAAAAACATGTTCTAAAATTCTACAACAGATCGACGTCAGAGATATAGGTCTATAGTTTTGCGCATCTGCTCGACGACCCTTCTTGAAGACCGGGACTACCTGTGCTCTTTTCCAATCATTTGGAACCTTCCGTTCCTCTAGAGACTTGCGGTACACAGCTGTTAGAAGGGGGCCATGTTCTATCGCGTACTCTGTGTAGAATCGAATTGGTATCCCGTCAGGTCCAGCGGACTTTCCTCTGTTGAGTGATTCCAGTTGATTTTCTATTCCTTGGACACTTATTTCGATGTCAACCATTTTTTCGTTTGTGCGAGGATTTAGAGAAGGAACTGCAGTGTGGTCTTCCTCTGTGAAACAGCTTTGGAAAAAGGTGTTTAATATTTCAGCTTTACGCGTGTCATCCTCTGTTTCAATGCCATCATCATCCCGGAGTGTCTGGATATGCTGTTTCGAGCCACTTACTGATTTAACGTAAGACCAGAACTTCCGAGGATTTTCTGTCAAGTCGGTACATAGAATTTTACTTTCGAATTCACTGAACGCTTCACGCATAGCCCTCCTTACGCTAACTTTGACATCGTTTAGCTTCTGTTTGTCTGAGAGGTTTTGGCTGCGTTTAAACTTGGAGTGATGATCTATTTGCTTTCGCAGTAGTTTCCTAACTTTGTTGTTGTACCACGGTGGGTTTTTCCCGCCCTCACAGTTTTACTCGGCACGTACCTGTCTAAAACTCATTTTACGATTGCCTTGAACTTTTAACATAAACACTCAACATTGTCAGTGTCGGAACAGAAATTTTCATTTTGATCTGTTAGGTAGTCTGAAATCTGCCTTCTATTACTCTTGCTAAACACATAAACCTTCCTCCCTTTTTTTATATTCCTATTAACTTCCATATTCAGGGATGCTGCAACGGCCTTATGATCACTGATTCCCTGTTCTGCACATACAGAGTCGAAAAGTTCGGGTCTGTTTGTTATCAGTAGGTCCAAGATGTTATCTCCACGAGTCGGTTCTCTGTTTAATTGCTCGAGGTAATTTTCGGATAATGCACTCAGTATAATGTCACTCGATGCTCTGTCTCTACCACCCGTCCTAAACATCTGAGTGTCCCAGGCTATATCTGGTAAATTGAAATCTCCACCTAAGACTATAACATGCTGAGAAAATTTATGTGAAATGTATTCCAAATTTTCTCTCAGTTGTTCTGCCACTAATGCTGCTGAGTCGGGAGGTCGGTAAAAGGAGCCAATTATTAACCTAGCTCGGTTGTTGAGTGTAACCTCCACCCATAATAATTCACAAGAACTATCCACTTCTACTTCACTACAGGATAAACTACTACTAACAGCGACGAACACTCCACCTTTGTAAAAATTTCGGCAGAATTTATCTCTGGCTTCAGCAACTTTCTGTACCTATAACGATTTCAGCTTCGGTGCTTTCTATCAGCGCTTGAAGTTCCGGTACTTTACCAACGCAGCTCGACAGTTTACAATTACAATACCGATTGCTGCTTGGTCCCCGCATGTCCTGACTTCGCCCCACACCCGTTGAGGCTGTTGCCCTTTCTGTACTTGCCCAAGGCCATCTAACCTTAAAAACCGCCCAGCCCACGCCATCTGCTAATGGTCTCTCAAACCTTTGAGAGGAACATACGTCGAATACGTGGCTGTCGCTTGTCTGCATACCGTTCGTAATACAGACATAGTGCAGGTTGCAATAAACGACTTCAGTCGTGCCAGCTGAATCAGCACATATACAACATTACTTTGCAGATTTGAAGCTCATCATCATCTAGCCCCAGTGAAACGAACATTCTTAATCTTAACATAGGACGTTTGCCAAAACCATCACGGTGGGGTCATCAGATCGAAATTCGAATCATCTCTCGCAGGCTCTACCGGCGCGCAAATTATTTTTAATAAAATGAGTGACGATCCCTTTCAGAACTGAAGAAACGTCAGTTTCTCATGAATCACTTAAAACATACGTAATGAAGAAAATGGAAGCCGAACTTAATATTAATTAAAATAGGGGACGGGCTAGGGAAAATACTGTCATCGTACAAAAACCGCACACGTCTGCTAGATCCTATTACACTAATATATATATATATATATATATATATATATATATATATATATATATATATATATATATATTGCTTATGTAACACACTATTTCACAGTAGAAGACGCTAAGCAGTACTGGACACAAACCTGATCAAAAGGACACCACTGACTAGAACAACGAGTTAATACACGACAAGACATTTTAAAACAATGTGGCTCGAACAGCAACGAAGCACGCTGCCCTCCAAGTAAAACAGAACGAAACGATGTCTCACACACAACGTCGCTTAAACATACTTGGCACACGTCACCCTGCTGTAACAGCATCTAGCAGTGAAGAGCAAAACAGGCAGGCAGCCTGTACCAGAAGTGACGCTCGATGAACCACAGAAAACGGATCGTGACTTCTCTACGGCGATCACGGGAGTGGTGGCTATATGTTCTCTTGCAACCACAACCGCAAATCGTGCTAATATGTTCCCGTCACTTCCGCATCCATCCGAACAGGACAAGCATAGCAGACGTGGCAATCCCCTTTGATATCGTTGGCAGAAACTTTCCTGTAACGGCTCAATAACTATGGGAAAACAGATATACGTGGTCATACGGGAGAGGTGGTCGACGGCTATAATTCTCCAACTACCCGCTTTGCAGCGCTGCCAGTCAGCTGACAGTGAGGCTTTGTCGCGAGTGACTCGTTGATATTTTCCTTGCTACTTTATTTCAACAAAAGTAAGTAGTTTGGTACTTCAGTTTTATAGTATATCAATAGTTCTCCATTTTTCTGCAAGGTAGACTGTGAATTGCCAGAAAGAAATTTTCACTCTGCAGTGGAATGTGCGCTGATCTGAAACTTTCTGGCAGATTAACACTGTATGCCTGATCGAGACCCGAACTCGGGAACTTCGCTTTTCGCGGGAGAGTGTTCTACGTACTAAGCTACCCAAGCACGACTCGGAACCTCTCCTCACAGCCTCAATTCTGCCAGTATCTCGTCTCCTGCCATCCAAATTCCACAGAAGCTCACCTGCGAATCTTGCAGAACCAACACTCCTAGAAGGAAGGATACTGCGGAGACATGGCTTAGCCACAGCCTGGGGGATGGGTCCCGAATTCGAGTCTCGGTTCGGAGCACAGTTTTAATCTGCGAGGAAGTTTCAGACTTTGACAGTTACGAGAACTCACACTTCGGGTCCGTATGGGTCTAGCTGCATAATGTCATGTTGTTTCTCTTTGCGTCCTCGTCCACCTTGTTTAATGACACACTACGGCCTTATCTCCCTACTGTTGGGAGAGATGACCCTACACACTTTGGGATAGTTAGCTACCCTGTATATATATTAGTTTTGAGAGGATTTTTTTTTGTTTCAGATGCCAAGTAAGTATGTTCCCAAGATTGATTCTACTGAGGAGGGTTACCTTAAAAGAAACGAAAAGTACGATTATATTCAGTGTGTCAAGTGCAACCGTTGGCTTCAAAAATCCTATAGATCATATACTGATATGTTCCACTTATGTGGTACCGTCATTTGTGCAAAAATGTAAGTCCCGTACAATGTACATACATTTTCGTTTATTAATTTTAAGTTTCAGGTTCATTTAAAACTGTATGATTTCCTATAATTCTCTACAAATCTTACCTGTAACAAGTAGTTCAGTAAAGTAAAAAGTAATTCAATAGAAACCCGTTAAGATTACTGGCTATCCTTTTAATAAATGTAGCAACGGCCTTGCCGCAGTGGATACACCGGTTCTCGTCAGATCACCGAAGTTAAGCGCTGTCGGGCGTGGCCGGCACTTGGAGTGGTGACTATCTGGGCCGTCACATGCGCTGTTGCCATTTTTCTGGGTGCAATCAGCCTCGTGATTCCAGTTGAGGAGCTGCTCGAGCGAACAGTAGCGGCTCCGGTCAACGAAAACCAACTGGGAGAACGGTGTGCTGACCACACGCCCTTCCTATCTGCATCCTCACCTGAGGATGACACGGCGGTCGGATGGTCCCAATGGGCCACTTTTGGCCTTAAGACGGAGTGCTTTTTTTAAAATAAATGGCCCACTTCGTTATTAAACTGTTTTGTCAGCTGGCCATATATCCCTTATGTGTCTAGCCATCTAACCCTAATGCAAGGGTGATTTTCGTCCAAGTGTAACATAATTTTTAGAAAAAATTCTGCCAGTTTGAAATTTAGTCTAATTTCTGAACGAAGTCTCATTTAGGCTTTTGTGAATATGTATAGCAATATCTGAAAATTTTCCGCTTTCATTATGCAACAGGTTTTGAAATTGGCAGTTGAAAAAATGATGGCCATTTATCCCTACTTTACCATACTGTCTGAAAAAGATTTACAAATATCAAGTCTGAACTTGGTAAGATTTTTTCCTTTAGTCATCAGTCTTCTGCTCTGATGCGCCCTGCCACTATTGCGTCTCCTGTGACAACCTTTACGTCACAGAGCAGCACATGCAACCTAGGTCCTAATACTCTCCCAAAGCCTTCGTCCTTCTGGATACCGTCTCCAATATTTCTATTGCATGTATTCCAATCTCTGTCCTGCTTTACGGTTTTTATGTTCTAAGTTCCCTCTAGTACCACCTAATTTTCAACGCTCATCTGAAGCACTACATCCCAAATACTTCGATTATCTTCTTTTCCGATTTTCCCACAGTCGATGTCTCACTACCATACAATGCTGTGCTCCAAACGTACATTCTCAGAAATTTCTTCTTCAAATTAAGACCTATGTTCGAAACTAGTAGAATTATCATGGCCAGGAATCCACTTTTTTGCTAACTATAGTCTGCTTTTTCTGCTCCGTGCATCATGGGTTATTTTGCTGCCTTGCTAGCAGAATACCCTCATTTTTTTTCTGGTAACCAATCCCGATGTTAAATTTCTCGCTGTTCTCGTCTCTACCACTTCTCATTACTTTCGTCTCTCTTCGATACAATCAGTCTATACTCTGTACACATAAGAATGTTCATTCCATTCGACAGATCCTGCAATTCCTCTTGACCTTCACTGAGCACGGCAATGACAAAAGCGAATCTTACACAGATATCTCTTCACCTTGAATTTGAATTCCACTCTTGAACCTTCACTTCGTTTCCATCCTTGCTTCTACGATGTACAGACTGAACAGTAGTGGCGCGAAGGAATACATTCCTGTGCTACCCCCTTTTCAATTCGAACACTTCGTTCTTGGTATTATTATCATCGAACTATTAATTTTACCACATTTGCTTTAATTTCCGTGAAGGCTGTTTTGACTTTTCTAAGTTAGACCTTCAGACAATTATATCTTTTCCGATTTCTTCACATTTTCCATGCAGTCATTTCCCCATACCTTCCCTGCACTTCCTATTTATTTCATTCCTAAGTGACTTGCATTACCGTGATCTTGAACTTCCATGAACATTTTAGTACTTCCTTCTTTCATAAATTAATTTTAGCCCTAATGCCTGAAAAAAGTTTCACAAATACACTACTGGACATTAAAATTCCTACACCACGAAGATGAAGTGCTACAGACGCGAAATTTAACCGATAGGAAGAAGATGCTGTGATATGCAAATTATTAGCTTTTCAGAGCATTCACACAAGGTTGGCGCTGGTGGCGACACCACAACTTGCTGATATGAGGAAAGTTTCGAACCGATTTCTCACACACAAACAGCAATTGACCGGTGTTGCCTGGTGAAACGTTGTTGTGATGCCTCGTGTAAGGGGGAGAAATGCGTACCATCATGTTTCCGACTTTGATAAAGGTCGGATTACAGCCTATCGCGATTTCGGTTTATCGTATCGCGACATTGCAGCACGCGTTGGTTGAGATCCAATGACTGTTAGCAGAATATGAAATCGGTGGGTTCAGGAGGGTAATACGGAACGCCGTGCTGGATCCCAACGACCTCGTATCACTAGCAGTCGAGATGACAGGCATCTTATCCGCATGGCTGTAACGGATCGTGCAGCCACGTCTCGATCCCTGAGTCAACAGATGGGGACGTTTGCAATACAACAACCATCTGCACGAACAGTTCGACGACGTTTGCAGCAGCATGGGATATCAGCTCGGAGACCATGGCTGCGATTACCCTTGACGCTGCTTGACAGACAGGAGCGCCTGCGATGGTGTACTCAACGACGAACCTTGGTGCACGAATGGCAAAACGTCATTTTTTCGGATGAATCCAGATTCTGTATACAGCATGATGATGGTCGCATCCATGTTTGGCGACATCACAGTGAATGCACATTGGAAGCGTGTATTCGTCATCGCCATACTGGCTTATCACCCTGTGTGATGTGGTTACACGTCTCGGTCACCTCTTGTTCGCATGACGGCACTTTGAACAGTGGACGTTATATTTCAGATGTGTTATGACCCTGCAAAACCCTACATTTCAGCAGGATAACGCACGAGCGCATCTTGCCGGTCCTGTACGGGCCTTTCTGGATACAGAAAATGTTCATCTGCTGCCCTGGCCAGCGCATTCTCCAAATCTCTCACCAACTGAAAACGTCTGGTCAATGGTGGCCGGGCAACTGGCTCGTCACAATACGCCAGTCACTACTCTTGATGAACAGTGGTATCGTGTTGAAGCTGCATGGGCAGCTGTACCTGTACACGCCATCCAAACTCTGTTTGATTCAATGCCCAGGCCGTTATTACGGCCAGAGGTGGTTGTTGTGCGTACTGATTTCTCAGGATCTACGCACCGAAATTGCGTGAACATGTAATCACATGTGAGTTCTAGTATAATATATTTGTCCAATGAATACCCGTTTATTATCTGCATTTCTTCATGGTGCAGCAATTTTAATGGCCAGTAGTGTACCAGTTCGGAACTCTGAAAGATTTTATAGTGTTGCTAACATTGGCAATTTACTTTAAGTGTTCAGAAACGTAAACCTGTGCACTTCACAGGACCGACGCTGGGTCGAGCATTGACCGAGATCGCAATGCGGCTGCTGGGCGCCCGCTGCACCAGCACTGGCTGGTCATTTCAGAAGGCGGGCGCAGTGCTAATCTCGGCCAGGCCGGAGTGCATTCGCGCGGTGTCCCCTGCAGAGCGGACAGAACGCGGAACCGGCCCAACTAGTTTCTGGGCGGCCGATACGAGTCCCACCAGAGATTGCCGAACACACAGTCCGGCTCGCCCGACGCAGGCAATCTAACTTGGCCGCCAGTTGGGAGCGCCACTTGCCAGCCCCCACTCGCTGGCGTCAGTAATTGCGCGGGTAGCCAGATACCGACTGCTGGCGCGCCGCACTAGTGACAGGTCCTCGATAATCCGACAAGCACACCACCCTCCTTTCGCCTAACACTCTGAGGGGCAGCGACGCCAGTACTGCGAGTACCACAGATCACCTCTGCAGACACTGAGACAGAAGAAGAAATGGGAATCGACATAGAAGACACAGGGAATCCAGTACTATGGCTATGCAAGACTTGCGACCTACGAGAGGCGTTCAATAAATAATGCAACTTATTTCTTTCTGAAAGCAGATTGGTTTTGCGCGGAGTTCCAATAAATCATATTATCCCTCCCCCCACCCCCCCTCTCTTCTGACTAAAAAACATTATTTTGCAATACAATCTCCGTTCAATGCGACGACCTCACACCACCTTACTGATAGGGTCTGTGTGTTCTCGTGGTACCACTCTAGCGGTCGACGTCCGAGCCAACGTTTTGCTCCATCAGTAACCTCCCCATAATCCATGTACTGCTTCTTCATTGGGTCAAGCGGATGGAAGTCAGAAGGTGAGGTATCCGGGCAGTAGAGTGGATGAGGAGATACAGTAAAGTAAAGTTTAGTGAGCTCCTCTCTGGTGAGGTCCTGCGTTGTCATCCAGAAGGAGAAGTTCGTTTTCATTTTTGTGGGGACACGCTGAAGTGATTTCTTCAATTTCCTGACTGTAGTATAATACGCTTGAGACATGATCGTTGCACTATGAAAGAGAACAATAAGCAGAAACACCCCTTAAGGCTTCCAGAAGAGCGTCGCCATCTACATCTAGATCCATACTCCGCAGTCCGCAGCTCGTGGCCTTGCGGTAGCGTTCTCGCTTCCCACGCCCAGGTTCCCGGGTTCGATTCCCAGCGGGGTAAGGGATTTTCTCTGCCTCGTGATGACTGGTTGTTGTGTGCTGTCCTTAGGTTTGTTAGGTTTAAGTAGTTCTAAGTTCTAGGGGACTGATGACCATAGATGTTAAGTCCCATAGTGCTCAGAGCCATTTGAACCATTTGAACCATACTCCGCAAGCCACCTGACGGTGTTCAAATCGTTGAAATGGTTTTGAGCAATATGGGACTTAACAGCTGAGGTCATCAGTCCCCTAGAACATAGAACTACTTACACCTAACTAACCTAAGGACATCAAACACATCCATCCCTGAGGCAGGATTCGAACCTGCGACCGTAGCAGTCGGGCGGTTCCGGACTGAAGCGCCTAGAACCGCTCGTCCATCGCGGCCGGCACCTAACGGTGTGTGGCGGAGGGTACCTTGAGTACCTCTATCGGTTCTCTCTTCTATTCCAGTCTCGTATTCATTAATTAAAACTTCCGGGCTGAATTGCCGTGGTCCATATATAAAACTTCATCTCCTTCCTGACGTTTCGTTGCCTACTGCGGGCATTATCTTCTGATGTGAGTCGGCGACTGGCTGCTAGGCGCTGGTGGTCCCGCTTATATAGAGCCCTTAGATGGTGCCACCACTCGTCACGTGCTTTCGTCTTTAAAACTATCTCTGGCTAGAGCCATCTCTTTCGATTACAGGTGATCGATTGTCACTTCTTTGGTACAAAGTCGACCGCCATATCTTGTCCAGTTTTAATCCTCCTTCTTTTCTATTGAAATTCAGCCCGGAAGTTTTAATTATTGAAGACGCCGGCCGTTAAAGCTTACATGTTATGACCAGTCTCGTATTGTTCGTGGAAAGAAAGATAGTCGGTATACCTCTGTGTGGGCTCTAACCTCTCTGATTTATCCTCATGGTCTCTTCCCGAGATATACGTAGGAGGTATGTTCTCGAAACTTAAGCAGAAGCCCGTACCGAGCTACTCAGCGTCTCAAGAGAATTTTACTCGCTGAGGATGCGGTTTCGGAGGGCTGGCGTGGCGCCACTCCATACATTGCCGTTTAGTATACGATAAGAAGTGATGAACCCATGTTTCATCGCCTGAGACGATGTTCGACAAAAAAATTATGACAATAAGTCTCGTATCTCGCAAGCAACTCCGCACAGATGGTCATTCGTTGGCCTTTATGATCTTCTGTTAGGGAGCGAGGAAGCCAAATGTTCACACCTTTTAGTATCCCAACTGGTGAACGAGGTAGTCGCCATTACCAACAGAGACGTCCAGTTGTGCAGCGAGATGGTTGATTGTGATCCTCCGGAGACTGTCCGCACGTTACAACGCTGAAGCAGTCACAACTGTTTGCGGACAGCTGGGACGTGGGAGATCGGACAGGCTTGCTTGCGCGACTTTGTTGCGATGATGACAGATGCCTCGCCCAACGCTTCACCATGCTTTTGTTCACTGCCAGGTCCCCTCAGACTTTCTGCGAGAGCCTATGAATTTCCGATATGCTGTGGTTTTAACGCCAAAAGGAACTCAATGGCAGTTCTCTGCTTGGAACGCACCTCCGTAACAACCGTCATTTGGAAGGCTACGTATTTCACCGCCCTCTGTCGAAAATTTATGAAACTTTACGGGGTGAAGCGGGAATATTCAACTTTGTCTTCCAAAAAATTCAGGAGTTTATTGAACTGAAAATGACTATGAAAAAGTATGTAGCATTACTTATTGAACTCCCCTCGGAATACACCGTAAGGCGAGGATAACATTGCTTATTAATTTTTATAGTAGTAACGAGAGGTACATCCGTGGTCGAACCCGACGAGATTGCCGAGCAATGACAAGCTCTGCTCCCGGGATGGGGAGGTGCGCCGGCGCCGTATCGGTTCGCCCAACCGATTAACGACGAGAATCGGTTTGCCGGTCAGACTGGACATAGTTTTTAGGCAGTTTTCCACATCCCAGTGTGTGAATAGCAGGTTGGTTTGCAAGTATAGCCACAGTAAAGAGATTGGCAAGCATTTAGAAAGTTATGCTCACTTCCAAACGAATAAAGCTGGAGTACAGCTATTCTGTCCCAGATGGTAACAGGGTGGCGGCAAGAAGAGCATCCAGCCACCCCTTAAACCAATCGTGTCAAGTCGTTTCATAACCGTAATGATCCTGTGCCGATGTGGGACAAAGCCACATGAAAAAGAAAGTCCTGGAAGTTCATAATGGGAATTTCTGAGCACCCTTTTTCAGGAGAAGGGCACATTAGTGGACATATATTTCACTTAGAGGATTGCTGCGTTAACATATTTGAATGCTATCAGCAATACAGACCATAAAACATAAAAAAAGATCTGCTCCTACTGCTTGTAAAGGTCCAATGGATATCGACCAGTCACCATGTCGTCCTGTGCTTTGCAGCGTCATGCGGAGCTGAAGAGATGACTCGCATATTGCTGCTACGTTGCGGGTTGGTGGCTTTGCAGTCGATCTCGGAAACACCATTCACTTTCCTGGTTATAAAGGATGAAACACGTATGCAACGATGGCGAGCCATGACAATCTCTGACCAGAGAGTAGTAGCGCGTTCGAGATGATTCAGTTGCGAGAGAGCAGTTGCATGTAGGGAGTCGGCAGTTGTACGTAGCAGTCTGTCGGCAGTAGTAGTCTTGTACAGTTGCGGGTAGAGTCACGAGTGGGACGCAGTCCGCGGGCGTCGACATGGGTCTCTGGTCAAGATGCTAAATGAGGTATATTGTTAAACAAGGTAATGAAGCTGCATTGCGCACATCAGATAATGCAATGTATATTTATTGTAATTAATTTTCAAGAAGTGCCCCAATAATAATTTTGTTTTCAAAGCATTTTTAACAGAAGAGCTATTTAATTGAAAAAAAATATATATTTCCTTTCCATTTCCTTAAACAAAAGTTTCAGTTAAATTCAAAGAATATGTGCGATGCATTTCCTCCAAGCTATGGCGAAGAATAAGAGCAGAATTTAGACATGCAGTTTTACTGAGGTAAGAATTCGGATTATTGCACAGGGCCAAAAGATCGACATTTCGGTCTATTTGCGTTTTCATTGTCACTGAGATTTCATTATCATTGAATTATCTTACATTTTGTGGGGAACTGACTTTGCAACATTTTGTATGTCTTTCATTATTTTTGTAGGGGGCTAACATTTGGGTCAGATTGCGATTCTTATATTTAATTGTCATTATCAATAGATTTCATTGCGGGAAGGTTACACTTGGCTCCCATTTATTATTTTTTATTTAAATATTTCTGTGGGGACGATATTGCTTCGTGGCTCCATTTTTTATTAACTTTGTTAGTCATACATAATTTTCGGTGGGGAGGTTACAAGGAATCCATAATAAAGGGTCTATTTTCCACCGACACTTTTACTCTAAAAAAAAAAATATCTGCACCCCTTGAGGCACTGGCCCTTAACTACGCCTATCCCAGCAGATCTACCAAAAACTAAGAAAGAAGTAAAGGAAAGAAGGGACAGAGTAACAAATGTGTGACAGAGAATTTTGTTTCTTTTTTCCCCTCCCGGATTTGAGGAGTGAATTCCACGAAAGTTGCCCGTAGCCAAGGAAAAATTCGTGCACGTCTTCTCGGGATCGTAGGCCCAGTATCAAAAAATCAACAATAGTGCATCAAATCAACTGCTTATTGCAGGGACATACCAACTGCACGGTGGTTCGTAGAAAGTGCTCCAAAGGGAGTTGGAAAAGTACTGCATGTGTTTCAGATTACGGACTATGGGGCAATGTCGTTTGTTTGCGTGAGGTGCGCCCAAAATTCGGAAATACGCTTCTCGCCAGTGGGAAAAAGTATCGAATTGCAAGTCACACAGCGAATCTTCGTCTGCGGGTAGCACACGTCATTCGGGTACAATATCATTTGGGTTGTTATTCTGCCAGGAGTAGCACATCTGAGGAATACCAGAATTTGCTGCATCAGACGTCTACTGCCGGGCCACTAACGAAGCTGTGAGCGTCCGTGTTCGTCACACCGCACGTGACGCTAAACGGGGAGCCGATGAGGTGAACTTCCTGGAGACGAGGAAAATTCGGTTGTTTCCCGTTGACGGTGACATACGACACTGAGGATGCAGCAGTGTAAAGCAAAGGGACACTCTCCGCTCGTCATATATTGCGCCACGTCTTCTGGTACGTGTACTTTTGTTGTATCAAACTGACGGCGCTGGCTAATTGCATCTCAGTGTAGATCACCTTCGTAGACAAAAAGCGCATGTGTGGCAAAGAGGCAGAAACAGCTCTGCTCCAGAAAAGAAGAGCCCGATGTGATAGAAGAGCTTTGGTATGTCCAACATCATGGCTGGAGGAGCCAACGAGAACGGGGCGTATGCATCAATTACACTCATGCTCATAAATTAAGGATAATTGCACAATGTGGTGCCACACAAAGAGGTACTACACAAAACTGGCACTAATAGCATAGGCACCTAGGGAACACACACGACACAGATCTGTAAGTCAACGGTATTGTTGATAAGTTGAGAAAACCAGCACGAAACGCATGCGCTACAAAACGCCACTGCTTCCTGCGCTTGTGCCCCGAAATCAATACGGGATATGATCACCATGCATACGTACACAGGCCCCATAACGGGTTGGCAAACTCTGGATCAGGTGGTCGAGCAGCTGCTGGGGTATAGCATCCCATTCTTGCACCATGGCCTGTCGGAGCTCCTGAAGTGTCCTGGGGGTTTGAAGACGTTGTTGTTAGTTGTAAATCAGGCATTGGAGAAGTATGTGCCGAAAAAGTGGGTTACGGACGGTAAAGACCCACCGTGGTTTAACAGCGCAATTCGGAGATTGCTCAGGAAGCAAAGACAGTTGCACTCGCGGTACAAGAAAGATCGGGAGAACGAGGACAGGCAAAAGTTTGTAGAGATTCGTGCTGCTGTAAAAATGCGCGAAGCATACAACCATTTCCACCATCATGCCTTAGCAAAAGAACTTGCTGAAATCCCAAGGAAATTAAGGAATTACGTAAAATCGGTAAGCGGGTCGAAGGCTTCCATCCAATCACTCACTTCTCAGTCTGGCCTGGCAACGAAAGACAGCAAAACGAAAGCTGAAATTTTATATTTAGCATTTGAGAAATCTTGCACGCACGAGGATCGTACAAACATACCGCCGTTTGAGTCTCGTACAGATTCCCCTATGGAGGACATACTGATAGACATCCCTGGGGTTGTGAAGCAGCTGAATGGGTTGAAAATAAATACATCGCCAGGTTCTGATGGGATTCCAATTCGGTTTTACAGAGAGTACTCTACTGCATTGGCTCCTTACTTAGCTTGCATTTATCGCGAATCTCTTGCCCAAAGTAAAGTACCGAGTGATTGGAGAAAAGCGCAGGTGACACCTGTATATAAGAAGGGTAGAAGGACGGATCCTCAAAATTACAGACCAATATCCTTAACATCGGTTTGTTGCAGGATTCTCGAACATATTCTCAGTCCGAATATAATGAATTTCCTTGAGACAGAGAAGTTGCTGTCCATGCATCAGCACGGCTTTAGAAAGAATCACTCCTGCGAAACGCAACTCGCCCTTTTTTCACACGATACCTTACGAACCATGGATGAAGGGTATCTGACGGATGCCATATTTCTTGACTTCCGGAAAGCGTTTAACTCGGTTCCCCACTGCAGACTCCTAAGTAAGGTACGAGCATATGGGACTGGTTGCCAAATATGTGAGTGGCTTGAAGACTTCTTAAGTAATAGAACCCAGTACATTGTCCTCGATGGTGAGTGTTCATCGGTGGTGAGGGTATCATCTGGAGTGCCCCAGGGAAGTGTGGTAGGTCCGCTGTTGTTTTCTATCTACATAAATGATCTTTTTGATAGCGTGGACAGCAATGTGCAGCTGTTTGCTGATGATGCTGTGGTGTACGGGAAGGTGTCGTCTTTGAGTGACTGTAGGAGGATACAAGATAATTTGGACAGGATTTGTGATTGGTGTAATGAATTGCAGCTAACTCTAAATATAGATAAATGTAAATTAATGCAGATGAATAGGAAAAAGAATCCCGTAATGTCTGAATACTCCATTAGTAGTGTAGCGCTTGACACAGTCACATCGGATAAATATTTGGGCGTAACATTGCAGAGTGATGTGAAGTGGGACAAGCATGTAATGGCAGTTGTAGGGAAGAGCGGATAGTCGTCTTTCATTCAAGAGCGGTTCATTGGTAGAATTTTGGGAAGATGTGGTTCATCTGTAAAGGAGACCGCTTATAAAACACTAATACGTCCTGTTCTTGAGTACTGCTCGAGCGTTTGGGATCCCTATCAGGTCGGATTGAGGGAGGAAATAGAAGCAGTTCAGAGGCGGGCTACTAGATTTGTTACTGGTAGGTTTGATCATCACGCGAGTGTTACAGAAATGCTTCAGGAACTCGGGTGGGAGTCTTTGGAAGAAAGGAGGCGTTCTTTTCGTGAATCGTTACTGAGGAAATTTAGAGAACCAGCATTTGAGACTGACTGCAGTACAATTTTACTGCTGCCAACTTGTATTTCGCGGAAACACCACAAAGATAAGATAAGAGAGATTAGGGCTCGTACAGAGGCATATAGGCAGTCATTTTTCCCTCTTTCTGTTTTGCAGTGGAACAGGAAGAGAAGATGCTAGTTGTGGTACGAGGTACCCTCCGTCACGCACCGTATGGTGGTCTGCGGAGTATGTATGTAGATGTAGTTCTACGTTCTACGGGACTGATGACCTCAGATGTTAAGTCCCCTAGTGCTCAGAGCCATTTTTTGTAGTAAGCTGATAAGGTACATCGGACAACGCCGCTACACTGACGAAAAATCCCGAGCTCTGTTTAGAACATCGTAAAGACCCACATCCCTAAGAGCCAGAGGATGGGTGAGGCAATCATAGAGGACTTTGAAGATCATGGCCTGGATAACAAAGGAAACCACCGCAGCTAACATGCAGCGAGGCAAGAAGGCTGGAAGAGTTTGTGTCACGTGAGGGTTCCAAGAAGCACCTAGGTCAGGGCCGGCCAAACGCTGCACAGTGTGCAGACGTGCGGAAGTGCTGCACATGTGCGCACGTGTGCGACAGCGAGCGACAGCGACATCTGTTATTAGACATGTGTCCTAAAGGAACGGCGGCGGCTCCACTTCCCTGTTTATGTGGTACAAGCAAGAGTGCAACAGACCCAGTCTCGTTTACCCCTGGTAACCGTAACCTTAACGGAGAATTACTGAGAAATGGCAGGTTCAAAAATGGTTCAAATGGCTCTGAGCACTATTGGACTTAACAGCTGTGGTCATCAGTCCCCTAGAACTTAGAACTACTTAAACCTAACTGACCTAAGGACATCACACACATCCATGCCCGAGGCAGGAGTCGAACCTGCGACCGTAGCAGTCGCGCGGTTCCGGACTGCGCGCCTAGAACCGCGAGACCACCGCGGCCGGCAAATGGCAGGTACTGTAAAAAAAGCAAAGGACGGGAGATCTATGTTCTCAGTCGTTTAAAAATGACTGGGAACTGCAATTCTTTTTTGTAGCCGTTGGTGAGAACTCACAGTGTTTGCTATGCCGCCGAATAATAGGTTGCAAGCGTAAGTTTTCAATTGAAAGACACTACAATACATATCACAAAGACGAGTGTAGTGTACTCAGTAGTGAAGAATGGCAAGCAAAATATTGAAAGACACTACAATACATATCACAAAGACGAGTGTAGTGTACTCAGTAGTGAAGAATGGCAAGCAAAATAAAATGTCCTTAAGAAAATGGATGAGACACATCAACTCGATTATCATTTCTCATGACCAGTGATAAACGTGTTTGGATTTATTCCTTTCATAATTAAAATTTATTGTTTACTAACTGTGCATTAGTGCCTCATTTCTGCTCCAAGTTACGTTATTATCAGGAAAGGTGGTCATTAAACCGATTGTTCCAATGAATAATTACATTTAGGTTTTTTTTTTTTTTTTAAGTGTGAAGGGCTACGCTCAGCTGAAGTCGATAATACGTAACATTCATCTAATTGTCGGTTATTATGCAGATTTCAGACGGAGCTGATGAAAGACGTAGCAATAATGGTATTGAAATAACAGGTGATCATCGAGAGGTCTGCGGTTATCATTCTGTTCAGAGGTTCAAATGGTTCAAATGGCTCTGAGCACTATGGGACTTAACTTCTGAGGTCATCAGTCCCCTAGCACTTAGAACTATTTAAACCTAGCTAACCTAAGGACATCACACACATCCATGCCCGAGGCAGGATTCGAACCTGCGACCGTAGCAGTCGCGCGGTTCCGGACTCAGCGCCTGAATCGCTAGACCACCGCGGCCGGCCCTGTTCAGAGGTCAGTGAGACAGAAATTATGTGGGTGTAACTGAGGGCACCGAGAATTAGTTATAGGAAACCTTGCATTTGTTTAATGTTATTTGAAATCATGAATAAGGTTCGTTGCAAGGCGCTAAGTGCTCTCTTTCTTAAATACTAGATCAAAAATATTACTCGTATTTACGTGCCGTCCGTCAAGCTGCCTTAATAAAAACCCACGGTTGTTAACTGTATTACTTGTCTTACTGGGTTAAACTGTTAACATAAATGTAGACGTCTCAATGAGTAGACTGTGACAGTATTTTAAATGTTTAATACGCGATATACATTCCCATGGTTGGCTTGCAAGCTGTGGAAAGAGCACTAGAATGCGCCGGTATAGAGTACCCCAGCAAGTGGATAAAGCGACATCTGTGGGTAGAAACATGCACTACATGAACGCTGACGGTTGCGGCGTGCACGCTGTGACCCGGAAGTTGCACATGTGCAGGAGCACCGCACGCGTATGCCGTCCGGAGTGGCCGAGCGGTTCTGGGCCCTACAGTCTGGAACCGCGCGAGCTCTACGGTCGCAGGTTCGAATCCTGCCTTGGGCATGGATGTGTGTGATGTCCTTAGGTTAGCTAGGTTTAAGTAGTTCTAAGTGCTAGGGGACTGATGACCTCAGAAGTTAAGTCTCATAGTGCTCAGAGCCATTTGAACCATTTTGAACAGCACGCGTGCAGAATTTCTGGCCGGCCCTGACCTAGGTGTTGACATAGCGGATACGTTGAAGAAGGTCATGGGACCAAGTCGATGTTGAACGAGTGCAGACCTGATGCGTTGCAGCAACCGTCTGTAGTTGATGCCCGCAGAGAGCCGCAAGTCAGTAGTAAAATTGACGCCAAGGCAGCTTAAGGTATCGGTCACGTAGCGATACACATAGCTTGCGTTTTAAGTACGTTGATGGAAGAGTCCGACTCCTCGCCGTAGATCACCATCTACTCAAGCGCCGCTCGGGTTTCGTCTGCACTTTGACCACTCAACTACGAGTGCGGACTGCTTTGACCGCAACGGGACATAATTACCACATTCAGACGCTCCCTTTCGGCTTTGTGGTGCAGCATACTTCCTCAGACAAAAGTGCAGCCAGTAGGAGTCCAGTGGGAAGCCCTTCACACAAAGAACTGATAGTGGCCGCAGCGGAAGCCGCGTCCTCTCTGAAACGCACTTCCACAGGCCTGTCACGCTTCCTTCCTAAGCCTTGTCCGTTCCTATCTTCCGTTTCCTGCAGAGAGAATGTACGAAAGGGCGCGGAGTGAGATGCGAAGAGGAAACGTTAAAAAAAAAAGGCATTTCTGTCGTCTCGCTTTTAATGGAAATCTGACGGTCAGATAAAGAGTGAAATATGTGAGTGTGTGAGAGCGTATGTGTGTGTGTGTGTGTGTGTGTGTGTGTGTAGGTATATTCATAACTTTTCCCGATTGTGCGCGCCGCGGCCGCGCATTGTGTGGTTCGGCGCTGTTGTTTTAGTACCCACGTCGGCGGCGCGCAGCACCACCCTCCGCCACCCACCGCCGCCGCCGAGTGTCGCCCCACTCCATTGTCCGCCCTGCTCTGCCAGCCAGCGTGGCGACCGACCGCGACGCTTTGTCCCGTTTTAATTAACGGGACGAGACGCACCGCCCTTACATTAGTCATTTCGGAATGCAAAATAGACAGCGCGACCTGGTGCGGTCCGCGGGACCGTCCCCGCCACCGCCCCCATTCCTTCCTTTATTAATCCACTACTCTTTTACATTTCTGCGGCTCTAGCGCGGAGGAGGAAGTCGTGCTTTTCAGAGGTGAAACTCCAAGTGGTTCGTTTCGTCCTTAATTTCACTAGCTTTCTCTCCCCGTGTGGACCGCCAAGAAATCCGTTTGTTTTCGCACATTGAGCACTCTCTTGCGACTTTCTATACTCACAGATTCGTTGTTGAAAAGGTCAAGGTCACCGAGCTGCAGCTAGAGCTAGGGGAATCAGCGGGCTTACATGATATCTCCGTTCGCAGCCTCACTGTGGCATTGTGCACATTGCTGTTGTTGGCTTCTCGATACCTACGCAAACAAAAAGTACAGAAATTTGTCTTTGTGTCGAGTCGATAATTAACCTCCTTAAACTGTGTTTATCCGTGGACGTACTGTTCGGAAATCAGCTGTAATAATAATAAGAAAATACAGTTCCAAATATCCGATTACTTTACAAATGAGCTGCTGTGTTAAATATTTGACATAAACCAAGTAAAAACTTTGCTGTTGACTATGCAAATCCATAACTATATTTTCTTAGTTTCGGTTTGCTTACCCATAGATTAATGACATTGTCAGACTGAAAACGGTATGGGCTGGCTGGCTGTTTTGGGGAAGGAGACCAGACAGCGAGGTCATCGGTCTCATCGGATTAGGGAAGGACAGGGAAGGAAGTCGGCCGTGCCCTTTGAAAGGAACCATCGCGGCATTTGCCTGGAGCGATTCAGGGAAATCACGGAAAACCTAAATCGGGATGGCCGGACGCGGGATTGAACCGTCGTCCTCCCGAATGCGAGTCCAGTGTCTAACCACTGCGCCACCTCGCTCGGTAAAACGGTATGGGATTATGGTTATTTTGCGCTTCCTGAAGAAAAGCTCCTCCTAATTAACTGCAGTTAAATCTCTACCTGAGGAAGTACACTACATTCCGCGTCCTTTCGATTCATATCTCTCTCTTGCATAACCAAGAACGTGCATTTGCTGACGATGGCGACAAATGCTGTGAATATTGCAACAGTAACGTAATCGCAAAGAAATACATTTTTTTGTTATACTTGCATTCTTACATAAAAGGATGGAGTGAGGTTTTGGGGATCCAGCCCATTCCATGTAAGCTGATGGGTTGCCAATTGGGAATTAGTAGTGGAGTATTTCGTCCAGCAGAAGCCTCACCAAAAACTCCCTTTGCTTGCAAGAAATGAAGTAAATTTATTTTGACTTATGCATTTGTTTGAAAGTAAGTTGACTCCAATTTCTCCATCTCCAAAACCCTTTGCATCTTACTGAAAATCTTAATTTCACCAAAATGAAAGAGCTTTAAATTTTGTGTCAAATGACATATTTAAATGTCAAAATTTGGTGCAGCCGTTTGGACCCAATCAATTCTTAAAGTTTGTTCATTTTTATCAACTCGGCTGAAGCTACTCCAAATGAAAAATGTCAAGTTATCAAAGTTACAAAAGCATATATTTCTTCAGTTTTAGGCTCCATTAAGCGTTCAGACACTTGGAAGTCAAACTAATTTGATTTAGTTTTTTCTGGAAATCAATGTTTTTCAACGAAATAAAACTTCCAAAATGAGTACCAACAGGAGAACCTATAGATCTTTCCGACGGACATGCCTTAAACAGCCGAGGCTGCCTGACCCTTTTTCTTTATTATTGTTTCCAGTGTTAGCCACGTCCATTGTTCTTCTGTTACTCGACAGATGTGCTCAAAATTGCCTTTTTTTTTTTTTTTTTACGAAACTTTCGTTGTGCGTTCACTGCATTACAATTGAGTGGTCCGTATTGTAAGGTAGTGTGTTTTATATGTGACGGCAGTTTGGCAGATGGTGAAACAGAAGGGACTGGAAACACTAGTGCAATCCAGTAAGGATAGGAAAATCGTAGGGACATCGAAAGTTATTGACTGGTACGGCTTAAGCGGAAGTGCACAGTGCTTGCCAGATGTTCAGTGATCCAAAACTAGTGAGATCGTCTTTGGTAAGAGGCCCTGCACCGTCAATGTCGAATCTTCGATCATCCAAGAAGATATTTGATTTTAGTAAACACTGCTTTTATTGCGGTGAGGAAACTGATGCTAATTGCGAGAAACTTAGTAGACTTCCCTATTCGAAATGAAATATAATGTGATGAAACGTGAATTAAGAGATACTGTCGAATGGCTGGGAGGCAGATGTAAGGACCAAAATAACCCGACTCTTCTCGAAGTATGGTGAAGAAATAATGACTATTGACGGACATAAAAGGAGCACAGTAGCGCGTTTCAAAAGTACAGGCTGTAAGATACTATCTAGTAGTTTCTTTATCAGCAAGCTATTAGATTCACGAGAAAAGAGTCTGAGAATTGTACGACTTGCTGCAGTTATAGTTCGTGAGGACATCTGTACACAGGTCTATGATACATTGCAATACCCTCCCCTCCCCCCCCCCCCCCATGATAATATTTTGTCAGATGTCCAATTAGTGATCCCTGAATCATTGCTTCATTCCTTTGAATCGTTGATTTTGAAAAGTAAACGAGGATCTCTAGATAAATCCCAAAAAAATTATGTTTCTTTGACACATGCAGTGATTTCTGGAGTAAGACGCTGGTCATTTCTATCTTCACTATTTATTGGGCTCAGTACATTCACGTACAAAACATTCAGATCAAAACTTATTCTCTACGCTCTTACTCCACTTGGATTTGCAGCCTCAACTGCACGACCTGTGCATTCTGACGTAAACAGTGAAGGATTTTTCATCCAGTTCATCTCTGGTAATGCAGATTTTAGCATCTGCACTATTGACGAATTGAATACTTTCCAATCGTTGGGATGAATCATGGCCATCACTCCCTATATAGTTACGGAGTCTGACAGAAGCATTGATCGGGAAAGAAGACGCTGAACTTCTGAAATTTTGTCTTAATTTGGTGTACCTCAGCTGGTCGGCTATCAAAAAACAAATGATGTTGGCTTAAACAGTCTTATTACAAGGATTGCCCAGAAAATAATGACTGTTTTTTTTTCTTGCTCAGGTGTAAACAGTGCTACTAATGCGAAACGTTACGTCTGCATTATTTTAAGTCCCCTGAGCGAGCGCACCAGGTTTCCGTCACTTCAGACAGATAGCGTAACTGCAGGACAGTTTCAAAATAGTGTCTGTAGGTGATGTACGTTACAAGTAACGTGCCGTCTTTGAATTTCGCATTGCAGTGAAAGAAACTGTAGGGAATATTCACTGTCGTCTATGGAGCATCTGCTGTCGACAGAAGTACCGTTAGTCGCTGGGCATTGCAATAAAGATACAGGAGGAGGAGATTAGTATTTAACGTCCCGTCGACAACTAGGTCATGATGGAGATGGAGCACAAGCTCGGATTAGGGAAGCATGGAGCGGTAAATCGGCCGTGCCCTTTCGAAGGAACCAACCCGCCATTGCCTTAATCGATTTAACAAAATCACGGAAAACCTAAATCAGGATGACCGGACGCAGGTTTGTACCATCGTCCTCGCCAGTGCGAGTTCTGTGCGCTAACGATAGCGCAACCTCGCTCCATAACCCAAACGAAATGCATTATTTCCGACACGACACGACACGACAGAGACTGCAGGGTTCCTTATATAGAAATACTCAGAAGGTATCCCTGAGCAACCTCTCTAAGATTTTCGGTGTAGTTCTGGTTGAGTGCGTAAAAGTAGGATCTGCTTTTGGCACACTGTATGTCGGCCATATTGGTTCAAATTTGTACCTCTGTTAAATGATATAGGTAAACAGTGTATAACACTTCTACAGTAATACCAAGAGTTTTTGACTTTTGTGAATACTGTTTTCGTGTTACACAAATACAAGACCAGTTTTTAAATCACATTAATTTTCGATGAAAGTCTATAGACAAATTGGGTTTTCAGTATAATTTCGACCAATGGGTCAAATGTCTCTGAGCACTATGGGACTTAACATCTGAGGTCATCAGTCCCCTAGAACTTAGAACTACTTAAACCTAACTAACGTAAGGACATCACATCCATCCATGTCCGAGGCAGGATTCGAACCTACGACCGTAGCGGTCGTGCGGTTCCAAACTGAAACGCCTAGAGCCGCTCGGCCACAGCGGCCGGCTTTCGACCAATATTAAGGCGATTATCATAGTGAACAACCAAGTTTCTATTTCGTTTCTCATAAAAATCTAATGCCTTACTTGCTACCCAGTGTTGAAAAGCCACTTCCATGTCATCATCGAGCTGCGCACACATTAAATGTCTTCATAAAGAAACTCATTACGTAACGACGAAATCGTAATGATTTTTCTGTCACTTTTTGTGCTGTGTCTTGAGTGATTACAGACTGTCACCTGCTTCGTACTTCATCATTAATATTAATACACTTACACGCTCTAATCCATTTTCGTACCATATTATCGCTCATTATAAACTCACCCGCTGGCTTTCACGTTTTATACCGGGCGACTTCAAGCATTTAATACCTGTGGAATTTTTTGGTTAACTGAGGCTGTGTCAATAAGCACGAACGAAAGTAAACAAAGTGCTTCCGACATGGTGGCTGTGAGTAAATATAAGGAGCATGTACTCAGTGCGCATGCGCGGAAAACCGGCCGCAGCGCTGCAGTGGCCATATTTAAAACCGGTATTTAGTTTTAAAACATACGCGTCGTACGGAGAATGTGATCCTTGGTGACTATTGCCACTGGGAAACATAGAAAGGCCGGCCGAAGTGGCCGTGCGGTTCTAGGCGCTGCAGTCTCGATCCGCGAGACCACTACGGTCGCAGGTTCGAATCCTGCCTCGGGTATGGATGTGTGTGATGTCCTTAGGTTAGTTAGGTTTAAGTAGTTCTAAGTTCTAGGGGACTAATGACCTCAGAAGTTGAGTCCCATAGTGCTCAGAGCCATTTGAACCATTTGAACATAGAATTGTGACGTGCATTGCAGTAACTTACAGTCTGGATACAAAGAGTTCACGTGTTTACACGCCAAAGCCGAACAGCAGACACGAACTGCGGTGGTACGGTCAAGAAGCGAAGTTACGGCTCGCAATAAGGGAGGACACAAGTTGACGCGTTCGTGTGGGTGAGACTCGTCTGTGACAGATGGGGCGGAACGAATTGCTATTGGCAAAGTTTCCAAGGAGAAAGCGACTGCCAGGCGGGAGAAGCGACTGTCGGGAGTTCCGTCTTCCGGAGAAGACGGCTCGAGCGACCAAGTCACAGCTCCCAGTGTTCCAGCCGCTGGGGGAAACGCGAGAGACGCTGAGTAGGTGAAGCAAAATAAGTTGTATGAGGCTGGAGAAGTTACTTGTATGATTTATTTGTTAATTTTGTAAATCCATAGTCGCCTAATTAGCTGGGAGCTTTCTGTTATAATGATTTCACTAAATAAATAAAGAAGCAGGCTGAGACTGGCCTACTTAAGGGACACGAGCCGGTTCGTCCTATACTCATCCTCTTCGAGATTGTTCCATCTTTAATGGTCACTAAGGCGATTTTTATAACCCTTTGTTTCCTCCTTCCTCTACTCGTTGACATAAGTAACTCTAACAAAATGAAATAGATTTATATCTACATGTACACATTCTACAATCAACACTTAGGTTTTATCGAACCACTTTCACACAATGCTCTACTGTTTTCACTCTCAACAGCGCTTGGGAAAAAGGAACAATTTAATCTTTCCGTGTGAGCTTCCATTTCTCTTATTAAGCTGATCATTTCTCCCTTTGCAAGTGAGCATCAACAGAATATCTTCGCATTTGGAGGAGAAAGTAGATGATCGAAATTTCGTGAAAAGATCCTGCTGCAAGGACAACGCCTTCTTTCTAGTGACTGCCACCTCAACTAGCTTGTCATATCCCTGACACTCTCTCCCATATTTCACGATAATACGAAACAAGCTGTCCTTCTTTGTACTTTTTCGATATCCTCCGACAATCCTATATGATAAGGATGCAATGTTCACAATTCTGCTTTATAATATACTAGCTTCCTGCCATGGCTTTGCCCGGATAGTACTAAGTATCTATGGTCTGACGACTTGTCTATCTTAGTGATAAATTTGTTTACAGGCAAGAGTGTAGAATTATAATTAAAATTAGAGAACAACTTACGCAAATAAATCTCATTCCTTCCATACAAATTAACAAATCCAATTGCAACACCACTTATATGCGAGCTAAGGACACTTGTCCCTTGTCCAGCTGGCCGTCCGACTGGAGTGCCACTACGGCGAGGTGTGCCCAAACGCAGCAGTGTTTACGATATTACAGTGCCTGTTTTACTCTAATTGCTATGCGAAGTTCCGTTTACATGCGTGCTTGTCCAAAGGAAATTCACGTCGTATTCAGAATAACACAGGCACTGCAATATCGTATTTATCCTCTGACATAAACAATGTGTATTGTTTTTTGAGGTTCGCACCAAAATTACAAGTACACTATTGCAGAGCCTGTGTTATTCCGATTACGATGCAAAGTTCATTTCGACATGCAAGTATGTCCGGAGGTCCAGTTGGTCCATATGGCTCTAACCACTATGGGACTTAACATCTGAGGTCATCAGTCCCCTAGACTTGGAACTACTTAAACCTAACTAACCTAAGGACATCACACACATCCATTTCCGAGGCAGGATTCGAACCTGCGACTGTAGCAGCAGCGCGGTTCCGGACTGAAGTTCCGACATCAGGCAAGCGTCTTTCCAGTACAGTTTCTCACCTGTACTGAAATATACACAGTGGGTGTACGAGTACAGGTTGTACACGCATGGTTGACGACGTATGTAAGTTTGGCTCTTGTAGTGAGCGGTCCACGAATAGCCAAATATTAAGGCGACCGCTGCGATAAACGGAAATCCGGGCTCTATTCCCGGTTCGGCACAAAATTTCAGTGTCATCATTCCATTCTACAGCAGATGGTTGTCCATATCCGCAATTGTGAATATACTTAATGCCATTCAGTTTGGCGCGCTACATTTTCTGTGTGCCTTTAACATTTCCATTCGGACCCTTTAAACATTAACTCCTTACCAAAAGTCTGCTCTTATCATATAAGTATCAGATAGTTCCTGCACTGCAGGTCATTTAGAAAATCGATGGTACCTCATACCGGCCTCCCGAAAGCAGCAGTTTTTACCAGTCAGGCACTGCAGGTGGTGGCGTAACATGTGTGGACGATTCAAAGGAGTTGTGAGTAGTGGTCGAAACCGGTCGCCTTGATAAATAAATTGTGATCAAAACTGTTTTCAACAGTAAATATTTGCTCTAATAAACGTTCGGAAGACATAGGCCACAATTTTTCGATACGTGTTTGTATGGCACATGTTTGCGTACTTTATATAAATTGCAAACATAGTTATAAAAGATCTCGTGAAGTTCTTGACCACTTTACCTCAGATATTTACTTGATATTCTAATAAACATTCCGAAGGATGTAGGATGTATATTAAAAAAAAAAAATAACTATGTACAGGTCTCCCGTTAAAACCAACTGCGAGAAAGCAAATGTTGTATATAGCGCACTGTGTAAATGTGCGGTTTCATTTTATTTCCAGTTTTAACTACAATAGCACGGCATTTAAACATTAGATAATTTGTTTCTTCCATACACAGTCTTTTCCCTTATACACATTTTTATTACACAAAAACTGTACACACAACTACGTACTGTTTTGTTATTTTCCTCACAGTTGTTTTTAGTAGAAAACAGGCTTATCGGCTTATCATTAGAATCCTACCAGAGATCGAAACTTCGTAACTCTACCCGTTCACAGATTAAAAATCTCACTGAAGCTGCTATTCGAAAGGGCTGTCTGTCACACCCCGTATGCGAATTACCCACTCATTTTAAGAGATGTCAATTTTCAGTTAAGGATTCGTTGGCAATAACAATAATTAAAGCTTAATGTCAGAGACAGAGGGGAGGAGGGGAAATGCACAGCGACAGAGAGGGAGAGGGAGGGGAGAAAGGCATAGGAAGTGAGAAATGGACAGAGAGAGGAGGAGAGAGGAGGTGGAGAGAGTTAGGGGAGAGGACGAGACGTACAGCTAGAGGGATTAGGAGTTGATAGGCGGAGAGAGAGGGAGGAGGAGGTAACGGACAAAGAGAGAGGGGAGAGAATATGGGCAGAGAGACTGGGGAGAAAAAGATTACGACGCATATACGAGGGTCACTCCAAAAGAGATGCACACTATTTTTGTAAAAATACAGTTTTCGTTCTCCATGTGTGAAAGTTTTACAGGGTGTAGATACATCCTTCCCACTTGTTTTCAAACTTAGTTCAACCTGTTCCCGTGAGTGGCGCCGTCACAGCATGTCTTCAAGATGGCTGCTACAAATGACGTTCGTCAGAAGCAACGTGCTGTCATAGAATTCCTGTGCTGTGAAAACGAGACAGTGGGAAACATACACAAGAGGTGGAAAAAGGTGTATGGAGATGCTGGTGTCGATCGCAGTACAGTTAGTCGGTGGGCAAGCAGGTTACGTGATGAAAGCGGGCACGGCAATATTGAGGATTGTCCTCGCAGCGGCAGGCCTCGTACTGTACACACTCCAAACAATGTGCAGAGAGTTAACGAATTAGTGACTGCTGACAGATGCATCACAGTGAAGGAATTGTCACGCTACGTTGGGATGGAGGAAGGAAGTTTTTGCAGAATACTGAAAGTGTTGGCGTTAAAAAAGGTTTGTGCCAGGTGGGTTCCCAGGATGTTAACAGTGGCTCACAAAGAAACAAGAAAAACTGTATGCAGCGAACTTTTAGAACAGTACGAGAGTAGTGGAGATGAATTTCTTGGAAGAACTGTGACAGGTGATGAAACATGGCTCCATCATTTTTCACCAGGAACGAAGAGGCAATCAATGGAGTGGCATCATGAAAATTCACCGAAGAAAAAATATTCAAAACCACACCTTCTGGTGGAAAAGTTATGGCTACGGTGTTTTTCGATTCCGAAGGACTCTTGCTTGTGGACATCATGCCAAGTTGAACCACCATAAATTCTGATGCATATGTGACGACAATGCAGAAACTTCAAGCTCGACTGAGTCGTGTTCGACAACATCGGCAAAAGCAGGATGTCAGTCAAAAAAACCATGGAAGCGAACACAAAAGTCGGATGGACAACACTGAAACACCCGCCTTACATTCCTGACCTGGCTCCATGTGTATATCATCTCTTTTGGAAACTGAAAGACTCTATTCGTGAAACAAGGTTTGAAGATGATGACTCCCTTGTGCACGCTGCCAAACAGTGGCTCCAACAGGTTGGTCCAGAATTTTACCGTGCGGGTATACAGGCGCTGGTTCCAAGATGGCGTAAGGCAGTTGAGAGGGATGGAAATTATGAGGAGAAATGAAAATATTGTTCCTAAAGGCTGTATCTACACACCGCAAAAGTTTTAAACATGTAGAATAAAAGATGGATTTTAAAAAAATACTGTGCGTTTCTTTTGGGGTGACCTCGTACAGTTGCAGTATATATTTCACAAATGCGAAGCATTGCCGTATACGCTAATAAGTTATAAACTTTATGATCTGTTTTAGATATGGTTGCGTATTATTTGATTTAGTAGTATCTCTAGAGCCAGCGTATGCCTAGGGGTACAGTCTGGAATGGAAAATTTTCCTTGGGGTACGGAGAGAAAAGGTGTGAATACTATTGCTCTGCCGTACTGCACGAAGACATTTACGGTGTGGTGTAATAACGACTGCGCTACAGAGCGTAACCGCTGTGCAGTAAACATGTTAATGTGCTCACAGAGCTTCGAATATGAAGTGGCGAGGGTATTAAATTGCACTAAAGTCTGACCATGGCGGGTAAAAGAGTATATGACCTAGGGGGTGTGATTATGGCCTACTTCCCGAATTCAACAGAATGGCTTGCTTCGGGAACCAGATAAAGGCCGACCGTGTCGTTAAGCTCCACCGCCATATAAGAGGATACAAATCCTAAGTGGAGACCGGCTAAGACGGGAAATTTTATTGCTGCCGGAAAATGAATTACCCTGCTAAATTTATTACACTAAAAACTTGAAAGAATAACAAATAGCGAATTAAGGGAGCCGGCTAGGGCGGGCCGAGCTAAACATAAGAGGACGGAAGAGGGTGTGTTTTCGATAGCGCCGCCATAAATAACGGGGAACGCATAGCTCGTCTGCCAAGATGGCGGCCGCCTGCGTGGAGCAGACAGGGCAGAGAGAGAGAGAGAGAGAGAGAGAGAGAGAGAGGAGTGCGCCACAGTCGAGATCTCGCCGGCCCATTACGTTAACAGCCGCTACTCCCGAGAGGGCGTATTGTTTATGAAGCTCGGGACATAAACACGGGGAATATCATTTCAGCATAAGACTGCAGCAAAATTATCACGTCATGGGATTCGAGTGCCACTTTCCACGGCTAGACGCATCCATTACACCGCGGTAATAGAATTGGTGGAGGGAATCTTATACTGAGGTACTTCGTAGCTAAACGGCTAGTTTATACTGTAGAGTACTGTCGCCTTGATTAACTATTTCAGAATGGTACCGGTGACTCATCTACCCTATTTACTTTATGACGGTGGCGCTATGGAGCAACGTGAGTCACATCCAAGCTAAAGTGTGGAAGCTACTCTCCATATTCCGCACAATCAGTTCATGGAAATATTTTCTTAATATTTTTCTATCTTTGGATGGGAAAGAGAGTCCATCAAAAGGAATATTAGAGACCAAAAATCGACGAGGTACACGGCAACACGTGTCGAAACAATCCATCGACTTTATTACACACAAATTTACAGACCTATCTACACAAATTAGACCTTCATATTTTTTGTCAGTAATAAAATAAAAATAGCATGGTTATTGTGATTCCAAGTCGATTTTAAGTTTTCTTTTGGTTGTTGGTCTAATGCTGGAACTAGTAATCCCTGTACCACAAAATTACAATTTAAAATCACTCTATCTCAATTCCACATTACTGTTATTAAGTTGGAAAGAAAAAAAAATCTATATTATGACCCGAATTTAAAAACTCCTGTCTTCCTTTTGGCGAATGCTGGCATCCGGAGTTCAGCAAGTATGCAGTGGACCCCGTCCGTTTCACTTTTCAAACGGCGACAATGCATTAAACTTTCACGCTACAATATCGACGGATGCAGAGTGTTTAAGAAAGTATTCCATATTTTGATAGGTGATACTACGTACTGAGAAAGAGGAGAATGTATACGTGGTCTCTAAAATGCATCTGTTAAGAAGTATGAGCACTTGTTCATTTTCGCTACTCTGAAAAACCACACCTCTTCTACTGCAAGCTCTTATGCTGTTACGAACAACATTCAGAATACAGAGTATTGCCTTCCTATCAAACGAATTGCATGTCCTCCTGCCGGATTAGGTACCATTCTAACAATTAGGTACCATTCCAAACTTTTTATGAAACGATTAAGTTTTTTTTTTTTTTTTTTTTTTTTTTTTTTTTTTTTTTTTTTTAAATGGCTATCCGTTAAATTTGTGGAAGTTACCTTGAATTTGTAGACTTTAATTTTACTTTTATCTGAAAAATTAAGTTCAGTTTAGCCCCATCTAACGACTACAGAGTGTTATATAAGGTAGGCTAGCTCATTAGCAGCACTACTCATGCTGCAAGTATGCAGGTAAATTGACGAGCATCAGTGGTTCGAGATTTTAAGTCTCATTTATTTTGTACAATTGTTATTGTATTTCTGGTACAAGTATTACTTCTCGTTATTTCTCTGACAGATTCTTTGTTCTGTTTCTCTGACAGATTCTGATGGCGGCTGTTCCCAGAAAAGCGTAGAAGTGTACAATTTTAAGAAAATAAAAACCTACACTGGTGTCCAAAATTAAAGCAACAAACGGGAACTTTGCAAAAAAAAAAAAAAAAAATTGCTCTAAGCACTATGGGACTTAACTTCTGTGGTCATCAGTCCCCTAGAACTTAGAACTACTTAAACCTAACTAACCTAAGGACATCACACACGTCCATGCCCAAGGCAGGATTCGAACCTGCGACCGTAGCAGTCGCGCGGTTCCGGACTGAGCGCCTAGAACCGCTATACCACCGCGGCCGGCGCAGTTTTGCAAGGTTGCGTTTATTTTGCCACAAAACAGTATAATCGGCACAGGACGTAAACAACTGCAACATGCATAACGTAGACAAAAACTTTCTTCGTGTTTTCTAACTTAACGGATATACAAACACATCCCGACAACTGGTTAATGCGCTTAATATAGAGTGCAACACACACCTGAAAAACGACAGGGCATGTTGTGAATGATGTCATCAATCTCATATTGAGACAATAACGCCCATGAAACTTTCCTTGCATATTAAAACTGTGTGCCGGACCGAGACTCGATCTCGGGACCTTTGCCTTTCGGGGACAAGTGCTCTATCATCTGAGGTACCCAAGCACGCCTCACGCTCCATCCTCACAGCTTTACTTCTGTCAGTACCTCGTCTCCTACTTTACAAGCTTTACAGAAGCTTTCCTGCGAACCTTGAAGAACTAGCACTCCTGAAAGAAAGGATAGAGCACTCGCCGGTGAAAGGCAAAGGTCCCGAGTTCGAATCTCAGCCAGGCACACAGTTTTAATCTGCCAGGAAAGTTCCATATCAGCGCACAATCTGCTGCCGAGCGAAAATATCATTCTGAATAACGCCCATTTTTGCTGCATCACTGCTCCTAAGCCTTGCAGAGTGGTTAGTGGATGCTGACATGATGCAATCAGTCTTCCTAGTGCATCCCAAACGTCCTTTGTGGGCTTCAGATCGAGAGAGTGAGGAGGCTACGCCATATGTGCAGTATCTTCCGTTTCCAGGACAACATCAACTACCCCTGCTCTATGAGGTCGAACATTATCGTCGAGCAATACGAAGTCTGGGCGCACTGCATCTCGCAACAACCGCACGTGAGGTCCCAAGATCTCGTCACGGTACCTGACAGCAGTTAAACCTTGCCAATTTAACCGTACAGTTCCGCGAAGAGACGTGTTCGAGTGGTCAACACTGCCCTGCCCACCCCATTAGCGACCCTCCTCGATACCGGTGTCTTTCCATAATGGTTGGGCCACGAAATCGTGTTTCACGTTACCTCCAGATGCGAATCCATCAATAATTACTGTCCAGACCAGATCGGGACTCATCTCTGAGAAGAACATTGGCTCACTGATCGACCGTCCAGGTGGCATGTTGACGGCTCCACTCTAGGCGTTCCCTTCTGTGAAGACGCGTCAGAGCTACACATACAGCAGGTGTCCGTCAATAGAGGCAAATCTGTCGAAGCCTTCTGTACACATTTTGCTTCGATACAAAATGTCCAATGGATGCGGCGAGAACGGATGCCAGTGGCCGTGCAACACTAAGGCGGTACAGCCTTTACAGCCAAATAATGGTTTCCTCTTTCTGATGTTACACGTGGTCGAGCCTGCCCTGGTCTTAGGGATAATTTCGATCTGCAAAAACTGTCGCGAAATCCGAGAAACAACAAAACGATTCACAGTAATGCATCGGGCCATATCAGGTTGTGGCTGTCCTGCTTCCATTTTTCCCATGCCCCTTAAGCGCAGAGAGTCTGGTAGGTTTCTTCTCTGTGCCAAACTGCACCGTATGTGGCTGTGCGCACAGCGATTGTAGATGTGGGGCTACCCAGCAAACAGTATCCCGTTTGACAGATGCCCTGACGTCATCGTTGGCGTGGTTTCCCGTGGACCAGAATGCCATCTTTGGTGCAGTTTGTGTGATTATATCGTGAATTAGCCACGGGACGGGGAAATAGTGGTTTATTGCTTTAATTTAGGACACCAGTGTATATAGCGATCAAAAGGGACAGTTGGACTGGGCATATGATCGACCTGGACGAGGTTCTTGCATAATGGAACACAAGCCTATTTTCTCCCAAATTTCCGAGGACGCCTCACACAACCATTTAGTGGACAATGGATTTATCAGAGATGTCCAGTACGTTGGCCAGTTCGTTGCCCCAACCTTACTCCTTTGGGGTTTCGTTGTCGGGACACTAGATATACTTTGATGTATGTAAGTTCCATTAATGACGTACGAACATTAAAGGAACGCGTCATCAATTCCTGCCAGTGCATTCGTCACCTGCCTGGAATTTCTCACAGTGTGTTTGATTTTCCAAGATATTGGACAGAACCATGCCTTACTATGAAAAGGACACCTCATAAAGTACTCCCTTTAACGAAGGCTTACGAGTGCAGTTCGTATATAATAACGACAAGATTACATTATAATGTCTCACACTTCAGAGCAAGACAATGACGTGTCCTCATTTATTTCCTCATTTATTTGCTGCATTCTGTAGATCGTTCGTCACAGCAAAATGCTTGAAGTAGAAGGGACGTGTTCCACAGCAGCGAAGATGAACAAGTGCTTATAATTTTTATGGATTTTAGATCTCATCCTTACTGGACTTTGTTTTGGCCGATAGTACGTTCTCACAAAATATGGAATACTATTCATTACCATCGTGTATGTGTATTTAACTGCCAATACGAGAAAGACATCCGCAGTGTAGGTGATCGACATATATCACACGCTGCTTTTAGGGCTTCGGAGTTTTTCCTTTTTTTGTATTATATTTAGTTTCACTAGTCACTGGAGGTCACTAGTTACTAGGTTACAGGAGAATATGGGCTTGGGACAAGGAATGAGACAGGAGAAAGACTAATTGAGTTCTGTAACAGGTTTCAAGTAGTAATAGCGAATATTCTGTTCAAGAATCACAAGAGGAGGAGGTATACTTGGAAAAGGCCGGGTGATACGGGAACATTTCAGTTAGATTACATCATGGTCAGACAGAGATTCCGAAATCAGGTACTTGGCTGTAAGGTGTACCCAGGAGCAGATATAGACTCAGATCACAATATAGTAGTGATGAAGAGTAGGCTGAACGCAAAGAAGTGGGACATGGAAGTACTAAAGGAATGACGAGATACGTTTGCAGTTCCCTAAGGCTATACATACAGCAATAAGGAATAGCTCAGTAAGCAGTACAGTTGAAGACGAATGGACATCGCTAAAAAGGACTATCACAGAAGTTGGGAAGGAAAATATAGGTACAAGAAAGATAACTGCGAAGAAACCATGGGTAACAGAAGATATATTTTAATTTATCGATGAAAGGAGGAAGTACAAAAGTGTTCAGAGAAACTCAGGAATAGAGAAATACAAGTCGCTCAGGAATGAAATAAATAGAAAGTGCAGGAAAGCTAAGACGAAGAAGAAATGTGAAGACATCGAAAAATAAATGAGTGTCGGAAGGACAGACCCAGCATGCAGGAAAGTCAAAACAACCTTCGGTGACATTAAAAGCAAGAGTTGGAACATTAAGAGTGCAACAAGAATTCCACTGTTAAATGCAGAGGAGAGAGCGGATAGGTGGAAAGTATACATTGGAAGCCTCTATGAGAGGGAAGATTTGTCTGATGTGATAGAAGAAGAAACAGTAGTCGATTTAGAAGAGATAGGGGATCCAGTATTAGAATCAGAATTTAAAAGAGCTTTGGAGGACTTAAGATCAAATAAGGCAGAAGGGATGGAAAATATTCCTTCAGAATTTCTAAAATCATTGGGGGAAGTGGCAACTATTCTCGTTGGTGTATAGAATATACAGGGTGTTTCAAAAATGACCGGTATATTTGAAACGGCAATAAAAACTAAACGAGCAGCGATAGAAATACACCGTTTGTTGCAATATGCTTGGGACAACAGTACATTTTCAGGCGGACAAACTTTCGAAATTACAGTAGTTACAATTTTCAACAACAGATGGCGCTGCAAGTGATGTGAAAGATATAGAAGACAACGCAGTCTGTGGGTGCGCCATTCTGTACGTCGTCTTTCTGCTGTAAGGATGTGCTGTTCACAACATGCAAGTGTGCTGTAGACAACATGGTTTATTCCTTAGAACAGAGGATTTTTCTGGTGTTGGAATTCCACCGCCTAGAACACAGTGTTGTTGCAACAAGACGAAGTTTTCAACGGAGGTTTAATGTAACCAAAGGACCGAAAAGCGATAGAATAAAGGATCTGTTTGAAAAATTTCAACGGACTGGGAACGTGACGCATGAACGTGCTGGAAAGGTAGGGCGACCGCGTACGGCAACCACAGAGGGCAACGCGCAGCTAGTGCAGCAGGTGATCCAACAGCGGCCACGGGTTTCCGTTCGCCGTGTTGCAGCTGCGGTCCAAATGACGCCAACGTCCACGTATCGTCTCATGCGCCAGAGTTTACACCTCTATCCATACAAAATTCAAACGCGGCAACCACTCAGCGCCGCTACCATTGTTGCACGAGAGACATTCGCTAACGAAATAGCGCACAGGATTGATGACGGCGATATGCACGTGGGCAGCATTTGGTTTACTGATGAAGCTTATTTTTACCTGGACGGCTTCGTCAATAAACAGAACTGGCGCATATGGGGAACTGAAAAGCCCCATGTTGCAGTCCCATCGTCCCTGCATCCTCAAAAAGTACTGGTCTGGGCCGCCATTTCTTCCAAAGGAATCATTGGCCCATTTTTCAGATCCGAAACGATTACTGCATCACGCTATCTGGACATTCTTCGTGAATTTGTGGCGGTACAAACTGCCTTAGACGACACTGCGAACCCCTCGTGGTTTATGCAAGATGGTGCCTGGCCACATCGCACGGCCGACGTCTTTAATTTCCTGAATGAATATTTCGATGATCTTGTGATTGCTTTGGGCTATCCGAAACATACAGGAGGCGGCGTGGATTGGCCTCCCTATTCGCCAGACATGAACCCCTGTGACTTCTTTCTGTGGGGACACTTGAAAGACCAGGTGTACCGCCAGAATCCAGAAACAATTGAACAGCTGAAGCAGTACATCTCATCTGCATGTGAAGCCATTCCGCCAGACACGTTGTCAAAGGTTTCGGGTAATTTCATTGAGAGACTACGCCATATTATTGCTACGCATGGTGGATATGTGGAAAATATCGTACTATAGAGTTTCCCAGACCGCAGCGCCATCTGTTGTTGAAAATTGTAACTACTGCAATTTCAAAAGTTTGTCTGCCTGAAAATGTACTGTTGTCCCAAGCATATTGCAACAAACGGTGTATTTCTATCGCTGCTCGTTTAGTTTTTATTGCCGTTTCAAATATACCGGTCATTTTTGAAACACCCTGTATGAGTCTTGCGACATACCGTCTGACTTTTGGAAAAGCATCATCCACACAATTCCGAAGACGGCAAGAGCTGACAAGTGCGAGAATTATCCCACAATCAGCTTAACAGCTCATGAATCCAAGTTGCTTACAAGAATAATATACAGAAGAATGGAAAAGAAAGTTAAGAATGCGCTAGATGACGATCAGCTTGGCTTTATGAAAGGTAAAATCACGAGACAGTCAATTCTGACGTTGGGGTTAATAATGGAAACAAGACTAAAGAGAAATCAAGACGCGTTAATAGGATTACTCGGCTCTGGAAAAGCTTTAGACAGTGTAAAATGGTGCAAGATGTTCGAAATTCTGAAAAAAGTAGGGATAAGCTATAGGGAGAGACGTGTCATATACAGTATGTAGAGCAGCCAAAGAGGAATAATAAGAGTGGACGACCAAGAATTAAGTGCTCGTATTAAAAAGGGTGTGCGACAAGAATTTAGCCTTCCGCCACTACTGTTTAATGTGTACATCGAGGAAGCAATGATGGAAATAAGAGAAAGGTTCAGGAGTGGAATTAAAATTCAAGGTGAAAGGAAGGAGAATTACGTGATATGCTGAGCGGAATGAACAGTCTAATAATTACAGACTAATAATTGAGGGTAAATCGAAGAAAGACGAAGGTAATGAGAGGTAGTAGTAATGAAAAAAGCGAGAAACTTAACATCAGGATTGATGGTCATGAATTGGATGAAGTTAAGGAGTTCTGCTACCTAGGCAGTAAAATAACAAATGACGGACGGCGCAAGGAGGACATCAAAAGCAGACTAGCAGTGGCAAAAAGGGCATTCCTGGCCAAGAGAAGTTGCTAGTATGAAACATAGGCCTCAATTTGAGGAAGAACTTTCTGAGAATGTACGTCAGGAGTACAGCATTGTGTGGTAGTGAAAAATGGACTGTGGGAAAACCAGAACGGAAGAGAATCGAAGTATTTGAGATGTGGTGCTACAGACGAATGTTGAAAATTAAGTGGACTGTTAAGATAAGGAATGAAGAGGCTCTGCGCGGAATTGGAGGGGAAAGGAACTTGTGAAAAACACTGTAAGGAGAAGGGACAGGATGATAGGACATCTGATAAGACATGAGGGAATGACTTCCACGGTATTAGAGAGAGCTGTAGAGGACAAAAACTCTAGAGGAAGACAGAGATTGGAATACACGCAGCAAATAATTGAGGATGTAGGTTGCAAGTGCTATTTTGAGATGAAGAGGTTAGCACAGGAGATTAATTCGTGGCGTGCCGCATCAAACAACAAACCCGTCAGAAGTCTGTTGTGGAAGTTAATCTGTTTGTAACGGCCGCTATAATTCATCGTCAGAGCGTAAATAGAGACTCCGGGTGTCCATGAGGGAACGGGTGTATATTGTGGACGCACTTCCCTGCGGGGATCGATCGAAGACACTTCCTTCCAGGGATCGACCTAGAGATTTCTCTGGCGCATTCCACAGCGGAGAAGCTGAAGCGTAGGATTTGACTGTTGAAGGCGTGAAGTCGTTTTTCTTTGAACAAAATTATTATTCTGCTCACTTGAGTGACGTTTCTTTACCTTTCTGTGGAGCCTGGCACACATACATTGAAGTGCTTCTTTACGGAAGAATACTTGAGCCTTCTGTTTCTGCCTGGTAAGCAATCAGAAATCTTAACTCGTGTTCTATCTTGTACTAAGGTAATATCAGCCCTAAGAATTTGCGGACGCCATAATGCGTCCACTGTGCAGGCAGAAATTACAGGTACGCCACTTAAATCATCTGTACAGCGGCCAGCGTACCAAAGAGCAGATCAATGGTGCAGTATAACTGCTGTCACTACTTTAATGTGTTATACGCACACTTCGGTTGGGCCGATAGGGAAACACTCACAGTAAGTGTGTTGAGTCCCATTTGTTTGTCCACCAAGCGCTTTCTCAAAGTGCCAGTCAGGGTGCAGGTTTTCTGTTTCTCATTGTTAATTAGTATCAGCCAACTTTGTGTTAGTATCAGCCATCTAATAAAGGTGGGTGCGGTCTAAACAAAGTCAAACATATCTTCTGTCAATCTGGAAATTACATTTGGGGCAGAATCTAACATTGTGAACTTCATTTGTATTTCATTTTTGCACTGTATGCTTTTTTTATTGAAAAATTTACGGTATCCAAATTGTGATTCATTCTAGTAGCTTCCAGATGGAAATAACTGGTTTAATTTGCTAAACTGAAGTGTAATAAAACCACGACAAAATACTTCTTTTTCTGGAAATCTGTAATTGTAGATTGTGAATGGTAGGGTCTTTTTAATCGTTGGTGGGCGTGAGAATTACATTGCGGAGTTAATGTTAGCCAACCACACAGACACATTTTATAAGTTACAAACACCACTGAACATTGCTGCCTCTAGTTCACGGAGCCCCGGGTTCGATTCCCGGCCGAGTGGGGGATTTTGTCCGCCCGCAGGCTGAGTGTGTTTTCCCCATCATTTCGTCACTCGTGAAAGTGGTGAGACTGGACTGTGTAAAGACTGGGAATTTGTACAGACGCTGATATGCGCGATGTTGAGCGTCCCACAAACCAAATATCATTACTGTAGTGTCTTACGCTATGGGAAGCAAACGAGAGGATTTTGTTTGGTATCCGGTATCCTTTTTCTACAACACAACTGCACACATGTATGAACAGGGTTCTTTATTTTACATGAACAGGAAGCTATTTATCTTTAAGAGTCCATGTGTTGTGGTACAAGCTGTTCACCAACAGTCCACGTTAGACTCACTGCTGGTGAAGTAGTCCCGCTTTACGATGAATGATAGACGCCAGCTTACGCCAGCACTATTACCATCCTCACAAACACCACAATGGCTCACGACATGCTTGAATGTCTCGCATTACAGAAAAATCAATATGAAATAGAGTTATGTACCATTCTGTGTGTTATTATTTACCGAAAACCTCAAATGGCTCTGAGCACTATGGGACTTAACTTCTGAGGTCATCAGTCCCCTAGAACTTAGAACTACTTAAACCTAACTAACCTAAGGACATCACACACATCCATGCCCGAGGCAGGATTCGAACCTGCGACCATAGCGGTCGCGCGGTTCCAGACTGTAGCACCTAGAACCGATCGGCCACTCCGGCAAGCCCGAAAACCTCATTTTGATAATCTGAGCCGTTCAAAAAAGATACATATCAATAAAACTTTAGCATGACGCCTTTGTGTCATGCAGTTGCGGCTGTTCCTTTACTGATTGGATGGTTACTCCTGACGTAGTGTGTGAACGTACACACACTTTGCACAAGCGCTACCTGTGTAGAGCGCCACACTGGATTGGATTGCAGCCTTTCAATTTAAAGTAAAGCTTCAGTAAGGACACATTAGACACGTCTGTAAAGCCGTAGAGTGAACATCCACCAGGCCACGAAGGACAGATGCGACCAACGGTCAGGGACGCATCATCACAATACATGTACAAGGTCTGTCAACCAGGAAAGCTGCTGTGCACCAGAGTGATACGGTGTGAGCGTGGAATCTGTCCATATTGACAGATACTGTTGAGAAAGTACGCTGCACAGGCCATTCACATTCGAGAGGTGCACAAGATGATCAATATGCATGCCATTTGCATCAAAGAAACCGTGGGGTGAGTGCCCCAGAAGTGTGTTCGGCGTTTGGAGAGCCTGCAGGACGCTATGTATCACTTCAGACTGTCAGCAGACGATTGCGTGATGTGGGACTCCATTCCCAAAGACCATGGAGAGCTGCGCGTCGTATACCACATCAGCATGGACACCGTTACAGATGGGCAAGAAATCATGGAGAATGGATACCTAGGATCCTCATCGTGCGTTGTTTATGGACGAAATTCGGATCTGTTTGTATCCTGATTATTCCAGACAACGCGTTTGGAGACAACTTGGTAACATCTAACCTCTCCAGCACTGTGTCCCACATGTGAAGCAAGGTGATATTTTGGATTGGCATTACATAAGTCCATCGTATAACACTTCCGGTTGTCGACGGCAATGTCGACACTCTAGTGTATGGATACAAGATTTGGAACAAACAGTAGGACCGAATCACCAATTTATTTATTTATTTATTTTTTTTTGTCATCAGTCTTCTGACTGGTTTGATCCGGCCTGCCCCGAATTTCTCTCCTGTGCCAACCTCTTCACGTCAGAGTAATACTTGCAACTTACGTCCTCAATTAAAAACTGGATGTATTCCGATCTCTAGCATCGTCCACAGCTTTTACCCTCTACAGCTCCCTCTAGTGCCTTGGAACTTATTCTGTGACGTCTTAACAGATGTCCTACCATCCTGTCCTTTCTGCTTATCAGTGATGCCCATATATTCCTTTCCTCACCGATTCTGCGGGGAACCTGTCAGTACTGTGTCATCATTTACTCATAAATTAGAACTACGTTGCTGTAATCTACTGAAAAGAAGATTTTATCATTTTCTGTAATTATCATTATAAAAGATAATGTAACTCCTTTGGATATTGACAAACTCAGGAGTCATTTTAACTAACTTAAAATGGACATGGAAAAACGATTTGAAGGTATTCTGAAACTAAAGGTGTATGACTGGATGAAAAATGCTTTTACTGCAAATACTGAAGAGACTGACTCAGTTTGCAAGAAGGACTGTGAGAAATCAGAGATGACGAAGAAAGTAAACATCAAATCTATGGTATTGGATACGAAAGCGTACTGAAAAATAAGACCGTGCGGGATTAGCCCAGCGGTCTAGAGGGCTACAGTCAGGGACTGTGCGACTGGTCCCGGCGGAGGTTCGAGTCCTCTCTCCGGCATGGGTGTGTGTGTTTGTCTTTAGGATAATTTAGGTTAATTAGTCTGTAAGCTTAGGGACTGATGACCTTACCAGTTAAGTCGCATAAGGTTTCACACACATTTGAACATTTTTCTTTTTAAAATAAGAAAAATGCTTATCTTATACCCAAGTATGTGGAAAATAGCCTTCAGTTCATTGGCGCTTTACCCTTTCATACCTTCTGGAAACAAGCATTTGCGCTGTTAGGGAGAACACACCTGAATGTTTCTGAAATCCAATATTTGGTTTCGCAGCATCAGCCTCAGGGATATCGTTAATAATTTAATTAGCTAAATGTAATTTCATCAGACTTTATGCTTCTACCCACGCAAAGTATAAATATAAGGATAGATATAATTACGGTAAGTTGTTTTATAACGATACATTTCGTCAAACTTAGCTGTAGCTAAACTTAATGTATTTGGTAAGTAATTATTATCATAAGCTTCAATTTGCTGTAACCCCACTTTATAAATTTTACACGCTAATGTTACATCCCTACTTCAGAAGTCCTCATGACTGTGTAACAGGTAGACACTCAGAAATTTTGCTACTAAGAGAGGTATAAAAGTGGGCGGTGAGATATATAAGTGGGCGGTGGGTGCAGAAAGATTTACTCCTGCTCTAGTTTATCAAAAGAGGCTAAGGAAAAACATTTGAAATGTGTATACACACTAGTGTTCAATTGAACAACTTTTGTGGACACAAAGTAAAGTGTAAAACGGCTTGATGTAACGATCGAACTTCCCACGAGAGCTACACTTGGCGATATTTACAGCGCAGATCGCACTGTCTTTCTATTTTGCGTCTGTCATATACTTGTGAGCAAATTTTCAACTTAACATCAACGAGTTTTATAACCCTGCATTTGTCTTTTACGTTTGGATCTGGCTATTATAATTTACCGAAATCGTCATTGCGATATCGCGCTCCCGTGCGTGTATGATTGTAAGTGTGTGTGTGTGTTTCTTACTGTATGACCTTAGGCCGCAGTCTTATACTTAATGACGCGTGCTCTTCAGTATCTCCATAAATACTGGGAAGGATCTCGCCCAAAAGCTTCATTAAATAAGTGTACTCATGCAGTTAAGAGCTAACGAAACGTCGACCATAATTAGGCCACCGTAAAAGCTGGCGGTCGGAAGCCACCCGTTGGGATAATGAAGAGTGCATCGACCTGATCTGATACCATTATAAAGGCGAGCAGTTTCATGAACAGAGTGAGATTTACCTCAAGCTTTTATCGGGAATAAATTGCTGTCGTCGTTGGCGGTCTGCTGTTTCGTCTTTTATTAGGTATTTCGTAACTTTTTTTCTCATTTCTGAATATCAACTGTAAGAAATGTTCTAAGACGCTGTTTATATAACTTCGTGAACGTTTCGAAATTTTCTTGCATTAAGGTACCTTTCAATTATTTACTATTTGTTCAGGTATCTGTAGTCGCACCAACTACGCAGGTAAGAGATGCAAAGGGGCATTTTATTAAGTGGAATGAGGGAAACTCTGAAAAGAATGCTGAATTAAGGAATACCGAGATGAATACAATGGAAAAGATCCCGTGTTTAAGTCATTTGTGGAGCGTACAGTCACGATGCGTCAGAAGTATTCTCGTACTCAATAAGAAATGAAAATATACTGCAAACTACGTAGAAGTTGATTTCGGGAGATAATGATGCTGGGGCATGTAACGATATTAATTGGGATAATATGAACGAAGAAAAGATAGGGAAATGAAGAAAATTCTTCTTTCTGCTGTACAGCAGATACAATTTTCATAGGTTGACGACATGAGGAGATTACAGGACAAGAGGCCGTCCCAAATTTCCTGTAAATAGATACCTGCGAAGAGCACAAAATGTGACAGACCAAGGAAAAGATGGACGAATAGAATCAATTTTGAAATAGGAATAAACGATGAGTGGAAGCGTAAGAATTTGTGCTGCTTAGGGTACGACAGTGGCCTCTGATGCTGTTAAAATGTCGCCTGCCGTAAAGTGCCCCTCACTGAAGTAAAATTAGCAAAAGCTTGGGTCACACCTGAAGTTCTGTTCGCAAGAAGTTTGTATGTCCTAAATTCACACACAGAGATAATCAACAAACGTTTATCCACTCCATTAGTATGCGACGTAGATTTCGATAGCTACAGCTTATTCTATTTCCAGCACGTTTTTTGCTTCTTCTTGTTATAGGGCTGAAATACTGCCAGGAGCACAATCGATTAATGTTAGAAATGATGCTTACTCTTCAGCGTTCCCCTAGTGAGAGAGAGAGGAAGACTTGTAACATTTCGTTCACCATCGAAGATTCGGCAGGGAACGGAAAGTCAACCGGTGGAATATAAACAGACGAGATCTACGATAACATCGACAAAGACTGATCATTGTAATAATTGTTTGTCTTAGGCAACGTTTAGGATCCAAACGACCCACTAGCCGGAGCACTGGAGCTATTACGCATTTGCGTTTAGAAAGTCTCACATAAAGAAAAACATTTCGCATGTAGTACAACGGACCACTGCCTGCTGCTAGTGACAAATACGTTTAATGATATTTTTTAGGTATTTCGTCGTCACTTGGGATTTATTCTTCTTTTTGTCGGTTAGGAGACTTGCCACTAAAATTTTTTGTTTCATTTGCGTAGTTTGACATATGCAGTATAAATTATTAACAAGTATATCATACTTGGGTTGGTAATTTTGTCATTTTATAACGTGATGGTCGAAATGGGCAAAGATACATCTTACTTGAGTTTACATGTCTCTGCACGAAGCAACACAATTACAAACAAACAAAAAATCCAATTGATGTCTTGCAACTTCCACACATACTACATTCAGACAGACACACAAAACGCCACACAAATGCAAACATGCACCTAGAACTAAAAAAAAAAAAAATGGTTCAAATGGCTCTGGGCACTGTGGGACTTAACATCTGTGGTCATCAGTCCCCTAGAACTTAGAACTACTTAAACCTAACTAACCTAAGGACATCACACATATCCATGCCCGAGGCAGGATTCGAACCTGCGACCTAGAACTCAAATGAGTAAGCTAATATACGCACAGACGCAACAGGACAAGCAAGCTTGCACACATAATGTAACTGCGAAACATATCGTGCACTCTCTCTCTCTCTCTCTCTCTCTCTCTCTCTCTCACACACACACACACACACACACACAAACACACATACACACACACACCCACACCCACACATACACACACACACACACACACACACACACACACACACACACACACACACACACACACATATATATATATATATATATATATATATAACGCTAGTGCGCACTTACGTTTACGGTATATACATCGTACACCAATCAGATAACACAAATACACTGACAGAAAAAAATCACAACACTAAAAAGTAATTAACGTAGAGTAAGGAAATTTCGGAAACACGTTTGTCTAGGTAACATATTCAAGTGATTAGCATTGCAAGACCACAAGTTCATGCAAGTGCGAGGTAAGCCATTGCAAATGTGAAATGCTGGTACGTTAATAACCGATGTAACGACCAGAACGTTGAATGCAAGCATGCAAACGTGCACGCACTGTGTTGCACAGATGCTGGACGTCAGTGTGTGGGTTGGCGTTCAAAGCCTGTTGCACTTGGTCGGTCAATGCATGGACGATTAATGCTGTTTGTGGATGTCGCTGTAGTTAACGTCCGATGACGTCCCGTATGTGGTCGATTGCAGACAGATCTGGTGATCGAGCAGGCCCATCCGACATGTCGGCATTCTGTAGAGCGCGTTGGGTTACAACAGCGGATGTGGGCGATCGTTATCCAGTTCTAAAACACCCTGCCGTTCATGAATGGCAGCACAACAGGTCGAATCACCAGATTCACGCACAAATTTGCAGTCAAGGTGCGTGGAGTAACCACGAGAGAGCTCCTGCTATCTTACGAAATCGTACCCCAGAACGTAACTCCAAGTGTGAGTCTAGTGTGTCTAGCACGCAGACAGGTTGGTTCCAGGCGCTCGTGTGACATTTTTCTATCACAGCCGTCACAGGCACCGAGGCAGAACCAGCTTTCATCAGAAAACAAGAGATCTCAACCTGGCCCTCCAATATGACCACTGAAGTCAAATGGCCGTGATTTATGGTCAGTGGAATGCACGCTACAGGGCACCTGTATCGGAGTTGTACTTGAAATAACGGATTTGTAGCAGTTTGTTGTGTCACTGTGGTGGCCACTACTGCTCAGGCAGCTGCTGCAGATCCAGTACGATGCACCATAGCCAAACGCCGAACACAGTAGTCATCCCCCTTGTTAGTGCCATCGTGGCCATCCGGGGCCCGGTATTCTTGTACCTGTGCATTCTTGTGACCACCGCTGCAAGCTGTGATGTACAGTGGCCACATTCCTACCAAGTGCAGTATCACAGAAGAAACGTCCAGCTTATCATAGCCCTACATCTACATCTACATCCACACTCCGCAAGCCATCTGAAGGTGTGTCGTGGAGTGTACTTTGAGTACCTCTACCGGTTCTCCCTTCTATTCCAGTCTCGTATTGTTCGCGGAAAAAAAGATAATCGGTATGCCTCTGTGTCGGCTCTAATCAGTCTCTTCGCGAGATATACGTAGGAGGGAGCAATATACTGCTTCACTCCTCGGTGAAGGAATGTTCTCGAAACTTCAACAAAAGCCCGTACCGAGCTTCTGAGCGTCTCTCCTGCAGAGTCTTCCACTGGAGTTTATCTATCATCTCCGTAACGCTTTCGCGAGTACCAAATGATCCTGTAACGAAGCGCGCTGCTCTCCGTTGGATCTTATCTCTTCTATCAACCGTATCTGTACGAATCCCACACTGGTGAGCAATATTCAAGCAGTGGGCGAACAGGTGTACTGTAACCTACTTCCTTTGTTTTCGGATTGCATTTCCTTAGGATTCTTCCAATGAATCTCAGTCTGGCATCTGCTTTACCGACGATCAACTTTACATGATCATTCCATTTTAAATCACTCCTAATGCCGACTCCCAGATAATTTACGGAATTAACTACTTCCAGTTGCTGATCTGCTATATTGTAGCTAAATGGTAAGGGATCTCTGTTTCTATGTATTCGCAGCACATTACACTTGTCTACAGTGAGATTCAATTGCCATTCCTGCACCATGCGTGAATTCGCTGCAGATCCTCCTGCATTTCACTACTATTTTCCATTGTTGAAACCTCTCGATATACCACAGCATCATCCGCAAAAAGCCTCAGTGAACTTCCGATGTTATCTACAAGGTCATTTATGTATATTGTGAATAGCAACGGTCCTACGATACTCCCCTGCGGCACACCTGAAATCACTCGCACTTAAGAAGACTTCCCTCCACTAAAAATGACATGCTGCGTTCTGTTATCTAGGAACTCTTCAATCCAATCACACTGTTGATCTGATAGTCCATATGCTCTTACTTCGTTCATTAAACGACTGTGGGGAACTGTATCGAACGCCTTGCGGAAGTCAAGAAACACGGCATCCACCTGGGAACCCGTGTCTATGGCCCTCTGAGTCTCGTGGATGAATAGCGCGAGCTGGGTTTCACACGATCGTCTTTTTCAAAACCCATGTTGATTCCTACAGAGTAGATTTCTAGTCTCCTGAGAAGTCATTATGCTGGAACATAATACGTGTTTAAAAATTCTGCAACTGATCGACGTTAGAGATATAGGTCTATAGTTCTGCACATCTGTTCGACATCCCTTCTTGAAAACGGGGCCCTATTACACGACCTCATTCAAACTCACGAAGTGTTGAGAATGACGTCTTCGTCTCGTTAAAGACATTCTTGACTGAAATCAATTCATCATGTTAAATGTTGTAGGTAATGCTCACGACCGCTACAACGTATATTTAAAGCAAACCCGATTTGCATCCTCATAGAAGCTGTACTAGCACCCCTCTAATGCTACTGGCGCGAAGTTTGCGTAGACATCTCTAAGAGATAGAGAAACGCCTACCAATTTTCGTTTATGTGACACAACTACTTGTTGGTGTTACGATTTTTCCCGACATTGTGTACACTCCTAATCGACAAAATACGAGGCCTGTTCAGAAAGTAAGCTCCGATTGATTGCCAAATTGAAACCACAGTGAACATCAGAAATGTTTTACTTGTAACAATTAGCTACACCTTTCAGCTACTTCTCTACGTAGTCGCCGTTCTGACTTAGACTTTTGTCATAGCGTTGTACCAACTTTTCAATAGCCTCATCATAGAAGGCAGCCGCCAGTGCTTTCCGCCAATTCTCCACGCTGGCCTACACCTCGTTATCTGTGTCAAAATGTTGTCTTCAAAGACAGCGGTTCATGTGACCAGAGATGAAACTCAGGGGGAGACAATTGCGGACTGTATTGTGGGTAATCTAACATTTCCATTTGAAAACGATGCATCTTCATTGCCCCTGCAGAATGCGGCTGAGAATTGTCGTGAAGACGAAACAGCACGACAGTTATGTAATGTTAGCTGCATAGCTTCAGGCGAAATTTCTCACCAGGCCCTCGTACTTGGCGGCAGACACTATTTTCTAGACATCTTTACGCACTCACTGCGAGCTCAGAAATGAGAAGAGCGACGTGATGCTAACTGGGGTTATACTAGAGACACTACCCAACACATCTGTGCAAAGCTTTATCGGAGTTTCATAGTCGTTTCTATTTCGCGACCGATCGGAGCTTAGTTTCTGAACGCCCCTCGTATATGTAACCAAACTTTGCTCTCTTATTTTATGCAGATTGTGCCGCACTGCTGGTAAGTACTTAACAAATATTCATATTTAACAACTGCCAAGAAATTTGTTCTCGTACAGCATACTGTCACTACGTACTACACTACATCAAGTAAGATGTGCTGTCGCATCGATAACAGTTTTGAAGACACACTCCACGTACTCTGCCTAATACCATTAAACAAATGTGTTCCCTAGACAGCCACTAACAGCACTCTGGGTCTTCCAAGACACATGGGGTATAACAGGCCAATGCAGATACCAGCTAGCTGAAACGACTTTTTCTGCAGATCATACCGCACTTTTTGGGCACCTACCTGCCGCTTGGCCTTGACCTTATTACCCCGTCTGCATACTGTACGTGGATAACGACCCAGTTCTGCTAAAAAGTCAAACTACAACGAGAGAACTTCACAGCAAATATCTGACTTCTTTAGCGTTCTGTGTTCTTAACAAATCAGCAACCAGCAGCACTTCAAAGTCACTCGTAACAGACGTATATTTGCCTTCAGTGAGATATACAGTTCATCCATCATCTTAACGGAACATTCTTCTGATCCGTAGGTCATCTATGGGTGACGGGCTTGATTCATACTTCTCCTGCCAGCATAAAGCAAAACAACATATGACAATTGGTGGTATCGCTATTTAGTTTCTATTCCGCTATCTGCTTGTGACTGTTATATCCTGCCAAGTGCATGTCATGCTAATCTCACTGCTTTCGTCTTCGAGTCGTGCACACAAAAGTCTTTGCTGATTCGAAACAACAATTAAACCTTGGCAGTTCAGTTTGAATGTGTGTTATTTTTACAGTTTTCGGAAGTTCTGCGAATGCGTATCGTTTCAGGCCGGCCAGAATCTTCAAGAGTCAGAGTTGTTTGACGTGTCCAGCACAGGAAATAGACACAGAGGTTGTACAAGAGTTAATACATTGAAGCGCCAAAGAGTCGGGTATAGCCATGCGTATTCAAATATAGTGATATGGAAACATCTATATAACACAACAAGTGTCTGGCGCAGTTTTTGTAGCGGTTACTGCTGCTACAATGACAGGTGATCAAGATTTGGGTTTGAACGTGGTGATACTGTCGGCGCACAAGCGATGGGACTCAGCATCTCCGAGGGAGCGATGAAGTGGGGATTTTCCCGTACGACCATTTCACGAGTGTACCGTGAATATCAGTAATCCGGTAAAACATCAAATCTCCGATATCTGCGGCCGGATAAAGATCCTGCAAGAATGGGACCAACAACGATTGAAGAGGATCGTTCAGCGTGACAGAAGTGCACCCCTTTCGCAAATTGCTGTAGACTTCAACGCTGCCCAACAACGAGTGTCAGCGTGCGAACCATTCAACGAAACATCATCGCTATGGGCTTTCGGAGCCGAAGGCCCATGTCTTGTACCCTTGATGACTGCACGACACAAAGCCTTACGCCTCGCCTGGGCCCTTCAGCACAGACATTGGACTATTGATGATTGGAAACACTTTGTGTAGTGGGACGAATTTCGTTCCAAATTGTATCGAGGGATGGACGTGTACGGGTACGGAGACAACGTCATGAATCCATGGACCCAGAATGTCAGGAGCGTACTGGTCAAGCTGGTAGAGGCTCTGTAATGGTGTGGGGCGCGTGCAGTTGGAGTAACATAGGATCCCTGATACGACTCTGACGGTGACACGTACGTATGCATCCTGTCTAATCACCTGCATCCATTCATGTCCATAGTGCATTCGGACGGACTTTGGGCAACTCCATCAGGTCAATGCGACACGGCACACGCCCATAATTCCTACAGATTGGGTCCAGGAACCCTCTTCAGAGTTTAAACACTTCCGCTAGCCACGAAACTCCCAAGACACGAACATTGTTGAGCAAATATGGGATGCCTTGCAACGCACTGTTCGGAAGAGATCTACACCTCCTCGTACTCTTACTGGTTTATGGACAGCCCTACAGGTTTCATGGTGTCAGTTCCCTCCAGAGGCCACGCCACGTCATTAGGCGGAACTTCACGGGCTCGCGGGGGCCCTACACGATATTAACCAGGTGTACCAGTTCCTTTGGCTCTTCAGTGTAATTCACCAGCAGCAAGAGAAATTCACGCTCTCATCCGCAACAATTTGCCGCTAGGAGGGGGATTTATACTGCAGCAGTGTGCGCCAGAAATGTCCAACTGAACTGATTTGACAACAAAGCTGAATCTCACGATAGCGTGAATGTAGAAAGGGACGTAGGTTATCGACAATTGAGTTCGTACACCAGGGTAATAATTCTACTCTTAACTGTACTGCAGACTGGTTTCAGTGCTATCACGGTTCTTTTAACCTATAACAAAGGTTAAGTAGGTGCTTTGCTAGTACATGGAAGAAACCTACATATGACTCGTAACTGCAGATAGTATGTCCTCACAAATGGTAAGGATTTGTTTTGAATTATGTACTACTACTACTACGTATGTGCGTATGTGAGCGAGTGTTTGTTTGTGTGTTTGTGTGTGTGTGTGTGTGTGTGTGTGTGTGTGTGTGTGTGTGCGAAAGTGGCTCAGTGGGTGGGTGCATGTGAGGGCAGTTCAGACATGTGTGTGTGTGATTGCATTTTTCATGTGAGCACGTAGTTGTGTGTGGAGTATGTATGCATGTGGATTGGTAGTTGTATGCCTACGTTATTGAATGAAACTGAATTCTTTTTTCGTGTGTGTCAATTCTTGTGTCAAAGGTTGTGTGTGGATGTCATATGTGTCTCAAAGAAGTAGTACATAGATTGATTTTTGCCGTTCTTCTACTGTACATAAAACAGGTACTGTTGTGACGTAGAAACATGTGAATAGAAGGAAATACTACTCAATTCTCAAGCCAACAGAACTGTCGAAGTTAATCTTCTGCTTCTGGCATTTGAGATATAGACAAAAGGACTAACTTTGCTAAAACTCCCCGTAATGTGGAAAAAAATTTCCAGATTGTCGTTGGTGGGCTCTAACAGCAATCTGGTTGCGGAAAATCGACAGAAGAGTGTGATGGTGCACACTCGGCATAGGTTAAAATAAAACCAAGAATAGAAACAAATATTCCGTCACGTACAATGTTTAAGTGTATTCCGGCTTTTCGCAGCCCATGTTTCATATATGTAACTGCCTGTCTCTGTCTTCAGCATCACCAAAAATAGACATAAACGTAGTTTGTGGTATCCGGAGTAAATTTATTCAAAGAACTATTTTTTGGTTTTATGTTGCTGTAATATCTAATTATGAATCAAGTATAATTTTATGTCCATTATAAATCACAAATGCATAAATACAACGTACATTGAAAAATCTCTCGTAATCGGGTAATTCCATCCATATTTTGCACAGTATTAAGTGCGACATTCAAAGCGGCAACAAAAAAAAATTAGTTTCACAGAATTAAGGGGGTAGATCAGGTTGACGCATTTTAAACCGACATTCATGATTTTTTTTCAATAAAATAACAAACTAATCACAAAACCGACTGTAGACATTTTTGCTTTTGCTACTGACTTAAGATCGTATTAAGTATTTTTTAATTAAAGAACTTGCACTCACAGGACCTTACACAACACCGATGGAAAGCCTTCGTGGAATGCCAGGGCAGTTTGTAGGACCTCTGAAAGCCACAATTTCTAGTCTAGAACAATGTTTCAAAAACTGCTTTGGAACTGACGAAATTATCTAAAGTAGAATGTAGGAACATTAAAAAAAGGTTCTTATCGAAATGTGGGCACTCTGAAATAAGAGTCAAAGTTTTCGACAAAAAAGTCCTTATCAAAGCGTCCACCAAAAATTGAAATTAAATTATATCTCAAAAATCCTACGTACTACAGTAAAAGCAACGCCAACTCACAAGTCACAGGAAGGTGTAATGTGTAATGTCATTGCATGTCTATTCCACTAGATATAGCTCCCGCCAACTAGAAAAAAATTTTTTTTTTCGAAAAAAAAGTTTAAAGATTTAAATTGTATTTTTCAATACTTAAAATAAACGAACGTTTATCGATAATGCCAGCAACGCACAGTTGGCCTTTTTCGCCGATGTCGAAACACTCTCATTTTGACGAAATTATCACGATTACCGGCTTCCGCTTGCCAATCGAAGCGCTTTTTGCTCGACTGTGATTACTTTTCGAATCTTTTCTGTCCGTCATAATACGGTTGTTTCTGATTTTCAAACACTCACGTTTTACTTAGTATAAAAAAGAAGCGAGGTGACATGTTAGGCAGACCGTTTCCCACAAGAGAATAATGTCATAAAGAGAAATCTTGTTGAAATTAATATTTTAGTTGTTAGTAATGCCCTTTGTGATTATATGCGGATCTAACAGGACTACTATTCCGCCAGTAACTCTGATAGTACTACGTAGGTTGCATTCGAGCCCTCGGATGCGACAGACCGCCATGCAGTATATCGCGGTTTCATCATATTTCAACATTTATGACACACTTTATATGAATGAATAGTAAAAGTAGTCTCCCTCAGGAACATTTTAAGCCTATAATAACTGAGACCAAAGAAAAATTTCGACCCTCGTTTGGACCCTGAATGCATGGATTCTCACGGTAGCCTTCCATAGTCATATAATCGGGAAAGTCAGAACGGCCTCACTACTCTTTCTTTTATTCTTTTACTAGGTACAAATTTTAGTGCGTAGGGGAAATAATTTCCTCAGATCTTGCAATTTTTAACGTAGGACCTATTCTTCCTGATAACATCCGCATGCCTGCAGCGAAGGGGTTTTTGTCATTGTCTACAGTGTATAACACCATTGCACCCACTGTACATGTCATGATGTCAAATTTTAGGAATCTTTGTAAAATGTTAGCTTTCTGACGAACGTTCGAATCAGTTGTTAGGAGCGCAATGCACAGACACACAGAGAATATCTGGTTTTAATTTACCCTCCTGATAAAATCACAAAGAACATTTGTGGCCACCTTGCCCCATGAGTCCCGGAGCTTCATAATTAAGCCTTGAGAAAAATTCTAAAGACAAACAATTGGCAACCAAATTTTAGGTCTACGCTATGGAAGGCAGAAAGTCTGATTTTATTTGTCGTCAACAAAATTATTTTCCTCGAATTTCGTTAATGTGTTAAGAATTATTTAAGACCATTGTCTTCCTAGTCATTTTCGCGGCGTTTTACAAGGGAATAATGTACTTTCGTAAGATGTCGCTCTAAATGGCAACTATGACAGCCGCTCAAGTAGTGGTCAACGGAGTGTCATATACATAACGTTACAAACTATGCTTCCACAAACAATTACAGATCTTCATCACTCTCTGATATTAAACATAATGTAATATTGCGGAAGCGTCTTTAAAATAATATATAGAAAAGTAATGGAGAAAACTGAAAATTTTCATAAACTTCCACGAAATATTTCACAGCCATTTTCACAATGTGTTAGTACACTATTTGTAAACCAGTGTTTAGAAACCTCTTTTCATTTTAAAGTCGGTGGGAAGTAATTATTGAACTAAAGAACTTTCAATGCTAACATCACATGGATACGTTATCTGTACTTCAATAATCGATGTACTCGCTTACATCTTGCAATAGCATCGAAGTAAGTTAATGACGTGTAAGGAGCTTATATACAAGTACCAAATTCTAAATTTCTTAATAAAATATATTCATTTAGGGACACTTTAAATTAAAATTGAGGAAACCTTATGTCCATGATCAGTACTGTATGGACATTAATTCTAAATAGCACTTTCTATCATCTACAATACTGAGTTATAATATTTCATTGTTCCCAACAACGTAATCTTTGACCTTTCCAACTTCCTTGCTAGTGTTCTTTACGCTGCCGTTTTCGGAGCACATTATAAACTCAGTAAAAGTTTGCGTCCTGAAACGATTGTGTGTCTGTCGACAAAATACGGTATCATTTCACCAAAGGTGACGAAGCTTTACAGTTATACACTTCCGAGTACATGAATGCAGATATGGTAGGAATAACCTCACGCACACGAGATGACATCCCATGGTTTCAAGGCCTTTGTTTACCTCTGTCAAAACTGCCAGGCATCGAGTCTGGAAGTTGTGTGTTTGCAGAGTCAGAAATTGTGGAGGTAAGAAACTGCTGTAAGATGTGTTTTATCAAAGTCTCGAACAATTTGAAGGTTTATTCTTAATTCATTATTTGTCAAATTTTTTGATATACACTGAGCTGCAAAAGTTAAGAACAAAAGTAAGTTTCGGCTGATGTGTCACTGCCATGAAACATAGCTGGATGAAACTTAGATCATACACAAAAACAATTGCTGCAATATAGTGTAGAAGGCAACTGATAGAAATAATAAATGAGATGAACAGAAACGACGTTTTTATTACAAATGACGAGACGTGGTTCTCAACAGGTTGTGGATCACAATGGAGGGCAATGCACGATCAGCTGGGTGCTCAAATACTGTACACAAGGTTCGTCATGAGTTATTTGGGTGAGGCGTTTCATTTTTGCACCAGCGCCGGTGACAGCTTGATAGTCGTTGGTGCTTATGGACGTGCTGTAGTAGGTCTACCCAACGCAACCCACACAGTAGATGGGATATAAGTTAGAGGATCGGTATGTCCCTCCATTCGCGGAATATGCTCTCGTTCCGAGGACTCTTCCACATGCACCGCACTATAGTATTCAAAGATTTGGAGGTTAGTACGCAAAATCAACATTGAGCCTCCCCACACCATAACACCTTGAAAATCAAAACGATCAAAATCGACAGTGCTTGATGTATCCTCATATGGCGAGAGGCTCAAATGGCTCTGAGCACTATGGGACTTAACTTCTAAGGTCATCAGTCCCCTAGAACTTAGAACTACTTAAACTTAACTAACCTAAGGACATCACACACATCCATGCCCGAGGCAGGATTCGAACCTGCGACCGTAGCGGTCGCGCGGTGGCGAGAGGTGGGAACAGGTAATGCACCAGGGATTTTCGGTGAATGGTAGATCCAGCTCGTTTTGCCGACTTACATACGGTGGAGCACGTTTGGGATGCGTTGGGGGATGTATTGCAGCACGACCACATGCTCCAACGATCATTTTACTCCTTACCCACCTCGAGGACAGCATAGAAGCACAAATTACCTTCCGTCGTGATCACACACCGTATTAAGAAACGTTTTAGCATAAAAGTATCATGTCTCCTCGTCTCAATGCACTTTTATTTCAGTTATATAATGTAATATACTGTAGCATGTTTCATCGGGCTGTGTTACTAGGCAGTATCACCTCGACCGAAGGCTACTTTCATTCTTAAGTTTACCATTCAGCGTATATAGAAAAAGCGACCAAAGATCAGAGAATTATATGTATATACAATTAATTGTTCTTGTCTTTCCCTACTGTTTGCGATGGATTTGCAGGTCCTGTATCAGACAAGTCATTAAGTTTATCAGAGTGAGAGTAAATGTCTATCAGTCGCTCGTAAAATATAAAAAGTTGTGTACAGGTCGTTAAAGTTTATAACCGTATTCAAAACAGGGAAAGGTCTTCATGACCTGTACTCTTTCTATATTTTACTAATAACTGATCGAACATTTATTGTATCTTATGCTTCTTACAATTAAAGATTTGTTCCATAGATGACGCTCCTACCTAGCTGTAAGAGTAAGGAAAGAAACGCACACTTAATTGTATCTGTATGGTTCCCTGATTTTTGTGCTACTTGATTAACAACGCATGAACATTACTTCACCAATTACCGCCCATGGCCAATAGGTATGAATTGCACATACTTTAACTGTACATTACTAAACTCACAAGTAAATTTTGTGAAAATACTTTTGCTTGTCTTGTCGTTGTAATGTAGGTTTTTCTTCTTTTTTCCTGTTGTAGCATCTGAAGATGGCCGTTGTGGGCCGAAACCGGTAATGACTGTCTCATAACAAATGACTGTGTCAAAAATTAAAAAAAAGTTCGTTTCAGAATGTAGATGTTGTTCTGCTAGCGCTAATTATAAAAGAAGTGCAAGTGACAAGTAGTGGCTCGATACTTTAATCTCAATACTAGAATCCTAATATCTTCTTTGCTATTGCGTAATAGCCTTTTGCTCATAAATTACAAATTAAATCGAGATGTACAGCATTTCATATATTTCCACCGTGCCGCACATTTTTGCTAATGAAAACGTCTATTGCTTTCCCTGATGCAGGACCGTCAATCACGAAACGATATTAAGCTCCTGCTAACGTCATGCCACGAGCTGAAGCAATAAAAATTGCAGCTTATTAAACGGGAGGTGGCAGGGTACGTCATAGACCATTTATTTCATATGTCGAGAAACGGACAGAGACAGCAGCAGCCCACGCACAGAGTGAAACATGAAAAATAATAGCCGCGTACATACCGCGCGTCAGGAATCAGAATTTATCGCGTGTGGCTATTCGCCGGTAGACACGAGAGCAATGTGACACGCTACTGGGCACTGAAATAATAAGCGAGTCTGTTATTGTGCCTACTGACCATCAGATGAAAGCTAATACACGGACGGCGTATTGTCTATTTACGACACTAACGGAACAGTTATCATAAAAGAAGGCGTAATAGTCCAATCACACCCAACTTCATCGACCTACATGAAAGGGACAGTCAAATGAAAACGAGTCAGATGGAAAGAAAGGTAGTGAACTCTTTATTTAAAAAATAGTCGCCATAGCTGTCAATACGTTTGTCCCACTTGGGGGAAGACAGTCAACGCCTTCATCTAAAAAAGTTTGCGGTTGCCTACGGAACGATGAGTACAACCAGCTGTCCACCTATTCATCCGAAGCAAATCGACGGCAACGAAAAACTTTCTTTAGGGCTCCAAAGACATGGAAATCACATGGGGAGAGATCGGCATTGTAGAGAGGATGTGTAATGGCTTCCCAACTGAACTTCTGCAGCGTAGTCAAAACAACCTTGACAACACGTGGGCGGAAAGTTATCCTGCAACTGAATGATGCCGCCCGTCAACATTCCTGGGCATAGCGCGTTTCTGTTTTTGCAAACTGTGCACGTATCGCTCTGAATGGTACGGTCGTGTTCCAGAAACACAATGAGCAGTGGGCCTTCTGAGAGAAAAAGCTCGTCATGAGTTTTCCGGAGCTGTGGTGTAGCTGTTGTTTCGACAAAGCTGGGAGGCCCGTACACAAACTCAATGCAATCCCGATCACTCCCCATGCGATATCCATGTTTCTCTAGCCCTGAAGACATTCGTGTCCGTTGATTTGCTTTGGACGAAGAGGTGCAATTCGTGATGCAATCATTGTTTCACAGGAAGTCACAAATATTTTTTATGAAGTTATTAATCTTCTTGTCTCACTGCAGAATAAACGCATTATTTATGCCGGTTACTTTTGGAATACTGAACAATTTATTTTTTTCCATGTGCCTAGTTTTCATTTGACTGACCCTTACACAAGCTGCCTTGAGTGTATGCAACTCAAGTCGCCGACATGGAAAGTTAAACCTTGCAATAAGAGGTAGGAGTAAAGGGTTTTCACAGAAACTGACCTGTCGTCGTAGACAAATCCCGCGTCCAAGGTGCCATAGTACAGCAGGCCCGCCATCAGGCAGCTGCCCACACTGACGACATCCATTGCTGCCAACCTGCAAACAGTGAAATTGTCATGGTAATGACCGCAAGAAATAAGCAATGCAAATTATCTCTCCTCCTTAAATGCAGACTGTCCTCTCTCGTACAACGCATCAAACAGCTGTAACTGAGTTAAAGAACAATATATTCATACAGACGGGCAGCAATGAAACGACACCGCCATCTACTAACTACTATAAATACGATGCGATTTCAGTAATTAATGGAACACTTTTTTTCTCTGTTGACAAAAAATAAACATCGTCCAAACAGGCCTTGAAGGCTAATGGTACCAACGGGTCACGGTGTTATCCTCTTAGGTGTCACCGAATGCGGATAAGCAGCGACATGTGGTCAGCACACTACTCTCTGTCAGTTTCCGACAGCGGTGCCGCAGCTTCTCAATCAAGTAGCTCCTCAATTGGTGTCACAAGGGTTAAGAGCACCCTGCTTTGCAACAGCACTCGGCAGGTCCGGACGGTGACCCGTTTCTCGGCTAACCTCGGTTGGAAAAGTGCAGAATTTGTTGTGGGCCATCGTAGACGTTTATCGCTTCAGTCCCTACTGTTCCATGAAGTTCCTATATGTGGCCGCACTATAAGTAGCCTTCATATTGACGTCTGTAATGGAGGTGCATTCCAAGCATAGAGCTGTAATTGAGCCGTCTAAAGACCACAAAGAGCAACGAAGGAACATATGTGCGGAATTGCCTGCCCGATACGACGCTGATCGTGACAATTTTTTGTCGCACTTCGTCTCAGGTGATGAAACGAAACAGCGATCCTTGGAGTGGCGACAGACCACATCTCCTCTGAAGAAGAAGTTCGAAGCCGGAGCCTTAGCCGGTAAATTCATGGCTACGGCCTTCTGAGACTCCGAAGAGGTTATTTTGTTTAATGTCCCCCTCTTGCTGCAACGATCAGCTCTGATGCGTATTGTGCTACTCTCAGGAAATTGAAGAAACAAGTTGAGCTTGTTCGTCACCACAGAAACGCAATGAACTTTTCCTTCTTCGTGACAACGCAAGGCCTTACACAACTCTGTGCACCCGGGAGAAGCTCACAAAACTTAACTGTTCTTCCTCATCGACCCTACAGCCCGGATGTCGCAGCTTCCGACTTCCATCTGTTTTGTCCAAAGAAGGATGCACTCTGCGGGAAGCATTACGTGGACGACGGAGAGGTTACAGTTGCACCAAAACGTTGGCTCCGACGTCTTCCAGTAGGGTGGTTCCATGCAGGTACAGAGCCACCCCCCCTTCCAGTAAGGTGGCAGAAGGTCATCGCCTTGAACGGAAATCATGTTGAAAACCAAGGTTTTATAACCAGAAGAGTGGAGAGTAATATGGTTTACTGTAATACTAAATGAAACCAACATGCTTCCAGATAAAAGAAAATTGTGTTGCATTACTTACTGAACGCCCCTCGTAGTTTCATCACAAAAAAAATGTATTAATAATTACAACGTTCGTGGATAAATGTGGAACTCCACGTAGGCGGCATGCAACAAATGTTAAATGGCATGAAGTGAACTACATGTTCGGATATGCAAGTGGCTGGCATTTCGGGATAAACTCACGCTTTCTGCATTTTCTACATAAGCAAAGACAACGCAATAAGTTTCGCTTTAAAATGTTTGTGAGAAGAGCCAATTATGCTTAGAGTAAAGCAGTCCACTTATGCACGTGGAAATGCTTGTGGCAGAAGAGCTAGTGACGTCACAGCTTGGAAATTCACGTTCCACTACACTATGGAGTGGGAAATGAAGAATCTGGCATGCCAGACGTTGCCTCGTGGAGAGGAGCGCGGCAAATGAGGTCCGACGTCGTTTTTACCACGCAAGCGGAACTGAGATCCGTCACGTTGAATTAAGTTAAACTACGTATTTTGAAGGTTTCTTTTATCGGAGAGTACGTTGTGTGAATATAAGCCATTTCAAAGCATAAACAAATTGAGGCTCTCTTGGAATCGCGTCATTTTAGCTTTGTTGGTAAATAAAGGCTTTCTGTATTTGATGCTTTTAGTATTATATCTCGTGTTCTATGAAAGTACACCGTTTCAGTGCTACAGCACAATGCTGATGTATCAAAAGAGCGTCGTTTTCATACAGTTTGTCATAGTTAAACATGAAATAATAACAGTTGTAGATACAGTCTTAGGACAGTGTGTGCCGCATGCGGAGGCATGTATACCATTTTAAAGCCATAGCTAAGTTGATAGCGTCGTAAATAATGAAGCGAAAGGTGTAAGTTTGTGTCTAATTTCATCCAATTTATTTTTTGACGTTTTTGTTTTCCACACGAGGGTGCCTTCATTATTAATTTCATAGGAGTATTATCTGCAGTAATAGATGTTCTTCATTACAAATAATGAACATGCAACAGCTTTTCTTGCAGGGGCCAACAACTAGGAAGTTTCCCATATGTCAGAAATCTCAGGTAACTACTGCCCGTCTGTGTCAAATAGTAAAAACTAGTTACACACTTGAAGTTTTTTTCAACTTCGAGTAAATTACACTGCTGCGAAAATATAGTACACCCTTTTTCAAATTTCTAATTCACTCAACATTCATTGTTGTAACAATGCACACGGAATACATAAAATGATTACATTTACAGATCAATAGTGCAAGGAGTGCTGACGTAGCAGGTATCGACCCATGCTCAACCACCCATATTAGTATGTGGCGTAGTCTCATCAGGTGGCAATGCAGGCGCCGACTCTGGCATTTAATAAATCTTACATATGGTGAATACTGTCCTGGGACTTGTTATGCTATGCCATCTGTTCCCGTAGTTCTGTAAGAGTCGTTGGTGGACGTGCTGCACGAGTCACTTCCCCCACAATAATTCTCACATATACGACTGGAGACAAGTCCTGAGTTCATGCTGGACAGGGATGTTGCTGCATGTCTTGCGAGCACATTGAGTTTCGTGGGCAGCGTGTGCTCTAGCGTTATCCTGTTAGAACAACACATCACCTTCTTGTTGCAAGAACGGCAAAAGAATGAGTCTAACAACGTTCTGCAAGTGCCGAGCTCTGGTTGGCCTTTTCTGCAGAAACACCAAAGGCGAACGAGAGTTGTAGCTCAACGCACCACAAGTCATAAAGCCTGGGGTGGACGAATGCACCCAGCGAGTCAGAGCTCACCAGGTCTACGTTGTAAGTGCAACTGACTATCACTTACGCGCGCGTAGACTCTGCCTTCATCGCTGAAGGATACGACGTGCCATTCCATCTTTCAAGTCGAGCCATGCAGGTCGATGCTGTGGCGTGAGTGGAAGATGAAGTAGAGGTGAGTGTGCCCGTAGTCTCACTGCTAATGACCCGTGTTGCCGCTTCGTGTTACCGCTTCTGGGCTCAAAATCCCCCTTCTCTGTATTTTGATAGCTGTACAATCTGTCCCTGCTGCATTTAGCCTTCAATACGACGATCTTGCCGGGCTTGGGTGCTGCTTGGAAGTCCAAGAATTTGTCTGCGTGTGTGAGAATGATCACGTGACATCTGATACCAACATTATTGCACATCGGAAGCAGAACGTCTTGCTTGTACAGAATTCTCCAAAAGAACCCCTGGCAATCGCGAGTGCATTTCCGTGGCATGGGTGCTTGCTTGCTTTACACTTTGCGCCAGACTAAACCTCCTGGCTGTCAGTGTTCCCTGTTAAAGACACAGATGGCGCACTGGAAGTTATGCCACTACGCTGATGACGTTGAAACCATTCTCAGTACATCTACTATCTCCCATGTGGCATACGCCATCGTCGGATGAAAATCAACGTCGTCTTTCCAGATGTACAATTTCTTTTCCAGCAATGTATATATATATATATATATATATATATATATATATATATATATATATATATATATATAACTCTTAGTTTTATGGGATGCCACTTGTTTGTATTTTGTCAGTAAATATCTTTTTCAGTGATGACGAGCAGCTCAGAAAAAAATATCCTTATCCATTCAAATGAAATTACGAAATTAACGTCGTCATTGTAAGAATTTGATGTAGTACGTTACTTCGGAGTGATGGTAGCCAATGCAACATCGAGAATGTGGATGTCATGGATGCACGAACTGATAGCAGACACTATATATTAACTACATTCATATTCAGAAAAAAGCAGAACACCTTGAACGACTAGAGATAGGACGTTCATATTCACGAGACGTATATATTAGTATGTCCTGCAGAAATGATCAGCATTCGAACCATGCCAGCCCACGGACTCAATGGCAATATCGATATCACGGCGCAGCACCATCTGCTGGTTAAATGTGCCTGCGGCCCTCGTTGTCACTATAAACGAAGGTAAAGGATCAGTGTGTCTTGAGCAGATGTGCAGGATGCCTCGCAGACGCATGCGCGAACTGTATCGTCAAATCAACGAGTTTGAGGGCGCATTATTGACACGAGAGAATGTGATTCATCCATCCGGGAAATCGTTGCTCCTGTGGGACGAAGCGTTTCGTCACCTCACCGTAACGGGTCTGTGCTCAATAGTTTACAGAAGGCCATAGAACACGATGAGCTGGGTCAGTTCGCACCATCCAGACTCCCCTCCCCCGAGAAGATCGACACCTCATCCGAATGGCATTGCATGACAGATCTACGTCTTCGTCGGCTCTGGTGCAACAGTGCAACAGTGCAACAGTGCAACATGCCGTACACTAACAGGGGGTCGTTTATGACGGCATGGGTTTCGTGAACATCGTCAATTTCTCCGCCTACCTTTGACGAATGCGCAGCGACATGCTAGACGGCAATGATGTATGGAACGACGTCACTGGGGACAGGAATGGTATCAGGTAGTGTCTTAGGACGAATTCAGGTTCTGTTTGTTCGTAAATGATGGCAGCAGACAGGGGGACGACATTACAGTGACCACATTCCCACGAGACATACAGCGCCGACTCAGGGCCTTAAGATGGGGGTGCTATTGGGTACAACCATTGACAAATCACGGTTGGTGCATGTTCGGGGTACTGTGACCAGTGTGACCCACGTGAGTGACATCTTGCGACAAGTAGCCATACTCTTTCTGTACAACACCCCAGACACCATTTTTCAGAAACACAACGCAAGACGCCGACCCTTCTAGATGTCACAGGATGTCAACCTTTCGCCCTGGCCCACCAGATCACTAGACTTGTTGCCAATCGTTGTGACCCAATGCCAACCACCAAACAGAACTCTGGAACCAGATGAACGCAGCATGGATGGCTGTACCACAGGACACCATTCGCACCTTATTCGCGTCGATACGATCAGGTATGGAACAAGTTATCAGGGTCGATGGCGGACCCTGTGCCTACTACTCTAGAGAGCAGATGCTGAACTGAGGAGACTGAAATTTCAATCATTTCTTCGGAGCATAGATGTGCACATACACTGTGATTATGAACGACCTATCTCTAGTCGTTCAAGGTGTTCTGGCCTTTTTTCTGAACGTGAGTTGGTGATTAATTGTAAATATAAAATAGGACGAAGATTCAAGTGAGTTAACGAATAACGTCTACTAGAATACGTGTCAGATCGTTGTAGAGCTTTATTTGGTGTTTCAGCCATCAGCCAGTCCAGAAAATCCTTCGCCATTTCCTCCGCTCTTCTTCGACAATTGCTAACAGAGTTAACGCAGCTACTTTACAGGCTTCAATTTTCGTAAAGAAAATATTTGATTTACGCGTCATATGCTGCAGACTACCGCTGGAGAGCAATGACGTGGCAAACAGAGCGAGGAAAACGTTCCGTGAGAGGCAGTACGTCGTTTCAGAACGTGTAGCAACCACAATGGACACTACGCCTGGGCCGGCCGGAGTGGCCGTGTGGTTCTGAGCGCTACAGTCTGGTACCGAGCGACCGCTACGGTCGCAGGTTCGAATCCTGCCTCGGGCATGGATGTGTGTGATGTCCTAAGGTTAGTTAGGTTTAAGTAGTTCGAAGTTCTAGGCGACTGATGACCTCAGAAGCTAAGTCGCATAGTGCTCAGAGCCACTACGCCTGGCGTACTTCGCGATGAGAAACTCGTCTCGTGTGAAGACGGCTTAAGGAGAAGAAACGTCTACCGACACGTTGTGGCTTTCGCACAGTGGTAGGGCAACGGACTATCGAGACGGTGGTTTATCGCTCTGCGATATCGTCTCTTGAGTTGGTTGCGCTCCCACAACTGTCATATGAATACGGACGCGTTAGTTTCAGGGACGCCACAGCTCCAAGAACGTCCCCAGTTGACTAGAGCCTGAGAGTACACGTAATTCGCTTTGACTTTGCACAATTTTTTAGCGACGACACGCACCTTGACTCAGGAAATGGACTTCCTTGCAGCAAGACACGGGCGATACTATGACGTCTGCAGTAACACGGACCGTGAGCACGGCGTTTCCTTTGAAGCGGCAGCGGAGAGGTGTGTTACGGTCTCTACTGGAGTGCCACTACGTTGTCTTTTCATTCGAAAGACCACAGGAGGCGCAGCATTTCAGGAATGGAAAGACGACGCGTCGAACTTTGTAAAATGGTTTAACGCTAGCAGTACCGACACGTTTTACACACTTTAGCAGTGATGAATACTAGGCTGAAGTGTAAGAGACTAGCCACAAAGAATCAGTGCACAAAGAAGTGAGAGACGGATGTACTAAAGAATAAAGAGATACGCTAGAAGTTCTCCAACACTACGGATATTGTGACAAAGGACAGTATAGTAAGCAGTTCAGTTGAAGAGGAAACGATGTCTCTAAAAATGGAAAGAAAAATTTAAGAGCAAACAACTGGGAAGAAACCATGGGTAACAGAAGAAATTTTCACTTGATAGATGAAAGAAGGAAGTACAAAAATGTCCAGTGAAATTCGGAAGTACAGAAATACAAGTCGCTTGAGGAATAAAATACGAGGGCTATTCGGAAAGTAAGGAACGATAGGTCGCGAAATCGAAACCACAGTGAAAATCTAAACTGTTTTTTTGCAACAGTTAGCTACAACTCACCACATCAAATAATGTTAAATTAATTGACTGCAGTAACGAAGAGTTAAAAAAGTCCCGTACCACAGTCACAACACCGGAAAGAGCTCGAACTTATTGCGGTAATAGAAACATATGGTGCACCAATAACGAACATATAATTAAGGGTAGCATACGTTTCCTACTGAAATTAGAAGTAAAGAATACTCTAGCAGTGGTCGTCTCCGTTTTCAGTGACTAACAAACAAATCATTAAAAAAATGAGAACCCATTTAAAAAATGAATAATGCTGAGACGAAAGAGAGACGGACATGAGAACGACAGTGGAAGATAAAGATGTGTAGCTATATCGTCTCTCTTTCTACATGAGAGCGTGAACTGAGTAAAAGACTTTCGTCAAAATTCCTTGTAAGACGAGGTCCATGACGCAGACGTTTTTTGTTGCGTGCTGCGGAAGGTTGACGAACCTCAGAGTGAGATATCCTTCGGGATCCTGTTTGGATACTGTCTTAGGAAAAAGAGAAAAGGTCAGTCCTTTGTTGCTACTCTTTTTCTATTGGTGCCCTAAATAAACGTTCCAACAGAAAAACTAGGTGATCGTTCCAAGCGAGTTCCGACTAAACACTACCTCCCACAAGTTGCTTCATTGAGCTCACAACGACTTCAATGGTACAAAAGGCAGTGGCGATCCAATCTTCAAGAAAACTTGACAGTTAAATAATTTCCGTTATGAGAGGCTACTAGTTAAAGAGGAATAATCCATTTTGTATGGCGTAAGCGTCTTGTATCAATACTCCCCCTTCCCATCCTTCTGAGCGAGCAACTGTGGATAATGGGCCACTTCAGCTGTTGGCGCCAAAAATGAGTGGTGTGACCACAATCGCCGGACATCGTAAAAATATGTGAAGGTTCTGTAAGTATGCCTGTTTCGTATCAAGTGATACGTATAAATACATGGATCAACGCTTCCGGATTGCCGCGCAAATAACGTACTACGGCTGAAATATTATGCATAACAATAAAATACGTACCCAACAAACAGTAGCTATTGACCGCAACGTGAATGATGAGGCAAACAACGGAACACTTGAACACCGGAAAGTGACAGTAATTGTGAACAGCGACTGTTTAGTGGCCCTTAGCAAAGATGTGATGCTCCTGAACATGTTTCCAAATTGCACAAGATGTCGTCAATGTAGCAGAACGTTGTGCGCCGACTGGCTCATAATAACTATTAATAACGATACCCGTCTATTAAAGTGTGTACAGACGGCCACATTAGCACTGTTTATTAAAACAGTGTATCAATTTCCCTTTAAAATGCGTCTCATAACTATCTCGCATGAACAATGATGTCTAGCGTGCGCGTACGACCACAGCGGTTGGGTAGTACAACACGAAGAATATTTGTGGATCAAACGAAGTCACATGATGCCGGTAAGTGCTGTTAGTCACCGGTCACATCTTCGTCGCTATATTTATCTGTGAGATGGGACGTCATTGTATGGTGAGCTAACGTAAAGCCAAAATATCAATAAACTGTGTCTGGATACCCGCCAACTGATAATTGGTTTGCTTACAAGGCGAAGGAGATCCGCGTTCGGCAGTAATGTTTCTCTGAACATTGTTCATGAACAAATTTCAAAGAAAAATAGTAGCTATTCGACTGATCTTCATCCTGTACGAAATAAAGCATATAGTGATAACGCAATACAAATAGCAAGAGGATGGATGTCAGTCCAATATCGCGAGGACTATTCCATATATACGGGGTGGGGCAGATGTAAGTAGCTCGTGTAAGTATAAAGGAAATAATGGAAACGAAGGGATGGACTAATCATATTTACAACGAAAAATACGGTGAAAAATAAATTTATGAGTGCTGAAAGTGACCACCTGCAACATCAGTGCGCATCTGTTCACTTCTAAACATATTCAGACACACCTAGCGTAAAGTTCTGTTATCGACAGCAGCAACTTCATGACTGATGTGTTCTTTCAGTTCCTGTTATGTGTGTGGATTTGTTGCATAAACCTTGGCCATCAGGTATCCTCACAAGAAGAAACCATATGTTAGATCCGGCTAAAGTAGTTGTCCTAAATGTTTGCCCCATCTGGCTGGAAGACGCAGTTTCGACGTTCATATTCAATGAGTTGAACACAAACTGTATAAAAATATACATATATGTAACCGTGTTGAGAGTAACGTCAAAAAATATCAATCCAATGATGCACTTTCCTGTTACACCGCACCAAACACTGATTTTTTCATCATGGAGTGGTTGTCAGGGTTCGTTGCTCAGTACCTCGTGTTTTGCGAATTCACATGACTGGAACGATGAAACCGTGCTTCATCACTCATAAGGCAATGGAAAGTGTAACAAACTATCGTTGATATTATTGGAAACCTACGTGCGGTAATCTACATGTTTTTGACTGTTATTCTCCAGTAACTGCTGCACAAGTGTCACACGGCATGGCTTCAGATTACGACTTTTTAATATCTGCCGGCAACTACTCCTGCTTACATGCTCCACTTCGGACAATTTACGTGTAGACTTTTTTGGGCTCTGGATAATTCTTCCGTGAATGTCTGCAATAAGTTCTGGTGTGGAACTGAAGGAATTCTTTCTCGTTTTACCTTTTGCATACATCCGTGTTGCGCCAAGCTCTACATTTCTCGCTTTGCTGGTAGTGCTCTAGCCGGATATTTGACCCTGAAAATTTCGCTAGTTTCCTTAATCAAACATGTTTTCGCATATGCTTCCACAATTTCAAATCTTTTTTCTATCGAAAAAGTCATTTTGTAGACGACACCGATGAAATAAAGTTAAATCTGACAGAAGAATGATAACAATCGATTACTGCATAAAGCTGTCCCTTGTTGTAGCTGTTTATTTTATAAGCCGAAATGCTGTATTAGCACTCAAAGGAGAGGGGGTCTATACTTAATTGCGCCACCCTGTTTTTCAAAAATGGATGTACGAGGGTCACTCCAAAAGAAATGCACACTATTTTTTTAAAATCCCTCTTATTTTACATGTTTGAAAGTTTTACAATGTGTATATACACCTTTTAAGAACAATATTTTCATTCCTCCACATAATTTCCATCCCTCTGCACTGCCTTACGCCATCTTGGAAGCAGCGCCTGTTTACCCGCACGGTAAAATTCTGGACCAACCTGTTGGAGCCACTGTTTGGCAGCGTGCACAAGGAAGTCATCATCTTCAAATCTTGTTCCACGAAGACAGTCTATTAGTTTCCCAAAGAGATGATAGTCATATGGAGCCAGGTCAGAACTGTAAGGCGGGTGATTCCGTGTTGTCCATCCAAATTTGTGATCGCTTCCATGGTTTTTTGACTGACATGTGGCCGTGCATTGTCGTGCAACAGCAAAACATCCTGCTTTTGCCGATGTGGTCGAACACGACTCAGTCGAGCTTGAAGTTTCTTCAGTGTCGTCACATATGCATCAGAATTTATGGTGGTTCCACTTGGTATGATGTCCACAAGCAAGAGTCCTTCGGAATCAAATGGTTCAAATGGCTCTAGGACATCGGAGGTCATCAGTCCGCTAGATTTAGAACTACTTAAATCTAAGGACATCACACACATCCATGCCCGAGGCAGGATTCAAACCTGCGATCGTTGCAGCCGCGTGGTTCCGGACTGAAGCGCCTAGAACCTATCGGCCACCGAGGCCGGCCCTTCGGAATCGAAAAACACCGTAGCTATAACTTTTCCAGCAGAAGGTGTGGTTTTGAATTTTTTTTTCTTGGGTGAATTTGCTTGATGCCACTCCACTGATAACCTCTTCGTCTCTGGTGAAAAATGATGGAGCCATGTTTCATCACCTGTCACAATTCTTCCAAGAAATTCATCTCCACTATTCTCGACCTGTTCTAAAAGTTCGCTGCATACCGTTTTTCTTGTTTCTTTGTGAGCCACTGTCAACATTCTGGGAACCCACCTGGCACAAACCTTTTTTAACGTCAACACTTTCAGTATTCTGCAAATACTTCCTTCCCCTATCGCAACGTAGCGTGACAATTCGTTCACTGTGATGCGTCTGTCAGCAGTCACCAATTCGTTAACTCTCTGCACATTGTCTGGAGAGTGTGCAGTACGAACGAGACCTGCCGCTGCGAGAACAATCCTCAATATTGCCGTGCCCGCTTTCATCACGTAACCTGCTTGCCAACCGACGACAACAGCAGGATCTCCGTACACCTTTTTCAACCGGTTGTGGATGTTTCCCACTGTTTCGTTTTCACAACACAGGAATTCTATGACAGCAAGTTGCTTCTGACGAACGTCAAGTGTAGCAACCATGGAGGTAAGAATAGAGGGAGACGCCGTGACGTCACAGCTGTGAAGCTATGTGAAGCGGAGGGTAGCCATCTCAATCCGACCAAAACATTGCTGCTGTAAGCTTGTGTGCATAGGCTTGTCGCTCGCTTTTGGAAGGATTTTGCGCTATTATGGTGACTTGTGTGGTGTTCGGATGTACGAATCGTTCTGATTGTGATGCGAAATCGAAGGGAATAACATTTCATGTGTAAGTTGTCTCGTTAAGTGTGATTTTACAACTTCATTGTGAATGAACGTGTGCTACATCGGTACTTGTCCTATAGCGTGTTTTTCTCCTGTATGATTTTAGATTTCCTAAAAATGAAAGTCGGTAAGCTCTGTGGGAGAATGCCGTGAGGAGGAAGAATTGGCGTGCGTCTAAATGGAGCACTATATGTTCTCAGCATTTCAGAGAAGAGGACATAGACCGAACTTCCCTTTCAACAGTAAGGCTCCGAGAAAATGCTGTACCATCAGTTTTCCCTACTCACCCAAAACATTTGCAAAAGGTATGTTAATTCAAAGAATTAAATTCTTAGATTTCAAGTTCACGTTTCAGTATAATACGTACGTATCGTCGATAATCGAAATGTTGAGTAACTCACTTTGTCTTCATCATGTAGCAAATTACAAGCTAACACTACATTACCTGGCGTAAAGTATAGGGCTAAACAGGACACTGTGTAGATTTGCCATTCTATGTACCGTATTTCAGTAAATATTGGTGGTAATGAAGAGTGTTTCCCAGTAGTGTAACGTAACTGAAGTGTTCCAGTACGTATTACAAACAAGATGTATTTATGGGTCTTTGGAGGGAGGGTATAGCTAACTTAGTTTTCAGTTTCTATTATTTAGTTTGTGATACACGTTTATTACTGAATTAACAAAATTGTATCGTTTACATTGAAGACATTGAAGGCTAGCTATTCGTAATATTACATTAAAAACTATTTTTAATCAGAAGTAACGCGGAATTTTGCCTTTACGAGATTTTATTTTAAACAAAAACTTTGAAACAACCAATCTGATGACGTTACATGCGTATATGGTGCAATTAGCGACTGCAATACACGCAGCGCTATAGCACACTGGCAATGTTTTGGTCAGAGTGTAATGGCAGCGAGCCACGCCGCCATGGCTTCAAAACGTAGTACGGCTGGGATACGTAGCGCCATCTCCCCTTATTCTTACCTTCATGGTAGCAACCATCTTGAAGACATGCTGTGACGGCGCCACTCACGGGAACAGGTTAAGCTAAGTTTGAAAACAAGCGGGAAGGATGTATCTGCACACTGTAAGACTTTCACACATGCAGAATGAAAACTGTATTTTTACAAAAATAGTGTGCATTTCTTTTGGAGTGACCCTCGTTCGTATGTGTGTATGTTCATGCAACAAAACGTCCACATGAAGCATGACGATTTATTTTATTACTGCTTTTCTACTAACGGTGTTAGCTGCAAGTTTTGCAAACCACCAAAATTACATCAGGGTACAACACCTAGCTCAGGAGATAAGACTTCAAACATCGAGATGCGTGAAAAGCACCCGCGTGTTGCATGACGCTTTAATTTATCGCTTCTTTACTGTTAAATTCAGAACACATTTTCCAGACATTAGACACGTGTACCACTGGATGTACTTGCAAGATTATACCACTATACGATACACAGTTCAGAAGATATGACGTCATAAAAATTGAGTGAGATACATGAAAATGAAACTGCAGTGCCGACTTCGCTAGATATGCAAGTGAAATATGTGAAAAAATACGTGGGGAATACGTTAAATATATGTGAAATATATTTGACGTATAGGTATATGGGCAAAGCTGCGAATATAAAAGCTCGTCCTAAGCCCCTGGTACGATTTCACTGCCGCGCGGTGTAGCCGCGCAGTCTCATACGTCTTGCCACAGTTCGCGTGGCTCTCCTTGTCGAAGGTTCGAGTCCTCCCTCGGGCGTGGGCGTGTGCGTGTTGTCCTTAGCGTAAGTTAAATTTAAATTAAGTAGTGTGTCAGCCTAGGGGCCGATGAACTCAGCAGTTTGATCCCATAGGAACTTACCACAAATTTCCAAATATGATTTCACTCAGGTTTGGTATGCATGTTAGTTACGATCTGCAAAGAAATACCGCGGGAGGAAAGAACGACCAGCCTCCTATTGGGGATGTGGATAGTAACGTGGTGAGAGCAGAAGGGAGGCGGTGACGGACGGAGAGAAGGTCAGAGGAGGAGCTGAACAGAGGAACGAAAGGGGTGGAAGGAAAGAAATGAACAGTGATGAGGCGGAGGAAGAAATAAACAGAGGCGAAGGAGGGAAAGGACACGGAACCAGAACAGGACCACATAGAGAGAGGAGCGGAGGCGATGGACAGAGGAAAGAGAGGGAGATGGACAGCAAGTTTTGTTGGAAATTCTTTGCTGAATGGTTATAATTTTTAACGTTAAATTAGCTGACAATGGAAGGTTAATCTTCGGGTACCTGCCTCGTTCTTTTTATAAAGGGCATTTTGACAGAAGTAAAATTTTATTTAGTGGAATTATTAACTATCAGTCACACATGAGAACATAGATTTCTGCGGCCGCTCTGATAATCTGAAAGTTCTTCGGTGTTCATAGTGCAATACCGATTCCAGACTTTTCATATTCGACCTTTTGTCTTCTTTCTGACAGCTTCTCCCTGCAGGCGGCTGCAGCCAGAAGGCTGAATCGTCGGATCGACAGATTCCTGGATAAGCTCATGATGCTTAGAAAATGGGGTGAATTAGATTAAAGCAAAAGAAAGAAAAGTTCAGCAAAATACAGGAATGGATTTTCCGGCTTACAGGTTATCCTCCCACACTCGGCAGCTTCGGAAAAAAATAAAAACAGAAAGATGCCTGAAGTATGTTATAATTAAATGGAATATTTATGTTTATAATACAAATTTCTGGTTGTGAAGTAGATGATGAAAACGTCCACGAGTTGTTGGACCCTCTGGACCGGGAGCAACTATTTGACACGGAGATAGTAAAAAGAGTATGTTCGGTGAGAAACAGAGCGTAGTCAGCGCAATAGACGAACCCTTTATCACGCAGAACGAAACACTGGAATTTGTTTGACGTTGTGACTGCCTAGAAAACGAGAACCATTGTCGGGAAAAAAGCCAATGATAAATATATGAAATACAGTGTGTTTTAAGTATAATTTAGTAAATAAGTTCTTAGTTTTCGGTCAGTAACACGTAAATAATTTCGTGGACATTCAAATGTGGTATTACGATGTTTTGCAAACAGAAAAAATAACAGTTTCCAGTAAAATTGTATACGAAGATTGGAACTTAAATAGTGGCAGCTACTTATTCACAACCGATGCAAAAAAGTTACATGTTTGCACCTGTAACTGTCCTTCAAGGTAGTCACCAGCGTTGTGTAGAACCCGTTGCCAGCGATGTGGAAGGCGTAGTATACCGTTAGCAGACCCTGTTCTGTTGATGGTGCGAAAGTTGCGGTCTACTGCCTGTCGAATCCCTGGAACAGTTCTGAAGCGAATGCCACCGTCAATGCACAGTATTACTGCTCGTTTTTGGAGCATCATCTGCGACCAGCTTCGCGAAGGAAGAGGCGACACTTTCTGCGCAACCCACCCATTATTTTGCATGACAATGCGCGGGCCCATACAGCGCAAGCTGTGGCTGCTATGATCGGACGATGAGACTGGGAAGTACTGTACATCCCCCATATTCCCTGGACTTACGTCCTTGTGACTTTGATTCCGAAGGTGAAGGAACCACTTCGTGGCATTCACTTCAGAACTGTTCCAGAGATTCGACAGGCAGCAGTCCGCTCCATTCGCACCATCAACAGAACAGGCTCTGCTAACGGTATACTACGCCTTCCACATCGCTGGCAACGAGTTCTACACAACACTGGTGACACTACTTTTAAGGACAGTAACAGGTGCAAACATGTAACTCTTTTGTATTGGTTGTGAATAAGTAGTTGCCACTATTTAAGTTCCAACCCTCGTATATTTTGAACAATCCGTGTTTTTCAGTTATCCGTACAGGCTCGAGTCCGCACTAATCTACATAATCGGGAGCTTGTTGTAATCCAGAAATGACTTCCGTACCTACAGAACAATTTTCTCTCTCGATCACTCTCCCTCGTATCGGGAACGCGTAATGAATCGTTATGTAATATTTTGACTATACTGATCCATTACTGATTTCATGAGCAAATAACTCGTACTTATTAAGTGTCCTCCAATTCGTGTCATAGTATTATATTAAAACCTTCACCCTTTTTACAGTCAAACTACACTAGAACTAGTGACTGTAGTTAATGGCGGGAAAGAGAGAGAGTGAGAGAGAGAGCGTTATCGAACGTGCCGTATGTGTTGAGAGACATTTCATGCAAAACTGGCCAAGGCAGTGACCCTCAAACGGGCTCTGGGCCAATTTGCTGCTAGAAAGATCGATCAGGCACACTTGCAGCTACGAACCAGGGGACAGAAACAGGTGGATTGCTGTGGCAGAGTTACTGGGAGAATGGATTCTCTCCCGTGAGAAACAGCGTCTTTAAGTTGTCCCTCGCAGAGCACTCGCATGCACCTGAAATTAAGCAATCTGCCATATTCTCCTCTTTTGGTTACCGCAATTCGCGACCGTAGTTGGTAGTTCTTTCTCATCCTGTCTAGCGACAAGCTGTACTTTAGCGATACATGGACCGGCTGCACAAAAGCCTTCAAGTTTTTGAAAGATATTTCATAAAGGTTTGATTATAGAAACGCATTCTTATGCCTTTCATCTTCATACGATACTTGGTTATAGCGTCTTCTTCGCGTCTTTCAAATAGCAATATTAGATGTACTCCCTGCCCGAGCTCGAATCAGACTGTGAGTCAAGAGCACTTTATGGACTCTACGGTTAGTCCAGAGAGTGGCATATATTTTCCTGCATTCTCAAATTTGTCTGAATTTGTGTAAAGATTTACTTAAAACTTAAATTTTCGAATACAGTTGTCTTAAAAACTCCTGACTGAATTCGAGTGGCTTCGAGACCTAACGCCAAGAAAATGGTGAGGGAGGGTGAGTGTGTGTGGGTCGACTTGGCGTTGCACAGAATGAGGCTGTTCCGGTTTGAATGACGGTAGAATGAAGGGCGTAGGGGATAAGTCCTTATCACTAAACATGCTGTCTACATTTGCCACTTACGGGAGCAAGTGCGATGCAGCTAGTGTTAGATGAGTTCCTTAGCGCAAGTCCATGAAGACCTTCCATATCTGTGCTATTTGCGAGGAAAGCAAATGACGCAAGAAGTTGACTGGCAAAATTTTTGTTAAGAGATTAACTAATTTTTGTGTAGGAGCGGTGATATAGCGTTACTGAAACATTGAGAATTGTGAATATCTAGTGAATTAAAAACTCTGTATTAGGAGTGTCCTCGCGACTACGCCTTTTATTCGACAGTTATCCGCAGTAGGAGAAGTCAACACAAGGAAACGAATAATTTACCCACTGTATTGTCAAAATTACATAAATACTCTCTAAAATCATGCCAGAATGAATTACAGCGGCATTAAAACTAACTTGATTGCTTAGAAAATGATTGGTGCATATGAGATAAGGTTTCACAATTCGTTCATCTATCTGTAACTTTATACAGAAGCTAATTAATTTATAACACTATCAAAAGTGGCAAAATAATTGTACAGTTTAATATCAGATGCTACGTAGGATATTAGCCATAAATTTTGACTACAGCTAGTTACAAACTCGTTTTCCACCTGAGGTTTAAAATGGTTTAAATGGCTCTGAGCACTATGGGACTTAACATCTGGGGTCATCAGTCCCCTAGACTTGGAAGTACTTAAACCTAACTAACGTAAGGACATCACAACCATCCATGCCCGAGGCATGCGCGGTTCCGGACTGAAGCGCCTAGAACCGCTCGGCCACAACGGCCGGCTTCACCTGAGGCACTTAAGCAAATGAGTAGTTGAATGTACTGGTAGCAGAGTAAGAAGCCGGAACATGAAGCAGAGACTACAGACGTCTAATAATAGTGAGCGGTCTTATCATTCATCATTCGCGTTCTGTAGGACGTGAGCTTCATCACACCAGAGCGCTAGCAGGTAGTAGCATCCCACAATAAGCGCTTACGTCTGTTGTTGTTGTGGTGGCCTTCAGTCCAGAGACTGGTTTGATGCAGCTCTCCATGCTACTCTATCCTGTGCAAGCTTCTTCATCTTCCAGTACCTACTATAACCTACATCCTTCTGAATCTGTTTGGCGTATTCATCTCTTGGTCTCCCTCTACGATTTTTACCCTTCACGCCGCTCTCCAATACTAAATTGGGATCCCTTCATGCCTCAGGACATGTCCGACCAACCGATCCCTTCTTCTGGTCAAGTTGTGCCACAAATTTTTCTTCCCCCCAATTCTATTCAATACCTCCTCATTAGTTGTGTGATCTACCCACCTAATCTTCAGCATTTTCTGTAGCACCACATTTCGAAAGCTTCTATTCTCTCCTTGTCTAAACTATTTATCGTCCACGTTTTACTTCCATACACGGCTACGCTCCATTCAAATACTTTCAGAAATGACTTCCCTGACACTTAAATCTATACTCGATGTTAACAGATCTCTCTTCTTCAGGAACTCTTTCCCTGCCATTGCCAGTCTATATTTTATATCCTCTCTACTTCGACCATCATTAGTTATTCTGCTCCCCAAATGAGTAGTAAGACTCTAAGTATCTCATTTTCAGGTCTAATTCCCTCCCGATTTAATTCGACTACATTCCATTATACTCGTTTTGCTTTTATTGATGTTCATCTTATATCCTCCTGTCAAGACACTGTCCATTCCGTTCAGCTGCTTACGTCTGGCAGTCCTAAATCATGCATTATTGTCTTGTCTGGTGAGAAACTGGGTACAATTGATAATCCTGAGTGCCCTTTCTGTATTCGATTTCACCGCTACACATTTTAGCTGTCAGTGCCATCACTATCCACAGTAGCTGTTCCGCTTGGACAGTCAAGCAAAAGCTGAGAACATTTTAAAATGCACCAGTCATCTCCAATTTTAGCGTTCCATATTATCTCCATTTATAGGGTTTTGTGCCTTAATCGGTGAAAACAGAAACCGTATTTGATTACTTTGTTGTCTGTCTGTCGGTTCGTCTGTTGAGACTCTTTACAAATGAACGGTTGGAGGTATCAACCGTAAGTCGCTTGCAGAAGGCTTCTCATTATTGCCTCCCGAACAACTGACCGTCTCCTTCACGGGAAACCACCGCACTGACCCCACTTACGTTAAGCAAGACAACTACGGATGACCGTCCCTTGCCGCTACTCGAATGAAGTCCACCGCGCACCGCCGCCGACAGTTCTAGGGCCAACTGCTTCACCTGGTTCGCAGGTTGGTCAGTGTAAGGCTCCTTGTCTTGAATGACAATCAGCCCAAATTTCTGAAACATCCTGGCAGATTAAAACTGTGTGCCGGACCGAGATTCGAACTCGGGGCCTTTGTCTTTCGCTGGCAAGTGCTCTACCATCACTATCTACAGTAGCTCATCCGCTTTGATAGTCAAGCAAAAGTAGTAGACGAGGTACTGACGGAAGTAAAGCTGTGAGGACGGGGCGTCAGTCGTGCTTAGGTAGCTCAGATGATAGAGCACATGTCCGCGAAATGCAAAGGCCCCGAGTTCGAGTCTCGGTACGGCACACAGTTTTAATCTGCCGGGAAGTTTCATATCAGCGCACACTCCTCTGCAGAGTGGAAATTTCATTCAGGCCAATTTCTTTTTTCCGCCCCGAACTGTTCTATTCAGGCTCCATCATAGAGGCTGCCAATAGCGCCCCCTGTCCAAAAGCGTGTGCCGCACTAAGTTGGCCGGCTGGGCGGGATTTATTCATTCGGCACACATTTTTTTCAGATACACAAAGTGGCGACCGGCTATGTCGATGTTCCGACATTAGGAAGAAGAGACAGGTATTAAAAACTTCGTCGTCAGTTTGTTACATACCCCAGACACAGAAACAACTAGTACATGGAAATAAAAATATACAGATTTTGCACATGTAACCTAATAAGCGAAATGCAATTAATCCATGGTCATGGTTCGAATCCCACGAAAGCAATGTGTATAGGTACTAAAAATTCCGATATTTTCTCTGTCCTCCTGAGGTGTAAATAAAGGAAAAACTAACTTGCTTACATACCTCATTATACACACTACTGGCCATTAAAATTGCTACACCAAGAAGAAATGCAGATGATAAACGGGTATTCATTGGACAAATATATTATACTAGAACTGGCATGTGATTACATTTTCACGGCCTTAATACGCGTGGGCATTGAGTCAAACAGACCTTGGATGGCGTGTACAGGTACAGCCGCCCATGCAACTTCAACACGATACCACAGTTCATCAAGAGTAGTGACTGGCGCATTGTGACGAGCCAGTTGCTCGGCCGCCATTGCCCAGACGTTTTCAGTTGGTGAGAGATCTGGAGAATGTGCTGACCAGGGCAGCAGTCGAATATTGTCTGTATCCAGAGAGGCCCGTATAGGACCTGCAACATGCGGTCGGGTGTTATACTGCTGAAATGTAGGGTTTCACAGGGATCGAATGAAGGGTAGAGCCACGGGTCGTAACACATCTGAAATGTAACGTCCACTGTTCAAATTCCCGTCAATGCGAACAAGAGGTGACCGAGACGTGTAACCAATGGCACCCCATTAATGCTCTGGAAAGGTAATCATTTGCATATCGCAGCATCTTCTTCCTGTCGGTTAAATTTCACGTCTGTAGCACGTCATCTTCGTGGTGTAGCAATTTTAATGGCCAGTAGTGTACTTTAAATAACATGGACACAGAATGTTACCGATGAAAAAAGCCAGAATTGTGTTACACAACAATTCTCAAGCAGATTACAAAAAAAATTTGAAGTCAAGTAAATCAGTGTAACAATTGCAATCTAGAACCGGTGTGTTTAACTTCCAGTCAGTTTATTCATTTCCTCTAGATGTCTAACGGTCATTTGAAATCGATACAAATTATAAAAGTTGAGGATAAATTGTGTGAACAACAAGTAGAGTTCCGCATATCGTCGTTCGTCAGTAGAAAATATACTTAATCTAAGAAGAAGACTGTAAGTATGTCAAATGGCTCCAGCCACTATGGGACTTAACATCTGAGGTCATCAGACCCCTACAACTTTGAACTATTTAAACCTAACTAACCTAAGAACATCACACACATCCATGCCAGAGGCAGAATTTGAACCTGCGATCTTAGCGGTCGCGCGGTTCCAGACTGAAGCGCCTAGAACCGCTCGGCCACTAAGGCCGGCAGCAAGTATGTACCTCTGTACATTTTAAAACCACATATCTCTCCATCGACCAAGATGTATTTTTTGGGGGGTTATCGATATTGAGGCTGGTTTCATGTTCTCCGCCACGAATCTCTCTCCTGTGCCAACCACTTCATCTCGGAGTAGCGCATGTACTCAATGTCTTCAATTATTTCTTGCATATAATCCTATCTCCGTCTTTCGCTATAATTTTTACTTTCTATTCCGTTACTGTGAAAAATTATACTACAATGCCGGAAGGAACTGAAACTTAGGAAACTGTTAGAGCTTTTGCGTATTCAGACGGAAATGAGAGGTGTGGAAGCAGATTAATTAGCTTTTACAAACAACGTATTCGTAACGATAGAAGAGTTTGAAACAGCAAAGGAACAGATTAATGAACTGAAGGAAGTGGCAGAACACCAGGCTTGCAACAATCTTTCCATAAAAAAATTAAGGAACTGAAAAACTATAAGTTATGTCAGAAACCAAGGACAGTTCAGCACAGTAGCCGGCCGGAGTGGCCGTGCGGTTCTAGGCGCTACAGTCTGGAGCCGAGCGACCGCTACGGTAGCAGGTTCGAATCCTGCCTCCAGCATGGATGTGTGTGATGTTCTTAGGTTAGTTAGGTTTAATTAGTTCTAAGTTATAGGAGACTGATGACCTCAGAAGTTAAGTCGCATAGTGCTCAGAGGCATTTGAACCAATCAGCACAGTAAAAAACAACCTGTATTATTTAAAATTCATTAATTTATACATTCACTGTCACCAGCCTTCCGACTGATTCGATACTGCCTGCGAGAAATTACTCTCCTGAACCCGTGTCTTGATCTCAGAGTAGCACCTGCGTGCAACTTTCTCAATTACACTGACACAAAAAAAAAAAAAAAAAAAAAAAAAAATCACAGTGCCAAGAAGAAATTGTGCGACGTAAACGACGGTTGGTACGCGTGTTTCTACATCTAAAAGATGATGTCTATTCGAATTTCACGCCAGTCGCATAAGAGTGACGCTAGTAACACTACTATGAAGCTGCAAATCAGATTTGCTTTAAATTCAGGACTGTGATGAGTTGATGTTAGTCACGAATGTCTATTAGGTGAAAAAGGCTCCATTATCAACACCTCTCTGAGTTGGAACGACATCGTGTAATAGGCCTACGAGAAGCGGGACGTTCCTTCTGCGTTATTGCAGAAAGACTTGGCAAACAGCTAGCCGCCGTACATTGCTGACAGCCTTAGGCAGCACGGAGCGCTCCAGTACGTGCAGGAAGAGAGTCAGCGAGATTCTCGAAGGTACCGACTGGAATGTGGAGCCAAACTGCCTCTACTGCCGTCGCCATCTGTGCTAGGTTTCTCGGCTGATGTGTCCATGGCGCGAATAGCCCGTTCGAGGTGGCCTCTTAGATTCTCTACTGAGCTTAATTTCGGGGAGTTTAGTATTCAAGGGAGTACGGTAAACTCAACGTGGTGCTGTTCGAACCAGGCACATCACGAGCTGTGTGACACGTTGCATTGTACTGTTGGTAGATACCATCGTACTGGGGAAAAGTAAACTGCATGTGTAGCTGTACGTGGTTCCCACGGGCACATTCCTACTTGTGCTGATCCATTGTGCTTTCCAGAATGACGCAATCATCCAGGCAATCCCACGAAAACATTTCCTGGACCGTAACGCTCCCTCCTCCGGCACGGACTCTTCCGACGACTGTTGCAGTGTGTTACCTTTCAGACGTTTCACGCCTAACACACTAACGGCCATCTGTCTGGTGGAGTATAAAACGTGGTTCATCTGAAAAGCATACCTGTCGTCACACAGTGGACGTCCAGGTGCGGTACTCGCCTGCAAACTGCAGCCTTCGTCACCGATGATCAGCAGTTAGCGTGAGAGCACCTGCTGCAGAGCCTCTTGCACAGCAACATTCGCTCAACAGCAGGGAAAAGGATACACTATTGGCATTCCCTTGGTTCATCTGGGTGGTCAGTTACTCAACAGATACAAGTATGTTCGCTCGTACAAATTGCTGACTCTTGTCATCTGTTACCCTCTTTGCACCACAGTGGCCTCGGCACGGTTTTTGGATAGCTCCATTTTGCCATGTACGGTGTACTTCAACCAGAGTGGCATGCAGACTGTGTGCAAACTTAGCCGTTTCGGAAATGCTTCCATCCTTGACCTGAAATCCAATAATCATGCCAGTTTGGAAGTCAGATAAATCACTCCTTTTCCATATTATAACAACGACAGCAGTGTTTTCCACGCCTGCCCCATCTCCCCCCACCCCTCCGACCCTCATACGCTTCATACACCCTTCCACTGCCAGTGCTACTACCTGCCGCCTGTGAGTAGTTATTGTACGTTGATGTCGATGTGACTGGACGTTTATAAGAATCCCAGCGTTGTATTGCCTTGGAGAGAGGTCTGCTGTCGAAAGCAAAGCAAAGAGCAAGAAATATCTTATTGGCCATATTGATCCTAAATTACAAAAACCGGAAACTACATTAAATCGAAACGAGAAATATATTACAGAACAGAAAAAAATCAACGGACAAATTGCGCAAAGGCAGAAAATCGTTTAAGTCCACGCCAGATATATGAATGGGTTCTATCACCAACTTCATTGAAACTGAAAATATCCTGTGTACCGTGGTATACGAACGAAAAGGTAGTTCTGGAGTAATGGGTGTACAAGCAAAATATGTATAAAGTCGTGCCATATTCACAAGAAAAGAGAAAGTGATGCCAGACGTTGAGATAAACACCGTGTTAGACTCGGTGCATTGATGGAAAACTCCTGGCTTAAACGAAGAAAGAAAAACTGAGAATAACTGTTACAGTAATATCTGGAATATTGTTGTGCTTTTAATAGTTGACTGACGAAATAAATAAATAGAAGAAAAAGTAGCGAAGCGAGCTAAAAGTGAAGCCATAGTGAAGTTATAACTGCGCAGTTTCTTCTTCTTTGGCATTTCTTTGTGAAAGAACAACGATTACATTAAGGTTTTTTCCTGAAAACGAGAGAAAAGTGGATGTTTGTACAGTTTTATTAAGAAGGACAAGACTGCTTTTTGTCACCTTCTATTCCGATGCCTGTCCAGTGTTTCTTCTCCACCTCGACTTCGACATGTTGTTAAACTGACCTTTCTTCCTCCTTCTAGCATACCGTAAGCTAATTAAAACATTGGTGAACAGTGTGTAAGGTGCTGTGTCGAGATTACGTTCTCTCTGCGTATTCCAGCTGTTATGGAGCGTGGGGCTGCAGCAACTGACGGCTACGTTTGAAACGTCACGAGAGAAGTTTATTGACCCTGAGACACGTGCCGCGGGCATAAGGTCTTCTCTGCTAATCGATTGATCATCACAAACAACTCTAGCGTAACAAGTCTTTTCTGTAAACTTTGCAGCAGAAACGAAGGAAAATGACAAATTTCAGAACTACATGGCATTGCAATCATTTTTCTTAAGCTGTCGGAGCATTTCAGACGTACGTTCCATCCCGATTCCCATCCCGATTCTGAGGTAATTTTAAGTAATCAAAAAATGGGAGCTGTCTGGAGAGTTTAGAATCATTGTCGATCCGACTCCTTTCTTTCGCAGATTTTATTTGTTCGAAGCCAAAAACAGTATATTACGAAACTATACCTGACTATTCGTACGAAGACAAAAGCAGTATCTCACGAAAATATACCTGACTATGAAACGCTATGCGTTAGAAATTAAACACCTGACAGCGAGAATACACAAAAATTACTGAACAAATAATGAACACATAGGCACTCATTAAGAAATGTACTCACACGGTGTTAATTTTGATAGACATATGAACTGGGGTATAGAAACGATTGTGATGAAAGAAACCAATAGACGTGTAATGTTCTTCACTTTGAGGCTAAATACTGTTAATACTTTCATGTGACAACAAATGCATGCACATCGTGTTCCCCTTCTGTTGATAAGATGAGATGTCTGAAACTAATTTACCAGAAAAATATAATATTGACGCCTCGAAAGAGGATTTTTAACTCCAAAGCACAACGAACGCATCAACAGAAGCGGAGTACGATGTGCAAGCATTTGTTGTCACATGGAAGTGTTAACAGTATTTAGCTTCAAAGTAAATAAAATTACACGTCTATTGGTTTATTTCATCACAACCTTTTCTATACCCCAGTTCATGTGTCTATCAAAATATAACACTTTGAGCGAATACAGAATTAGTATGACTGAAGAGTCTTGTGTTACTCACTACTTATACTGGATCAAGTCTCTTCTCAGAAGAATCTATTCTTGTCGTCAATTCTCATAAATACACTGCCTGGCGGTTAAAGAGAAGCATCCAGAGGACACAGTCGGATGTCCATGTAACTTCGTACACGTAGGCACCATCGGCGAGTATGTAAATGATTAGAATTACAATTCTCTGTGACGGATGGAACGACTAATGGAGGTCAATAACATTGTTTGTGTTCAATGTGGTTTCTAGACCTAGTAGAGTATCTGAGGGGCGTAAACAACATATGAATTGGGGTATAGAAACGGTTGTGATGAAAGAAACCAATAGACGTGTAATTTTCTTTACTTTGAAGCTAAATACTGTTAACACTTCCATGTGACAACAAATGCTTCCACATCGTACTCCGCTTCTGTTGATGCTTTCGTTGTGCTCGGGAGTTAAAAATCCTCTTTCGAGGCGTCAATATTATATTTTTCTGGTAAATTAGTTTCAGACATCTCATCTTATCTACAGAAGGGGAGCACGATGTGCATGCATTTGTTGTCACATGAAAGTATTAACAGTATTTAGCCTCAAAGTGAAGAACATTACACGTCTATTGGTTTCTTTCATCACAATCGTTTCTATACCCCAGTTCATATGTCTATCAAAATTAACACTGTGTGAGTATATTTCTTAATGAGTGCCTATGTGTTCATTATTTGTTCAGTAATTTTTGAGTGATAACTGTAAACGACCCGGAGACAGTAAACTTGCGTGAGACAGTATTATCAACACCTGACAGAGTTGGAAAAAGGCCTCGTCGTTGGTTTCCATTTGGTGGGTTAGACAACTGTTTATTAGGCAGATTTGTGGGATTTCGGCTTTGACAGTGGCCTGATGCTAAACTGCATGGAAATGTGAGGGCAGCCATACTAGTCAAATTTCGGTCGAGCATGTCTGACTATATCAATAGAGGATCACCGTATTGTGCATCAAGATCACAGTAGCCCCTTGACATCTTTGCATGCCATTCAGGAACAAGTAATGGACTCCCTACATTACGCTGTGTCATCTTGTACCATTGGTGCATGCAGCCCGACTGGGAAGTTACCGTCCCATATGTAGGTAGCTGTTATCACCAGTACACAAATGTCTGCGTTTACAGTGGTAGCGTGACAGGGAAATGTTGACTGCTGATGAACGGAGCCTCATACTGTTTATGATGAATTGGGGTTCTGTAATACTCAGGATGAGCGTATGATGGTGATCTGGGGACAAATCCCGTTCTTCCAATGTTTTGGAAAGGCACAACTGGGCTACTTGTGGCGTTATGGTGTGGGGAGTCATTGGGTATGATTTCAGGTCACAGCTGGTAGATTGTGGGAACTCCAGCGGCACAACAGTACGTCGCGAACGTCCTGCGTCCTCAAGTGTTGTGGTGCCCTTTTCCAATAAGACAAGGCTCGTCTTTACACGACACATATTTCTATGGAGAGTCTGTGTGGTGTTGAGGTACACCCGTGGGCAGCAAGATCTCCAGATCTGAACGCAATAAACATGTTTTGGACTGGCTCGGAAGTCAACTCCGTCCGAGAACCAGCATCAAGGACCAGTCGTGGGCCAGCTTCCATAGAATATAAAGACTTACTGACACCCTTCATAGTCGAATCACTGCATGCATCCATATCTGAGTGGATGGAACAACATAAAGTTCTTTGTAAATTTTCCTCTGCAGTCTATCATTGAAGTACACTATGTGATCAAAAGTATCCGGACACCTGGCTGAAAATGACTTACAAGTTCGTCGCACCCTCAATCGGTAGTGCTGGAATTCGATATGGTGTTGGCCCACCATTTGATGACAGCGTCCACCCTCGCAGGGATAAGTTCAGTCAGGTGCTGGAAGGTTTCTTCGGGAATGGCAGCCCATTCTTCGCGTAGCGCTGAACTGAGAAGAGGTATCGATGTAGGTCGGTGAGGTCTGGCACGAAGTCGGCGTTCCAAAACAACACAAAGGTGTTCTATAGGATTAAGGACAGGACTCTGCAGGCCAGTCCATTACAGGGATGTTACTGTCGTGTAACCACTCAGCCGCAGGCCGTGCTTTATGAACAGGTGCTCGATCGTGTTGAAAGTTGCAGTCGGCATCTCCGAATTGCTCTTCAACAGTGGGAAGCAAGAAAGTGCTTAAAACAAGAATGTAGGGCTGTGCTGTGATAGTGCCATGCAAAACGACAAGGGGTGCAAGCCCCCTCCGTGAAAAACACGACCACATCATAACACCACGGCCTCCGAATTTTACTCTTGGTACTACACACGCTGGCAGATGATGTTCACCAGGCATTCACCATACCTACACCCTGCCATCGGATCGCCACATTGTGTACCGTGATTCGTGAATCCACACAACGTTTTTCCATAGCTCAATCGTTCAATATTTACGTTCCTTGCAACAAGGGAGCTGTCGTTTGGCACTTCCCGGCGTGATGTGTGGCTTATGACTAGCCGCCTAACTCTCATAGTACTAGCAGTGGATTCCGAAGCAGTTTGGAATTCCTGTGTGATGGTCTGGATATATGTCTGCTTATTACACATTATGACCCTCTTCAATGCCTGCGGTCACTGTCAGTCAACAGACGAGGTCAGCCTGTACGCTTTTGGGTTGTACGTGTCCCTTCACGTTTTCACTTCACTATCACATCGGAAATAGTGGACCTAGGGATGTCTGGGAGTGTGGAAATCTCACGCACAGACGTATGACACAAGTGACACCCAGTCATCTGACCATATATGAAGTCTGTGAGTTCCGCGGAGCGCCCTATTCTGCTCTCCACGGTGTCCAATGACTACTGAGGTCCCTGATACGGAGTACCTGGCAGCAGGTGGCAGCAGACGTGTGAAGTTAGCACCCTTTTTTTCAGAAATGTATATTTTTTTCAGAGTTCTTGATAGATATGAAATAGTTCTAGAGTTCTTTGTACAAAATTTCAATAGTTCTGCAGAATTTAGCGAAAAAAACAATAATACTCGAAAAAATTTTCGTATCGAAAATATTCTTTGTCAATTTCCGCGAAATGTAAATAAGTACGACAGTTCTGAGCACAGTTCTGAATAGAGCTCCAAGAGTTCTATCGAAAATCCCAGTAACATTTTTTTGTGCAGCTAATAGTTTACGAGATAATTGCAATTTAAGAAGAAAATCTTTTCATTTACTGTGAAGTTGGCACCCTTTTTTTCAGAAATGTATATTTTTTTCAGAGTTCTTGACAGATATGCCATAGTTCTTGAGTTCTTTGTACAAAATTTCAATAGTTCTGCAGAATTTAGCGAAGAAAACAATAATATTCGAAAACATTTTCGTATCGAAAACATTCATTGTCAATTTCCGCAAAAATTAAACTCGTACAACAGTTTTGAGGACAGTTCTGAACAGAACCCCAAGAGCTCTATCGAAAATCCCAGTAACATTTTTCTATGGCTATAATAGTTTATGAGATAAATTGATTTAATGTGGGACACACTTTCTCTGCAGAAAATATAAATATATTCGTACAACAGTTCTGATGACAGTTCTGGACACCACGTGAAGAGTTCTATCGAAAATCCTGGTAGTATTTTTTTGTGCAGGTAATAGTTTAAGAGGAAATTGCAACATAATTAAGAACTCTATAAGAGCTCCCACTGTGAAGCTGGCACCCTTTTTTACAGAAATATATATTTTTTTAAGAGTTCTTGATAGATAAGCCATAGTTCTAGAGTTCTTTGTACAAAATTTCAATAGTTCTGCAGAATTTAACGAAGAAAACAACAATACTCGAAAAAATTTTCGTATAGCAAACATTCTTTGTTAATTTTCGCGAAAAGTAAATTCGTACAACAGTTCTGAGGACAGTTCTGAACAGAACCCCAATAGTTCTACCGAATATCCTAATAACAGTTTTGTGCAGCTAATAGGTTACGAGATAATTGCATTTTAAGGAGGAAACCTCTTCACTTACTGTTAATTTGGCACCCTTTTTTCAGAAATGTACATTTTTTCAGAGTTCTTGATAGAAATGCCATAGTTCTAGAGTTCTTTGTACAAAATTTGAATAGTCCTGCAGAATTTTGCGAAGAAAACAACAAAATACGAAAACATTTTCGTATCGAAAACATTCTTTGTCAATTTTCGAAAAAAATAAATTCGTACAACAGTTCTGAACAGAACACCAAGAGCTCTACCGAAAATCCTAATAACATCTCTTTGTGGCGATGATAATTTATACGCTAACTGCTTTGATGGTAGACCTACTATATCCACAGAAAAAATTAATTCGTGCAACAGTTCTGATGAACAGTTCTGGATAACACCCCCAGACTTCTATCGATAATCATAATAACATTTTTTGTGGTTATAATAGTTTGTAAGATAATTGATTAATTGTGGGGCTCACTTACTCTAAAAAAAATTATGTCTATTCGTATGTTCTGATGACAGCTCTGGATAGCAATGTAAGAGTTCTATCGAAAATACTGGTAACATATTCTGTGCAGGTAATTGTTTACGTAGTAACTGCATTTAATAAGGAATGCTTATGGACATTTCCCGTGAAGTTGGCAACCCTTTTACGAGAAATATACATTTTTTTTCATAGTTCTTTATATGTATGCAATAGTTCTAGATATCCCTGCTCAAAACACGAATAGTTCTGCAGAATTTCGGGTAGAAAACAATAACTGGGCAAAATTTTGGTATAGTAAAAAATTATTTGTCAGTTTGGAAAAAATAAATTTGTATAACAGTTCTATTGGCAGTTCTCGATAGCACCTGAAGAGTTGTATTGAAACTGATAAAAACAATTTTGTGGCGATAATAGTTTATACGATATTTGCTTTAATCTGATACTCACTTTCTCTACGAAAACAAAATTCGTAGAATAGTTCTGATGACAGTTCTAAATAGCACCTACAGAGTTCTACCAAAAACTATAACATTTTTCGTGACGATGACATTATATGAGATAATTAATGTGGGACTCACTTTTGTCATGTAAAAGTGATAAATTCGTAAAAAAGGTCTGATGGCATATCTTAGTAGGACCCTAAGAGTTCTACCGAAAACTGTAATAACATTTTTTGTGGGGATAACAATTAATGAGATAATATCATTTACGAGAGATCCACTTGGTCTACATTATAATAAATTGGCACAACCCTTTTGCTGACAGTTCTGGATAGCACCGAAAGAGTTCTTTTAAAAACCCTCATAGCATTATTATGGTGCCAATAGATTATGAAATAGATTGTGTGTTCACTCTGCAGTGGGTGTGCGCCGATGTGAAACTTATTGGCAGATAAAAACTGTGTACCGGGCCGGGTCTCGAACCCCAGGCTGTGACGAAGGAACATCGTCACAATATCCTTTCTTCCAGGAGTGCTACTTCTGCAATTTTCGTAGGACAACTTCTGCGAAATTGGGAACGCAGGAGATGAGGTACTGCTAGAAGTACAGCTATGAGGACGGATCGTAAATTCTCACTTTTATTTTGGAATTATGTGAGACATAAACAATATTACAATGTGCAGAGCGGTACACAAGAAGCTCTTTTATCCGGACTACGTGGGACCGGAAGTAATCCGAATAACCGAAAATCCGGATATATATTCTACTAAATACAAAAAGTCTAAATGTTCAGCACTGTACAAATGCCGGTACACCTTCTTAAGACTGATTGTAGTAACTGTAGGTGGAAGCGTGGGATGTGCACGCTTAGATGATTCAAAGAGAGAAGGCTCGTCAGTGCAAAACAGATGGCTGAGAGGGCAGATACATTCACACACGCCACTAACCAGGTGGTGTCACACCTGTCGATAAGCGCGCCAGAGGTATGAGCTCTGGTGGAGTGCAGTTGGCGTGGTTACTATGCAACTTACTTGATGGACACCAACACACCGCTATATTAATGTACAATACTTGAGAAACAATATCATTCAAACACTCTGAGCTCCTCTATCACTCAGTACTAGACTAAACTAGCGGCCTAGTGATAAGCAGCCTATGTACCTCACCTACTACATATCTTCGTTTTATAAGAAAAAAGAGAAAAATACCAAGGCACACGAAATATGAATCAGGATAAACCGGAAATCCGAATTAGTGAGGACCAAATAAACGAGGTTCTTGTTTACAAATTTCGAACTCCTTAGTAACGTTAATACTTTATTGCCTCAACATAATAACGCCTCTATCAGTCATGTACTGAATTACGATATAAACATACTACTTAGTTCGTTTGTACAATATATTCATTTAAATATACTTACATTTCTATACATTGAAAAGACTTTTGACTCTCACTGTAGTGTAACTCATCAAACTTCCACACTTCCTTTCTAACTAGAACGAATGTTTGCAACAATATTAACGATAGCAATTTCAAATTTATTCGTTACACACAGCACATGTTTTTATGTATCCTAGCGTCTGGTGATGTTGCCACATAACTTTCATCCATGAGGGTCCTGGGCATATTTTTAGCTGTTAGTGGGTCCTGGATGTCATGAGAGCTCAAAACAATTACAGTTTTACGTAATAAAATTCTTCTGGTTCTTCCTGATTCTAAAAATATACACTTCATGTACAGTACCTCGTCATGCTGATGCTTAAATGTCATTTTGTTTAATTTGGGCGCCGCAGTTTCCATAGAGCCTCGTTTATATAATATCTTTGAAGAACCTGTCGACTGTCGTATGTGCAGGAAAAATGTTTACATGGCATAAAACAAAATCAGAATGCGTTTCAGCAGTAGCAATTTGTTTTAATGGTGGAGTAAAAATGGTTCAAATGGCTCTGAGTGCTATGGGACTTAACTTCTAAGGTCATCAGTCACCTAGAACTTAGAACTACTTAAACCTAACTAACCTAAGGACATCACACACATCCATGCCAGAGGCAGGATTCGAACCTGCGACCGAAGTGGTCGTGCGGTTCCAGACTGTAGCGCCTAGAACGGCTGGGCCACTCTGGTCGGCCTGGTGCAGTAAAGATTAAAAACGATGAGCAGAACAGGCATCAAACATAGGAACAACGTGAAAATTGTGCTGGTATGGGCGGACCGGCAACATGTCACATAAACTGAAAAAGCTGCTGAAAGCATGAAAAGGAGGACAGAATAACAAAGAAAAGAAGTAAAAATAAAGAAAATGAAAAGGACACAAAAGGTATCAACAAGATTATGGAGCAGGAATGGTTTGCAATGTCGTCATTGAGAAGAGAATGACATACAAATCTTTAGTTTCAGTTTTCTGTAATCAACGTGTTTGCATACCGAGATACTGTTACCGGTATCTCATCCACTATTGAAGCTACATAAACAAAGCTATGGATGAATAATAATATAGTGCTTGCCTACACACTGAACCACATTATTCAACAATGGATTAAGTATTTTAAGCTGCAGTATCTCATATTATGTTCTTAAATCATTAGGAGAAAAAATTTACTCTTAAAATACATTTTTTTAAATAATCAAAACATGAAACGTAAATATTACTGGTTTGCTGTTTCAACAATGTAATAATTCAAAGAATAAAATTTGTTTTTTATCTTTTATTTGGAATAGCGTTAAGTACATTGAACCTAAAATAACATTTACGTGTAATTCAGTATGTAAGAAAACATCAATATTCACTGCACAGTGTATTCCACAGATTTACAATTTTTTTCACCTGGAGCTCACAACATACCAATTCTTTGATAAAAGTTTCATTTCTGAATCTATTGACAGTCTTGCATTATTAAATTTCAAAGCACCAGTAAAAACTACAGGCTGTGATGTACAGCTCCCATTAACAGCTCTTCTTCAGGATACACTAAAACCTAGAAGGAAATACATATGTAGGGAATTCAGTAATAAATAAGCATAGAATTTATGAGGTGTGAAACAACTAAGAAAAATAAGTACAAAAAATATATACGTGAAATTTAGGGCATAAAATGCTCTTATTCTAGTAACCAAAACAGGAGGCTGTGATACCAGAAACAAAGATACTAAGAATTAACATAAGAGCTGTATTTGTAATATTTAGATACCAACTTTTAGCAATTGCTTACCTTATAAAGCAAAGTTCCTATGTAGGAATTACTTGTTTCGTCTCGTCGGTCTTGTAGCTGCCATTTGAAAATTTTCCTGTCGTGACATACATGAACAGGTGCAGAGAAATTATTGTTTCTTTTGAAACTTTCTGTACATCTTTATACACGTCATCGTACTGCTTCCAGTAGGTTCGATCGAAGACATATGCCGTGTAGTGTTTGATGGAGATATTAGAATGAATGGCTCCAACGAGAGTGTACTCTTGATTGTTGACTACGATTTCTTTCGTGATCGTTTGAAAAACACACTCTTCCTTTGATTCGGAGGAAACTGATCTTCAGTTAGTTGACAAATTGTTATACTAGTATCCATCATCAAGTAGCATTCGAATTTCTTTTCTTCGACTGCTTCTCCTTTACATTTCTTGCAATTTAAATAGTCTTTAGAACTCCATTTGTTGCATCTACACCCTCTTGCATGAAATTATAACCAAGTCTGAAAAGAACATACATATCAACGGAAATATAATGTCGTTTCACATAGCGTGAATTTAGGCACGTCAGACACGATATATTTTTGTTGCAAACCGGGATATCTTTTAATATTTTCTCGTATAATTCCTTCATTCAGAGACAATATTTTTCGAGAGATTACTCCTTTTTTTAAGGAACGGTATCACATATAAAATATCAAATCTCTGCTTAAAATGCTGGGAGTTTATAATTTTTTTGTCCAAAACATCCAAAGCCAGATCCAAAAATGGATGGCCCACCATTTGAATTTTACTTGTGAAATCATCACTGAGTGATATTGTTTGCATGAGTAAGGTCATGAAAGAATCGAAACCGCACGTTCCCTTCAAGTTGTAGGTAGCAGATTTGAATTTGCTTGAGGACCCATTTAGGAAAAGTGGCAAATTAATATCTATGAATTTCTTAGTCGAATTCCAGTTAGGGCAATCATCTAAGTAGTTTTTTCTTGCTCTTAGCTTGTATGCTCGATGTGACAACGATTTCATTTTGAAGCTTTTTCAGCATTGCACTCTCCTCCATTTTATTGTTACAGGTCTCTCTGTTTTCTTCTGTTTTCGAACCACAGGATGAAATTTCAGTGACATCCCTGGTGAAGTATGATTCTTGATAGTCTTTTGTGGAATGAAATATCTCTTTAGAGTCCAAATTGGGCAGTAAATTATTATCTGAAGAGCGCTGAAAACACAAACTATCACTCTTGACTGTTGTTCTCCGCATTCATAATAAGTGAGCTCGAAGTAGGAGAAAATCTGTATTCAAAACTATTAAAATTTTGTCTAACTCTGTTTCATTGCCATCCTCGTGTTGGGTCTCACTTAGTAAGATATTGTTCAGTGTGCTCTCAGAATTATCGAGTATATGATTGCTTTTGGGGTTTGTTATCTTCAGCTTCTTATTTTTTCCTCTCCAGTTTTCTTCTTCATGGTAAGGCAATGATGCTTCAGTTGGTTTGTGCTTCACAGTTCGCTTTTAATCTTCTTTTTCCATCATAAGTAGCGCTAATAGTTTTGTTTCCTCATGCAGCCACTTCAAATGTTGAAAAATGAATTTGTCTACTCGTAAAGGCAGCTTGTCAAAGCCTATTGTCTATAATTATGAAAATTGTCCTTCCATCACTGCTGATGAACGAATAGATAAAGGAATACGGGAAGAACGATACATCACAGCTGCCCACAGTCGTATATAGTTCATCAACTCTTTCAGCATCTCTGCAGCATTAGGAATGTTGTACTGATTCACATCAAAGGGATTGTCATCATTAGTCTGATTCGTGATGACTTCAGCTTCATTGTAGATACGTTTTGCCTTATCAACCCACGAGTTTGCAGTAGATTCCTTAGAGTTCAAAATTGATTCCAAAAGACAGTCATCATTGTTTTCAACATCATCAGTTTTCTTGTCATCATCTTTCTTTTCGTCAATATATGAATGACGTGGACTACCTCTGATAGTGATATCAAGATGGCGCTGATGTTCCATTGATGAATATTCTTGACCGCACTCATCAATACCAAGACGTTCACTCAACGCAACAATCAAAACTGAGCGCAAAGCACTTTCAATATCACGAAAATGTATCATCATGCAAATATCGGCCAAAACTCGAAGATAATGTTGTTTGACTTGCGATTTACTTCTTGAGAAGCATTTCCACCTCGAAATTATGACCATAAAATGGTTTAAATCTATTCTCAAACAACACGAGGGTAGAATTACTCTTTCATGCAAAACAATATGACTATAACACCTATTCAAATAATCTGTTAAGTCCGAGCAATTGGCTACTGTTCTAGAAATGGCAACCAACAAAGCCTTACCAAAATCAGTTACCATGATTTTTGGTATGGGAGCTCCAGATCTGACGATTTCCATAAAGAAAAATGACAATAATTATGCGTCATGCCTAGAGGATATCATCTGATAAGATGGGCAACTGATTGACGATCGATTGACGATCGATTGACGATATTTGGATCTTTACTAGTGACGTTTACTTCGCGGATGCACATGTATTGGTACAGGCATATGTACTTTGACTTAATTTACACTCAGTCAGCCCTGTTTGACAGATCCCCAAATCGTGAAACAACTCGAAATGCAACGCCACCTGTAGCATCTATTGAATCGTATACACTGCTATTGATTTTATGACAGTATTTGTGAAACTGACTTTGATCTTTCAGCCAATGTATACAGAAGAATGGGTCCAATCAGACTGCGTGAATTTCGTCCCGATGGGTTGTATGCTTTGCGATTTACAGGTTTTCAAAAGGCTTACTCGTTGTTATACCAAATCGTTTGTCCCTCTCGCATTCTTTAGCCTTTCTCAAGACATCAGCATTTAGTAAATTTGGAAGAATCATGTCTCCGAAAGACATATTTTTCGCTTCATCATTTCGCCAAAGAGTTGCAGGCATCCTGTAATCAACCAGTTTAGCAGCTACCTGTTGTCTTCTCGTGCCACGAAGTTGTCTTCTTTTCAGGTGATTACTATCATCTGAAAAGTTTGAAAGTCTGCAGTTCAGAATAATATCGTTGTCCTTTTTTCGCTTCTTGAGAGTAATCCCTTCGAAAGTGGCTCCGCATTCTGTACATCTTCCTTTGATCTTCAAGAAGTACTTTGAACTTTCACAAAGTTTCGCATGTTTGAAAGAAAAGGCACATGGAATTTTGTGATGTTCACAAATTTTATCAGCCAGCAAATCGGTCCATTTCCCTATTTCCAGTCTTGAAGGCTTTCAAAGTTTCCTCTTTGTTGGTTTTATGGAAGACCATTTTTCTGCTGACAGTTGTAAGTCAAATTGCTTTGTCATGTCCTTGTTGCACGAAGAACCAAAAACATTCCACGACTCATCTTTGCTTTCGTCATCTTTTTCTTCAACGAAACATTCCAGCCTGAAGGTGTTTCTAACAAAAGTAAGCAGGCCATGCCGATCTTCTTTAATTGTTGTGTAAATATGTTTTGAAGACACTTTCGAGCCGATGTCGGCCATGGCATCGGACAGTTTTTGGAAGACCAGATGAGACGGAGTGAATTTAATGCCTTTATCATCGATTACTTTAAATTCCTCCATGCTGAGAAGACGTTTCAATTCTGGTAAATTGTACATTTTTATGAGTATTACGATTCATAAATATACTTACACAACAGCACCGACTGCACAACAGGCACCGACTGCACAAGAGCTCTGACTGAACGAGCATAATGATAATTCGCATGAGAGTGAGTAGTATTGTTACGTATAGTCATTAGGGGCAGATCAAAGAGTGAAATGCAGCGCTGGCGGGTGCCTTCACACGACGCGGCGCGCGCGCCACCCAAAAAGTGCAGCTGTTGTTGTCATTAGCTTTGACGCTACCGCGAGAAGCTTTCATGGTACCTCTATTGTAACTGCTACGCTGACGTCATTTGTCGATTGTTTAAAAGACGCAGTTCACGTGTTCATTGTTTCCAGATGTAGTGCCACGACTTTTGCATTGTTGCTGTGCTTTGTTTATGAGTTTTTGGTCTTGAGAGGTCTCAGGGACGTATCATAGTTTTTATTATCCTTCCATCAGGCGCAGCTATTCAGATTGATACATGTCGAAATTTTCTGTAAATTACTTTTCAACAATTTGCAGTATTGGCGCCTTCTCGTTAATAGCTTCCCTTTTCCGTATGCCTTTCATTGTTGTGTGATTCTGTAAATTACTTGTCAACAATTGGCAGCACTGGCGCCTTCACGTTATAACTTCCTTTCTGTGTATGCCTTTCATTGTTGTATGATTCAGTATCGACGCTAATGCTCTCTTGATGAGATATGAGCCGATTGCTCGTTTTTATCCACTGTGCCCTTTCGTATTTCATTTCAGCAATTAATTTGTTTATCAACGTAGTAAGTAGTACAAAGCTAATCCATAATGTAAAATGCACTTAAATTCTGTTTGAACTGTTTAATCGTCAGTGTCCGCTGTCTGAACGACAGATATCAAATTAATACACTGCGCCTGGTTGCGTTATGTTATAGGAATTTTATTATTTTAAGTGGGATGTACCAGATCATGTTGAAGAAATCCAAAGCATATTGTTCGAAGAGGATAATATTATTAGAAATTTACCTGGACAATAGGCGCAGCCAAAGCAGCCTTTGTGATGCTGTAATTGCCTCATAGATGACGACATTTTTCTATTGCAGTTTTGTATTCCATTCAGCATTTTGAGAGCGTCAAAGCTTCATTTCAGCGTGAGAGAGCGGTAAAATCAATAGATGTTATTGAATTGAAAGCCTTCATCAGTCTTGTTTTTAATTGTTGTTAACAAAAGTAACAGATAAAGCCTGGAAGATCTCTGTGGAATTGATGTGGATGGAACTGAAAAATTTCACCTCGCAAATGAACTTAAAACGTTTCAAATTTATTGTGGAGTGCCTTAGATTTTACAGTCGCGCTATTCGTGATGAAAGGAGACAAGTAGACAAGCTAACAGAAATTCGGGAAATATTTACTGTGTTTGTACGCAACAACCAGAAATCTTATACCCTCGGAGAAAGTGTTACAGTAGACAAGAAGCTGGAAGGATTCTGAGGAAGGTGCAGTTTTCACCAATATGTACCTATCAAAACAAACAAATATGGATTTAAATTCTATGATTTTGTGGATTCTTAAATATTTTACCTGTACAATTTGGAAATGTACACTGTGTTCCAACCAGAAGGATTTACCAACTGAGCAATAAACATTTTGATGTTCTGTGACTGTGTAACATATATATCAGTCAGGTCGAAATGCGAAAGCGGACAACTGGTATACTAGTATCGGAATGATAATAGAGCTATGAAGGGAGAATTTTTCTTTTGTTGGCATGATGAAGAAAAACAAGCTTGAGATTTCTCTAGACTTTGCTATCAGTAAAACAAGGGCTGCCCACAGTTCCCTTTTTGGCTTCCACAAGACTGAACTCTAGTTTCCTTCGTACCTAAAAAGGGGAAGTGTGTGATCCTGGCATCACTTTTGCATGAAGATAATTCTATAGATGCTGACACTGTAGATAAACGGAAGCCATCCATCGTAAATTTTACAATAGCATTAAGTGTGGTATTTTCACGGCGGATAAGCTGAATGCTTTGTACAACGCTGCAAGAAATGTGCGCCGTTGATCACTGGTTATATTTTTGTAATGATCGATACGGTTGGAATCTATGCACAAGTGTTTTATTGTGGCAACAGTAAGAATTGTACCAGAAGGAAAATGCTCCAGAATCAGCTATGTTATACATTGTTTTCTTCGCTAAATTCTGCAGAACTATTGAAATTTTGTACAAAGAACTCTAGAACTATGGCTTATCTATCAAGAACTCTGAAAAAAATATACATTTCTGAAAAAAAGGGTGCCAACTTCACAGTAAGTGAAAAGATTTTCTCCTTAAATTGCAATTATCTCGTAAACTATTAGCTGCACAAAAAATGTTACTGGGATTTTCGATAGAACTCTTGGAGCTCTATTCAGAACTGTGCTCAGAACTGTGCTCAGAACTGTCGTACCTATTTACATTTTGCGGAAATTGACAAAGAATGTTTTCGATACGAAAATTTTTTCGAGTATTGTTGTTTTTTTCGCTAAATTCTGCAGAACTATTGAAATTTTGTACAAAGAACTCTAGAACTATTTCATATCTATCAAGAACTCTGAAAAAATATACATTTCTGAAAAAAATGGTGCTAACTTCACATGACTGGTGGCAGCACAGTGCACATAATATGGAAAACGTGTGTTTTGGTGTTGTCGGATACTTTTGATCACATAGTGTACATGCTGCCCGATGGAAGCATCATGCGTGTGCCACCGGTGGCACAAGCCGGCGTGAACACTTGAAACAATGTGACAGGTTGACAGACGGCCGTCTTGTAACAAGTATCTTTCATACTTCACGCGAACACACACACACAAACACACACACACACTATGCGCAAGTCACTTGTTGATTCACCGACGGTCTTTTCCTATTTGTCCCTATCTGCAAGAGTGTTACATTTATGGTAATCATGTAGAACAGGTATCTCTCTCTGGGAGGTTAGAGGTTTAACCAGCGCTGCCCAATCAGAATGATAGGCGTGCATTGTTCAGGTGGTTCCCATATGAATGGGTCCGCAGGAGACCTTCTGTGAAGTTTGGAAGGTAGGAGACGAGGTACTGGCAGAAATGAAGCTGTGAGGACAAGTCCTGAGTCATGTTTCGGTAGTTCAGCTGGTAGAGCACTTGACCGCGAAAGGCAGAGGTCCCGAATTCGAGTCTCGGTCCAGCATGCAGTTTCAATCCGCCAGGAAGGTTCCCATATGCACAGGCACATTCATATGCTTGTCCTGTGCAGGCATATTCAGATACATCTATATCTATATTGTTACCCTGTAATTCACACTTAATTGCTTGGCAGACGTTTCATCGAACCATCTTCACAACAACTCTCTGTTATTCCACTCTCGAAAAAACGCAGAAAAAACAATCTCTCCGTGCGATCTCTGATATCCCTTATTTGATTAGGATTGCCGCATCTCCCTATGTAGGTCTGGGTAAGCAAAATATTTTCACATTTGGAGGAAAAAGTGGTTGACTGGAACTGCTTGAAAATATCCCGCCGCAACGAGAAACGCCTTTACTGTAATGATGTCTGTCCCAAATCCCGTATCATATCATTGACATTCTCTCCCCTTTTTCTCGATAGTACAAAAGTTATGTTGTTCTATCCACTTTCTCGATGTACTCGGTTAATTCCACCTAGTAAGGATCCCACACCGCACAGCAGTACTCCCAAACAGGACGGACAAGCGTAGTGTAGACAGTGTCTTTAGTACATCTGGTGCATGTTCTAAGCGTTCTACCAATAAAGCGCAGTTTTTGGCTCGCCTTTCCCACAGCATTTTATATGTTTTCTATCCAATTTAAGTTGTTCATAAATGTAATTCCTAGGCATTTAGCTGAGTTTGCCGGCTATAGATATTATTTATTTATTGTGTAACCGAAGTTTAACGGATTCCTTTTAGCATTCATTTAGTTGACCTCACACTTTTCATTACTTAGGGTCGATAGCCAAATTTCACGCCATGCAGATATCTTTACTAAAACGTTTTGCAGTCTTATGACTTTACTAGCTGGTAAACGACAACATCGTGTGCAAACAATCTAAGATTGCTGCTTAGATTGTCTCCTAAATCGTTCACATAGATACGACATTTCGTCAGTTACTACCAGTTGTGATCTCCCTGAGCGGAAATCACGAATCCAGCCACACAAATGAGATGATGTTGCATGAGCACACAATATGATTACAAACCGCTTGTGAGGTGCATTGTCTAAAGCCCTCTGGAAATCTATGAATACGAAATTAAATTGAAATCCCTAGCCAATAGCGCTCAACGCTAGAGACGGTTGTGTATCACAACAACGATGATTTCTAAATCCGTGTTGACTGTGTGTCAATAGACAGTTCTCTTCGACGTAATTCATAATGTTCGAACACAATGTACGTTCCAAAATCTTGCTGCATATCGATGTTAATGACATAAGTCTGTAATTTAGGGGATTACTCATATTGCCTTTCTTGAATACTGATTTGACCTGTGCAACTTTGCAGTCTTTGGGTACCAATATTTCATCGAGCGAGCAGATATGTGTGATATGGGCACGTTCGACCAACAACTTTCAACATAACTGTGAGATCACAGCTATCAACGAGCATTTTAGATTGCATTCATATGACTGGACACCGCCATAGTTGTGGAGTTAGGGGAAATCGTATTCATGTCATATTGCTTTTTGCATGCCGATTTGCTGTGCATAATGCTGGGTCTTTATTCTCGTTATAAACTGTTTCAGAAGACGTCGTGATTGGTATTCGTCTTTGAGATTAAAATGCCTTAGAAACAGCTTGTCTCTCCCGCAAGTCTATTTCTCACCAACTGGCAAAGTCATTTTCCCGTAATTTTGTGGTATGGCGTTTGCAAGGGATGTTAAATGTTCTGACTGATGTCTGTTCACAGCTACGATGGCAAACTGGTATGTCAGCTCTATTCACGTTTTTTTTATTTCGAACATTGGGACTTCGCGATTTTATTAACTTACACCTTTCTTCTGTTGACAAATAATGGGACGTGTAGCTTGCCTCCAGTGTGGAATACATAGTCTACTTCTGATGCATTACTTTGCATTTTGGTCACATGCTACGTCGCACAAGCTTGCATTTACCTTTCGTAAGAAATTCTCGGCTATACAGTTAACGCGTCGGTAACGCAGTTCTTCAAATCATAGAGTGATGGAGGCAACGTAGTCGTAAATTAGCGCTTTCTGGAAGCTCACTGGTCACTTGTTAATAAATAGTGTAGTTAATGAATGATGACGTACTCTGCAGAATCGGTGAGGTGAAAAAAAGTGACAAAAAGAAGGGATAGGATAATAGGCCATTTGTTGAGACATCAGGGAGTAACTGCGTTGCAATTGCTACTCTGAGATGGAAAGGGGGGGAATTCGTAGCGGGCAGCATCAAATCACTCAGAGGACCGATGACTTAAAAAAAAGCCATCATACAAGAAGAAGATTTGTCCCTGCACAAATCGAGTCTTTAAATCACAGTTTAGTAGATTTTGAGACAGTATAAAATACGGCTCCATTTACCGTTCCAGTTCAAAGCTCAGTTTTGTTACTTACGAGCAATCCACCGTCGATGCGCTTTGCGTCAGCTCTGCCATCTCCCATTTCAGATCGCGCTATTGATGGATCATATTCAGCATCTAGGGTATGTTTGCAGACATAAAGCGGATTCGTAAATTTGTATGAATACTTGGGTACATTTTTGAAAGGAATAGCAACTTACAAGGTTCCAGATATTTATCAATAATCTTGTAATATTACTTCTATCGGATAATTTCTGTTTGTTGTGGATATTACGTAGAATTTTGCCACATTAAGAAAGATAGTCCGTTCAGTGCAGAAAGTGAAAATTCTTTGTAGTCGTTCTCCAGTTTCGTAAAATTACCTACTGATACTGTTGTAGTCGCCTTCGTGATGGTGATAATGCTGTCAGAAGACTATGGACGATTCTTTTTATTTTAGTCACCTCACCTGCGTCAATATGATCGCCAGAGACTGTATTCCGCTTTGCTACTAACGAGAAGCGTGCAATTAACTATTGAAAAGGGTGGGATTTTGTAATAAGGCTGCAAGAAAATGTCTAATCAGCGACTTCGTCAGAAGAGCTAGTCTGAAGCGGTGTGGTGGAGATAGAAAGTACTGCCTAATCGTCGAACTAAGTACCATATTTCGCTCAACTTAATCCGAAGATAGCATACACCAACACCGTGAAATCGGTCAAATGGTTCAAATGGCTCTGAGCCCTATGGGACTTAACGTCTATGGTCATCAGTCCCCTAGAACTTAGAACTACAAAAACCTAACTAACCTAAGGACAGCACACAACACCCAGTCATCACGAGGCAGAGAAAATCCCTGACCCCGCCGGGAATCGAACCCGGGGACCCGGGCGCGGGATGCGAGAACGCTACCGCACGACCACGAGCTGCGGACTGAAATCGGTCAAGGGCATTTTATGTTATGAGGAATAGTCGAGCTGCAAAACACATTATCTAATCGTTGCACTGAGTATATTACTCGACCACACGATCTGATATCAGGTGTAAGCTAACCTGCCAGCTCTCTGATATAAGCCAAGGCCATACATTTTAAGAAATGAGGAGTAGCTTAATCGCAAGGACATCAGAGGAATTACTTCGTGAGCTGTTGGGTGTACACGTGCGCCACTCTGTGTCGTGCCTACTGCTGGCTAGCAACACGCTCCGTCACCTGTTTTGTCACGATCTGTATCGCTGGTGCCCAGAAGCACGCACACGGCACCTCGCACGGTACGTCGGTCCCCTTGAAACGCCACTTTTTGTAACTGTTGTCTGACCTGCGTTATTAAACTATTCTCTGGTACACTACGTATTTCAGACTCATTGGTTTAGCGATATCTTTTCGAAGCCGACTCCAACATTAATCAGTCTTTGTCCTGGATGTATGTATGTATGTGTGTGTGTGTGTGTGTGTGTGTGTGTGTGTGTAAACTTAGTAAAAGAATGACTGCAAGACAACACTGAAGATGGATTATAGCTCGTTGCTTTTCGTTAATAAAAACCTAGAAATTTCAATTATTTCTGAAGTAGTGAGCACGTTGACTTTGAACCTTTCCGTGTTACTTCATTTATTCTATCCCTGTTCGATGTCCAAGTGTTTTACTTTTATATTTTGTGCCTGGATGAATGTTAGTGATAACAACGTCACGATATTTATTTAACATGGAAACTATTGTCCATAGTTAGGTCTCAGAACTACTTAGAGGTTATGTGACAATTTCTGCGTTGTGTGTCCGGTAACAAGCATATTAAAAAACCTTTTACGTATTTTTTGTTCAAAATTACGACTACACATTTGATTATTGTAATTAACTTTTATCGCTCTCTGCATGTTGCAAACGGTTCAAGATCACACTTGGTGAGTCTGATTTGCTAGAGCACCAGCAGCAGCGAGTACTGTTTGTATAAAGCGTTTTTGTACTTATTTGCTGCGCTTAGCTTTTAAATAGTTTTTCTGGGAAAACCTAGCGTAGTTTTCGCGTCTCGTATTTCAGTGAGTGTTTCTTGATTATCAGAGTAGCTCATCAGAAGATTATCTTGGGAATTTGTCACCGTATAGAGTAGGGTAAACATAGTCATGTGTAGGGACTGTGGTTGTTGTGAGCGGACGCAAGGAGAATTGGCCACTCTTCGGGGGCAGGTGGAGGCTTTGTCTGTTAGGCTCATCGAGCTCGAGGCGCAGGCGTCGGCTCGTAGTGGCGTTGGGGCAACTGTGGTGAGACATATGCCTACTTCGGTGGGCTTGGAATCACATGGAACCCCTGATGTCGCTGCGTCTTCCGGCAGTGAGCATCTTACCGGTCAGCCATCACTCCAGGGTGAATGGCGGACAGTGGTGGGCTCGCGCGTGCCTGGCCGAAAGGCAAAGGTGGGATAAGGCCGCGTGGCAGCTGCCTTACCCCTTTCCAACAGGTACGGGGTGCTTCCTAGTGGTGATGACATCGTTTCCGAGCCACCACAGGATGCCTCGCCTGTTGGGCCAGTGGCCGATTCTCCGGCAAGGTCCCGACAGTCACAGAGGGCGGGCCTATTAGTTATAGGGAGCTCCAACGTTAGGCGGGTTATGGAGCCCCTCAGGAAAATAGCGGGTAGGTCGGGGAAGAATGCCAGTGTGCACTCGGTGTGCTTGCCGGGGGGTCTCGTCCGTAATGTGGAGGAGGCCCTTCCGGCAGCTATTGAACGCACTGGGTGTGACCGGCTGCAGATAGTAGCACATGTCGGAACGAATGACGCCTGCCGCTTGGGTTCTGAGGCCATCCTTGGTTCCTTCCGGCGGCTGGCTGATTTGGTGAAGACAACCAGCATCGCACGCGGAGTGCAAGCTGAGCTTAATATCTGCAGCATAGTGTCCAGAGTCGATCGCGGTCCTCTGGTTTGGAGCCGTGTGGAGGGTCTAAACCAGAGGCTCAGACGACTCTGCGACTATAATGGTTGCAAATTCATCGACCTCCGTTATTGGGTGGAGAACTGTAGGGCCCCCCTAGACAGGTCAGGCGTGCACTACACACCGGAAGCAGCTACTAGGGTAGCAGAGTACGTGTGGCGTGCACACGGGGGTTTTTTAGGTTAGAGGGACCCCCCCTTGGGCGAAACGATAAAATACCTGACGGCTTACCAGAGAGGACATTATCATCGTTGATAAAGAACGTCCGTCCTCAGAGACCAAAAACAGGAAAAATTAACGTAATATTGGTAAACTGCAGGAGTATCCAGGGCAAGGTTCCTGAATTAGTATCTCTTATTGAAGGAAATAGTGCGCATATAGTATTAGGAACGGAAAGTTGGTTAAAACCGGAAGTGAACAGTAACGAAATCCTAGACACAGAATGGAATATATACCGCAAGGATAGGATAAACGCCAATGGTGGAGGAGTATTTATAGCAGTAAAGAATTCAATAATATCCAGTGAAGTTATTAGCGAATGCGAATGTGAAATAATCTGGGTTAAGTTAAGTATCAAAGGTGGGTCAGATATGATAGTCGGATGCTTCTATAGACCACCTGCATCAGCAACCGTAGTAGTTGAGCGCCTCAGAGAGAACCTGCAGAACGTCGTGAAGAAGTTTCGTGATCATACTATTGTAATAGGGGGAGACTTCAATCTACCAGGTATAGAATGGGATAGTCACACAATCAGAACTGGAGCCAGGGACAGAGACTCTTGTGACATTATCCTGACTGCCTTGTCCGAGAATTACTTCGAGCAGATAGTTAGAGAACCAACTGGTGAAGCTAACGTTTTAGACCTCATAGCAACAAATAGACCGGAACTTTTCGACTCCGTAAATGTAGAAGAGGGTATCAGTGATCATAAGTCAGTGGTTGCATCAATGACTACAAGTGTAATAAGAAATGCCAAGAAAGGAAGGAAAATATATTTGCTTAACAAGAGTGATAGGGCACAAATCGCAGAATATCTGAGTGACCACCATCAAACGTTCATTTTTGAGGAAGAGGATGTGGAACAAAAATGGAAAAAATTCAGAAACATCGTCCAGTACGCCTTAGATAAGTTCGTACCGACTAAGGTCCAAAGCGAGGGGAAAGATCCACCGTGGTATAACAATCATGTACGAAAGGTACTACGGAAACAAAGAAAGCTTCATCATAGGTTTAAGAGTAGTCGAATCATAGCTGATAAGGAAGAGCTGAACGAAGCGAAAAAGAGCGTAAAGAGAGCAATGAGAGAAGCATTCAACGAATTCGAACATAAAACATTGGCAAACAATCTAAACAAGAACCCTAAAAAGTTTTGGTCATATGTAAAATCGGTAAGCGGATCTAAATCCCCTATTCAGTCACTCGTTGACCACGATGGCACCGAAACAGAGGACGACCGAAGAAAGGCAGAAATACTGAATTCAATGTTCCGAAACTGTTTCACTGCGGAAAATCGTAACACGGTCCCTGACTTCAGCCGTCGCACGGACGCCAAAATGGAAAATATTGAAATAAACGATATCGGAATTGAAAAACAACTGCTATCACTTAGTAGCGGAAAAGCATCCGGACCAGACGAGATACCCTTAAGATTCTACAGTGATTATGCTAAAGAACTTGCCCCCTTTCTATCAGCAATTTATCGTAGATCGCTGGAAGAACGTAAAGTACCTAGCGACTGGAAGAAAGCGCAGGTCGTTCCCATTTTCAAGAAGGGTCATAAATCAGATGCGAATAATTATAGGCCTATTTCGCTTACGTCAATCTGTTGTAGAATAATGGAACATGTTTTGTGTTCTCGTATTATGACGTTCTTAGATAATACAAATCTCCTTCATCATAACCAACATGGATTCCGCAAACAGAGATCATGTGAAACTCAGCTCGCCCTATTTGCCCAAGAAATTCACAGTGCCGTAGACACTGGCGAGCAGATTGATGCCGTATTCCTGGACTTCAGGAAGGCATTTGATACGGTTCCGCACTTACGTTTAGTGAAAAAAATACGAGCTTACGGAATATCGGACCAGGTTTGTGATTGGATTCAGGATTTCCTAGAAGAAAGAACACAACATGTCATTCTTCACGGTTCAAAATCTGCAGATGTAGAGGTAATTTCGGGAGTACCGCAGGGAAGCGTGATAGGACCTTTATTGTTTACAATATACATAAATGACTTAGTTGACAACATCGGTAGCTCCGTGAGGCTATTTGCAGATGACACGGTTGTCTACAAGAAAGTAGCAACATCAGAAGACTCGTACGTACTCCAGGAGGACCTGCAGAGGATTAATGCATGGTGCGACAGCTGGCAGCTTTCCCTAAACGTAGATAAATGTAATATAATGCGCATACATAGGGGCAGAAATCCATTCCAGTACGATTATGCCATAGGTGGTAAATCATTGGAAGCGGTAACGACCGTAAAATACTTAGGAGTTACTATCCGGAGCGATCTGAAGTGGAATGATCACATAAAACAAATAGTGGGAAAAGCAGGCGCCAGGTTGAGATTCATAGGAAGAATTCTAAGAAAATGTGACTCATCGACGAAAGAAGTAGCTTACAAAACGCTTGTTCGTCCGATTCTTGAGTATTGCTCATCAGTATGGGACCCTTACCAGGTTGGATTAATAGAAGAGATAGACATGATCCAGCGAAAAGCAGCGCGATTCGTCATGGGGACATTTAGTCAGCGCGAGAGCGTTACGGAGATGCTGAACAAGCTCCAGTGGCGGACACTTCAAGAAAGGCGTTACGCAATACGGAGAGGTTTATTATCGAAATTACGAGAGAGCACATTCCGGGAAGAGATGGGCAACATATTACTACCGCCCACATATATCTCGCGTAATGATCACAACGAAAAGATCCGAGAAATTAGAGCAAATACGGAGACTTACAAGCAGTCGTTCTTCCCACGCACAATTCGTGAATGGAACAGGGAAGGGGGGATCAGATAGTGGTACAATAAGTACCCTCCGCCACACACCGTAACGTGGCTCGCGGAGTATAGATGTAGATGTAGATGTAGGTGACTGCGATGCTTGTGTACGGGCAGTGAGTAAAAACCTGTTCGAGTCACTGACGGCAGAGCGAGAGAAAAGAGAGAGAGAGAGAGAGAGAGAGAGAGAGAGAGAGAGTTTTAAACAACCCACTATCCTCCTGCAATACCACGTGAACCACAGTGCCCATCTTGTCTTTCTGGGGAACGGCTCTTGATCAACGCCCTTAGTTTACCATCAAGGCAGCTGCTTTTGAAACCTTCAGTAAAAAAAACTCTGACGGTGAAACAGCTTCTCTCATTTCTGTCGGAATTACCACACAGACGCCTTGAATAGGAAGGGAGTTGACCTGCGTTGCGAACGTCGGATAATTATTGAATCACCGTTGTATTAATATCCATTTCAGAGTCGTAATGACTCATTATGCAGCACTTATTTTTTGATACCTCAAATACACCGTTCATGTTATTGAATAATATTTGTAAATCTAGGGCTCATGAGTCACTGTAGTCCGGCCCCTCATAGGACGTTAAGTCATTGTCTTTAGGCAACAGCAGATCTCCATCGTTGGTCAGTACTGATAGAAAAAGTCACAAAATATTCTTGTGAACCAGTTACAAACTCGTCTTTTCTGACAACCACAACGAGGATATCGTTTTTACTGAAGAAAGATAGTGAAGGAACTGGAACGTACATAGTTACAGTGTCAACATTTCCGTGACTTTAGGCTGACAAGGAACTTCCCGGTTCGAACGTCAAACACCGAAATAAGAAAATAGTTGTAAGATACAGAAATGTGTCTGCTCCATAGACCATCGAATGCGATTTCCCTGTAACACTCTGAAAATGTATGCCGTCGATTTTTGAGGACAATGAATCAAAAGCAAAAGAAACACATATCACTGACAAAACAGTACTGTGTAACGGATAATGATGACCAGCAGTATCACAAGTTGCATTCAGTACTGCGGTGACTTTTATTGTGGGAGTACTGCTCGCCAAATGATGGCCTGTGTTGAGAGACAGCGTTCCGACCGATACGAAATGCTTATCATCCGATTTTTAGAAAAATTTTATGCGAAAAAACTTGTTTTTTGAAGATCTTACAATGTGAGAGCTGTATCAAACCAGTCTCAGGACTGAAGACCACAACACAACAATGTGACATCTTCACCTAAAAAGGACTGTTTTTTTTTTGTTTTATGTCGTACTTAATGAGCTGTATCAAATGAACTAAAGCAGTGAACGAAATTTTAAGGAACTCAAAGAAGGAAAAACGCATTGCATAAACTTTGCTTATCATTCGATTTTAGCTCGTACATTGCAGTGAATGAAATGTATATAAGATACTGAAGTTATATTTAAAATTGATAGCAGAAGGATATTTCTTTTCGTTCTCGAATTACTGGGTTGATATTCGAAGGATGGTCGCGCGCAATGCGCCAATTCACGTCCTTGCGTATCGCGAATCATGTGGTCGTAGTAATTGTCATATCTCATAAAAGATTAAAGATATGGAAACTAGGCTTGTTGCAAATGATAGCTCGCAGTAAGGCATATGTGTTGTATGATACATACTCGAAGCTTTTTTATTCACCCAGATATGGAAGTACCTCGTTTGCAACAGTGAGAGGTCGCCAGACCAAGACGCATTTAGACGTTCATAGCTCCGTAGGAAAAACCGAGTGGAGCACGTATACATGTCCACAGCAACTGTGGAAATGCTTAGCAGGACGAGTATACATGACAACATCAGCGGAACGGCTCGACAAGCTAAACGTTTTCTTGAAACAATATAATTATGTGAGCGTATGCAGTTCCTGTGAAATTTAGAACTTTCCTGGCGTACAGATTGTTCCATAAAATTTCGGGAGGAATGCGAGATGTCTGCAACTTGACAGCTAGGCCGTTACCCCGGAATTTTATGGAGCAATATGCAGGTCCTGTTTTTTTTTTTTTTTTTTTTTTTTTTGTTCATCGGTCTTCCGACTCATTTGATGCGACCTGCGGCGAATTTCTCTCCGGTGTCAATCTCTCCATCTCAGAGAAGCACTTCAAACAACGTCAATTATTTATTGGCTGTATTCTGATCTCTGTCTTCCTCTACAACTTTACCCTCTACAACTTCACGTACCGTGGCTGTTAGCCCTTGATATCTGAACATACGTCATATCATCATAGTCTTTCTTCTTCTCAATGATTTAACGCATATTTCTCTTCACGCCGATTCTGCGGAGAAGCTCCTCGTTCCTATCAGTCCGTTTGATTTCCGACATATTTCTATAGCACCATATCTTCAACACATCAGTTCTCTTCTTTTCCAAACATCCCCTCCCGTTCATGACTCACTTCCACAAAATGCATTTTACAGAGGCATATAGCCAAAAATAGAAGTTACTGAGGTGTATATTTATCCCTTGTTCGTCATCAATAGCAAATGTGCGGAATGGAATAGCTCGTGACAAAGATCTAGATAGTGGACTCCCTGTTCATTCTGATTCTGTGCTATTATTCTGCAGGTACATGTAAAATGATGTAACGACTTTCTATATTGCCCTTGTTAAGTGTAAATGAAGTCTGATTCAACTATGTTTTTCTTACCTCACAGATGTCTCATGTTTTCACTTTTATGGCAAAGAGGGGAAAAACGTACGAAAAACCAGCAACTTCAGTTTAGGAAAATACGGCTCTGTAAGCACTGAATATCTTGGCGTCTATTGTTTCAAGATTATGTTTATTGTTTGGCCAGACAGCGTCTCATTTATGGCTCCCGTTACTGTTCTGCCCATAATTATCTGTTACACTGCCACTTCTTGAGCATATTTTACTTTTGTAGTCATTATATTGGTTGCGCTTAAAAAATATCGACTCTCCAGAAGCGCACAGTTTTGCAAATAAATGACCGTGACGGATATCTTCTTAGATAGAACTTTTCTTGACTAGCGTTCGGCGCCAAATTCGCATGGGTACTGCTATCAAGGAGACTACACGACAAGTGGAATTTTGTATTTTTTTATTTTTATGGAGCGCGAAATTCAGAACTCAGATATCAACATCCAGAAGCATTCTAGAGAAAATTCAGTTTGAAGTTCCCCAATTTACTTGAGAAACGGTAATTCTCTAAAATAGCGATTGTAAAGACTGACACTGTTGTGCAGCTGGTTCGTACTAAGCAGTAATCATGTTTCGTTCCATTTTAGTTCTTCCGTTCAGTTCTAATACCCGAATCACTTAAATAACATTTATCAAATATATGCTAATTAAGACGTATATAATTATTATTCTTATGAAAAATGCACGTCTTCTTATTTCTGATTAAGTACCGCACGCAAGATTCCAGAAGTCAATGTAAATGTAACTTCTTAAGTATCTATATTTTATAACAGACAGTTAATAAATCTTTGACGTTTTTAAATCAATCTTTATTAATTATCCTATATAACATCGACAGCTAAAATTTTATATTTGTAGTGAAAACTGGAATTTTGTGTGTAATATGTGATTAAAAAAGTAAGCCACACATTTTGCAAAAGCTGTATGTGTATTAGTTAGCATATATAGTTAGTATATATGATGAATTTCGTAGTAAATGCTGTAGGTTTTCGAAATGACCAAAAAAAGATTATGGTGAGATATATACTAGCGATCTTTTGATTGCACGATTTTCGTGGACCAACGCTACCGAGTGAACCATGGAGCCTGACGTGACATTTTAGGGAATTTAAATGCCTCACGTTCTTCGGAAAAATAAAAATCCTATTTCTAGAGAATTTTTTAGAATTGCATGGCGCAGATTTTGGTACCGATATTTCAGTTCTGAGCATCGGGTGCCATAAATATAAAAATTACAAAAATCCGATTGCTGGGTGGTCTGATCATAAACACATTTCAATGATGAGGTAACAAATTATAGGCCTATATGCAAACCTTCCTCACGAATGTGGCTATTAGTGTCGTATTAAAATATTTACAATAGTTCTTGAATTTTGATGTCACATATAGAAGAAAACCTGGACGGGGCTCTATAATGTGAAGGGTCCACAGGAAATAAGGGGTAAGTCAGTTCTTCTTATTTTTTCAGGAAAGAAGATTGTAATACCAAACCTTCTGTATCAAATGCAATTTTTAGCCAATCCTCTTGAAATTTATGTTTCATGTAGCCTTACTTATAATCGTTACATACCTCTACAAGGTTTTTGTGTAAACGTACCGTAACAATGTAAAGGAAGTATTATATCGAATAACTTCAATTTTTTGTAGGAGAATAGGGGGTACGTCATTATAAAAGGGGGAATGTCAGTAAATCTCGCTAATTCGTTAATTTTGTCAAACCTTGTACAATTAGAACTAACTACCTGTATTATTTAAGACGCCATTAAAAATGTAACAAATGAATGTTCAAAAATTTATTACTTACGAAGAAACCATAAATGTCATAAGATAGAAAATTATAGACTAGAGTTAATTCCTTACAAACAGAACAAAACTTTTCAGATCCAAACAATTTCTTTGTAAACTATGTTCATTCATTGTTTATTCATATCCGCTCTGGGTCTACTTCTTAGCACTTGCACTTATTGGTTTTGGAGAAACACTGTCATCTTGACGACACAGTTTCTTGTTACACTTTTGTCCTTTTTCCAGTTTTGCTGCTGGGAAAGAAACTGCGTAGCCTCTTCTCCGGAAAACATTTTTAATTCTTGTACGTCTGCATACTTGTCATAAGTAATGGATTGTGCACCTACAGCAAAATTACCTTCTTGTATGTTTTTTAGAAAGTAAATCTAGGTGTAGTAGTTCATAAAATTTAAAATAAAAACTGTTTCAAGTAGATTATAAAATGGCGATAAAAATAAGGATGAAACAAAAAACATTCACCCTTACATGCAGAGCCGGGTATAAAGAACTCTCCTTGAGGCTGAGGTTGTTCTGTTGGAACCGTAAGTGGCTCGGTGATAACATGGCGAGTCCAATGGCAATGGAAATACTTCTGTATTCCAAGAATCGGGGACCCTCTTTTGCAGCCACTAATTCTCTTATTGGTCTGCAAGGAAATGGGCATTTCTTGAAATATAACTGATCGAGGTGTGTAGACCAATCTCTCACAAACTTGTCTGCTTCGACAACGTGAAAACGTGAGGCTTTTGTTCATGCACTCTCTATTCCCTCTATCCAGTCCTTGGGAATTTCAAACCATTTTTTGGTTGATACTCGCCATGTTACGACCACATTCAAGAAATGAGTGGCCACGGATTGGAAAAGTCATTTTCACATGCTCAGATCTCTTTGACGTCATGATGATGTAATGCAGCAGACGGAAAATAATCCAGTTCTTGTTCTGCCCCCCACAAGAGTCGGAAAATACATCTAATTTTCTAAAAGAGGGATCAAGAATTGTTGTCACAAAATAAAAAGTAAGAGATCTCGTTTGACTCTTTGTAGGCCACTGTTTCATCATACACGATGATATATGATTCATCGGTTGACAATATATGAATATTAAACATGTACAAACTAGTACACGTCGTTAATTGTGATGTTGGGGATAGGTAAGTTCTTCTGGATACCCACAGTAATAATTTCACATTCTTTTGATGCCCTGCTGTTTGCTTTAGAACTTCTTTTACGAATATAAAACATGCGAGATTTTAATGAGTGAAGTTTTTTCACTGTTGACAGTTGATTGACTTTTCTGCACTCGCCATTTATGAGCTAATTTCCGGGTACGATTTCAAAGCATGTTCAACAGCTCGAATTTCGGCAGCATGCCTATCACATTAACTACAAGTGTCCATTCTAGGGTACCCAAAACCGACGTTAAATTCTGTATTGAAAATAAGTTTATATTTTTAATACGACACAGGTTTAGTAGGGTATGATTTCTTAAGTAACTCATGCATCTTACTGATGTTTAGATCTGGTTGGAGATACACTTTCTTAGAGGTTTTCAAGCTGTAATGGCTTCATTCGCCTTTAAATGAACTAATGTGTTGGTAGGACTCACACTTTTTTTTCGGGTGACGTTGTGTTACTTCTAAATGTTTAGATATTCCATGAAAAGATGTTAAGGCTTTAGATTCTCACTCTTCACTTTTATACGATATGAATAACTGTTGTCACGAAATTTAACTTCATTTTCTAGTTGCCTACGTCTTCTTTGCGATATACTAAGTACATTAATTAGGCCTGCTATGTAATCATTCGGCTCATTCACAATCATTTTGTTGTAACTAGATACAATATACGCACGTACAGAACATGTTACCATATACGACTACTAGTCATTTCCTTTCCTGTTCCACTCGCAACTGAAGCGAGTGAGAAGTGAATGTTTGTAGGCCTCAGTAGAAGCTCTGTTTTCTCTTATCCTGTCTTCACGGTCTTTACGTAAAGTAGGCCTACACGTTCGTGGCAGAAGAATCGTTCTGCAGTTAGATGCTTGTTCTCTAAATTTTCTCAATAGTGCTTCACGAAAAGAACGTCATCTTTCCTCCTGGGATTTATTTGCAATTCTCAAAGCATCCCAGTAACACTCACGTAAAGATCAGACCTACCGGTAACAAATCTAACAGCACCCTTTTGAACTGCCTCTATGTTTTCCTTTAATCTGTCCTGATGGGGATCTTAAACACTCGAGCAGTACTCAAGAATAATCGGTCGCACAAGTATTCCACAAATGCAGTCTCCTTTGTAGATTAGTTTCACTGCCCTAAAACTCTCTCAATAAACCGAAGACGATCATTTGCCTCCCCACTACGGTCCTTATCGTCGTTCCATTTGATATCGCTTTACAACGTTACGCATAGGTATTTAATCGGCGTGACTGTGTCAAACAGCACTTTACTAATGCTGTATTTAGTTATTTCGGTATCGTTATTCCTACTCACCTGTATTAACCTATTCATTTTTCTACTTTTATTCCTGGCTGTTGTGGCCGAGCGGTTCTAGGCGCTTCAGTCCGGAACCGCGAGGCCGCTGCGGTCGCAGGTTGGAATCCTGCCTCGGGCATGGAAGTGTGTGACGTCCTTAGGTTACTTATGTTTAAGTAGTTCTAAGTTATAGGGGAGTGATGACCTCAGAAGTTAAGTCCCATAGTGCTCAGAGTCATTTGAACCATCTACCTCTATAGCAAGCTGCCACTGATCACACGAAATAGAAATACTGTCTGATCGTGTATCGTTCTGGAGGCACTCAACGGTGACACCTTCCCGAATACCATAGCGTCGTCAGGCGTCGATTGCTGCTCACCATGTCCGACAGATCATGCATGATACAGAGAACAAGAGCGATCCTGCCACACCTCCATGGGGCACTCCTGACAGTACCCTTGACTGATGAAAAATTGTCATCGACGACAGCGTGCTGGGTTCTGTTACTTAATATATCTCTGAGACACTCACATATCTGGAAATTTGTTCTGTACGTTCAGACCTTCGTTAGCAGTCTGCAGTGTGGCACCATCTAAAACGGTACCCTAAAATATAGGAAATCGAATTTGCTTGTTATCATTCATCCACGGTTCATAGGATATTTGTCAAGAAAATGACTTACTGAGTTTGGCGACAGTATTACTTTCCAAATCCGTACTGATCAGGGGACAGAAATTTTCCGTCTCAAGGAAATCTATCACATTCGAACTTTGAACACGTTCAAGAATTCTGCAGCACATCGATGTTCAGGCTGTTGGTCTGTAATTTTGCGGGTCCTTTCTTTTTCACTTCTTATACACAGGAGTCACCTGCGCTTTGCTCCAGTTACTTTGGACATTGCACTGGATGAGAGATTCGCGATTAATGCAACCTAAACATGTGGGGCTACGGACGAATGTTGAAAATTACGTGGACTGATAAGATAAGGAATGAGGAGGTTCTGCGCAGACTTGGCGAGGAAAGGAATATACGGATAACACTCGCAAGAAGAAGGGACAGAATGATAAGTCACCTGTTAAGATATCAGGCAATCAATGAGAGAGTTGTACGGCGTAAAAATGAAAGAGGAAGACGCCTAGAAAATGACTGAGAACGTAGTTTGCAATTGCTACTTTGAGATGGGAAGGATGACACAGGGGAGAAATTCGTGGTGGGTTGTATCAAACTAGTCAAAAGATTGATGACTAAATATAAAAAAAATTGCCACAACACACTGGTCGACGAATGGCTGGATACATGACTTGAATTTTATGTAGGACGCGAATTTTCTTGGGTTCTCGGCGAGATTCTTCGCTGCGGTATGAGGGTGAAAATTGTTTTACGCTTCGCGCATCGATCTTTTTACAGGGACACGAATATCTACTACCGTTTTGGCTGTCGAAATTTGCAGGTCCCTTCTTTACACGAGAGTCCTACAATCCATGCTCCCTCAGGATTTTTCGAATTTTGTTACTACACTTCGAGGGGTCTACTTCGTCCTTAGTCCACTTCTTCTGCACATAGTTCTGCATAGCGTGACTGGCAATCAATTGGGACGTTGTGCATAATTTCTCACTATCTTCATTGTCCAAATAATCTGCTAACAACTCCTTATCTGTACTTTACAGTATAATCACTGAGCTAGCTTTGTTGACAGACTTATTAACTTTAGTAACCATCGTCACTTAGATGAGTTCATTATCACTAATCTCTGTCTCTAGACTGACATGCCGATAAGATGTTTGTCCATAGCCGAAAGGTCTAGCCTGGATTCGAATGGCGATTTTTTAGCGGCAGGCGGTTCACCAAAGTCACTAGCTGCAGAAAGCGTGTCTAAATTTCGTTACAACTGCATGTTAGTAAATTATTGCTGCAACTACGGCACATGATACATAGTCTTGCACACGATATGTGGTCCAGCATCGAAAGTACTGTTCAGTACGCTTAAATTATTTGCACTGTTAAACCTTGGAAACCCCAACATTGAGGGAGAATTGATTTCAACAGCTACTACTATCCCTTCGTCGTGCTGACGCCGAAAACCACGAGAAGGAAATCCGTCGATCGGAGCTCTCGCCCCGGAAATTAAATCTTTCGAGGCTTCACCTCGGCCTTTTGAGGCGAAAAGCCAGCCAGCTGCTGGCACTGCCGCTCCACTACCATCACTCTTCAGAGCGCAGAATTTTAGGTAGTTCTGCTTTAACAAAATATTGATCAAATCATTGTTCTTAATCACTTACAATTCAACACAAGCGAAACCAAAACTGTGATTTTTGTAAAATTCTAGTTTTTGGTGTCTATTGTAGTTCCTCATTGCAATTGTCTGTTGGTCAAGGAACGCTATCAATTTTAGGGTCATACAAATAGCTCCATTAAGGATGTGGTACTGTGCGGCTGGTCCCGGTGGAGGTTCGAGTCCTCCCTCGGGCATGAGTGTGTGTGTTTGTCATTACGATAATTTAGGTTACGTAGTGTGTAAGCTTAGGAACTGATGACCTTAGCAGTTAAGTCCCATAAGATTTCACACACAATTTTTTTAAAAAAAAGGATGTGGTAATAGATTTCTCATTGTGTATAAATACAATAGTACCGCAAATACTCGTAGCTATGTGAAATTACTGATAATCTCGAGTCAGGTTAAACTTGCAATGCTCTTGTAACGCTGTTTAGAACAAGCAACAACCAACTAATGATATAGATTGCATACATTCAGAATTAACCGATGGTATAGACTACGTAAATGAAGTATTAAAAGTAATCAACTAGCATAATGAAACTTCCTGGCAGATTAAAACTGTGTGCCCGACCGAGACTCGAACTCGGGACCTTTGCCTTTCGCGGGCTCTAGAGCACTTGCCCGCGAAAGGCAAAGGTCCCGAGTTCGAGTCTCGGTCGGGCACACAGTTTTAATCTGCCAGGAAGTTTCATATCAGCGCACACTCCGCTGCAGAGTGAAAATCTCATTCTGGAAACTAGCATAATATTAACAGACAGCAGCTGAGTAACAGTACACAGAGACTGTAAGGAACGGCTGATGACATTTTGAATCTGTTATGAAAGGGGAACCACTTGGAAGATAATGAAGTGGAATAGACAGTGTTTTGAAAGAAGGGTACAACATGAACGTAATTAAAACAGGGATAATTGACCCGAACAGAGTTACTCAGGTGATGCTGAAGGAAGTAGTTAATAAAATGAGAAGCTAAGAGTAGTAGAAGAGCTTTGTTGTTTGAAGAGCAAAATAAATGGCGACAAAAGAAACGAAGTGAATATAAAATATACTGGGTGCCTCTCCTAAAAGTCGTCAGGCGAATTTTCTCTGGTGTTTCGACAGATTTTTGTAATTTTTAATTAGCAATGTGTAGACGGCGTCGACCGAAACAAACAGTGCTCATTACGTGTTTTAGACGACGATCAGTGTTAAAGAGAAAATTTGTGTGCTCACACGTTAGAGCGGTCCGACTTTAGTCTAGCGCTACAGTAGTTTTGTCAAAATATATTAACAGCACTAGGCGCTGCAGTCTGGAACCGCCCGACCGCTACGGTCGCAGGTTCGAATCCTGTCTCGGGCATGGATGTGTGTGTTGTCCTTAGCTTAGTTAGGTTTAGTAGTTCTAAGTTCTAGGGGACTGACGACCGTAGAAATTAAGTCCCATGGTGCTCAGAGCCATTTTTTACTAACAGCGACAGGAAGACACAAATATTAACCAGTACTCCAACAGATGATGAGAAGCACAGCTGCAAGGCGGTGGCAGACAATCAGGGAAGGACGGCATGCAAATCGCCGTAGCAGTGCTGGTTACTCTTTGTGTCTCAGTGTCCCTGTTAATGCGTACTGTTAGTATTGTACTGCACTAGTCTGGGACCGCTTCGAATGTTGTTGTTGTTGTTGTGGTGGTCTTCAGTCCTGAGACTGGTTTGACGCAGCTCTCCATGCTACTCTATCCTATGCAAGCTTCTTCATCTCCCAGTACCTACTGCAGCCTACATCCTTCTGAATATGCTTAGTGGATTCATATCTTGGTCTCCCTCTACGATTTCTACCTTCCACGCTGCCCTCAAATACTAAATTGGTGATCCCTTGATGCCTCAGAACATGTCCTACCAACCAATCCCTTCTTCTAGTCAAGTTGTGCCACAAACTTCTCTTCTCCCCAATTCTATTCAATACCTCCGCATTAGTTACGTGATCTACTCATCTAATCTTCAGCATTCTTCTGTAGTACCACATTTCGAAAGCTTCTATTCTCTTCTTGTCGAAACTATTTATCGTCCACGTTTCACTTCCATACATGGCTACACTCCATACAAATACTTTCAGAAACGACTTCCTGATACTTAAATCTGTATTCGATGTTAACAAATATCTCTTCTTCAGAAACGCTTCCTTGCCAATGCCAGTCTACATTTTATATCCTCTCTACTTCGACCATCATCAGTTATTTTTCTCCCCAAATAGCAAAACTCCTTTACTACTTTAAGTGTCTCATTTCCTAATCTAATTCCCTCATCCGACTTAATTCGACTACATTCGATTATCCTCGTTTTGCTTTTGTTGATATTCATCTTATATTCTCTTCTGAAGCCGGCCGTGGTGGCCGAGTGGTTCTAGCCGCTTCAGTCCGGAGCCGCGCGACTGCTACGGTCGCAGGTTCGAATCCTACCTCGGGCATGGATGTGTGTGATGTCCTTAGGTTAGTTAGGTTTAAGTAGTTCTAAGTTCTAGGGGACTGATGATCTCAGATGTTATGTCCCATAGTGCTCAGAGCCATATGAACCATTTTTTTTTCCTGCTTTGAAGACACTGTCCATTCCGTTCAATTGCTCTTCCAAGTCCTTTGTTGTCTCTGACAGAATTACAATGTCATCGGTGAACTTTAAAGTTTTTATTTCTTGTCCATGGATTTTAATACCTACTCCGAAATTTTCTTTTGTTTACTTTACTGCTTGCCCAATATACAGATTGAATAACATCGGGGAAAGGCTACAACCCTGTCTCATTCCCTTCCCAACCACTGCTTCCCTTTCGTGTCCCTCGACTCTTATAACTGCCATCTGGTTTCTGTACAAATTGTAAATAGCCTTTCGCTCCCTGTATTTTACCCCTGCCACCTTCAGAATTTGAAAGAGAGTATTCCAGTCAACATTGTTAAAAGCTTTCTCTAAGTCTACAAATGCTAGAAACGTAGGTTTGCCATCTCTTAATCTATCTTCTAAGATAAGACGTAGGGTCAGTATTGCTTCGAACAGCCACTTAAAATACCGATTTAGGAACAATTTAGTTCGTAACGGGAAGCAAATATCGCTTTCCATTGGCACTAGACGTCACATGAATGAGTTGGTGTGCAGTATTTTTTTAGGTCGACTACAGCTGCACATAGAAAAACCGAAATTGCAACCATCTCCCGAACCAACAGAGAAAATGCGCCTGACGAGTCTTAGAGGAGACTATCGCTACAATGCCAGCAACAAGAGAAGTTCGATAAAATACACCCATCGAATATGTAAGTAACAGCAATAGGAAGTCTATTTTCAAAGGCAGCTTACCTTCCATTCGGAAAGTGGATGCACTCAACGATTGTAATGTGACTTATAAATTATAGAGTGCACCAATCAGGCGTCGTTTTCTAGATTTTATTACGCAAATTCAGATTTCGGCTTGTAGCTAGCCATTTTCAATGCACTATTTTCTATTCTCAGTGCATGTAAGTCCCTGTTGTTCGGGCGTGAGTCACAGTTCTTTGAATACTGTTCAAAGTGTTTTTTCGTGCACCTAAATAAAACATGGTACAGGCGAGTAGAGAATTGACCTGTCATGGGTTAGCGATATACATATATACAGATGGCGGTAGTATCGCGCACTCAAGGTATAAAATGGCAGGCCATAGACGGAGCTGTCTTTTGTACTTGATGTGAAAAGGTTTGAGACATGATTAAGGCCGCACGAAGGGGATTAACAGACTTTCAGCGCGAAATGGTAGTTGTAGCTAGACGCATGCCACATTCCATTTCGAAAATTGTTGGTGTTCAGTATTCCGAGACCCACAGTGGTAAGTGTGTGCCGAGATAAAGTGTGCCGAGATAGAGTGTGCCGAGATACCAAATTTCAAGCATTACCTCTCACCACAGGCAGTGCAATGGCCGACACCTATCACTTAACGACCGAGAACAGCGGCGTTTGCATAGAATTGGCACTGCTATCAGACAAGCAATACAGCGTGATAAACCCGCAGAAATCAATGTGGTAAGTACGACGAACGTGTACGTTATGACAGTGCGGCGAAATTTGGCACTAATAGGCTATGCGAGCAGAAGAACGACGCGAGTGTCTTTCAAAACAGCACGACATCGCCTGCAGCGCCTTTCCTGGGCTCGTATCCATGGCGACTGCACCCTAAACGACTGGAAAGCTGTGGCCTCTTAAGACGTGTCCCTATTTCAGTTGGTAAGAGCTGATGATAGGATTCGAATGTGGCAAAGACCACACGAAGGCATGGATCCAAGTCGTCAATATAGCACTGTGCAAGCTGGTCGTGACTCTATAATGGTGTGGGCTTTGAAACTTCCTGGCAGATTAAAACTATGTGCCCGACCGAGACTCGAACTCGGGACCTTTGCCTTTCGCAGGCAAGTGCTCTACCATCTGAGCTACCGAAGCACGACTCACGCCCGGTAAAGTTTGGAAGGTAGGAGACGAGATACTGGCAGAAGTAAAGCTGTGAGTACCGGGCGTGAGTCGTGCTTCGGTAGCTCAGATGGTAGAGCACTTGCCCGCGAAAGGCAAAGGTCCCGAGTTCGAGTCTCGGTCGGGCATACAGTTTTAATGCGCCAGGAAGTTTCATATCAGCGCACACTCCGCTGCAGAGTGAAAATCTCATTCTGGGCTTGGGCTTTGTTTACATGGAATGGACTGGGTCCTCTGGTCCACCTGAACCTATCACTGACCCGAAATGGTTATGTACAGCTACTTGGAAACCATTTGCAGCCATTCATTGAGTTCATATTCCCAAAAAACGAGGGAATTTTTATGGATGACAGTGCTCCGTATCATAGGCCACATTGTTCGCGATTGGTTTGTAGAACATCCTGGACAACTCGAACGAATGATTTGGCAATCCAGTTCGCCCGACATGAATCCCATTAATCATTTATCTGACATAATCGAGAGGTCAGTTCGTGCACAAAATCGTGCACTAGCAACACTACTGCAATTGTAGACGGCTACGGAGGCAACATCGCTCAGTATTCGTGCAGGAGTCTTCCCACGACTTTTTGAGTCCCTCTCCTGTCCAGATGCTGCACTATGCTGGGCAAAAGGAGGTGCGCCACGATATTAGGAGGTATCACAAGACTTTTGTCATCTCAGTGTAACTGTGTCGTGGCGAATGGCACGGGTATTTCTACAGCGCCAAAGATCATAGTGAGCTCCGTGTTGCGCTGGTGCCGCCAGAGAGTGGACGGTGTGGACACTTGAGCTAAGCAAGCGCACCCCTCGCCGAACTGGACGTGTGGACGGAGGGTGACGTCATCAGTTGCTAAAGCCAAGTCCAATGTCCTCAGAAGCTTTGCGACACGGTTGGGGGCAAGTTGACGGTCAGGAAAGGTGGACGATATTTTCTGTCTTCCTTAACCAGATGCACAGCAGTGCCAGTTTAGGCGAAGGAACGGATTCTGCATGTTGTAAAGAGCATTACTTGAGTGGTTTCTCAGCTAATGGTGGCGTTCTGGTGGCAGTGTGACTCGCGGCGATGCACCGTGTTGCTTGCTAACTAGGATTTTGTTGTGCGTGGCACACGGGACATGCAACATTATGTTTTTTGAGGCAGAGCAAGCATATTTCACGCTGTCAGCCTGATTTAGCGCATTAATTAGATACTGATTGTTTATTGTCATGAACGTAATTCATTCGGATGCTCCAGTGGTTTTATTGTGTTATAGATTTTATATGATCGAGCATGTTTCATTTAGATTCTATTGTTATTAGTTTCATGTGAAAGACCTGTTACATATGTTACTGTACAAGCCGCTATTCAGACGTATGCTTGAATGGCTTGGTAGTATTGTGGGGGATCGTGGTTCGGTTGTCTGGTGACGGTAGTTCAAAAATGGTTCAAATGGCTCTAAGCACTATGGGACTTAACTTCTGAGGTCATCAGTCCCATAGACTTAGAACTACTTAAACCTAACTAACCTAAGGACGTCACACACATCCATGCCCGAGGCAGCGCGGTTCCAGACTGAAGCGCCTAGAACTGCTCGGCCACAGTGGTCGGCGTGATGGTAGTAATAGTGAAGGAGTAGGGGGAGGAGATTAACGTATTGCATCCCGTCGACAATGAGATCGTTAGAGACAGAGCACAAGCTCGGATTAAGACAGGAGTGCGAAGGAAATCGGCCTTGCCCTTGCAAAGGAAACATCCCGACATTTGCCTGAAGCGGTTTAGAGAAATTACGGAAAACCCAAATCAGTGTCACCGAACGCGGGTTTGAACCGTCATCCTCCCTAATGCGAGTCCAGTGTGCTAACCACTGCGCCACCTCGCTCGATGGAAGTAATAGTAGTTAGAGGTTATATTTATTCATCCTAGACAAAATTAAGTATTCTTTGCCCTCGTAAGTTCCATAGCTGTTATTTATGTTTATTGACGAGTGCCAGACAATGTAAATTGTTATTTTGTTGCCCGATGGTCTGTGTAGGCCGAAATAGAATTTGTTCTGAATTTGAATTAATTTAGTTATTATTATACGGATAATAGAGGCATTGGTTGATCTAGCTGTACTTAAAGTTCTTTCGGGCTAAAGAAACATATGTTTTGTTTTATTGTCAATGGTTTCCTATTTCGTTATTTGAAGTCTCTATGCTTAATAAATTGCCAAACTGACCCCACGTCTGCAAAATCACCAGTCAGAACCCACTCCACAGTACATACGCGTTAGTCATATCCCAAGACTGAGAAACGATGTTTGTTGCTCTGAGTAAGGAGATTTCTATCTTAGTTTGTCGTGAAGTAACTCTCCTTTATTGCTCTGATGAGTATACGCTGCCGGGAAAAAAAAAATGCAACACCAAAATATTTTTAATTTAGGGTAATGAAATATTGGGATACATTTCTCTCGATAACATGTTCAAGTGATTAACACTTCAAGATTACAGGTTAATGTAATTCAGGATAAGCCATTGCAGATGTGAAATGCTGGTACATTAATTACCGATGTAGCCGCCAGAATGCTGAAAGCAATCATGCAAACAACCATGTATGGATGTCATTCTGTGGGATGGAGTTCAGTGACTTGGTTGCGACAGTTGGGGCTGTTTCTGGATGATGCCAGAGTTGTCTTCGGATGACAAATGGCTCTAAGCACTATGGGACTTAACATCTGAGGTCAGCAGTCCCCTAGACTTAGAACTACTTAAACCTAACTAACCTAAGGAGATCACACACATCTATGCCCGAGGCAGGATTGGAACCTGCGAACGTAGCAGCAGCGCGGGTCCCCACTGAAGCGCCTAGAACTGCTCGGCTACAACGGCCGTCCGTCCGATGACGTCCGTGCTCGATTGAAGACGGATCCGGTGATCGAGCAGGCCAAGGCAATATGTCGACACTATGTAGAGAATGTTGGATTACAACAGCAGTATGCTGGCGAGCGTTACCCTGTTGTCGAACACCCCGTGGAGTGCTTTTCATTCATGGCCGCGTGGCGTAGCCTTGCTATCTAGGGTGCCATGTCACGGTCCGCGCGGCTCCCCCCGTCGGGGGTTCGAGTCCTCCTTCGGGCATGGGTGTGTGTGTAGGTCCAGTGTGTATAGCAAGCAGACATGTAGGTTGCAATCTCTTAATTGTACTAATCAACACAAGGCCATCGCTGGCACCGACGCAGAACCAGCTTTCATCAGAAAACACAACAGAGCTGCCCTCCAATGAGATCTCGTTTGACACCACTGAAGTCGCTAATGGCCGTGGTCTGCGATGAGTGGAATGCACGCTACAGGTCGTCTGACTAGGGTCTCTTCTTGAATTAACCAGTTTGTAACAGCTCGTTGTGTCATTGTGGTGCCAACGGCTGCTCAAAATGTTCCTGCAGACGCAGTACGGTGCGAGAGAGCCATACGCCAAAGACCATGGTGTTCCTGCTTGATAGTGTACATGGCCGTTCGGAGCCTTGTCTTCTTGCGGCCGTACAGTCCTGTGACCACCGCTGCCAGCAATCATGTATATTGGCTATATTCCTGAGAAGTTTTTCTGTAGTATCACTGAAGGAACCCCCATCTTCTCGTAGTCCTAATACGCGACCTCTTTCGAACTCAGTGAGATGTTGATGATACATTTTAGCCTCAAAGGCGATCTTGACTAACATCAACCTACCACGTCCATTGTTAAAAGTATCTAACGTCACGGCGGCTACACAAGTATCTAAAACAAAACTAATCTACATCCTCATAATGGCGCTACTAGCGGCACTCTTAGGTGACCTGGAAATCAGAATAGGTATCATATTTCAGGCTTGGAAGCATGCCTACAAACTTTTGTTTTTGCCGAACAGGTTCTACTTGGTGTTGTGATTTTTATTTGATCAGTGTATTTGTACGTCTTGATTACAACACGTACGTATTTCCTCATTAGGAAATCGCAATATGGAAAAGTGTTTATCGTAAGAGCAGTACATCTTTGTTTGACTAGTATGTTTCCAATGAAATATTACAGAAAGCCTGATTAAATCTCAATCATTTCGTCTGAGAGGATAAATAGGATCACACAACGCTTTACGGAATACTATCAATACGGAGTCTTTATTGAATATCTGCTCTAATGTGCACACGATAGCTAACAGGTGCTTTCTGGAGTGTCACTCTCTGTTCTTGCGGATCAACAGTCCAGACTTGTTTGAGTCCTCAGAATAACAAGGAAGAAGTGCACTTCATTTCGCCATGTCAACGAAAACTGGAAAATAGTGTGATTGCTACGTCGCGTTGCACTTTTTGTGGTCGTTCCAACGAAAGTTTCTCAGCGTGAGCCACTGTTGTAGACTGAAATGCCATCAACACTTTCATAATCGGTCTTGAGCTATCCGCAAGCAATTATAATTAAAGCCTTTACTGTTCATATCCGTATATAATCTAGTCTATGATTTCTTAAACTAGATACTATTGTATGATATAAGAGCGTAGGGTTCCACTGCCAAAATCTCTGAGAAAAAATCGCTGTGGTCATAAGGCTGCCTCGTTTTGAAACACTCAGTAACCAACGTTTAGATACTCTCTGCAATGTTTCTCATGAGGTTCAATTCCACATATTGCCTTGTCCAGCATCTTTGCGCACCATTGTACTGGGATTTAATACTGTGTTCGTGATGAAAGGCAAACTGTTCGTGTAGGCAAGGACTGCTTCTGTCTCTATCGATGTATCCAAGTAGCGGTAATCATATAGTACTGTTGAACTCGTGCGACCAGTACGAAGCAAATCTTCAACGTTATTTTCTCATGAAGTACTACCCCTGAAATAACCTTCCGCAGTATATAATAGACTCAATGTCTATCCAAGCTGCAGTGTCCCGTTCATGACTGAAGATATGCCGTCCTAAACGATATGGAGAATGCAGATATTCGTTTACCTCCGTCACAAAGGAGGCTGTACATTGCGACTTTCAATAGTCAGAATATTCAGAAATAGATTTCTGAGCATAAAAACACAACTCACACAGGTGTAAGGTTGGCGAAAAACATTTCTCCTCAGTTTAGAAAGTTGTGTGACAGCGAGTAAGATTTTCGTTTCTTTCAGCAAGTGATGTGACAATGTATAAAGTTTTCTTGTCTTACATGAAAGAATCTATACGAAGCTACTGAGCCACGGTCCAGTAATGTGGGAGTACAGTGGTGGTCGTCTGCTGCTTACAGGGTACATTAATAAGGAAACATAGAAAAGTAAGTGAATTGTGACAATGTTAATCAGAACCACTTCAAACTTACTCATTGCACAGAGTATAATGCGGTAGCTGTAAAGGATTATCCTGATCTTTGTATAAAATTTTTGCAGTTAAGAATGTAAAAAGAAAAAAATTCTTGATGTTTTTATCTCACCGGACGTTCGTCAATTTATTAGGTTAATAAAATCAACATATACACAAAGTAGCGGATACTGCTTTTTTTCCCAGAAAAGACAATATTTCGCCACATAACATGACGCTACTATTAGCAATGCCATTGGAAGAATGATGTGTGATTCAATCTGACATAACAGAAACACATAGGAAACTTAAATGGCAGCGTGAGAGTGATTTTTATATCCATCAGGCAAATATTTGAGTACAGTCGCCAGAATAGAGCGCAGGTATCTGCAGACAGAGTTATTGCAAACGGACTAATTACTAAAAAAGCTGGAAAAATTTCGATGTATACTTTGTTACACAAGACAGCAATAGCTGGAGGAGTCATGTGAGATCGGCACTGAAGCTTCGAGTCCCTTAGAAGCTACTACTACCACTTTGTTATCTCAAAGTTTATTTGTTTTCCTATTGGCACACAAGAAAATCATTGCAACAGAAACCACAGGACAAGGTTCCCTGTGGGACAGAATATGCGGTTGATTATCAGTGCTGTCGTCGACCACCAAGAGAAAGCATCAAAAAGTGGCAGAGAGTTGTGAGGAAGAAAACATCTGCAGGAAGAATCGGACTTCTTCCTGTTGTGACACATGACTGAGGGCGAAGTTATCTGTAAGGTTTTAAGTAGATTTGTAGAATTCTTCGGAATAATGAATTCGTTATAAGCATCGAAAACGACAGAAGAATGAGAATAACACTGAAATAATGACTGAGGACCGACAATGGAGAATATATGCGTATCGATTTTTCTCGCAATCCGGCGCAGAGATATTGATTGTGACTCTGGCCAAGGGTACATGCGACGCCAGGAAAAATGGTTGTTAGGCAGTGTGCAGCAAGGTAGGCGACGACTTTGGTTTGTGCTCGGTTGGAGGGCCGGGAGATGGCGTTGTGCTGCGTTTTCCGCTACGGCTGGAGCGGTTAGTGTTGTTCTTGGACCCGCGGCTCACTGTAGTGTATGCCGGCGGGCAGGAGGACGATAGCGGCCAGCATTGCTTTGATCTGTTACTTGTGCCATGAGGTGTGCGAGCCATTTAAGGACCGAAACTGTGCTCTCACCCCGTACTTCTGTAGTCCAGTGAACGGTGAGCATCTACTGCGCTCTGTCTAGCAGGCGATCATTGTAGGCAAAACCACCCCTTCCTTCCGTCTCCTCGACTCCTATATCACCATTTATGGCCGTCCTATCACCCCCACCCCCACCTTCAAGTATCTTGGCGTCACCCTTGACCGTCGCCTCTCCTGGACCCCCCATCTCCGGACAATCCAAGCCAAGGCACGCTCCCGCCTCCATCTCCTCAAGCTCCTTTCTGGCCGCACATGGGTTCTGGACCCCTCCACCATCCTCCACACCTATAAATCCCTCATCCACCCTATCCTCTGCTACGCCCACCCTGCATGGATCTCCACCCCTCCTACCTTTCACAAATCCCTTCAAATCCTAGAACGCCATGCGCTCCTCGTCGCCTATCGCATCCGCCTCCCCTCCCCCACGCGGATCCTATATGACCTTATTCCGTTCCCGCACCTCCCCCTTTTCCTCGAACGGATACGGATCCTCTACACCTCCCGTAAACTTGATCCCCCTCACCTGCTTGTGTCTCCCATCCTCTCCCACCCCTGTCCACTGCCACCTGCTCTTCATCTCTCCACTCTCCATATCCTCGCCCAAGGTAGCTTCCCCCAACTCCCCCTCCCAGATGATGGCCTCATCCCCTCCATCTACCCCTCCTATCAACTTTGATCCTCCCCTTCCACACCCTGTGTCCCCGGACTCGCTCACGACAAGTGAACATTCACGCGCCGGAGATAATCGCCATCGGTTCTGTGTGTGTGCCGTCGTTTTAGTGCTGTAGTGTTTTCACCGCCCACGCTCCATCGTTCACGTGTGTCGTTTCAGTGTCCGTGTACAAGTGCTGAACGTTATCTTTTTAAATTATGATCCACATGTCAACGGCTAAGTGCTGAAGGTTATTTTTTTTTTTAAATTATGATCCACATGTGAACGGCTCCATTTTTTTTTTACTCAAGTGTCTACTGTTTTTTGTCCATCATTGTGTTTTGCTTTTCTGTGTGTTCCTTGTGTCTATTTATTTGTTCAATCTGTGGCAGATGAGCGGCATAATATTGCCGCTGCCGACCCACCTTTTGTATAAGGTATTGAAATAACAATAAAGAAATAAAACACCGTTTAGCAGTACTGTTTTCCGTAAAGCACTATTGTATTCCACGGTGTCAGTGACCTTCCATCAGTGACACTTTATATGCTGCGGGTTTGATTCCCAATGTGTAGAATACCGTCTGTTAAGAAGTACTGACCTCACTTGCACGCTGCTTAACACTGATCTGCAATCTCAGCTTCTAGTGGACGAAAAAGATGTTTTTTCACCTAGCTCCGTTCATTCTACTGAAATTATTACTAGTTCAGTTCTGGAGTGCGTATCATCATCATCATCATCATCATCATCATTTAAGACTGATTATGCCTTTCAGCGTTCAGTCTGGAGCATAGCCCCCCTTATAAAATTCCTCCATGATCCCCTATTCAGTGCTAACATTAGTGCCTCTTCTGATGTTAAACCCATTACTTCAAAATCATTCTTAACCGAATCCAGGTACCTTCTCCTTGGTCTGCCCCGACTCCTCCTACCCTCTACTGCTGAACCCATGAGTCTCTCGGGTAACCTTGCTTCTCCCATGCGTGTAACATGACCCCGCCATCTAAGCCTGTTCGCCCTGACTGCTACGTCTATAGAGTTCATTCCCAGTTTTTCTTTGATTTCATCATTGTGGACACCCTCCTGCCATTGTTCCCATCTACTAGTACCTGCAATCATCCTAGCTACTTTCATATCCGTAACCTCAACTTTATTGATAAGGTAACCTGAATCGACCCAGCTTTCGCTCCCACACAACAAAGTTGGTCGGAAGATTGAACGGTGCACAGATAACTTAGTCTTGGTACTGACTTCCTTCTTGCAGAAGAGAGTATATCGTAGCTGAGCGCTCACTGCATTAGCCTTGCTACACCTCGCTTCCAGTTCTTTCACTATGTTGCCATCCTGTGAGAATATGCATCCTAAGTACTTGAAACCGTCCACCTGTTCTAACTTTGTTCCTCCTATTTGGCACTCAATCCGTTTATATTTCTTTCCCACTGCACATTACTTTCGTTTTGGAGATGCTAATCTTCATACCATAGTCCTTACATTTCTGATCTAGCTCTGAAATATTACTCTGCAAACTTTCAATCGAATCTGCCATCACAACTAAGTCATCCGCATATGCAAGACTGCTTATTTTGTGTTCACATATCTTAATCTCACCCAGCCAGTCTATTGTTTTCAACATATGATCCATAAATAATATGAACAACAGTGGAGACAGGTTGCAGCCTTGTCTTACCCCTGAAACTACTCTGAACCATGAACTCAGTTTACCATCAACTCTAACTGCTGCCTGACTATCCATGTAAAGACCTTTAATTGCTTGCAAAAGTTTGCCTTCTATTCCATAATCTCGTAGAACAGACAATAACTTCCTCCTAGGAACCCGGTCATATGCCTTTTCTAGATCTATAATGTGCAGAGATTATTTAAAATGGGTGCGCCTGTCATGAAGTGTAAACTAAACCAGAGTCTTTCTCTGTTTTAGACGTTCGTTTATTACTGTGTTCTCTAGCATTATTACTACAGTGCATAGAGGCACCGGTGGGTACGGCAAACCAAAAATTAGGTGTCAGCACTAATTCAGTGCGACTGAGCCAGCACCGGAGCAAGAAATGATGCTGTGCACCCTCCGTTTTTATACCTCACAGGAAATGTATTGTAATTTTATGCAGCTATTTTATTGGTGCTGTGATTATTTTTCTGTTTTGTTACATTTTTCTTTTCACATATTACATTGTTCTTGTTTATCACATGTAACTTTCTTAAGCTACTCTGGTTATAGTAATTTTATAAAGGTTCTGAGTTGAAGTATTTAATGGACAGCTACTGTTTTTTGGGTGGCTGTAACAGACGAGTTTTGAGTGTAAATGTTTCAGAATTTCTTAAACCTTATAGCGACTATAGGCTGTGTTATTTTAACTGCCTCTACGGTCGAAAGTCCGTTAGATGCGGAACGACTTGGACAGGTCCGCGGTAAGATTTTGAAAATGCTTGTTCGGTTGTAGGATTGACTTCCATTGATTTAAGGGCAGATCCTGTTAAAGGCACCTTAATCCCTTCTCACTTAAATTTTGCTTGCTACTACGAATTTTTGATGGTATTTCTTAGAATGTTAATTGATTTATCTTGCGGAGCTAACCTATGTTTATGTTCATGTGGGTAGAAGCCCGATTGGTGTATCCAACAGTTTGGGTCAGGTCCCTGGTGAAAGTTTGTTGTTGTTCAAATTGTTTTTTTGGATATTAGATTAAGTTTCTGATACCGAAAGAGCAAGGCCAGTCAAAGTTTTCTAATTGCCGACTCAATCTCAATGTTTGAGGGCATATGGCCGGTAACTTGTATAAAAATAAAATAAAATGAAATTACTGTGGTCAGATTATAAGCGGCCGAGAGCTTACTGAAATATTAATATTTCAATCCAAGAAAAGGAAGAGGAACAATGTTATTTTCTTTTAACTGTTTAGTGATAAAAGGTACTGCATTGATTATACCCGTTCAAGTACCAGTGAACGAAAACACTTGCATTGTAATATATGTTGTGTTGATAAGTGAAAAGTTGTCTTTTAAATAAAAGCTCAGTCACTTACCACTTACTGGTCTTTGTATCCAACTAAACGTGCTCTACGGTTAATCCTTTGCCATCAGTTCCATACAGAACCCAATGAATGGATTACCGTTTTTAGCAGCACTACGCTCAAATGTTGCAGAGTAGATTATCTTACAAGCACGACAAGTTAGAAAATGTTAGACCCCCTACACAACTAGTGGTGATCAACATTAGCCTGTAGTTGAAGAAGAAGAATATTTTGAAGCCTACATATAGAGAAAATTAGTATATCCAAGCAAAGTGACAACAGTAAATGGCATAGTTGTGTACTTCTATTCTGAATATCGTTGCCTAGATCTTCAAATCCCGACCAGCCACAGACTCCCTAAGGAAGAGATTATAGCCAGCCAGAGTGGCCGAGCGGTTCTAGGCGTTACAGTCTGGAACTGCGCGACCGCTACGGTCGCAGGTTCGAATCCTGCCTCGGGCATCGATGTGTGTGATGTCCTTACGTTAGTTAGGTTTAAGTAGTTCTAAGTTCTAGGGGACTGATGGCTTCATAAGTTAAGTCCCATACTGCTTAGAGCCATTTGAACCATTTTTTGGTAGACTGTAATCAATAACATGTGTTGCTAATGGGTTACGTACTTTTACTTGAGGACGGCTGCTCAGTTCAAACGATGTATTACACAAAATATAAATAAAATGGAAATAAATAACAGTTGCTGTAGGAGAGTTATTTCTTTCAAGACGTTTAACACAACTGTGGGGAGTGATGGGACTAAATTATTTGCAAAAGACTTAACACCTGTATTTGCCTCACTTGGAAAATGTTGTTCTGTGTAAAGTAGGATGGACAGCAAGGAGGATAACACCACGTCATGGGCACTTGGGGACATCTAAGCGAAGCACAGGCATTCCTGTTACAAGTAAGTGGATTTGTTGTTCATAGGCTACTTTCTCCGAAATTCAGGGGAATTTTCAAGCAGGAATGGGAACTGGCACCGCGTGAGAAGATCACTCTGTCTGGGTCACACCCGAGGTGCTACAAGATCGGAAATTTTCAACATGTACGAAGACTACGAGGCATGATTACACACTTTATCTTTCGTAGTGTGGGATTGCAAGACCCACCAATGACAAATGTGATACGATGAAAAATTCGGCACCCTGGAAAGCAGAGGGAGGGAGACGACTAACGAAAATGAGAATCTGACCGCTGTGGCCGAGCGGTTCTGGGCGTTCAGTCCGGAACCGCACGACCGCTACGGTAGCAGTTTCGAATCCTGGCTAGGACATGGTTCTGTGTGATGTCCTTACGTTAGTTAGGTTTAAGTAGTTCTACGTTCTCAGATGTTGAGTCCTATAGTGCTCAGAGCCATTTGAACCATCTGAAGCCGGCCTCTGTGGCCGAGCGGTTCTGGGTGCTTCAGTCCGCAACCGCACGACCGCTACGGTCGCGGGTTCGAATCCTGCCTCGGGCATGCATGTATGTGATGTCCTTAGGTTGGTTAGGCTTAAGTAGTTCTAAGTTCTAGGGGACTGATAACCACAGATGTTACGTCTCATAGTGCTCAGAGCCATTTGAACCATTTGAAAATGAGAGGAAGACGCAGACAGGATGTCAATAAGACAGCTGACAGATAGTCAGCAGTCAGTCAGATGGAATATAACAATGGTGACATGAAGGTCAGGCAGAGGAATCAGAGAAGAGTTCACCTTCTGGAGGCACACCAAACTATTCTTAGGTTTTCGGACTTTGAATGAGGCCCCTGTTTTCATTCCAATGTCCATCGGTATTTTGTGGCGTATTCGTTTTCGATTCAGTGTAGATGAATTTTATTGTAGTATGGTGCTTGTATTTCTAAACTTCCTTTTCGAGTTTAGCCTCCATTTATTACGATAAAATGTCTTCTGTAAGACAGTTATTGGGGACAGAAGTCACGGGGAGCAGAAACACAGAGACGACGCATAAGCTGCCAAGTGCGCTGTACCTGAAGGATTGAGTATGGCAGTATTGAAGAAGGGACGAGTTAAGCCACCCAGGGTGTCGCTGGAAACGTGGAATATCTGCTATGGGCTGCAAATACTTATCGTGTTCTACTTGTAAATTTGCATACCCAGTACTATGTTCACAGCCTGGAGCATGAGCAACTGTGCCTCCTACGTGTTTACTGTGTGTGCCTCTATGTAGGGTTTTTCAAAAAATTTGACAAGGGCAACTACCTGCTGGGGCTTTGACGTAGTTCAGGTGTGGTTTCCACACAAGCCGCACAGTGCTTTTTTTCGAATTCTGAGTTCGTCGGTTTCTTGTTGGGTCATTTGAATGCACGTCATCCTATACGTTTCACACCGTATCTCCATAGTCGATACGAAGATATCTTGTTTAAGGCGAAACGTGTCATGGGAGTAGAAATAATATCAAACATCCAGTTTTGCAACCGAGACTGTTTGTCCTTTCACATTTTTAATACTGGTTACTGTATCACAATGCCGTGGATTGGAAAAAGTTGTACAGTGAGATTACTTGATACTTTCAAGTTCGTGTTTGTTTCTGTAACACTTGAAACCAAATGGTAAATGCTCAGTATACTGATTGCTTATAACATACATTGGGATAAACATGGCTTCAACAAATTATCATTATAAAGTATAGTTATCACATGATGCACACCTTACACTACAGTAGTTGCGGGTCATTTGAAATGCAGCCAAGGTTTCAAGCGTCAAAGGCACACTTATTCGTCGTTACTAGTCTTCTAAGAGGTAGGGTTTCATCGGGAAAAACGTTTGTAGGAAATAGAAATGACTGTCGTAGTTCTTTCAACCCTTCCTGAGAGATCTAGGCAAGATAGAAATTTAAAATTTGGTTAATTGGTTGGTTTGTAGAGTAAGGGGATTAAACTGCGTAATTAACAGTCTCTTATTTAAGTTTTCTTCTTTTCGTTGGTTTATACTCTTCTTTGATCTTGAAGTGGGGCCAAATACCTTGCACGCTATATTATAGTGCAACAGCCTATTTCAGTGTTTCTACTAAAAGTGTCCCGTGGTGTGCTATTAACATAACGAGCTTGCTAAAACACAGTTCCACAGTGTAGTACTGTTGTACTGACGACACACCTCAAGTGTGCCAGTTCACAATTTAGATATACACTGCTTCCATGTAACGATTGTGGAGCTCCAGGTTGTATAACCGCTATTTCCCTTTAGTAAGTTGTTAATGTTGTAGTGAATATAAAAGACAAAATAAAGGGCAGTTAGAATAATCAGATGAACAACGAAAATCAGCGAAGCCTATGTAGTAGGTCTATCTTTAATACGATCGTACGTGACCTTCTATATATGATTAATCAGTTTCGAGAGTCAGAATTCACTTTGAAATAAAATGACGCTCATAAATCGGCATCAGACTTCGTTATAACGCAGCTGATAGCTACGTCTTCTGGAACGTGCTGTGAGCACTTAAGACTGCAACGATGATGCCCGATCCATTGCATCATTGTATTAAGATGACCAACAAGAAATATTTGCTGAAAAACATTAAAAATTATCAGATAAGGACAAGGAGTAAATTAAATAATGCAAATTAATAAAGTAAATATCCATATTAGTGTAATTCAGCTTATTTAAAATAACATCATAACACACTGAAGTACATTTAACCCGTTTATCCACAAGGAATATTGGAATCCTGTAGAAATCAACATCTGCCTACAGCTAGAATTCAAGTGTTAACAACTTCTTAACTATAAAAAAATGCCAGAATGAGATTTTCACTCTGCAGCGGAGTGTGCGCTGATATGAAACTTCCTGGCAGATTAAAACTGTGTGCCCGACCGAGACTCGAACTCGGGACCTTTGCCTTTCGCGGGCAAGTGCTCTACCAACTGAGCTACCGAAGCACGACTCACGTCCGGTACTCACAGCTTTACTTCTGCCAGTACCTCGTCTCCTACCTTCCAAACTTTACAGAAGCTCTCCTGCGAACCTTGCAGAACTAGCACTCCTGAAAGAAAGGATATTGCGGAGACATGACTTAGCCAAAGCCTGGGGGATGTTTCCAGAATGAGATTTTCACTCTGCAGCGGAGTGTGCGCTGATATGAAACTTCCTGGCAGATTAAAACTGTGTGCCCGACCGAGACTCGAACTCGGGACCTTTGCCTTTTGCGGGCAAGTGCTCTACCAACTGAGCTACCGAAGCACGACTCACGTCCGGTACTCACAGCTTTACTTCTGCCAGTACCTCGTCTCCTACCTTCCAAACTTTACAGAAGCTCTCCTGCGAACCTTGCAGAACTAGCACTCCTGAAAGAAAGGATATTGCGGAGACATGACTTAGCCAAAGCCTGGGGGATGTTTCCAGAATGAGATTTTCACTCTGCAGCGGAGTGTGCGCTGATATGAAACTTCCTGGCAGATTAAAACTGTGTGCCCGACCGAGACTCGAACTCGGGACCTTTGCCTTTTGCGGGCAAGTGCTCTACCAACTGAGCTACCGAAGCACGACTCACGTCCTGTACTCACAGCTTTACTTCTGCCAGTACCTCGTCTCCTACCTTCCAAACTTTACAGAAGCTCTCCTGCAGGAGAGCTTCTGTAAAGTTTGGAAGGTAGGAGACGAGGTACTGGCAGAAGTAAAGCTGTGAGTACCGGACGTGAGTCGTGCTTCGGTAGCTCAGTTGGTAGAGCACTTGCCCGCGAAAGGCAAATTTCCCGAGTTCGAGTCTCGGTCGGGCACACAGTTTTAATCTGCCAGGAAGTTTTATAAAATAATGGTTCAAATGGCTCTGAGCACCATGGGACTTAACATCTTAGGTCATGAGTCCCCTAGAACTTAGAACTACTTAAACCTAACTAACCTAAGGACATCACACACATCCATGCCCGAGGCAGGATTCGAACCTGCGACCGTAGCAGTCCCGCGGTTCCGGACTGAAGCGCCTAGAACCGCAAGGCCACAGCGGCCGGCTTTTTAACTATAACGGAGTTCACATATCTGCTCTCTAACACGGCTACGACGGAACAGAGTGCGAGACAATATTGAGACGCTAGCAAATGAGCGAAAAGAAAAAGGTCATAGGAGATATCAATGAGTTCGGTAAGCTTTTACAATGACGATACATTGAGGAATTACAGTTTCAGCGTAGGACTAATTTCTACCTCAGACTGCATAGTTTTAAATTTTTCTGCAAAGCAAATCTAGACACATACTGAGCGTAGCGGAAACTGGAATGGTTGAAGATAATGACAGTCTCTTGACTCTGCGTTTCCCAGAAAGCTTTGCTCCTGGAAGCCTCAATGTAATAACCTAATCTCGTGTCATCTAACCCCACACTCCGTTACCGTTAAAAAAATTGTCAACTCTTGAATTCGAGCTGCAGGTAGATGTTGATTTGCACAGGATTTCACAGTTCCTTGTGGATAAAACGGTTAAAACATACTGCGCAGTGCTACGGGCCACCGGAGGAAGGAAAAAGTGTTGAGTGGAGCTGAAGGTAAGGCTATACGTCGCCAGCAAGTGCTGAATAATGTGTAGTGACTGGGGGCCGTTCCAAAAGGAATCTGGAGGGTCGACCGAAAGAGGTGCTTCGGCGAATGCAGCCACCTGCTGCAGCGTGGCGGGGGCGAAGGGCGAAGGGCGCGTCAGGCCCTGTATAATTAATGAGCCGGCGCTGCTTGGGGGGGAAAATCCAGCAGGGGAGGTGGGGAGCGCCGTTAGTTACCCTCGTGCTGCCTGCACACGCAGCCCCGAGTGCACTCTGCCGTGTACATAACCAAGCAGCATTCCTGCAACGAAACACCGGTCACGTATGAAATTAAAAAACCCTTCATTACCAGGGATTTTTTATTGACTACCAGTTACATTCAAATAGGTCATCATCAGTTCTATAAAATATTTAGTCAATAAACTTTCCACAGGTAATTAAATAAGTTCAAAAATGTGTTCCGAATTGTTCGTTCATAATGACATCCACTGTTGAACATATAAAAACAATTCACGAAATATACTGCCGGAAAAAAATTATCACGCCTGGAAAAACGTTAATTTTGATCTGATGAAGGCATATGGCACATGGGATTAACAGACGTACAAGTAATGGTTTCAGCGTTGTCCGCCAACAGAGAGCATCGCGGCATAGCTAGCCTAGCAGCCGCGGTGGTGTTAGGCTGCTAGGAGCTGACTAACTCGCTTTCCGTGGATGCGTCACTCTTGCCCTCTCTTGAAGGTTCCAGCACACAAGGTTCCAGCACACCGTGAGTTTAACTCTTCATGACGATGGTGGAGGCAGCTATCAGAATGCTGAGCGTTTTATTCTGAGTGACGCGGCTTGCAAACAGAAAAGATTTATTAATGCATGCCACCTCGAAAGACTCCGAGGACACATCAATGAACCGTGAACTGACAAAGTTTTAGAGACAAGAAACGTATCTTATATCAAAGAGGGGAAAATAAAAAGTGTTTTTCTAAGAATGTCAAAATTTACTTCAATACGATTTTATCGTAATTCTGGCATTAAATGTGGACTTATGGTTGATAACTGATTTTGGACAATAAGGTTATTTTTAAATAAATGAACATTTACTTTTTATTTGCAAAACAATAAACTGGTAGCCAAGATCGCTGGAATTCTTTTTATTCCATGATTGCCGGTTTCGGCGGAACTAAAGCAGCCATCATCGGATCTTAGGACACGTACAGGTTACAAGGTCCGATGATGGTGGCTTTAGTTTCGCCAAAACCTGTAATCACTGAATAGAAAGAATTCCTGCGATCTTGGCTAGCAGCTTATTGTTTTACAAACATCTAGATCGGTCCCACATGAGCACAATGTGCTCCCTACAATTTCCTTTTCATTTACATATTTAATCTCTGACTCTCTCTGTCTTCCCGCTGGTTTGTACCCATCTCCGACAATCCTCTTTCGTTAAATTCTAAGGTGACTTGAGCACACACAATATAAGATACATTTTTGAATTTTTACTTTTTGGTTTCGAACCACAAACTGTCATCTGTCGGAGGAATTTTTCCGCAAGAAGTTTACATCACAATTTGTTAATTTTCTTGGGATATCTTTAATACGGTGGATGTGGTTCGATTTCTGTGGATTCAAGTAATCCTATATACCACCTGGTGGAGAGGTTTTCTAGAGTGTGCATAAAAGACGTACTCAAAAAACAGCTCACACTTTGGGAAAGCTTGTGGGATGCAAGATCTGCAATACATTTCTATAATACATTCCATATTATGATCTAGTAATTCATTACCACAACAGACAGGCTACGTCTCTTATTAAACTTGGCAACGGCATGTCGAAGTAGCCAACAATGTATGTGAAGACGGCACAAAAGAGCGATTTTTACCATTCCTTCAGCAATGACTTCAGGAACATTGAAGATGGAAAGTCTCAGAAAGGAACTGAACTGTCCATAATCCATTGCACTGTCTGTCCTCTCTAACTAATTTGTAACAGAAAAATCTGTATTCTTCGATGTGTAAATAGTTACTTCCATTAATTAAACTTGATGTTACTACATTCACACTTAAAAAATTGCCTAATAAATTCGTTATATGCGGGCCCTTTGGTGTAGTCCAGGCTTCAAGGCTATCCATCAATTCTCTGGAATACAATTTTTCTGTGTCTGGGATGAAATACGTAAGACTCACATTCAAAATCAACAACTCAGAAAATAAAAAATAATAGTTGAGACATTAGGTGTGATTCACACTTACGCGATACCTTATATGATCCGCCACCTTGCAATGAACATTGTGTGACATGCCCGTTATCCGGCCGACACTCCTGTAGCTTCCACAGGAGTGGTACGACAAGTTACAAGTGACAGCACGGGGCAATAGCTCCACGTGTTACATGTCACACATCCCGGAAAATTTCTAAATATGTGACGTATTTACTTGGAACAGTAAAGAGGCATGGCTGTCTTTCTAGGTTTGAGTACACTTTGACATGTTACCCCAAAGTGGTATACAAATTTTGTGATCTAAAATGCACCAAATCTTAACTGGCCAGTGATGAAATTTTCTACGGCAAACTTCTCGAAGTATGTGCTGCGTTTTACTCAATTTTAATCTCAGTGACTATGGTGAGCAGAGAAAGTAAAACCACATCATTATTAAGCTGTTATATCAGAGAATAAGAGGCAAAAAAAATTTAATTTCCTCAAAATCAAATGAGACAGTCTGCCCATGGGAGAACACAACGAATCCCAAAACAGTAATTTTTAATTCTTTACGCGAAAATTACAAGTTTTACTGAGACACTAACTAATTTCACAGCCTATCTACTTCTGCCGTCTTCTTTTACGTCCGTGCTCAAATAGGAATAAACGTTTTGAACTATGTTTAGAGTGTCGTTTCATAACCTAATTATCATGGTATCATCTGACTCTTTAGGGTACTGCGTATTGAGGTTCTTATCAACCAGGAGCAAAAGATGTTGTTTTGCCCAACCTTCAGGGACATACTAATAATCGGTCACATGTAGCAAGTAATATGTACTATGGTCAAGGCAAGAGACGTCTGCTGTGAGAGGGGCAAAGGTCACTGTAGAAGGAAAGAGCCCTGTGTGCACGGGTAATAAGAGTAGCGACGTTACAGCGACAAATATCAGCCATCTGAATCTGAAATTGGTAGGTGGGCCAATGTTGATACTTCAGGCTGTGTTGTCGGTGCCAGCTATGACCTAACATGCCTACTATCTATTGCGGCGTTTCCTGTCGGGGTATATTAAGCACCGGTAACTTCTACCCCCGGCTGTTTTTAAGAATGTGTAAGAGGGGATCAAATGAGTGAATATTTGATGTTAAGCATGTAAAAACCTATACGATGGTTTTATTAGTTTCGGATTATTCAACCGAAGCCTAATCATAAAGTTTAGAAATTGTATGAAATAATTATATTTGAAGCTTGTTGTAATTCGCTAAGTGCTCTGTCTCGTCTACCTGATGACAGTAATGTAAATGATTTCAGCGCCACGAGTTACTCTGCCTCAAGATATGTACTTGTAGTTCTTGTCTTATTGTGTTAAACCCTTAACGTACGCTTATACCTCTTAATGAGTGGTCTATGACAGGTTTTTAAATTTTTAAATTTAGTCAATAAGGGAAACATGATAGTTGTATAATACTTAACAAACGTTTACAAAAATCGTGTATGTTTTATAGAATAAATTGAGAGAGTTGGAAAAGGTATAAATCCAATAGTGATTATCAAACAGATCTGAGTCCTTGTACACTACCATCACCACAAGTACACATTTAGATGGACTGGATTCTTAAATAAATTTGTTTGATTTCCTCATCCACATAATCAAGCATCTGACATACAGTAGATTTTTCTTTTTGAATTCATTGATGCGTATCTTCTTATGTAGGCCTTGAAGTTATGCATTCCTTAAGTGGGTGTTCGTGATTCCTGCAATCATAACACACGTTCCCAAGCTCCAATATAACTGTAATTTATTTTGTATTGAACCATCACTCTATGATTTTTGGTGACTCGCAGCCATGCAGCTTTGGAAATACCTAATTTGGATGTGTCAATGTACGTACATGCAAGGTGATCGAAATCAAAAAAGGTTTTATCACCCATGTTCAGCATTTTGAAGGGTCGCAGAGGTCTTGTGGTAGCAATAGCAGCTTTCCCATCCTCTACAGTTTGCAGCCTACAACATCTTGCGCGGTTTTCTATAAGCGCAAAGTCACGACACGATGATGAAAATGAAGTATCCAGAAATCCGAAATTTATTATCTACGATGCCGCAGAAGCTGTTTGGTACAAGAACAAAGCATGAAACCAAAAGCATTCTGATTTTTGATAGGCTCGTGCTATAGTCATTTCACACACAGAGAATGTACACTCCTGGAAATTGAAATAAGAACACCGTGAATGCATTGTCCCAGGAAGGGGAAACTTTATTGACACATTCCTGGGGTCAGATACATCACATGATCACACTGACAGAACCACAGGCACATAGACACAGGCAACAGAGCATGCACAATGTCGGCACTAGTACAGTGTATATCAACCTTTCGCAGCAATGCAGGCTGCTATTCTCCCATGGAGACGATCGTAGAGATGCTGGATGTAGTCCTGTGGAACGGCTTGCCATGCCATTTCCACCTGGCACCTCAGTTGGACCAGCGTTCGTGCTGGACGTGCAGACCGCGTGAGACGACGCTTCATCCAGTCTCAAACATGCTCAATGGGGGACAGATCCGGAAATCTTGCTGGCCAGGGTAGTTGACTTACACCTTCTAGAGCACGTTGGGTGGCACGGGATACATGCGGACGTGCATTGTCCTGTTGGAACAGCAAGTTCCCTTGCCGGTCTAGGAATGGTAGAACGATGGGTTCGATGACGGTTTGGATGTACCGTGCACTATTCAGTGTACCCTCGACGATCACCAGTGGTGTACGGCCAGTGTAGGAGATCGCTCCCCGCACCATGATGCCGGGTGTTGGCCCTGTGTGCCTCGGTCGTATGCAGTCCTGATTGTGGCGCTCACCTGCACATCACCAAACACGCATACGACCATCATTGGCACCAAGGCAGAAGCGACTCTCATCGCTGAAGACGACACGTCTCCATTCGTCCCTCAATTCACGCCTGTCGCGACACCACTGGAGGCGGGCTGCACGATGTTGGGGCGTGAGCGGAAGACGGCCTAATGGTGTGCGGGACCGTAGCCCAGCTTCATGGAGACGGTTGCGAATGGTCCTCGCCGATACCCCAGGAGCAACAGTGTCCCTAATTTGCTGGGAAGTGGCGGTGCGGCCCCCTACGGCACTGCGTAGGATCCTACGGTCTTGGCGTGCATCCGTGCGTCGCTGCGGTCCGGTCCCAGGTCGACGGGCACGTGCACCTTCCGCCGACCACTGGCGACAACATCGATGTACTGTGGAGACCTCACGCCCCACGTGTTGAGCAATTCGGCGGTACGTCCACCCGGCCTCCCGCATGCCCACTATACGCCCTCGCTCAAAGTCCGTCAACTGCACATACGGTTCACGTCCACACTGTCGCGGCATGCTACCAGTGTTAAAGACTGCGATGGAGCTCCGTATGCCACGGCAAACTGGCTGACACTGACGGCGGCGGTGCACAAATGCTGCACAGCTAGCGCCATTCGACGGCCAACACCGCGGTTCCTGGTGTGTCCGCTGTGCCGTGCGTGTGATCATTGCTTGTACAGCCCTCTCGCAGTGTCCGGAGCAAGTATGGTGGGTCTGACACACCGGTGTCAATGTGTTCTTTTTTCCATTTCCAGGAGTGTATTTGTACGTCTAGAGAAGTACTGTATTTAATGCCTGTAAGAGACAGGATGTCATCTGGTTCCCTGCTCTTCCTGATTGGCCCTCACACCACACACAAATAATGCAATCTGTAGTATCTCCAACACGTATCCAGAAACTATAACAGGGAAGTTGACGAGAGTAGTACGTATTGATGTGGGTAACTTTCTGCAGGAAAACACTTTCTGTAAGTGAACCGTTATTGCGTATGTGTCACTGTCTAGTAAAGTGCTGCTTCTTGCATTTTTCTTGGTGCCCTTGCATACAGCCTTCACTTGGCGATGATGCGAGATCACGTTTTGTTGATATTGCTACACACACATCATGACTCTTCTGTTTAATGTGCAGGGAATCAAATGTTTTACATATGTCAGCTCGCGGTTTTTGAAATGATACGTTTAGAAAATCCTTCAAAAATGCAGCCTGGTAAAGCTTATTAGCAACTTTTCGATCACTAGCAAAATGCAAGACAGGAAGTAAGTGTAATTTTTGTGAGACATTACTCATGTTTATTTCGGTGAAATAGAAAATTAGCAGAAACATTCAAGTGAAACAAAAGTTAATCACATAAACAGGCTGTATGCAGTAAGTTACAACTTACTAACCTCAGAAAATGTCTGTCTTTTAGCTGATTTCAGTTTTCATGTTTTATTCGTTTCTTATGGCATTCCGCTCGCACAAGCTGCACTAAATTTTTGTCTTTTGCTATTGATCCTTGCAAAGTCACTTACACCAAAAGTTTCTTACCTGCTCACGTACAACACAACAACAGCGGCTCTCAAGACAAATGAAAAGATCATGTTACTGCAGCAGCAACACGTAACTACAGAACAAGGCAAATCAGCTTCAGGGACAATGGACTCTGGACATGCAGCGTGCACCATTTAGTGACGCTCCTCTCAACTAGACGAAGCATGCATTTGAAGATAGGTACATAGAACTGCATTGGCGATACAACATAGATCACTATGGATGAAAAAAGTGGAGTGAGACTTTTCTGGCTGTTAGATCACATTTCCCGGTAACTCTTCAACTATATGAAATAGTGAAAATAAACTTTCTGTGGCGCCGGTGTAGTCTGCAACTATAACTGTGCACGTTTTTAGTAGCTGTGTAACAGAGACAGATGCTTAGAAGAACCGTAGACACTAGTGCTCTATAAGCTGGCATATTCATCTCACCCGTTAAGTTTCTTTGGACGGGAAACCGTGGCATCACAAATATCATCACAACAGGGTCGCGCAAACTTCTTGGACCACTTCTACCGTCATACCTTATCAAGAGATCTTACTGAAAACCCAAGGAAATTCTGGTCTTACGTAAAATCGGTAAGCGGGTCGAAGGCTTCCATCCAGTCACTCACTGGCAACGCAAGACAGCAAAACCAAAGCTGAAATTTTAAATTTTGCATTTGAGAAATCTTTCACGCAAGAGGATCGTATAAACATACCGCCGTTTGAGTCTCGCACAGATTCCCGTATGGAGGACATAGTGATAGACATCCCTGGGGTTTTGAAGCAGCTGAATGGGTTGAAAATAAATAAATCGCCAGGTCCTGATGGGATTCCAATTCGGTTTTACAGAGAATACTCTACTGCATTTCACATAATATCTTGTGAACCATGGATGAAGGGTATCAGACGGATGCCATATTGAGTCGGTGCCCCATTGCAGACGCCTAACTAAGGTACGAACATATGGGACTGGTTCCCAAATATGTGAGTGGCTCGAAGACTTCTTAAGTAATAGAACCCAGTACGTTGTCGTCGATGGTGAGTGTTCATCCTAGGTGAGGGTATCATCTGGAGTGCCCCAGGGAAATGTAGTAGGTCCGCTGTTGTTTTCTATCTACATAAATGAACTTTTGGATAGGGTGGATAGCAATGTGCGACTGTTTGCTGATGAAGCTGTGGTGTACGGGAAGCTGTCGTCGTTGAGTGACTGTAGGAGGGTACAGGATGACTTGGACAGGATTTGTGACTGGCATAAAGAATGGCAGCTAACTCTAATTATAGATAAATGTAAATTAAGGCAGATGAGTAGGAAAAAGAATCCCGTAGTGTTTGAATACTCCATTAGTAGTTTAGCGCTTGACACATTGCAGAGCGGTATGAAGTGGGACAAGCTTGTAATGGCAGTTGTGGGGAAGGCGGATAGTCGTCTTCGGTTGATTGGTAGAATTTTGGGAAGATGTGGTTCAGCTGTAAAGGAGACCGCTTATAAAACACTAATACGACCTATTATTGAGTACTGCTCGAGCATTTGGGATCCCTATCAGGTCGGATTGAGGGAGGACATAGAAGAAATTCGGAGGCGGGCTGCTAGATTTATTGCTGGTAGGTTTGATCATCACGCGAGTGTTACGGAAATGCTTCAGGAACTCGGATGGGAGTCTCTGGAGGAAGAGAGGAGTTCTTTTCGTGAATCGCTACTGAGGAAGTTTAGATAACCAGCATTTGAGGCTGACTGCAGTACAATTTTACTGTCGACAACTTATATTTCGCGGAAAAGCCACAAAGATAAGATATGAGGGATTAGGGCTCATACAGAGGCATATAGGCAGTCATTTTTCCCTCGTTCTGTTTGGGAGTGGAACAAGGAGAGAAGATGCTAATTGTGGTACGAGGTACCCTCCGCCATGCACCGTATGGTGGATTGCGGAGTATGGATGTAGATGTAGATGTAGACCTCCCGTGTGCCGGCCAACCACACACAGCTGTGAACCGTGCAGTGTTGGATCTTGTGGACACTTTCATTCTAAGTGATCGACGGATCACAATGAACCACCTCGCTACACAGCTGGACGTCTTTGTAGGTAGTGCTGACACATTCGTCGACCAGTGGGGGTCCTCAAAGCTATGTGCCCGCTGGGTTCCTTACCGAACAACAGAAGACCGTAACAGCAATGAAGGATCACATATGGGGAAACTCTTGCGAGTTAGGCTAAACGTGACAATCTGTAGTGGGACATCGTTACAGGCGATGAAAAATGGAGTCGTCACTTCGAACCAGAAACTGAAAGGCCATCAATGGAATGACGCCACAACACATCTGCTCCGAAGAAAAAGTTCAAAGCCATACTCTCAGCGGTAAAGTCATGGAGACCTCCTTCTGAGATTCTGAAGGGGTTATTCTGTTCGATGTCCACCTTCATGGTGCAATGATCAACTCTGAAAACTCGACTTAAGCGTGTTCTCCACGACAGAGCAAGGCAGTACACAAATCTGAGGAGCCGAGAGAAGCTCACTAAACTTCATTGGACTGTTCTTCCTCATCCATCCTACAGCCCGTATCACGATTTCCGTCTTCTAGGCCCAATGAAGAATGCACTCTGTAGGAGAGATACGTAAGGGAGGGAATTTATTGCTGCAGTAAGAGATTGAAAGTGACGTCGACCAGCAGTGTGGTACCATGCCGGAGTATAGGTCCTTATAATAAGGCGACCTAAGGCCGTCTTATTGAACGGAGATTATGATGTAAAATAGGGTTTTGTAACCAAAAGACTGGGGAATAATATGGGCTATTGGAATCCTGAATAAAAAGAAATTGCTTTCAGAAAAAAAAAATGTGTTGCATTAGTTATTGATCACCGCAACCCATTGTTACTACCACGCAGGAAGTGACCTAACTTTGTCCTGACGGAAACTACAGATCAATAACTAGAAAGCGCTGCTGGTATGTGAAACGTTCGCAAAACACACACTCCACACGTTTCAAGGAATATATGGTGTGTGAAATATGCGTAACCTCGGAGTGTCCGCCAGAACAAAGCGTGCCTTATCTCGCGACCTGTGCAGGTATCAGATTCCACGGGAGTGTCACGCGGAGCATGCCCTCCGAGAAGAGATAAGGTGCGTCAAAGCCCTCTGGCGTAGAATGCCGGGGGCGGCCTTGATGCTGGAACAAAGGGGACGCTTGCGGCGGCGGCTGCAGTCCCGTCCCGTCCAACGGGCGGCGAGCCTTTGATGTGATGCACAGCGCAGCATGCGAAGGGCCTCGAGGTATCCGTCACACACCAGTGGAGCACCTGACGGAATGTAGGCGTGATTACCCTAATGGATTATTGATGAAGGAAATAAATAGCCTCAACAAGTCTGGCATCATTGTGGATATTTTACAAATAAGGCCTTCTAGACCGCTTAATGGCCGGCCGCGGTGGTCTAGCGGTTCTAGGCGCTCAGTCCGGAGCCGCGCGACTGCTAAGGTCGCAGGTTCGAATCCTGCCTCGGGCATGGATGTGTGTGATGTCCTTAGGTTCGTTAGGTTTAAGTAGTTCTGAGTTCTAGGGGACTGATGACCATAGATGTTAAGTCCCATAGTGCTCAGAGCCATTTGAACCATTTAGACCGCTTAATAAACAGGGTGAACCTGAACTTCACCGAAAAACTTTCATCAGTTTTTTTGGATGGGGGGGGGGGGGGGGCAGGGAATGGTGTTCCGAAGACTTGCAGACACGTAAGGTTACGTAACAATACGTGATATGACTATTGAAGGACGGGTCTCCTTACTGAGTATGTACGCATGCGCCACAGATAAACCAAAGATAAACGACCAACAGCTGTGGAGCTTAAAGTTTTCCCTGTCGAATGCGGCATTTCTTATTTGTAGATCTACCAGTGTGGCGGTGATCGTTTTGTTTTTGCAAGAGCTGTCTATTTTGCTGGGAAAATGACAGGTGTAATAATAGTGTGGTGTCACCGGCAGAGACCACACTTGCTAGGTGGCAGCCTTTAAATCGGTCGCGGTCCGTTGGTATACGTCGGACCCGCGTTTCGCCACTATCAGTGATTGCAGACCGAGCGCCACCACACGGCACGTCTAGTCTAGAGAGACTCCCTAGCACTCGCTCCAGTTGTACAGCCGACTTTGCTAGCGATGGTTCACTGTCTACATACGCTCTCATTTTCAGAGACGACAGTTTAGCATAGCCTTCAGCTACATCATTTGCTACGACCTAGAAAGGCGCCATATTCAGTTACTATAACTACTTCAAGAATGTATTCTGAACAGATAATATTGTGAATCATGTACCGTCAAAAGTGACGTTCATCATTAATGGATTAAAGTTGAGTATCAAACTAATTACGTCCGCTTTCTGAATTCTCATTCATTATCATGTTCCAGACCTCACGTCAGTATAGTTCTTCCCTCTTCACGCCAGCCTGCATGAGCTAAAACACGTGCATTCGGCCTCCACTAGTAACACGGTGTTGGCTCTTCTGCTAACACAAAAAATAGAGCCACAAATTATCGTGAAATTTGACATGAAATGTGTGAAAACTGCTTTTGAAGCCTGTCTTTTGATGAAATAACTGTATAGCAAAAACTGTGTATCAGGTAGGCTAGTTTTTGAGTGGCTCATACGTTTCCAGGATGGGGGAGGAGATGATTCATGCCCGGCACACCCTTCAGCATCAAAAACGGATGAAAATACCGAAAAAGTACGTAATCTGGTTAGATATGAACGTCGTTCAGTGTTCGATAGATTGCTGAAACTGTTGGTATTAACAGAAAGAGCGCAACGCAAATTTTACATGTCCAATTTCGCATGAGAAAAGTGAGTGCCTAATTAGGGCCGAAAATTCTTATGATCCAACAACGAGACGATCGTAAAAACATTTGTACTGAAACTTTGAATACCACTGAAAACGATCCTAATTTCTTGGAAACAATGATAACATGTAACTAATTTTGATTTTTCACTAATGGTCCAAAAACTAAGAGCCAATCCATATGCAAGGACCTAGCTTTCAGCAAATCAAGATTCAAAGCAATGATTATAATTTATTTCGATATTCGTGGAATTGTGTATCTTAACTGGCTTCTTGAAGGTGAAACTATTAGTTAACATTACTACCTTGATGTTCTTGCTCAGCTCCGTGAGAAAACAAGAAACAAAAAGCTATCTGAATTGTGGAAGAACAAGTCATTTGTGCATCAAGAGAACACACCAGTTCATAATGTAGCATTGCCTGTTAATAAGTACAGTACTCCGGTGTTAGGAGTACTCACCTTATTCGCCTGACCTTGCACCCTGTGAGTTATATCTATTCAGCAAGGTCATATCTGCGTTAAAAGGAACAAGATTTCAGTCTGCTGTAGTGAAAGAAAAAGCTGCGTGAGTCATCAAGCTCACAGATGAAGATACCCAGCACTGTTTCCGCGCCGGCCGAAGTGGCCGTGCGGTTAAAGGCGCTGCAGTCTGGAACCGCAAGACCGCTACGGTCGCAGGTTCGAATCCTGCCTCGGGCATGGATGTTTGTGACGTCCTTAGGTTAGTTAGGTTTAACTAGTTCTAAGTTCTAGGGGACTAATGACCTCAGCAGTTGAGTCCCATAGTGCTCAGAGCCATTTGAACCATTTTTGAACTGATTCCGCCAATGGAAAATTCGCATGGAACGTTGCAGCGATAAAGGAGGGGAGTATATGGAGGGTGAAAATAAAGATATACGCATGTTTCTGAAACAATATGTTTTGCAGCAGCAGTCCATGTTTTTATTTTCACAAGTCGTACGCAGCGCGTCAGCGGTTGCAAGTGGTACTGTCTAATTAACCTACATACAGCAGTAACTTGCTACCTCGCTCACGTATCTACTAGTTAAGTGTTACAAGTACCTCATGGGCATTTTTCTGAAACTGCAATCGTATCTACCATGTTACATAAGTCGAGAGAACTATTAGCTCCCCGAAGTATCTATCAAAACCGACAGTGTGATGCTTAAGGTGAAAATTATTGTTGTTTTCAAGTCTATAAATAGGCACAATTCGTTGGTTTGCCGCAGAATAAGCCAGCAATCACAGTATATGCATCCATGCATGTCTCAGTACAAACACTTCAAACAAAACAGAAACCTAGTTCCTCAAACTTAATTTTTTGAATACTGTCTTAATAGAAAAATTCTTAGCTGGAAAAAATATATGCGATAATACTTTTGCTAACATTTCATTAACACATCCGAAACTGGTTGATACACCATTACGTTGGACATTGCTTTCATTTTTAAATTTTAAAACATAGGTTTTCATTGTAAAATTAAATTACAGAGGTGTTCCACATTGCAGGTGCGAGAAACTGCTTCCACTTCAAGTAGTACATCACATTTATACAATAACTGATAGGATGTAAAAGACAGTCCGTAAAATGCTCGTTAGCTTCACGAAGTATTCACAGATGATCAACAAATCTGAATATTCAGAAATAGCCAATACTTAGCTGTGCGGTAACTGAAAACTAGATTTCTGTGTAGTTAACATATTCATACATATTTGTCTATATAGAGTGCGGCAGAAAAAAGACAAGTAATAAATTGTGTCCCACTGTTGAACACGGCCAGTACCTGAAAAAGGTGCTATCCGCAAATATCCGGCAAACAGCCCCGTGTCCGCATTTCTCCAGCGTTCGTTCAGTGATACCTTCTGAACATTTTGGGATAACGGACCCACGGTCTCCGGCGTATTGTTTCATCATTATAGGATTTTGTGTGGTGTCTTACGCCAATTAGCATCGTGTCTGTATCGCAATGAAAATAACGTAAAGCAGTGCAAATGTCGACGGTATGCGCCTTGTGTCTTTTTCCCATTCGCTCACGGTACCTTCTGTTGACAGCAGTAACGCCTTCCGTACCTCACCGCCCCAAGTTTACATTGAGTACTGCTCGGTTCTACCCAGGGTTTCCTTTTCCGGCAGTGTTAGTGGTTCATTAACACTGATACACACCGTACTATGGATAGGTTTACTGACAAAGAATTGACCCATATGTATCTCGTGTATGTTTTCACTGCATGCAATGGAACAGTACTACATCGGCGCTAAGCTTAGCTGTTCCGAACGGTGACAACCACACCACCGTACTTCTACGCCTACAAGGAACTAGGATCTTGTTTATTAGAATGGAAGGTACTGTCTGTTGGATGTTGCTAGAACCCCATTTCAAGACCTGTGAACACAAATAAATCGGTTTGAGAGTCTTATATTAACAACGACTGCACCTCCACCATCTACAGAAGGTTCAAACATCCGTCCAACATACTACCCACTTCGAGTGGTGGTTGCAGTTTCGTTTCTACATCAATGTATAGAAAACCCACACTTTTCCTTCTTTCGTGTTTTTATCTACGATGCCATTTTTGCAAGATAGGTCACGTTCAACAATAGAAATGGCCAAGTATGGCATGACAAAAATCCAAACGCTTTGATGTGTCGATCCTGTCAACAAACATTTACACTGAATGTATGGGCTCGTACTATCAACGAGTTTCTGATTAGAACTTAACTACTTCTTGGTACACTGAATTGTGTCATATCCAAAAAGTTCTTTCAACCGATCCTAAAGATCCCTAGAAGATTCATCACTGAGAATTCGTCAGCTTATACAGTTTCAACATGTCGAGGCGCGGTAAACTTTGCATTCGATGTGTAGAACCACGTTGAAATACAATTTGGGCAACAGAGGATTGATCGCGGTGGTTCTTTTCCATGGCCAGCTCGGTCACCAAACATGTCGCTAATGGACTTCTTCTTCTAGGGGTATGTGCAGAGCCTATTTTCGAGACTCCGTTCGATACTCGCACGGACCTGGTTGCTATGATTGTTGCAGCCTCGGAAGCAGTACGTCAGATTCCTGCAATTGCTGAGCGTGTGAGACAGTCGACGATGCGTCGTTCTACACTCTGCCGTCTCCTAGTGGTTGACATCTACATCTACATCTGTATCTACATCTACATAGATACTCTACAAATTACACTTAAGTGCCTGGCAGAGGGTTCATCAAACCGCCTTCATAATTTTCTATTATTCCGATCTCGTATAGCGCGCGGAAATAACGAACACCTATATCTTTCCGTACGAGCTCTGATTTCCCTTATTTTATCGTGGTGATCGTTTCTCCCTATGTAGGTTGGTGTCAACAAAATATTTTAGCATTCGAAGGAGTAACTTGGTGATTGGAGTTTCGTGAGAAGATTATATCGCAACGAAAAATGCCTTTCTTTTATGACTTCCAGCCCAAATCCTGTATCTTTTCTGTGACACTCTCTTCCATATTTCGTGATAATACAAAACGTGCTGCCTTTCTTTGAACTTTTTCGATGTACTCCGTCAGTCCTATCTGGTAAGGATCCCAAACTGCTCAGCAGTACTCTAAAACAGGACGGACAAGCGTAGTGTAGGCAGTCTCCTTACTACATCTGTTACATTTTCTAAGTGTCCTGCCAATAAAACCTAGCCTTTGGTTACCCTTCCCCACGACATTCCCTGTGTGTTCCTTCCAATTTAAGTCGTTCGTTATTGTAATTCCTAGGTATTCGGTTGAATTTACGACCTTTAGATATGACTGATTTATCGTGTAACCGAAGTTTAACTGATTCTTTTTAGCACTCATGTGGATGACCTCAAACTTTTCGTTATTTAGGGTCAACTGCCAATTTTTGCATTAGTCAGATATCTTTTCTAAATCGCTTTGTTCTGATCTTCTGATGACGTTATTAGTCGATAAACAACAGCATCATCTGCAAGAAACCTAAGACGGCTGCTCAGATTGTCTCCGAAATCGCTTATATAGATAATAAACAGCAAAGGGCCTATAACACTACTTCGGTGAACGCCAGAACTCACTTCTGTTTTACTTGATGACATAACTGAGCCGATATTCCTTATGCACGCAATTTCACTACAAGCCGCTTGTGTGGTACAGTGTCAAAAGCCATCCGGAAATCCATAAATATAGATTCGATCTTAAATCCCTTGTCAAATGCACTCAACGCATCATGCAAATGAAGAGCTAGTTGTGTTTCACATGAACGATGTTTTCTAAACCCACGCTGACTGTGTGTCAATAGACCGTTTTCTTCGAGGTAATTCAGAATGTTCGAACACATGTTCTAAAATTCTGCTGCATATCGGCGTTAATGATATGGGCCTGTAATTAAATGGATTACTCCTACCTCCTTTCCTGAATATTGCTGTACCATGTGCAACTTTCCAGTCTTTGGGTGCGTATCTTTCGTCGAGCGAACGGTTGTACATGATTGTTAAGTAAGGAACTAATGGATCCGCATACTCTGAAAGGAACCTAATTGGTATACAGTCTGGACCAAAAGAATTGCTTTTATTTAAGTGATTTAACTTGCTTCACTACTCCGGGGATATTTACTTCTACGTTACTCATGTTGGCAGCTGTTCTTGATTCGAATTCTGGACTATTTACTTCGTCTTCTTTTGTGTGGCATTTCGGAAGGCTGTGTTTAGTAACTCTGCTTTGGCAGCACTGTGTTCGATAGTGTCTCCATTGCTATTGCCCAGAGAAGACACTGTTTCTTGCCGCCAACATACTTCACATACGACCAGAATCTCTTTGGATTTTTTGCCAGGTTTCGAGACAAAGTTCCGTTTTTAAACTATTATAAGCATCTCTCATTGAAGTTCGCGCTAAATTTAGAGTTTCTGTAAAAGATGGCCAACCACGGGGATCTTTCGTCAGTTTAAATTTGGCATGTTTGTTTCGTTGTTTGTGCAACAGCGTTCTGACTCGTTTTGGACCAAGGAGGACCAGCTCCGTCGTTTGTTAATTTATTTGCTATAAATCTCTCAGTGGCTGCCGCTACTATTTCTTTGAATTCCAGCCCCATCTGGTCTACACATTAATTTGGAAGGAGTGTAGATTGTCTCTTAGGAAGGAGTCAAGTGAATTTTTATCTATTTTTTTGAATAGATGTATTTTTCGATCATCTTTGGAGGATTTGGGGGTTAAAATATTCAATCTCTCTAAGAAAACCCTGTGTTCTCTAATCGCTGTATCTGTTTTGATGCTCGTTATTAACTCAGGATTATTTGTTGCTGAGAGGTCAAGTGTGTTTTCACAACCGTTTACTATTCGTGTGGGCTCTTAAACTAACTGCTCGAAATAATTTTCAAGAATGCGTTTAGCACAATTTCGGATGATGTTTTATGCGTACCTCCAGAATTAAACATATATTTTCGCCAAAATATCGAGGGTAAATTAAAGTCACCATCAACTATTATCGCATGAGTCGGGCACGTGTTTGAAATCAAACTCAAGTTTTATATGAAACTTTCAGCAACTGTATCATCTGAACTTGGAGGTCGATAGAAGGATAAAATTATTATTTTATTCCGGTTGCTAACAATGACATCTGACCATACTGACTCACAGGAATTATCTACTACAATATCGCGACAAGAAAAACTACTTCTAACAGCAACAAAGAAGCCACCGCCAACAGTGTTTAGCCTATCCTTTCGATACACAGTTAGGGTCTTTGTAAAAATTTCGGCTGAGCATATTTCCGGATTTAGCCAGCTTTGAGTGCCTATAATGATTTGAGTACCAATGCTTTCTATTAGGGCTTGGAGCTCTGGTATTTTCCCAGCACAGCTACGACGATTTACAACTGTTATAGCAGTGGTTCCTGTTTCTACCTTCTTCCTGTGTTCAGCCTCCACCCTTTGTGAGGCCCTTCTTGTGTTTTTCCGAGACCCTCTAACCTAAAAAACCGTCCAGTCCACGCCACACAGCCCCTGCTACCGGTGTCGCCGCCTCCTGCGTATAGTGGACACCTGACCTATTCGTCTCTGTACCAGAGGCCTGCAATCGTTCCTGTTGACTATGACGCAAACAGTGAGCTATGCCTTCATCATGCAAGCAAGAGTGGCAGCATCTGTTAGCCGCTCGAAACGAGAGAGAATCTCTTCTGCTCCAAAGTGACACACATCATTGGTACCGACATGAGCAACCACCTGCAGTTAGCCGCACCCTGTGCTCCTCATGGCATCCGGGAGTACCCGTTCCACATCTGGAATGACTCCACCCGGTATGCACACGGAGTGCATGGCAGCCATGTCGCTAAAGCTCCCCAGGGCGCGCCTAACGCTGGAGCTCCCTACTACCAATAATCCCACGCTCTGTGATTGTTCTCATCTTGCATGCTGAAGGTTCCCTCTGAAACAGCAAAGGGGACTGCATGTGGCTCAGCAACAGTATCAGCCACAGACAGCACCTGGAACCTGTTTGTCAGACAAACCGGGGAAGGCTTAGGTGAACAGCACTTCTAAGGGAACAGTTCTGCATTTGTTACGTGCTGCAGTGCACACTGGCATAACAGACTGTAAACTCTGATGAAAGTGTTGCTGCATTGGTCTGTTTTGTGTGCTGTGTGTTTTACGTTTTCATTATTCCATATTAAAGGGTTCTTGACTGTTGCGAAGGCATTGTCACAGAAGCGAATGATATTGGGCTAAATAACGTTTATCATCTGCATTTCTTCTTGGTGTAGCAATTTTAATGGCCAGTAGTATATATATATATAAATATATAAATATATAAATATAAATACACTCCTGGAAATTGAAATAAGAACACCGTGAATTCATTGCCCCAGGAAGGGGAAACTTTATTGACACATTCCTGGGGTCAGATACATCACATGATCACACTGACAGAACCACAGGCACATAGACACAGGCAACAGAGCATGCACAATGTTGGCACTAGTACAGTGTATATCCACCTTTCGCAGCAATGCAGGCTGCTATTCTCCCATGGAGACGATCGTAGAGATGCTGGATGTAGTCCTGTGGAACGGCTTGCCATGCCATTTCCACCTGGCGCCTCAGTTGGACCAGCGTTCGTGCTGGACGTGCAGACCGCGTGAGACGACGCTTCATCCAGTCCCAAACATGCTCAATGGGGGACAGATCCGGAGATCCTGCTGACCAGGGTAGTTGACTTACACCTTCTACAGCACGTTGGGTGGCACGGGATACATGCGGACGTGCATTGTCCTGTTGGAACAGCAAGTTCCGTTGCCGGTCTAGGAATGGTAGAACGATGGGTTCGATGACGGTTTGGATGTACCGTGCACTATTCAGTGTCCCCTCGACGATCACCAGTGGTGTACGGTCAGTGTAGGAGATCGCTCCCCACACCATGATGCTGGGTGTTGGCCCTGTGTGCCTCGGTCGTATGCAGTCCTGATTGTGGCGCTCACCTGCACGGCGCCAAACACGCATACGACCATCATTGGCACCAAGGCAGAAGCGACTCTCATCGCTGAAGACGACACGTCTCCATTCGTCCCTCCATTCACGCCTGTCGCGACACCACTGGAGGCGGGCTGCACGATGTTGGGGCGTGAGCGGAAGACGGCCTAACGGTGTGCGGGACCGTAGCCCAGCTTCATGGAGACGGTTGCGAATGGTCCTCGCCGATACCCCAGGAGCAACAGTGTCCCTAATTTGCTGGAGAAGTGGCGGTGCGGTCCCCTACGGCACTGCGTAGGATCCTACGGTCTTGGCATGCATCCGTGCGTCGCTGCGGTCCGGTCCCAGGTCGACGGGCACGTGCACCTTCTGCCGACCACTGGCGACAACATCGATGTACTGTGGAGACCTCACGCCCCACGTGTTGAGCAATTCGGCGGTACGTCCACCCGGCCTCCCGCATGCCCACTATACGCCCTCGCTCAAAGTCCGTCAACTGCACATACGGTTCACGTCCACGCTGTCGCGGCATGCTACCAGTGTTAAAGACTGCGATGGAGCTCCGTATGCCACGGCAAACTGGCTGACACTGACGGCGGCGGTGCACAAATGCTGCGCAGCTAGCGCCATTGGACGGCCAACACCGCGGTTCCTGGTGTGTCCGCTGTGCCGTGCGTGTGATCATTGCTTGTACAGCCCTCTCGCAGTGTCCGGAGCAAGTATGGTGGGTCTGACACACCGGTATCAATGTGTTCTTTTTTCCATTTCCAGGAGTGTATATATATATATATATACTACTGGCCATTAAAATTTATCATCTGCATTTCTTCTTGGTGTAGCAATTTTAATGGCCAGAATATATATATATATATATATATATATATATATATATATATATATATATATATATATATATAGGGCTATTACAAATGATTGAAGCGATTTCGTAAATTCACAGTAGCTCCGTTCATTGACATATGGTCACGACACACTGCAGATACGTAGAAAAACTCATAAAGTTTTGTTCGGCTGAAGCCGCACTTCAGGTTTCTGACGCCAGAGCGCTCGAGAGCGCAGTGAGACAAAATGGCGACAGGAGCCGAGAAAGCGTATGTCGTACTTGAAATGCACTCACATCAGCCAGTCATAACAGTGCAACGACACTTCAGGACAAAGTTCTACAAAGATCCACCAACTGCTAACTCCATTCGGCGATGGTACGCGCAGTTTAAAGCTTTTGGATGCTTCTGTAAGGGGAAATCAACGGGTCGGCCTGCAGTGAGCGAAGAAACGGTTGAATGCGTGCGGGCAAGTTTCACGCGTAGCCCGTGGAAGTCGACGAATAAAGCAAGCAGGAAGCTAAACGTACCACAGCCGACGGTTTGGAAAATCTTACGGAAAAGGCTAAAGCAGAAGCCTTACCGTTTACAACTGCTACAAGCCCGATGACAAAGTCAAACGCTTTGAATTTTCGGCGCGGTTGCAACAGCTTATGGAAGAGGATGCGTTCAGTGCGAAACTTGTTTTCAGTGATGAAGCAACATTTTTTCTTAATGGTGAAGTGAACAGACACAATGTGCGAATCTGGGTGGTAGAGAATCCTCACGCATTCATGCAGCAAATTCGCAATTCACCAAAAGTTAATGTGTTTTGTGCAATCTCACGGTTTATAGTTTATGGCCCCTTTTTCTTCTGCGAAAAAAACGTTACAGGACACGTGTATCTGGACATGCTGGAAAATTGGCTCATGCCACAACTGGAGACCGACAGCGCCGACTTCATCTTTCAACAGGATGGTGCTCCACCGCAATTCCATCATGATGTTCGGCATTCCTTAAACAGGCGATTGGAAAACCCATGGATCGGTCGTGGTGGAGATCATGATCAGCAATTTATGTCATGTCCTCCACGCTCTCCCGACTTAACCCCGTGCGATTTCTTTCTGTAGGGTTATGTGAAAGATTCAGTGTTTAAACCCCCTCTACCAAGAAACGTGCCAGAACTGCGAGCTCGCATCAACTATGCTTTCAAACTCATTGATGGGGACATGCTGCGCCGAGTGTGGGAGGAACTTGATTATTGGCTCAAGTCTGCTGAATCACTAAAGGGGCACACGTCGAACATTTGTGAATGCCTAAAAAAACTTTTTGAGTTTTTGTATGTGTGTGCAAAGCATTGTGAAAATATCTCAAATAATAAAGTTATTGTAGAGCTGTGAAATCGCTTCAATAATTTGTAATAACCCTGTATACACACACACACACACACACACACACATATATATATATATATATATATATATATATATATATATACTACTGGCCATTAAAATTGCTACACCAAGAAGAAATGCAGATGATAAACGGGTATTTATTGGACAAATATATTATACTAGAACTGACATGTGTGTGTGTGTGTGTATCGCTATGTTTATGGCTGGGACCCGGACCGTCTATCAGGTCTGTCAGCACAGAGTCGCGCCTTTGCTCCACTGCAGACGCCAGACGTCCCGCGGGGGAACGAAGCGGCGGCACTGCGCGCGATGTACGACTAGGGGCTGCGAGCGAGCATCTTGTTAGGCGTTCCTTCCCGCGCACTTAATTTATACTTTCCTGTGGGCGCTGTCGGCCGGCCGGAGCCGGCGAGATAGGAGGGCCGAGGCGAGCAGAAGTTAATTCCGCAACCTGCGAAAACTCCGGCAGCGCCGGGCCAGGCTCAGGCACACCCCGGAGGGCGAGTTTGCCTCGCGGCATAAATTACTGTGTGCGGGCCGGCGGCCGGCGCTGGCGGGGGTGGAGGGGGCGAGGACCCGCGCGCATGCGCGCAGCGCCGCAACCGGCGCAGCCCCGGGAGAAGTTCGGCCCGGCCATCAGAACGTAATTAGCCGCGGCACCTGCAGGAGGAGCGCAGGCGCAGCCCGGCACGTAAATCGCGGCCTGCCGAGTTAACGCTGTCGCCGCCCCCGCCGCGGCCCCCACCTCCCGGCGCCGCTCCGCCGGTAATGTCCCCTCTTCATGAATACCGATCGTCTGTCCAATTGGCCGTCGCGCCGTTGCCCCTGGGTCCCTCTCCTCGTGGCTCACCGGTCGTTCCGTCCCGCAGGAAATGTTCCCTTAACGGGAGTCGCTAGCTGCAGGACGAGGAGGCGGTGGAAGCAGAGTTAGGGGTCGGCGCTCTCTCTGGAGTCGTGCCGTGTGGGTGGTTGCAGAAAGGGTGGGGAGGCGCGGGGATGTGCGAGACGCACCGGCAAATCGGAATCCGATAGCCCGTGCAGCCGCATTTGGTCACTATTGAGGTCACGGTGATGACTCCGGGAGCGCTGCCGCCGACATCCGGTACACAAGCATCGCTGCCCACACAAAAGGACGAGCCTCGTTAGGGAACTTACTGCTAAACGCGGGGGCGGATGTTAGCTTCCTAGCAGAATTCCATCGATCGTCCTCAGTTTATTAACAGAGACGTTTCGACGACTTCGTAATCCGTCACCAGTTACCGACAGGAAGTGTAGGATCTCGTGGAAACTCTGCTATAGGATACTATCACACGAGAAAATTTTACCTTTTCAGCTAATTATTTATTTACGAAAGAAATTGATATTCCTTATTTATTCCTTAAGGGGGGTAAGACGTCAAACGGGCTGACTTGGAGCAGGAGAGGCATCACAGGACATTTTAATTTCCACTGTCTATACTTTTACAAATAAATTCTTAAAACTTTGTCAGCATCACCAGGAAGGTTTCAGGATTCACACTCATTGCAGTGGAAGATCAAAAACATAAAAAAAATTTTTTTACGTGTGAAATTTCATCATTCTTTCACTTATTAATGGCTGCATTTAATGCTGTAGGTACACTTTTCTTCATTGGTTAGAGAGATTCTTCGATGAATTTTGCACAGCATACAAACCGTACTTACAAGTGTATGAAAGTCTGGAATTTATTTCATTTATGAAAAAACGAATGAGCTGTTATATTTTAAATTTCATGTTTAGAAAAAACATAAATTTTCTAGTTAATTACCACAGTTAATTACCACAGTTTTCAACAGATTTGTAAAATTCTAGAGATTCATACACCTTCGAGTATGGTTTGTATGCTGTGCAAAATTCATCGTAGAATCTCTCTTAGTTATGAAGAAAAGTGTACGTATAGCAACAAATGGTGCCATTAGTAAGTGAAAAAAATGAAGAAATTTCACATGTAAAAAAAAATGTATTTTCTTATGTTTTCGAACTTCCACTGCTGAGTGTAAATTCTGAATCCTTCCTGGTCATGCTGACGAAGTTTTATGAATTTATTTGTAAAAGTATAGACAGTGGAAATTAAAATGTCCTGTGATGCCTCTCCTGCTCAAATGCGGCCCGTTTGACTTACTACCCCCCTTAAAAAAAGTCTTTCGGCAGGTTTTTATGTCTTCAATTCATACTTATGCATGTCTTTTCCTCTTCAGTGGGAGCCCTATGAAGTCCGATGACTGGCCCACTGCTGTTCTTGCTTTATGCTACTGCTGTGTACATAGTTCCGCGTAGTCAGCGCGTACACAACATTCCCACTAGAGCGCGCCCCGCTAAGCACAACAGCGCAGGCGCAGCGCTCGTCTGTCTTCGCACTACGAGATCGCGCTGTCTTAGAGACGGACCAAATTCTGCTTCCGCCGATCCGCGTATTAATATGTAATGCAGCCAATGAGATTGCTGCTAACGTAGAACCTTTTCTCCTCGCGGATCACTCTCGCGCAGTGATACCTGAACGAGCAAGGTATTATAACGAGTGTACAGACCTCCGTTTAGTCAGTCTGCATTAGTCTGCATTTGTCTGTAGTCAAGTTTCAGTCTGCGCCTAATAAGATTATCATATTCCTGTACGTAGAGATATGAATAAGATTAATGTACCAAGACCAAAGGAACTTCAGATTGTCAATTGTAAACAGCATCCAGAATCAAGTTACGTAATGTCTATGATTTTTATTATTTTAATAAATGTGTGTGAAAATTAATCAAGTTCTGTTTAAAGTTGCTCACCGTCAATCTGCTACTCTAAGCGTGCAATTGGCATTTCTATAGTCTGACATAACGGCAGAAGATAAACACGCCACGATAAGACCACGAGACATATTGCTCACACTCAAATAATCTGATGGTGTGTGTACCAAAGGTGTTACAGCATGCACACCACAGCTACTGTTCTATTATTTCAGATGAATCAGTAGGCGAATTTAATCGTCAAAACTAGACGTGATGGTCTTAATGGGATTTCCGCGATCTTTCATTCAATAAAAATATGGCATTTCAGTCTTTGATCGCTATTTTTTATTTTCAATGACCGGTTTCGGGCTACCTGCCCATCGGTTCGCTGTCATTGTTCTGCATTGACAAGTTACTTTGTAACTGCAATATATGATCTGAAGATACCGAAACCGGTCATTGAAAACAAAAAATATCGATCAAAGACTGAAATGCCATATTTTTATTTGAATTTAATCGTGTATGTAAATAACGCAAGCACTGCAATGGAGCTAAGCAAAGAAACAAAACAGAGAATAAAATAAAATTATAAACAGCCGACCAGTTGCAATGTCTAACTGTAACTAACTGTCTCACCAACTGCGACATAATTGGTGTACAAACAGTGATCCAATACTGTAAAATGCTTTTTTATTCCAGTCTCTGATCTAAAATGAATTCTTTAGACGGTGACCGGCTTCAGTCAAATGGCTCTGAGCACTATGCGACTTAACTTCTGAGATCATCAGTCCCCTAGAACTTAGAACTAATTAAACCTAACTAACCTAATGACATCACACACATCCATGCCCGAGGCAGGATAGGATTCGAACCTGCGACCGTAGCGGTCGCTCGGCTCCAGACTGTGGCGCCTAGAAACGCACGGCCACTCCGGCTGGCCCGGTTTCAGTCTCTAATGACCATCTTCAGATCTTTTTTACACCATGTCCTAAAGTGATACGGCCATAATGGCATCATCGAGACATATGCTGACTATATTTATATGGACATGGTGTAAAAAAGCTCTGAAGATGGTCATTACAGACTGAAACCGGTCATCGTCTAAAGAATTCATTTGCGATCAGAGACTGGAATAAAAAAGCATTGTAACTAACTGTAACTAACCTGTAACAACTGTCCTTCATATTACATTGGTCAAACAGGCAGAGCTGTGAAAACAAGATATAAAGAACACCTATTAGCAAAAAAGGAGCGAATATACACAATTCTACTTTTGCTGAACACCTCCTGATAGCCAGTCATACGCCAAAACATTTAGAAGACACTGTTTTCCTACACAGAGAAGACAAAGGGCGTAGATTAGATATGTGGGAAGAGTTACAAATTATCAAACATCTTTAGCTCAAGGACGGTAATATACTGAACGACCAGTTGAACCTTGCTTGTAGACAATTTTTCGAAGTCTTTAAACCTGTACTGTTTACGGTATAACATTAATGCTGGTAACCTTAGTGGTTTATTTCCTCAGGAAGCTATGACGCACCTTTAGTGCTTTAAGTACACTACCCCTTATGTAATGGTGGTTTTGTCACGATGTATGTTTGCTAATACATCGGCCCTTATGTGATTTTGCCTGGCTCTAAAATTTTGTCTTTCCTGTGAATGTGTATTAAGAGAATCGTGTACCAGTGTTCGTAATTCTTTCTTGACAAGAAAAAAAAATCATTGCAACTGTCTGCTGTTTATATTTTTATTACGTGAAACCGTTACTGTTGTGCAGCTATGTTTAAAATATTGATCAACAGAGAATTTAGTAAATGATGTTTTTCTGAAACTTACTCTTTCATCTTTCACGAATGATTTGATTAAATTACGAAACAGTCAAAACTACACAGTAGTTTATTTTTATTTAAATGACGACCGGTTTCGGCCCTTGGTGTATTATCAAGCCATGCCATTAAGTGCTACCATAATGCGTGTATACTGGTCAAATTGCTTGTGTATGTGGCAGCACTGGACTGTCGTATGCAAGTAGTACCATGTAGTTAGCCATTCACCCAAGCCATGTAGTCAGCGTACACACATTATAGTAGTTCTTAGGTGGATGGTAATGGACTGAGGTGCGAAACTTGTCGCTATATAAATAAAATAAACTTCTCTGCAACCTTAACAGTTTATTAATTTTAAACTTTGAAAAAACACAGTTCATAGAATTTTGTACTGTGAAAAATGTGCCCCATCCTATTAACCTAGTAACCGAAAAACAGATGCTAAATATTACAGAAATTTGTAAGTTATTAAGTGTGCATACTGATCAAAACCTGGAGTGGTGGAGTCATATGGCAAACTTTCCAAAGCCCTTAGGCCCGGCTACTTTTATCATAAGAGTAATTACCAGTTTTGGAAGCACAGAACTCAGTAAATTGTGTATTTTACATATTTTCATTTACTAATGTTTCCAGGATTTTTTCATGGAGTAACTCCTCACGTAGGCAAAAAAATATCCATTTCACAAAAACAGTAATTAGAACTATATATGGAACTCACGTAAGTACGTCATGCAGATTAGCTCGGAATAATTAACCGCAGCCTCACAGTAATGTTATACACATGTGAAATTTGCTATCAACAGTCATCTGAATTCGAGAGGAAATAGGCAAAGCATGTGCGTTCAGCGTATTTGGCTCAGAATTGTACCTCAAATATTTTTCTACAAAGAGTGAAATTTGTTGTCAGGATTCGAGAGGAAATATGCAAAGCCTGTGCGGTGAGCATATTTGGCTCAAAATTGTACCTTAAACACTTTCCTACAAAGAGTTTCAAAATACTTCAAAAGGCTCTGAGCACTATGGGACTTAACATATGAGGTCATCAGTTCCTTAGAACCTACAACTACGTAAACCTAACTAACCTAAAGACATCACACACAACCATGCCCGAGGCAGGATTAGAACCTGCGACGGTAGCGGTCGCGCGGTTCCAGACTGAAGCGCCTAGAATCGCTCGGCCACCACGGCCGGCCTTTGAAAATACTGATTAACAGAAGTACAGTGTACGGAATGGGACATAGTATTTGTTTCTCGAAAGATCTTGACGAAATCTTGCATTATTCTTATGTCGTATTCCACACACTGTTCTTCTGTTGCTCAACATTTTCAATCGTACTAAAAATACTGCTACCAGTCTTATGCTGACTGAAGTAGTGCAGCGCATGAGAAACAATTCTCACTAAATGAATAGTCTTTCTGAAGGATTTTGATAACAGTCGTATTCTCATTACTTAATAATTGACCCCTATTATCTCATAGTTTTCTTCGACAGAAACCTTGCATAAATATCTCAGTTTAATGGCTGCATGATACGTAAAGAAAAACAGAAGCATATAGTTAAACTGACATGAATTACGTGGCCCCTATATCACAGCATGATTGTTAACAAAGTGTTCATAGAACTAACGAAAATACGAAGAACAGTTAGATGAATGAAGAAGGAATTTACGTAGATCGCCTACGAAATAAACACATAGTGTAGAGAAACCCACAATAATCGGAAATGCATGTCTCACAATATCAGTCGTGATGGCTCAGCACAGACGTGAAACCTCTGAACACGCTAAACAACGTATCTGTGCCGTATATTACGTCATATTTCTTCGTTCGTGCGTGCAGAAATGCGGGTAACAATTCTCAATATAAGTTTTCATTCACGAATCCATGCTTTAATCACCAGCCAGTCTCTTCCTGTCCCGTTTAGTCACATAACCCACCTTAATCAATCAGTCAATCAATCAATCAATCTCTTCCTGTCTGTAGGTGCCTCTGAACATCCAAGCTTCCTTCTTACAACCAACATACCACGGGACCACAGCAGAAAAGAAATAGAAAGAAACTTCAATTTAATCCCACCTTACATCTTGAAAATCACGATGTAAACTTACTTCAAGCGTTTATCTTGTAGCACATTCTAGCGATATCATGTGAGTGTAATAAAAAGCTCCAGAGTTGGCAGTGAATTTTACAAGACGTTTGTGGAATGTAAACGTTATCGATGTCCGTACCAGGAATAGCCACAGAAGCACTCTTCTAGGGCTCCTATATGGTTGAACTACGGCCCAAGCTACGGTCCCAAGCCCGGGGCCTCACCATACAAGAGGTGAGGAAGGAGGAGGGGGAGGAGTAACAACCTCGTTAAAAAACCAAGGTTCACCTGGCCCGGGTGATAGCACCTTGTAAGGGCTCCTTGCTAGGACTACAGTGAAGACCTCAACGGTAGTGAAGGCGGAGGGAATAGTTCTCGGTACGGCGGAACTAGCGGAAGAGGCAACCAAAGAAAAAAAAATCCACTTGGCGTCTGTCTTGAAACAAGCGGCTGAGTGGTCAGCGTCTGTCCACCAGTGGTGCGGCTGAAAACCATTCCTCGGAGCTAATAACCTCGAGTAGAATCCTTAGGGGACTTGTTCCCCTAACCCAACAAACAATCAACAATGGATACGCACCTTGTAAGAGATTTTACCCCAGGGAGTAACCAATCTCCAATTTCTAAGGAAATTAAAAGTAGGCATTCGGATTCTGGGGGCCTACAGCAATGTGCGAAGGATGAGTCGGAGCATCCTGATACCTGCCTTAAGCAAGCAACAAATAAAATTAAACACAAAAATATAAACTACTTGGCAACGTTCAACGTAAACTCACTTCTAAAAACAGGAAAAGTTAAAACGTTAATAAATTTTATAAAACAGAAAAATATAATGATAACTGCACTCCAAGAAGCAAGGTATACTGATGAACATTCATTTGATTCAGAGGGATTCAGAATCTTCAAAGGGAAGCCAGGAAAAAGAGTTATGAAGAATGTACCCCAATTTTGAACAGGATTCATTGTAAACCGAAATATATTAAACTCGATAGTAGAATTTAAATTTGTCAATGAAAGGCTGTCAACATTAACCTTCAAGTCAGTAAACGAAATGTATACCATTGTAAAATCACATGCACCAACAAATGAGAAAAACAGAACACAAAAAGAACAAACAGAAATTTTTTGGCAGGAACTGTCAAACAGCTTAGGCCAGATTTCATCCAAAAACACAATAATATTGTTGGGAGACTTTAATGCTCAAATCGGCAAAGAACGTCATCACCAATCCATAGTAGGCAAATTCTCTGCACATAAAAGAACCAATGCAAATGGAGAGAGACTTATTAGTTTATGCAGAGAACATAACATTGTTCTGAAGTCTACATATTTCAAAAAACTCCCTAGAAAACAAACTACATGGGTATCCCCGAATCCAGTCTGTGGGAAGAAACAACTTGACCATGTTGCTATAAGCAGACTGTCTGCATCAGAGATACTCAATGTAAAAGTTGCTAAGAGTGCAAGTTTAGATTCAGATCACTATCTATCTGTCGTTAAATTCAAAATTAGACCAATATATAAAAGAAAGAGCGAATATCAACCTAAAAAGTTTGACACTCAGAAATTAACCAAGGAACACAATTTCAGGACACTTTTGAAAAGAAAACACCTAAAACATGGGAACAACTTCAAAAAGATATAGTACAGACAGCAGAAGAAACCATTCTCCTTACCAAAAAATGGAAACATGCCTGGTGGAATGATGAGCGTGACAAACTAATCCTAACAAGACAACGAGCTTGGAAGATTTGGAATGCCAACAAAAATGTTAAAAATAGGAACTCCCTAAAAGAAGCCCGGAAGCAAGCTTCAGAAGGCCTTAAAAAGATCCAAGTTCAATACATAAAAGACCAACTAGCATCAATAGACTCCAACTTCAAACAGAACAATGTTAGGGACTTTTACAAAACCTTCAAAAGTAACTTAAAGAAATACTCTCCTCCTAGTCTATTTTTCACGGACCCAAAACCGCAGAAAACTGCATACAATAGCATAGAGAACTGTAGAATACTTGCTGAATATTTTGAAGAACTACATAACTGTTAGCCACCGAAAGAAAAATTTAATTTCAATATTGTAAACACAACACCACCAGACTCCAAGCCGCCAACCAGAGAAGAAATAAAAGAAATCATAAAAGAGCTTAAAAATAATAAAGCCCCTGGAGAGGATAATATAGTTGCTGAACTATGGAAGTACTCTAGTGACAACATGATACAGTGTCTATCAGAAATACTAAAAGAAATCTGGACAACACACAGATTACCACCAGACTGTACATCTGCATTAATACATCCACTACATAAAAAAGGGAAGAAAACAGATCCTAGCAATTATAGGGGAATCTCCCTCTTACCAGTGACCTATAAGATCTTGTCTAAGGCGCTATTAAAAGGAGCAGAAGAGATACTTGACAAACAGCTAGGAGAGTATCAGGCTGGATTTAGGAAGGGAGGTCATGTGCAGAACAAATACTAAATTTAAAGCCGGCCGAAGTGGCCGTGCGGTTAAAGGCGCTGCAGTCTGGAACCGCAAGACCGCTACGGTCGCAGGTTCGAATCCTGCCTCGGGCATGGATGTTTGTGATGTCCTTAGGTTAGTTAGGTTTAACTAGTTCTAAGTTCTAGGGGACTAATGACCTCGGCAGTTGAGTCCCATAGTGCTCAGAGCCATTTGAACCATTTGAACTAAATTTAAAGAACATAATAGAAATGAGGAAAATCAGGAACTTAAAATATGTAATTACTTTTGTGGATTTTAAAAAAGCCTATGATTCAATTGACAGAAATAGACTGCTTGATATCTTAAAAGAATTGGGACTCGATGCTAAAACAACTGCAATAATTAAAGGTACTTTGACAAATACAAAATCGAAAGTAAAATTTAGGGGAGAGCTCTCAAAATCGTTTGAAATAAAGTCAGGTGTTCGACAGGGAGATGGTCTGTCACCTCTGCTTTTCAATTGTGTGTTGGAGAAGGTAGTTCGAGAATGGAGGAAGGCCATCATACTAAAGGGATTCAACTAGGGAGAAATCCAAACAAGATCACTGTCGACTGTTTAGCCTTCGCAGATGACATGGCATTGATTACAGATTCACTAGACAATGCCCAAGAACAAATAAGAGAACTACAAAAACAAGCAGCCAAAGTAGGACTACAAATATCCTACGAAAAAACAAAGTTTATGACAAACATCTGTGATGCTCCTCAAAATATTGCAGTTGACAACAACACAATACACAAAACAGATTCCTTTAAATACCTAGGAGAGTGGATTACACACAATGCCAGAGAAAAGATAGCTATAGAAACTAGAGTGCACGAAATAGAAAGAGAGTTTCATATGACCAAAAACGTTTATAATAAAAAATCCTTGTCCTGGAACACGAAATTAAGACACTACCGAACAGTGGCCAGACCTGAAGCTCTCTATACGGCAGAAACACTTAAACTAACGAGATATGGAGATCTTGAGAAACTAGAGAAGGTCGAAAGAAGAATTTTAAGGAAAATACTGGGAGCTAAAAGAAACGATAATGCTGAATACAGGTTAAGACCAAACAGAGAGCTATATCTGAAAACGGAGAAACTAACTGATGTAATGAGGAAGAGGAGACTACAGTTTTTTGGACATATATTCAGAATGGATAACAACAGACTAACCAAGCGGATATTCACATTACTCAATAGCTACAAATCCAAGCCAGCATGGTTCATAGAGACTGAAAACGACATTGAAAATGCTGGAGTTACAATAGATACAATAGAAAACAGAACACATTTCAGAAAGGCAGTTCAAAAGGCAGAATTTCAGGAGAGAAAGAAAATAACTAGACGAAAGTGGACTCAAGAAGAAAGGGAACAACACTCTAAAAGGATGAAGGAAATTTGGAACCCAAATGGGTTATTCGAAAGAAAAAAAAATATGGTTGAACTTCTACAACATTCTGGACGTCAGCGTTATCGCCCAGTCGCTGCCATTGTCGTAATTCACATACGACGATTTCATGGTACGTTTCACGGACTTTGGTGGAAAACAGTGGAGAGTCGTGTTAGAGAATACGGTCGGCTCGGACGGATGGTGCAATCGTGTGGACCGTGACATTGCTCGTTACCGTTAGTTTTTATTAGATGTGTGATGTAGTATGGAAGCCCACGTCGTGGCGGGTATCGAAGGAAGTAATTTCCTTTCGTTATGCTCTGCGAGCATTCAGGTTTCGTTTCCGTGCCGATTCTCACATATTGTGGTTTCATGCGACAACATTTATGTCTCCGTGTTCCCAATGAAATGTTAGATCACATTATTAAGAACTGATTGTGCCGTTAACACAGTGTCTTCCACATGAAAGACCTCTGTTCAGCAAACGGAACACAAGCTGGTGAGCTAGGCACACGGCAAGCTCTTTTCGCCGAAAGTATTATAACACGGCTCCCACTCGTCCGACCACCGCAGTTTGTTAACTCTGAATTATTCAGATTATTCAATTTTTTTAATAGTAAGTAACGACTCTTCCTTAATTTGTGCACCACAGCTTTTGACATTTTTGTGTTAAGAGTGTTCGTAATTGCCTCCGACTATTTAGAAGACGAATGCTCGGAAACTACGGGATACAGAAAAATAGACAAATTTCAGTAGGTACAGCTTCTCTTCAAGTTTTTAAATCACAGTACAGGTGCTCGATATGTGCACCGTTTGTGGTGCGGCAAACGTCAATGCAGGCGCGTGACGTGCATGTATGCGGAGTTACAGCAGCCCGCTTTGAACATCTGTTCATTGGGTTGCTTGGCGTGAAGTATTACGATGCCAAAATACGAAGCAGAAGATTTATCGACACGTTCTGACACGCCAGTCGATTAGAGCTGTGTTGTGTTCTGTATCTACAATACCGCTTATTACTCAACGAAAGCCACGCGCGATTAGCCGAGCGGAAGACCGGCACGGTAGCTCAGCGTGTTCGGTCAGAGGGTAAGCAGCCCTCTATAACAAAAAAAAAAATGAGTTAATCGATCATCAACGAACTTAAACGGATGTCTTACGACGTCCGCCCCGAGCAGACGCAACGAATGAAAGTGAACAAAATGAGATTAAAAAAAGGAAAAGCGGTCTAAGGCTCTGCAGTTACGGACTGTGCGGCTGGTCCTGGCGGAGGTTGAAGTCCTCCCTCGGGGATGGGTGTGTGTGTTTGTCCTTAGGATAGTGTGTAAGCTTAGGGACTGATGAACTTAGCAGTCAAGTCCCATAAGATTTCACACACATTTGAACATTTTTTGAACTACGAAACATGGAGAGGTGTTGTATCTCTGCTCACTTTTTTTTTTCTTTCGTTGTTTTTGTGCCGTCGTCTTCTGTAATCACAGAGTTACGAGAGGACTTAAAAAATTAAGTTGCACGTTGTTATGGCAGGCCAAATAACTTCAAATGAACGCTGCACTACACTAAAGAGTAACACGTGTATCATACCGCGCAGTCACGTTAAAGGGACCACCTGTTAAAAGCCTGAATAACCACCGTTTGTAATACCTACCGCTGCTAGATGTCCAGAAACAGAGTCAGTGTGGCTCTAGAAGGTACCGAGAGTGGAGCCATGCCGGCTTCTGTGACGTGGCCAACTGCGCAAGGTTTCTCGGTTGAAAATACAGTATATGGCGTGAACTGAATGATAGAGGTGGTTCCACAGAATCCCGATTGGGCTGAAATTAGAGAAATTTGATGGCTAGAGGAATATGATAAACTAATCCTGGTGCTCTTCGAATCCTGCAAATTACACTGCGAGCTATGTGGCATGTTGCATCGTCCTAGTGGTAGATGTCATCATGCCTAGAAAAAAGAAACTTGGTGTGGGGGAAGACATGGTACCCAAGGATATATACGTACTTGTTTTGATCCATTGTGCCTCCCAGAAAGATGACGTTACCAATGGAATGCCACTAATACATTCCGCAGACTATAAAGCTCCCTCCTCCGGACTTCCTGACGAGATTTGCTTCCAGATGTCACCATTCAGTGGACTTATAGCTGCGTCATTGGCTTGAGAATTCCAGCTTTTATTGCCGGTGAACAGCATCTGGGGAGTGCCTGAACTAGGCGTCATTCTCTGGTTACTTGACGAAGAGACACTAGATGCTATCGGTAGCCCCTTGGCTTATTTGGATGGTCGGTTTCTCAGCAGATGCACGCGTATTAGCACGTACACATCTGCCGAAATGTCGTTTAACCCTGTCGTCTATGGTGCCGGCTGCACCACAGTTGTCTAGGCTCTGGTTTTGGATACTGCTACACTACTGGCCATTAAAATCGCTACACCACGAAGATGACGTGCTACAGACGCGAAATTTAAATCGACAGGAAGAAGATGCTGTGATAGGCAAATGATTAGCTTTTCAGAGCATTCACACAAGGTTCGCGCCGGTGGCGACACCTACAATCGTGTTGACATGACGAAAGTTTCCAACCGATTTCTCATACACAAACAGCAGTTGACCGGCGTTGCCTGGTGAAACGTTATCGTGATGCCTCGTGTAGGAAGGAGAAATGCATACCATCACGTTTCCGACTTTGATAAAGGTGGGATTGTAGTCTATCGCGATTGCGGTTTATCGTATCGCCACATTGCTGCTCGCGTTGGTCGAGATCCAATGACTGTTAGCAGAATATGGAATCTGTGGGTTCAGGAGGGTAATATGGAACGCCGTGCTGGATCCTAAATGCCTCGTATCACTAGCAGTCGAGATGACAGACATCTCATCCGCATGGCTATAACGGATTGCGCAGCCACGTCTCGATCCCTGAGTTAACAGAAGGGGACGTTTGCAAGACAGCAAACATCTGCACGAAAAGTTCGACGGCGTTTGCAGCAGCATGGACTGTCAGCTCGGAGACCATGGCTGCGGTTACCTTGACGCTGCATCACAGACAGGAGCGCCTGCGATGTTGTACTCAACGACGAACCTGGGTGCACGAATGGCAAAACGTCATTTTTACGGATGAATCCAGGTTCCGTTTACAGCATCATGATGGTCGCATCCGTGTTTGGCGACATCGCGGGGAACGCACATTGGAAGCGTGTATTCGTCATCGCCATACTGGCGTATCACCCGGCGTGATGGTGTGGGGTGCCATTGGTTACACGTCTCGGTCACCTCTTGTTCGCATTGACGGCACTTTGAACAGCGGACGTTACATTTCAGATGTGTTGCGACCCGCGGCCCTACCCTTCATTCGATACCTGCGAAACCCTACAGTTCAGCAGGATAATGCACTAACCGCATGTTGCAGGTCCTGTACTGGCTTTTCTCCAGATCTTTCCCCAACTGAAAACTTCTGGACAATGGTGGCCGAGCAACTGGCTCGTCACAATACGCCAGTCACTAACTCTTGATGAACTGTGGTATCGTGTTGAAGCTGCATGGACAGCTGTTCCCGTACACGCCATCCAAGCTCTGTTTGACTCAATGCCCAGGCGTATCAAGGCCGTTATTACGCCCAGAGTTGGTTGTTCTGGGTACTGATTTCTCAGGATCTATGCACCCAAACTGCGTGAAAATGTAATCACATGTCAGTTCTAGTATAATATATTTGTCCAATGAATACCAGTTTATCATCTGCAGTTCTTCTTGGTGTAGCAATTTTAATGGCCACTAGTGTATTTTGCCACGCACGGTATACACTAAGCACTCTTGCATGCAAACAGTTTACACAGCCGTTTCAGAAACGGTGAACATGCCCATTTCGACGTTAGACGAATCACTCCACTTCCACATTACGACAATGAATGCACCCTTTCCCGTCTCCCTCTGTTGCTAATGTTTCCACCTGCCATCTGTGAGTGGTATTTCTCGCTGGCGTTGAACTTAGGCAGTTATACACACTGATGTGACTGGACCGTGTATGTGACACTATTTTTCAACATAGTCACCAAGTCGTAACGTCCTACCAACTAGGATAGCTGATATTTTTAAAAATATCGGGAACTCGATATACAGGTTGTTTATAAATGAATATAGGGGTTTTAACGCTTTATAATATGTATTACATTAAACTTACAGTTATAAATGACATTTCAAATGAAAGAGCAACTCAGACTGTTGTGTTTGGCACCAGTGCCCATGCGCAGCGCGCAATGTTTGCGCCGCAATCCGCGAGACAGCTGGGCCCAAACGCTGGATAGGCCAGAAGGGGCCCAATGACAGGGCTTGCTTTGCATGGCGTCCACGTTCACCCGACCTAACGCCATGCGATTTTTTCCTTTGGGGCTTCATCAGGGATCGTGTGTCCGTGCCTCCGCTACCAGCATACCTCCCTGAATTACGAAACTGGATTGAAGCAGCTGTTGCTACAATCACTGAAAACACACTTATCAATGTTTGGGAAGAACTCGGCTATAGACTTGGTGTGTGCCGTGTGACAAATGGTGCTCAAATTGAACATTTACAACGTTCTTGGTAAAACTGTTTGAGTTGCTCTTTCATTTTACATATCATTTATAACTGTAAGTATCATATAATAAATATTATAAAGCGTTAAAACACCGATATTCGTTTATGAGCACCTTGTATTACTATTTGAAAATCGTTATCGGCCATTGTTATATAGAGAATAGCTACAGACGTGTCGATATATCAACGGGGAAAGTATCGATATAAAAAAAAAAAAATTGCAGCACTTTATAAATACACCTCCAGTTTTAGAGCTTTATTTTTATGTATTGTTTTATTGTTAGATATACTGTACATCAACAAGCTGGCAGTCTGTTTATCACTGTCAGAGCAATAACTGAAAGGAAACTGATACACGTTCAAGCTCTGGCGATAACCACTTTTCTAACAATGGTAACTGCATGTAAATGGCAGAAAAAAGGGGGATCCTATGGATTCGTCATTCGGTTTCGTCACATATCGGATTTGTCTGGAACACTTCATGTCCACTTCCCTGTTTTTTCATTTCTGTGAACGCCAACCTACTAGCAGCTATAGTGTCAAAATTGCTTGATGAAGTTAGACGTTGCAGCTTCTGTTGGTAGCGCCGAGCGGCGCTAAGACCAGGCTTGTCATTTAGTTTTCTGTTCATCACTTTCAGCAACTGTATTTTAAGAATGCCGATCTGAAGAAATAGCACACTAGCTACTTTAAAAAATTGTTCATTTTTTAACGCAGTTAGAGTGCCGTTTCTTCACGTCGGATATCTTGTTGTTCCACTGACAACGCCATGCCCCACTGCAATCGGAGTACTTCTTTGTGCCGTCTATACCTGCTTCACACAGTCAAATCGAAAGATTGAATGTGATGAAAGCTCAAAAAGTAGTTAGACACCTTCACACAGTAAAAGCAAAATTATGTTCTACTACAATTTCAAAAGAACAATTTCAAATGTTTACCGAAAATGGCGAAGGAAATGTAATATAAGTGTATCACCACTATCATACAGTCTTCCAGAAGTGCTCTACGCAACTGAAACATCATCATTAGCCATAATCATCAAGGACACAGAGAAAATGGAATGACAATACTAAGAAAATTATTTGGACCCAAGATTGAAGACGGTATCTGGATGCGCAAAAGCTTTGAAGAGCTGTACTGAAAGTTCAAATGGTTCAAATGGCTCTGAGCACTATGGGACTCAATTTCTGAGGTCATTAGTCTCCTAGAACTTAGAACTAGTTAAACCTAACTAACCTAAGGACATCACACACATCCATGCCCGAGGTAGGATTCGAACCTGCGACCGTAGCGGTCTCACGGTTCCAGACTGCAGCGTCTAGAACCGCACGGCCTGTACTGAAGGACTGAAGGTTTCGAGTCAGTCGCACAGAAAAGGCGATTGAACTTCTATGGAGATTTAGCAAGAATGGACACCTCTAGAAGGACCAAGAAAATCTTACTCATCATCAAAGGAACTCGCCAAACCAGGGCACACTGGCCAACAGAAACCCAAAGTCACCTCACGGAACTCAGTGTTGACCCACTGGAAACCACAGGGACTCCGTACAAGACAGAAAATCAACTCTCGTAAGTTCACAACCAAAAACCCGACGAAAAAGAATCTGAAATTGAAAAACGCATTGGCCCAAGAAAGAAGACAGACCCATAGTGAAAGAATGACAAAATTTTGGGAATAAAAGGAGAACAAGAAAGCTAAAAAGACCAGTGCTAACTAATGGTTCTTCGTGCTCATTAGAGGGTGAAACGAATAAATAAATGTAACGGCACTCGATATCGCTATTTAGATTTCGATATATCGGTATGTCAGCGAAGATTGTAGCACATACTTATACCGATGATTGTTGGAGAAAATATCGATATATCGCTATTAGTCTACAGCTCTGCTATCAAGTACTTAGTTCCTCGCCGAGGGGAATCTACCCCTTCTCCACGAAGCCATTCGAAAACTGCTTCCTTATCGGCAAAAACTGCAGTTGCTGCGAATCAGTTCATCAACTGCCTGAACAATGTCGTTTGCTGTCGACGTTCCGACATTTTTTCGGAAGCGCTATCACCAACAACTGTGATGCCTTGGTCAAATTGTTGGTACCATTTCCCTATGGCACGATGCGACACTCCCTCTGACCGACATGCCTCAAGAATCAAGGTGAACCTAGGTGCAAATTAGTCGTTATTGTAATATTTACGTGAAAGTAGGACACTGCGTGAAATTCGGAAAAATGTGCAATTTTTTCAAAGAAAATTTAATAAAAATCTGCGACCGGTTTCACCCCACTTATCGGTGCATCCTCAGGCAATCTGTACAAAAAATAATGTAATAAGAGCTCATATAAACTATTCGATCCCCGAATTCTGAGGTGTAAATTAAACTTTTAAATAGCCAGTTTTTTGAATGAAACAAGAAAGTACTCACATACGCTATTTATAACATAGTAACGTTGAACATTGCCCTGTAGCCACTCCCCACCGTTCACGTCCAATATACCGTCATCTGGTAAAAGCGGTAGTTAAAACTTAAAAATCTTTTTTTAAATATTTTTTAAATGATGGGAGCGGCAATGACCTAGAGAGTAAAAATAAAATACGATGCTGATAAAACTCCCCTAAACACGAACGACGAAGAGCGGAAGATTAGCATGAACAAACAGCGGAATTGGGGCCTTGGAAACATATCAGGACATACCGGGCAAGTTGAGAGGAGCCGCAGGGCAGCGGACACGGCCTGACTGACTGGCCGAAACCCGCAAAGCGCTCACGCAGTTGCGCGAGAATCGCCAGAGACCGGATGACGAGTACAATGTGTAAAGAGTGGGGGGTGCTGAACATTTGATAAACAATTCCTTATGTCTTTTTTTTAAAAAAAAAGTCTAATACCATACTAGGTGGCCAATATAAAATGGGAAATTAGTTAAAATTATAAGAATAATAAATATGGTTGTGAATGCGTAAGGCCCGGAGTACGACTAAAAATATATCTGACAGAACCTACTAACAAGTAAGCTATAGGGGTAAGGCTACCTGTTTAAGTAATCAAAACTTTCTAGAAGATCCTCGTGCCTCAGATATGTCTGGGCATTAAGTGAGAAGCGATGGGATTTCTTTAGAACTCTGAAGATTTCAACCTCTTCCAAAACATTAAGGGTGTTTCCCTTACTTTTCAAGTGTAACACCGCAAGTTACTCTCGATACCAGTGGTATGGTTAGCCGTTTCACGCAAATGCGCACCTATGGCCGATTTTGAGCCTGGGTCGCTGATGTGCTCCTTAAAGCGTGTCTCAAAACTTCTCCCTGTCTGTGCTATGTACTCCGCATGACAATCATCAAAGGCGATACTATATATACCCGACGACTTGAAACTATTCCATGTTCCAGCCTCCTTCTGCTTGGACTTCTGTCCATTGTTTTTAGGAACATAAAAAGCCGGATTTACTCCCTTAGAACTTAAGCAGTTACCGATTCTGCTTGAAATGTTACCATAGAAAGGTATCCTGTGGAATTTACGCCCAACAGCTAAGGCGCTATTTGCTGGCTGTAGGGAAGTGAATGCTCCAGATGTGAGTGGGGTGCAAACAGTGTTATGTTTCATGTTTATCTTCCGTAATACACTCCTGTTAATCATTCCAACAAAATCCGCGTCGTATCCATTCCAAAAGGCGATAAACTGTATTACTTTAAATTCCCGAACCCTGGCTTCTTACCGAGCGAGGTGGCGCAGTGGTTAGACACTGGACTCGCATTCGGGAGGACGACGGTTCAATCCCGCGTCCGACCATCCTGATTTATGTTTTCCGTGATTTCCCTAAATCGCTCTAGGCAAATGGCGGGATGGTTCCTTTCAAAGGGCACGACCGACTTCCTTCCCCGTCCTTCCATAATCCGATGAGACCGATGACCTCGCTGTCTGGTCTCCTTCCCCCAAAAACCAACCAACCCAACCCTGGCTTCTCGAAATAATATGTTACATTAGCTCTTATTTTGTTATTTTATGTACATATTGCCTGAGGATGCACCGATAAGTGGTGCGAAACCGGTCGCAGATTTAATAAAAGTCATTCATACAGCCAGTCCGGAATTTTCTTCGAAAAAATGTCGAGGTTTGTTTGTGGTTGCCCGCCCTACAAAACAAAATGTGCAATGAAAAATGTAAGTCGTTATGACTTTGAGTTTGGTGCATATGACATAACATGTTGTTACACATGAAATACAGCAACACACTGAGTTTTTCTTTACACTTCGGCAGAGTTTTCTGTCTGTCACCAACCTCGAGAAAATTGATCTGATCTAGCACACTCATTTGCGATCGCGACGCGCCAGCGATAAAGCCAGAGTAAAATACCCAAAACATTCCTCATATTTCGTAAACGGTTTCAGACATCGAAATGAGTTTTTGTCAAATGATAGCTCGCGAGAAGGAGAGAATTTGCCACACCATTATTTGTAAAACTTCATTATCTGCCGTGTAATTCCCATAACTACAGACTTCATTGGAGAAAGAATGTAATTTTTAAAGGTCATCAATAGCTGGTGAAACGAGAAATACTATGAGGTTTGAAACAACATGTGAAGACATAATACATTTTTTTGTACCGAGGCTGAAGCTACTCAGTTTACTTTTCAATAATAAATTTGATAAACCACTGTTTCAGAATTCCCTCGCAACTGCAGGTGCACAACATGTTAGTGAGGTGAGACAGTGTAAACCCTGCTGTGTTTTGGCAAAAGAAGAAAATTTTGAAATGGTAACCAGGGAAATGTATAGGTTTTACTCAAAATTCGCCACTCATGACGCTTTTCTGGTAGTTACAAGTATTTAACAGGCTGGGCGAAAATAAACTGCTGCATTTTCGGCGGAATTCTTTTTAGATACTAAAGAAAGCAGACGTGATATCCTTTCGAATGGTCACCATGCAAGTGTGGGTGTGGATGGGCACATTTAATATTTGTGGTGTCACTGACAGACACCACACTTGCTAGGTGATAGCCTTTAAATCGGCCGCGGTACGTTAGTATACGTCGGACCCGCGTGTCGCCACATCAGTGATTGCAGACCGAGCGCCGCCACACGGCAGGTCTAGTCTAGAGAGACTCCCTAGTACTCGCCCCAGTTGTACAGCCGACTTTGCTAGCGATAGTTCACTGCCTCTCATTTGCAGAGACGACAGTTTAGCATAGCCTTCAGCTACGTCATTTGCTACGACCTAGCAAGGCGCCATATTCATCAAGAATGTATTCTGAACAGATAATATTGTGAATCATGTACCGTCAAGAGCGACGTTCATCATTAATGGATTAAAGTTAAGTATCAAACTAATTACGTCCGCTTTCCGAATTCTCATTCCTTGTCATGTTCCAGACATCATGTCAGTAGAGTCCTTCCCTCCTCACGCCAGCCTGCATGAGCTAAAACGCGTGCATTTCGGCCCCTAGTAGTAACACGGTGTTGGCTCTTCTGCCAACACAACGATATTTACAAAAATATGTGGGCGTAGGTTTCAGTTTTGAACGGCACTTCCCCTACAGCGCTCAGCATTTCCCCTACAATGCCTGGCCATAGCCCCTCCACTACCGCTCTCCCCACGCGTGTCCTGGCATCTGCGCATCTACCAGCCACAGCATACTGCGTGAACTGTGCTTATAAATAACCCCGTGTAACCTCTACAGAGCGCTTAGAATTGTTGTTCTGCTACTAGTTATAATGAGCAGGCAATTTTTTTTTTTTTTTTTTTTTTTTTTTTTTTTTTTTTTTTTTTTTTTTTTTTGCCGGTACGTCCCCATTGATATATCGATACGTCTATAGCTTTTCTCGATATATACCTAAGCCGGTTAGGTGATACCATACTGTAGTTGCATGAAAAATAAAAGACTGTATCTCTTTCGTGGTAGTTATTCACAAAATAGTCTAAATAATCACTCAGAGTGCTTTGTTTGAGAATGAAATTTGCTGAATGTCATCACAGTCGCTTCCTCGCCAGGAGCAATTTCAGTTACCACTGGCAGTAAGGTTTTGTGAGCGCTTCGCGCGGGCCTGGTGTGTCGGTCTCCGTTCTACGCGGAAGCGAACGTACGCCGGCGCGCGCCGCTTCCCCAGAGAGGCGCACGGTGCGGCCCGCTGGCGTGTTGTAACGACATCAGCGGCCAGCGCCCCAGGTCACTGCTCGCTGCTCACTCGCCACTGGACACCCCGCCCTGCGTTACGTCGACACCGCTGCAGCCGGCTGGCTGGCTATGACGGGCAGCACGCACCCCGGCAGTGAGGCGGCCGTGTGCGCTGGACTGCTGCGTGTTAGCAGTGATATATACCGGGTGATCAAAAAGTCAGTATAAATTTGAAAACTTAATAAATCACGGAATAATGTAGATAGAGAGGTAAAAATTGACACACATGCTTGGAATGACATGGGGTTTTATTAGAACAAAAAAAAAAAACACCCCATATTGCTAGACGCGTGGAAGATCTCTGGCGCGCGTCGTTTGGTGATGATCGTGTGCTCAGCCGCCACTTTCGTCATGCTTGGCCTCCCAGGTCCACAGACCTCAGTCCGTGCGATTATTGGCTTTGGGGTTACCTGAAGTCGCAAGTGTATCGTGATCGACCGACATCTCTAGGGATGCTGAAAGACAACATCCAACGCCAATGCCTCACCATAACTCCGGACATGCTTTACAGTGCTGATCACAACATTATTCCTCGACTACAGCTATTGTTGAGGAATGATGGTGGACATAATCAGCATTTCCTGTAAAGAACATCATCTTTGCTTTGTCTCACTTTGTTATGCTAATTATTGCTATTCTGATCAGATGAAGCGCCACCTGTCGGACATTTTTTGAACGTTTGTATTTTTTTGGTTCTAATAAAACCCCATGTCATTCCAAGCATGTGTGTCAATTTGTATCTCTCTATCTAAATTGTTCCGTGATTTATTCAGTTTTCAAATTTATACTGACTTTTTGATCACCCAGTATACATATAAACGACAGAATTCTCTCTTCAGACGTTGTTGTTGTGGTCTTCTGTCCAAAGACTGTTATCAAGAAGCTGTTCACGTTACTCAACCCGGCGAAAGCTTCTTCCTCTTTGAATAACTACTGCAAACAAATTGATTTTAATCAGAATACTGTATTCAAACCTTGGTATCCCTCTACCATTTTATCCGTTACACTTCTCTCCATTACCAAATGACTCTATCTTGTAGCCTCAAGAAGTAACCTAGCAATCGATTCTGTACTTCACTCAAGTTGTCCTCTTTTCTCCAGTTTGGTTGAAAACCTCCTCACTGGATATTCGTTTGTCCGCTCCGATAGCTGAGTAGTCAGGGTGACGGCTTGTCCTCTTACGGGCCCTGGTTCGGTTCCCATCAGGGTCGGAGATTTTTTCCGCTCAGGGACTGAGTGTTGTCTTCATCATCATTTCATCCCCATCCTGCGCGCAGGTTGCCCAATGTGGCGTCGAATGTAATAAGACCTGCGCCAAGGCGGCTGGACCTGCCCCGCAAGGGGACTCCCGGCCAATGACGCCAATCGCTCATTTCCGTTTCTATTATTCGATTTACGCGTATAATCGTCGTCATTCTTCTGCAGAACCACGTTTCAAAAGCTTCAAGTCTCTATTTGTCTGAGCCGCTGCTCGTCCACTTTTCAGGGTGTTTTCCGGTCTCAAGAGTTCACATATCTCTGCATATTTTGACTGATTATAGCCTTAAGAATATGTGACCGAAACGATTTTGCCGAAAACTTACTCTCTATACCTGAAAATCATGTTTTAATGTGCGCATGCGCCCACTCGTGCTGCGCTCGGCGCTTGCTCCGTTTATGAGTCCGATCGATATCACTTTCTCCGCAAAGCTATTGTAACATTGTAGGTCGAAGGAAATACAGTTACTATAATGGTCACCAGATGTCTCACGTATAAGATTTCGAAAAACGTGAGTGAAAAAAGGGTTTATGGTGACACTTTATCACAGGAGTTCAATTAATGTCATTCCGCAGCACGATTACTACACTGAAAGTTACTGTAAATGACAATCTCAGCACGATTACTGTTCTGAAGGTTGGTGTAAAGGAAAGCAAGGTGGGACCAACGGGACACCGGATACTTCTGATCATAAGCTGACGACAAGCTGAACAGGTGGGCGCCTGGCGATCGTACATGATGACAGTCCCGCAGCCCTACCAAGTTGGAAGGCACTTGTTTCCGTACTTCATTTTTTATATGACGGACACCATTGAGGAAACGTTATGTCTTCCATGTTTCAGCCACGTGTCTGACGACGTGAACGTAAGTGTTAAAAGCGGCCGCCACAATGTCCGACGGTACTTCAAACAATAGGCGGCCAAAACCAGTGTGATCAACCACGACAGTACCTTATGTCTGACAGAGTCGGAACTTGAGACCGTTAGTGTGGCGCCGCACAACATCGGCGCACAACTCAACACAGTAGGACTGAGGATCGAAAAATGTATTCCGAGAACATCTTTTATTTTTTTATTTTTTATTGATTTGTTTAACCTGGCAAGATTAGGGCCATCAGGCCCTCTCTTACATCTAACCAGGCATTCTACTTATTTTACATTCATATGTTTTAGTAGGCATGTTAAACTACATCTAGTACAAAAAGTGAAATAAACAATTTGAAAGGTACACCTGGAAAAATACATACATATAGAGTTTATATTCTTAGGTCACAAGTACTGTTATAATTAGACATTATTGAAGAGACAGATTTTAGATAGGAGTGCCGGCAGCACGGAGTATGAGGGAGACTCATGGTGAAGGGAGGAGAAGAATAGAGACATGATGAAACATAATTAAGGAAATATAAAGGAAAAGAAGATTGCGTGGCTAATAGAGAAAGATGAAGAGGAAGGCATCTCAGGAGCAAGATAGGAGACGCTAGCTTTGCTATTTGACAGATGAGGGGATTGTCCTTGTACATTAATTTTGTGGAGAACTTTGTGAGGATGATAGTAGGAAATGCTTCAACTTCTTCTTAAAAGCAGCAGGAGATCGAATTTTGCGCAAGGTAAGGGGCAGTTTGTTCCATAGGCGGACAGCGGCAACTGAGAAGGAGTTTGCAAAAGTTTTTGTTTTGTGAGTGGGCACAGTTAGGATACCAAATAAGAGTGACCTCGTGTTTCGAATATGATGACATGACAGGTTTTTAATCTCTGAAGCAAGGTACTGGGGTGCTTGCGCGATGAGGAGTCGGTGGAGTAGACATAGAGTGTGGTAGTCACGCAATTTGTCCGGCCGCAGCCACCCTAGCTCGGTGTATGAAGCACTAACATGATCATATCGGCGAATGTTGCAGGTGTAACGCACACAGGCATTCATGGTTAGCTCTAGCCGTCTTTTGTTTTCACTACTCATGCCTTGTTGAATCACATCACAATAGTGGAGGTTCGGTAGAACGAGTGCTTGCACGAGCTGGCGTTTCAAGTCCTGTGGAAATATGTTCCGAAACTTTTTGAGAGCATAGAGACAAGCAGACGTCTTTCGGCACACTGCGACTGTATTCTCCGCCCAGTTGAGATGCTCATCCAAAGTTACACCCAAGTTCTTCACTGTTTTCTGATATGGTATTGGAGTACCGTCGAGCAGAATAGGAGGTAGCCGTTCGCGAAAATCTGAACTTATTAATTTCTGATGGGCTATTAAGATTACTTGCGTCTTTTTTGCATTTAGTTTAAGCCCCAGGTTTTTCGCCCATCTCACTACTGAAGACAGATCATCATTCATCTGAGCGATTGCAGTGTTTACATCTTCAGGTCTGACGCTTAGGTAGAGCTGGAGGTCGTCGGCATAGAAATGATATTTACAGGAGGACAGAACCGACGAAATATCGTTGACATATAAAGAAAACAAAAGTGGTCCTAAGACTGATCCTTGTGGCACTCCCGAGGAAACATGTTTCCAGGAAGATTTTTCATTTACGCAGACAACACATTGCTGTCTGTCTTTTAAGTAGCTTTCAAACCATCTCATTGCACTATCAGAGAAATTAAGCTGTTGCATTTTTCTGAGCAATATGTCAAAGTTAACAGTGTCAAAAGCTTTGCTGAAGTCCAGTAGCGTCAATATTGTTGCCTTTCGATTGTCGATGGCATATTTCAGGTCATCAGTTACTTTAATTAGAGCAGTGTTTGTGCTGTGATGTTTACGGAAACCGGATTGAAATTTGTCATATAGGCTGAATTCATGCAAGTGTTCAGTGATTTGGTCATGAACAATATATTCAAGTGCTTTGGAAACAGCAGGCAGTATGCTAATTGGTCGGTAATCACTAGGCAGTTGCGGGTTTTCGATCTTAGGGATGGGTCGAATTAGGCTTCTTTTCCATGCAGTAGGATATATTCCGTTCACGAGGGAAAAATTAAATATGTCAGTTAAGACAGGTACTAAGATATCGGCAACATTCTTAATCATGGTTATACCGATACTGTCGTTGCCTATTGCATCAGAAGAGATTCTCATTATTGCTTTTCTTGCCGTATTTGTTGTTACATGTTTTAGATGGAAGGTATCGTTGTTAGTTATCCTGTTTGGGGATTCTTGTGGACGGTAATTATCAGCTGTGCTGGTATTCAGAGGTGCAGAGAAGAATTCATTTAATTCGTTAGCAGACACATGAAAAGTAGTTTCCGATTTTGCCTTTCCGACCCCCAAGCTACGGAGATTCTTCCATAGAGTCGTGGGCGTCAGATCGCTGCATACAAGGGAGCGAGCGTGCCTGATTTTAGCATTGCGAATGCATTGTTTCACTCTGTTCCGTAGCTTTCTGTATTCTTCGAAACGCTCGGGTTTCGGATCTGCCTTGAAACGCCTGTGGGCAGCATCCCTATTAGTCATCATTTGACGTAATTCAGCTGTCAGCCATGGAGCAGGAGATTTTCTTACACGGATTGTGCGCACAGGTGCATGTTTGTCATAGAGGGCAGTGAGTTTATCACCAAGGTCATTAATTTTGCCGTCGATTGTGGGTTTTCTGATTATTTGATGCCATAGGATTTCTGAGCAATCGGCTGTTAGAGCGTCAAGGTCAATACGTTTCATGTTCCTACAAGTTATGTAACGCGATTTGATTCTTGGGGGCTGCACAGAGTAGGCCAGGAATATTACATCATGTGCTGAGAGGCCAGGGGCCGATGTTTGACCAACATCTCTTACTTTGTCAGTCTGTTTCGTTGCGATTACGTCTATAAGAGTATGACTGTGCGCTGTATGGTGTGTAGGTTGTAATGGAAGAATGTTCATGCTATTGCAACTAAACAGTCTTCTTAGGTTTATTGCGGAGGGAGTGTCTCTTAGCAGGTCTATGTTCAAGTCACCCATTACGATGACATGTTCGTATTGACACTGAAGTGAATGTAATTCCGACTGGAAAGAACTCATTGAGCTTATTTTTGGCGGCTTGTACACGACGCCAGTCAAGAATTTCCGACTTTGTATATTTATTTCAATGAACATGAATTCAGCCTCTTTTTCTTCAGCAGGATTTGACGTACATAAGACTTTCGCTTTGAGATCTGTTCGTATATACGCGCCGACCCCGCCACCTCGCTTTTTTGATCTGTCTGCCCTAAGAAATGTGTACCCTGGGAGATGAAAAGATGCAGAGGATATGTGTGGTTTCAACCACGTTTCGGATAAGAGGATTACGTGGTAGTTTAGTTGGTTGAAGAGGAGGCTAAGTTCTTCGTAATGCGCAGGTAAAGACTGGACGTTGCAGTGAGCTGCTAAAAGCTCTGACGAGTTCTGCCGAGCTGCCTGGAGTAGGGTGGCAGACTGGTTTGTCCCTTTGTTAGGCACTACCTGCCGCGAGGGGCACTGGCCGCTGCTTCCGCCAAGTGACATACCACAGGGGTGTCCAAGATTTTGCACGCCCTGTTTGTGACACCGCGAGTGCCGAAAGAAAGGCGCCTGCTAAAGATTTCCTGAGGTTGCGGGAGTATAGAAAATGGATTAGTGGTATTCTGTGCAAGGAGAATATGACCAAAATAGTGACGGCTGTGTGTCACTGTGTATCCTCTGTCGTACGAGGAGAAATGTAATTAGCGTATTTGAAACAGCTTAGGGTGGAAATAAGGGAGAAGGGGGTGATTTAAGAGGCCGATGCTGCCAGCAGAGAGGAGTAAGCTTAGTAATTAATAGATTATCGTAGGAAGCTAGAATTAAATTGAAATCTACTAAAGTGATACTGGTAGTGATTATCGTAGGAAGCTACAATTAGATTGAAATTTGCTAAAGTGATACTGATAGTGATTTTTGTTATGAACAATTTAAACCGAAGAGATGGGTGATTAATGAACTAAAGGAGAGACTAATAATTGCAATAGAACTATTTCAGAATCGAAGAGAATAAACTGAGAAAATGAAAAAAGAATTAGCAGTAACTAAAATTAAGTAATGGTTAGAGCTACAGACACAAAAAAAATAGTGAAAAGTTAATACAGTTACAAAAACAATTAGTTGAAGGTACAAATATGGGTATAATTAAAAAATTAATACAATTACAAGACTATATCTGAGTATTGGGGCTGTTACAATTGCAAATGGTGTTAAGTTTGCACTTTTGGCTCGAGTAGCTTCACTTAATACTATTCAGTTCTGTCATGTTTGTGACTGTCTTCTTTCCAGCTGCTGTCTTAATGATTACTCTGCCATCCTGAGTCCACACATTCTGAAGACCGAAGTGGGATATGGCACTGTTTAAAATCTTTAGCCGTTCATGTGTCAGATCTTCCCTTATTGTAAGCCCTGTCCTTGCTAACTTCTTCTTCTGGGTAAAGATCTCTGCCCTTTTTCGGTACGAAACAAATTTAATTATTATTGGACGAGGTTTGGTGGCACCTGGTAATTTTCGTCCCACCCGATGGCTCCTGTCAATGTCTGCCTTGGTCACTTCAACACCTAATTTTTCACGTGCAACTTGTATAAGCAGGTTGTCCGTGTCTTCTTCCTTATTTTCTACTACTCCAAACAGTCGTAGACTATTTCGCCTTTGGTACTGTTCTAGTTCGTCAGTTGCGGCAGATAGTTTGACTTCCAACTCTCGTGCCTTTTTCTCGTATTCAGACACAGACTTTTTTAGTGCTGTAATTTCGGCAGTATTGGCCTCAACAGTTTCACGCATTTTGGCCAATACTGCTGCCGTTACAGTATCTGATATAGTGCCTGCTATCAGATCGAGATTGTTTTTATCGCGAAGCGCAGCGTTTACCTCAGAGCGGACCAGCTCCGCTATACCGGGAGCCGCGGCCGCACCTTCCGCCAAGAGCGGGCCCGCCGCACCTGCTGCTTCCCCGCTGCTGGACGCGCTGCTGTTCACTCTTCTGTTTACCATTTTCTCGAAGATATTGGCGGAGCACAGAAAAAAAAATAGCACTACTGCACAGAACACTGTTGTTTTCACGATTTCCACTTGTACTAGACAACACCACCTGCGAGAACACCTTCGAATTCAACTAAATTTCGCGAGCCGAACTTAACACGTGTTACACTGCAGCCGCCATGACACCCGACTTTTTCTTGTGGCGGGAGATGTATTTCGTCCCCTAAGAAACGTTCAACTTCAAACGCCTTCGGTCGTTCGTGATCTAATGGAAAAGTTAGTTTAACTGAGACTTCTTGGTAAGAAAACGCGACGATGCACAATGAAGTTGGACTGCGAGACAAGCCGCTGGTCGGAAGTAAACAAACTCGCGCTCGCTCGCAAGCAGCACAACAGGCCAGATGAAAAGAAGGTTTGCACGTCTCACCATATCCAGAGGCCGACTGTGCATTTGGCTATCCGTACACAAACTCACGCCCAGCCACAAATTTCCATGTCGTCAACCATGCATGTCCAAAGGAACTTTGCAATGTAATAAAAATAACACAAGCACTGCAATATCGTATTTCTCTGTCAATACCGGGCAAGCGACTTTCAAGTACAATGTCTGACCTATGCAGTAACATACATAATGAATGTACAAGTGCAGGTCATAGACGCATGGTCGACAACATAAGGAAGTTAGAGTCTGGCCGTGAGTTGTGCACGCATAGTCAAATGGTAAGCTAGCGGCTGGGAATAAGCGTGAAAACTGCGTCCGAATCCCGGTCAAGCACAAATTTTCACTGTCATCATTCTATTCTACAGCTGATGGTTGTTCTTATTCGCAACTGCAAATACATTTCATGTATTTCATAACGGCTGTAGTCCCCGCAGTGCCTGTTGCTTCGGACATGCTTGCGTGTCGAAAGGAAGTTTGCATCGTAATCAGAACAACACAGGCGCTGCAATATCGTACTTGTAACTTTGGTGTGAACCTCAAAAAACTATACACTTTAAAGTCAACAAAATCGGTCGACTTTCATTCCTACATTTTCAAGTGGCTGCCATTTCGGAAAGCACTTCAGGAAGTTGATTTTCAAGGTTCAACGCCAAAGAGAATTTAATTCTGATAGTGTACGTTACATTTTGACTGCAGATCTACTCTTTCGTCTTCGAATCGTTTAGTTATACAAGCGGCGTGGAGGTAATTTGGCAGCAGTTGTGTGCTGCATTGGCTCATCAATTTGCGGCTCAAAAATTATTTACATAATGTTTAATGCATTTAATGTTTTTCTTAATAAATATTTATATAAAAAATCATTTTTAGCAGAAAAAGCTTTGGCCATTAGCATCAAATAAGCCTTCGATACCGGAAAACCCCTCCTTAATTTTTCGTACTAGGCTACACTCCAAATATTTTCAGATGCCGGCCGGAGTGACCGAGCGGTTCTAGGGGCTTCAGTCTGGAACCGAGCGGCCGCCACGATCGCAGGTTCGAATCCTGCCTCGGGCATGGATGTGTGTGATGTCTTCAGTTTTGTTAGGTTTAATTAGTTCTAAGTTCTAGGGGACTGATGATCTCAGATGTTAAGTCCCCCATAGTGCTCAGAGCCATTTGAACCATTTGAACCAGGGCCATTTCTTCGATAACGCCAAATTTTCATCCTCTCGTTGTTTCCGATGCTCCAAACAGTCCACTCCTCTCGAATAGCGTCAACGGGGACAGTAAACTTAAGCGTGAATATCACATTTACGGATCAGCAACATCAGTTTCACACGCTATGTTTCACCAGACGCTGTGCACATGTTTAGAATGTAACCCAGTACACCGGTGCTTCAACATAAAAGAGTGGCTGTTGCCAGACAGACACGAACGATTTCGACTACCAGCCATGACACAAACATGCTATTTGTCGTTTCAGGCAAATTTGTGCATCAGGAGGGACAACTGAAATAGGGTACACAGTCTCAGTAGGAGGTTGCCTATCTAACGTTTTCCAGGGGTAATAAAATTTCATTTTCAGTATTTCATAAAATTATTGACCGACTACAAATCTCTACAATGATGTCTTAGCCTACACATTAAGAGATATAACCTTACGCTAGAGGTTTAACACAAGAAGTTAGGTATTAAAGTGGCAATAATAACGTGCATAACCTCCTAGGCAGCATAGATCACGGCGTGCACATCGCCCAGACTATATTCTTCCAGTATTTCAAAATGACAATGATTAGTAACCCCCAACCGGCTTTATACAAAATTTGAAACGCTTTCGAACTTTTTCTCTCTGACACCCCAGACACAGTAATTAAAGGTAAAGTCTATCTCTCACTTCATTTTCACTGTTCATGCTGTAAAACTGAATCATCAGCATGACGATTCAATTTGTGACACCTTTACTACCAACTCTTTTTAGTAACACATTATGCATACAATATTCACAATGCCTCAGGAAGTACCTTAAGAAAGGTATCATTCCTTGACATATAGGTCATAAGATATGACGTCATAAACATTGAGATGCGTGATAAAATAGCTTTTCTTCAAACGGAGCCAAATACTCGTATTTGTCAGTAATAGGGCTTACTGGTATCCCCCTACTGTTGTAATTTGTCGTTTAGAATCGGTTCAGTAAGTAGGAGCAGACATCAAATGGCGGTGGTGATGATAAAGTGATAAAGTGATGATGATAAAGTACACTTTAAGTTAAAGTTACCATGCTCAAATGGACGACTGGAGCTATTACATTAACACACATAACAAAGTACGCTATCAGGATACAGTTAGTATGCTACTGTCTAACCTTTATGAGGCGATCTGTGCGACAGGCCCAAAGCGACCCGTCCGAAGAAAAAGAGCAAATTTCCATCCGTCAACTAGTGACATTATTGATGTGTTCGTTGCAGTCTTAAATTTTCGTTATTTCTCACAATGTAAACCGGCGCAGTTCGTAGACACCACTTCTGAAGCCTACTCAAATAACGTTAAATGAACTATCTGGAATTTTACGTCTATGTGGTCACCCAGTCAACAGACTCGACAGCTCCTTCCGAAACGAGGAACTTCGTCTGTCGAAGGGTACCCATCTGACGAGGGGACCTTACATACTGGCTGTCTTCGATTTTCTTCATACGACAGTCAAATGTTGCACAGTAATGCATAGCAGTTTAATTATTGACTAGCAGTCCATTTCACAATAGTTTAAAGTTTTTCCTTCAGTTATTTTACTCCTTCACTATTGTGCAGATTTCATAGTGGCAACAGGAACGGCGTAGAGGCATGAAGTTAATATAAAGCAGATTAGTTAAAAAGCGAAAGCAATGGAACCTGCACAACGGGATACAAGTTAGGGAAAAGAAATAGGTCGCAAAAAGAAACACCGTGCAGAAAGACCTTGAAGGCCCAACGGCACCGACTGGCCGCCGTGTCATCCTTAGCCCTTACGCGTCACCAGATGCGCATGGGCATGCAGTAAGCACGCCGCTCTCCCGACCGTTGTCAATTTTTGTGACCGGTGCCGCCACCTCTCAGTTAAGTAGCTTTTCAGTTGGCCTCACAAAGGTTAAGTGCAAATCGCTAGTCACCAACACTCGGCAGACCCGTACAGCGATCCATCAAAGTGCTAGCCAAGCTCGACAGCGCTTAACTTCGGTGCTCTGATGGGAACCGGTATTACCACTGCGGCAAGGCCATTAAATCGTTCACTTATCAGCATACCATTAATACTGTACTCGAAGATTACAGCAACGTTTCTCCATGCTATACAAATCTGTACTACTATATAGAGATTGTTTTTGTTGTGGTCTTCATTCCAGAAACTGGTCTGATGCAGCTCTCCATGCTACTCTATCCTGTGCTAGGCGGACAAGTGAAAGTCATAGGATAGTGGTGCTCTTTTAGAAGGTATACATTAAAATATTAGCACCACACTGACAGGTGTAAGGCAGCCAGATGTAGATCACAAGAACAAAAATAATTTTTATATCCTTTGCACCGGTGGGGAATCTCCGATCCCTCGCGCCTGCTATCCGAGGCCCGATACGTGGCCCCTTCGGTTCCCTGCGGCGCGTCGATTGCGGTGCTAGCGCGTACCGCGAGCCATCAATCACGGCCGGCGGTCGGCGGCCCGCGGCTCCAGACTATCGACCGAGGCGCTCCGTCCTCTTGCGCGTGGCCAGTGTCTCCCTGGAGGGCTGGGGCCGGGGCTGGAGCTGGAGGAGCGCTGGAGGGCTCTCGAAACGGGCCGCCCACTCCTCCAATTAACCCGCACGTTATCGCCCGCCGGGTCAAGTGACGCCTTCACCCTCGGCATTCAGTTAGACCCACTCCCTGCACGGTCGCCATGAAAGGCGATGGCGGAACAGCTTCAAGTAAGTAAGGCCTTGCAGTGCGGAAATATCCTAATCGAATGTGTGTGGTGAGATGCGTACGTCTTGACAAACAGAAACCCTTCGTTGTCGTTCAAGCCATGTGTTCGAAGACGTTTTGGGAGCGGGAAGGGGGAAGGGTATGAATGTAATATTGCCTCTATTCCTTTCCCTAGCACAACTTGCCCCGCACCTCTCCCTCTTTTAGCAGGCCACAGGTATCTCTCATTTTAATAATAAAACAACAAAATATATAAAATGTTAAATTATAATACCCTACTGGCCATTAAAATTTCTACACCAAGAAGAAATGCAGATGATAAACGGATATACATTGGACAAATATATTATACTAGAACTGACATGTGATTGCATTTTCACGCAGTTTGGGTGCATAGATCCTGAGAAATCAGTACCCAGAACAACCACCTCTGGCCGTAATAACGGCCTTGATACGCTTGGGCATTGAGTCAAACAGAGCTTGGATGGCGTATACAGCTACAGGTCCCATCACCTGGCGACCCTCTCGTGTCCCGTAGATTTCCCTTGAGTTTTATCCACTCAGTGTAATTCCTCAGTAAATGAAACAGGAAATAAGGGTATAATATATCTGGGTCAAAGACATTACCGAACTAAAGGTAATTAGCAAAATGCACACTCTAAAACAAAAAAAAGACATACCACCAAGTAGTTATGCGAATTGGTGAAAAATTTGTATTTATAGAGGTATCCACGAAAAAGTAAAATTGTAAACGCTGGTGTCCGGTGGATGAATGTGTGGCGCTGCCACACAGTTTCGCATCGCGCACCGAACATGTCGATAGCAGGGGATAATGTGTTTGAGAATTTTATTCCGTGTACTCAGTTGGACAGTAATTATGTTTCGCAGACAGGTCCCTGAACGGTATACGCAGATGACAGTATTTGAAACAGGACGCGTTGTTGGGCTCAAAGAAGACTGTTCGAGTAATCGGCGAACCGCTCAACATTTGAATAAGAGTGATATCACTATTCGACGATGCTGTCAGAAATGGTTGAACGATGGCCGAACACCGCGTCAGGAAGGGAGCGGTCGAATTAGAGGGACGAGAGAATGTGAAAACGAAGCACTCGTCCGACCGACGTGACCACAAGCCTCACAGACACGGGGCTGATTTCACGGTGTCCCCCTTGTGACTAGGGCCTGGAATCTCATGGATGAGAGTAGAATTGCCTTCAGTGATGGGTCGCACTTCGAAATGAGCCCTGATGTTTAGCGAAGATACGTCTGCAGACGCTCAGGAAGGTGGTGGGATACCAACATGATTGTCGCCCGCCATAAGGTCCGACAACCAGGACTGACGGTCTGGGGTGCCATTTTATTTCATAGCAGGACTCCTTTGGTTGTTATCCGTAACACCCATAGAGCAGAGCGCTACGTCTACGATATTCTATTTCCCGTTTTGTTGCCCTTCATGGCTAGTCATGCAATATTTAACTTTCATCAAGACTATCACCACCTACACACGGCGTGAGTTTCCACCGCTTATCTCCGTGCTTGCCAAACCATACGTTGACCTACAAAGTCGCCGGGTCTCTTCCCAATTGAGAACGTTTGGAGCATACCAGCTCGAGATTTTGATGATCTGACGCACCATCTGGACAGAATTTCGCACAATATCCAACAGCTCTATCAATCAATGCCAAGCCGAAAAACTGGTCAGAAGTTGACAACCGCGTTATTGAGTTGCTGTCTTTTTCTTGAAAAAACCATTCAGTTTTTCAGAATTAAATGTTTGTCTGTACATCTGCATCACATCAACATATCCCCGTATCATTCAGATAATTCTTTCGTAGCGCGTCGTTACTTTTTTTGTCTAAGAAACTTGGCTTTCTTCTTCAACCTTATGGTGGTTTCGGAGCTACAAAAAAAAAAAAAAAAAAAAAAAAAAAAAAAAAAAAAGTTCAAATGGCTCTAAGCACTATGAGATGTAACATCTGGGATCATCAGAGTCCCCTACTTAAACCTAACTAAGGACATCACACACACATCCATGCCCGAGGCACTATTCGAGCCTGCGACCGTAACAGCAGCGCGGTTCCGGGCTGAAGCGCCTAGAACAGCTCGGCCACAGCGGCGGGCTACAAAAAAGAAAGATGCTCTCGACGATCGATACTGATTCATACAGGCACCTGTTATTATTGGCTCCAATGTGCTCTACGACAAATAGTAAAAGGAAAATTGGGAGATTAAGGTGGACGTTTTCTTGCACGTCTCCATAGATTCAGAGTTTGGTCCTCTCTTGTTACCGACGATTATCTTTCAGAATCGGCAGGTCTAACCAACCTATTTCTCAGCTGTTCCGTTACGCCATCTAGCAGGCGAAACTTCAGGCAATTTTCAAACTGGGAAGTACCATCCCAATAGTCATAATACATTTCTAGACAGTCGCAAATCTTTCTGCACATCGGGCGGTATTTCCAAAGAACGGACGTTCGTCTGTAAATCTAAGAAGGGAAGATTTCAAGACACTGTAACAAAATAATTTGACTCCTAGACAGATCCACTCCTGTCAACCGATTTCAGAAAGGGGTGCAGCTGGGAGTCGCTTACTTATTAAATGATAATTTTTGGTTACGTTTTTAGGCCCTAATTTCTTTTATTTATGTAACTCAAACGATGAACCGCATAAATTTTACTCCGAATGGCACACGTAGGCCAAATACAACTCTATCAGGAGTTGCGTGCACCAAGACCATCACACCAGTATTAATAACAAAAGGAGGAATGGCATTGGTCGCTGAAGTAGAAATCTTTATTTCTTCGCAAATGAATTTCGTCACTACGTGACCATCATTAGTGGTAGTATTAAAGCGCTGTGGACTCATAAAGGCAAGCAATGAAATTGTAATACCTGCACGTAACGCTGATGAATAGTTGTCAGATCGAAGTCCCAGGTGCATTTGTAGCTTTGGTCTGACAAGCTTTCTTGAGTGATACGTACAGATATTGCAATTTTACTGCTTGCCTTTATGAGTCCACAGGGGTTTAGTGCTACCACTCATGATGGTCACGAAGTGACTAAAACTCGTTTGCAAAACAAATAAAGATTTCTGCTTCCGCGACCAATCTTGACGCTCCTTTCGTTAATAATCGTATTATTAACAAAAACATATATTTTCACTTGATTATAAAAAAGGCAATTTTTTGTTATTCATTGCGATAATATGTTATTGACAATAATGAATGCGCAGAAGCCCAGAAGCTGGTATCCAGTCCTTACACACACACACACACACACACACACACACACACACACACAAACCACACAACACACAACACACAAAAACACACACTTTCACGTACATGCACAATGCAACCACTTACATACTAGTAGTATAATATTTACGGTTATGTTACTTTATCTTGTAGTCATTTTAAAAGTCTATCTTACAATAGAGTGAAGAGACTACTACGGTCACGATTTCGAAAATTAGTTTATTCAACACCAAATGAAGTGTTCCTAAAGATATATCGGTACCGTTTCCAGTGTAAATTTTCTTTTCTGCGTAAGGTCTTCATTGGGCTATATTTTGTTTTCCGGACTGTGCCACGTGCCACTGTCCGTGAGGCTCTGAAACGCTTGATGTGACCGCAGTGTAGAAATTATTTGTCACATATATTTGCGTATTTCATTGAATATCTGCATAGACCGCAATAAGCAAATAAAATCAGTTGGAAGAATAAGAACTGCAGGAGGATTCTGGGAAAGAGCAGTTATCCCTTATGCGAAATCATGAACAACACTTTTGTGTGCTTCTTTTCTAGAGAACTATTCCTATCATGAGAGATACAGTGCTCTGAAATGAAACTGTAACCAATTAACGAACGAAATATAAATTTGAGTCATTAGGAGAACGGTGATTTTCTTTTCTCGTGGAAGCTTGGTGAATTTATTTAGGTAAGTGTGCCTCACTTCGGTTCTAGGGGCCACAGTCTGGAACGGCGCAACCGCTACGGTCGGAGGTTCGAATCCTGCCTCGGGCATGGATGTGTGTGATGTCCTTAGGTTAGTTAGGTTTAAGTAGTTCTAAGTTCTAGGGGACCGATGACCTCAGCAGCCGCGCGAGATTAGCCGAGCGGTCTAGGGCACTGCTGTCATGGACTGTGCGGCTGGTCCTGGCGGAGGTTCGAGTCCTCCCTCGGGCATGGGTGTGTGTGTTTCTCCTTAGGATAATTTAGGTTAAGTAGTGTGTGAGCTTAGGGACTGATGACCTTAGCAGTTAAGTCCAGTAAGATTTCACACACGCCGGCCGGTGTGGCCGTGCGGTTCTAAGCGCTTCAGTTTGGAACCGCGTGACCGCTACGGTCGCAGGTTCGAATCCTGCCTCGGGCGTGGATGTGTGTGATGTCCTTAGGTTAGTTAGGTTTAAGTAGTTCTAAGCTCTAGGGGACTGATGACCTCAGATGTTATGTCCCATAGTGCTCAGAGCCATTTGAACCATTTCACACACATTTGAATTTTTTTTTTTTGACCTCAGCAGTTCCATAGTGCTCAGAGCCATTTGAACCATTTTTTTTTGTGCCTCACTTATACCGCTCACTGTTCTTCATGGCGATCATGAGAATGAAATAAGGAAATTTGTGTGACTGCTGAGAACAGTCATTTTTCCTTTCATTCCTGTGGAAGAGTTTAACGTACAGAGGAGATAAGATTGATACATAGTACCTTCTGTACAATATTGCTAGATAATGTGTCTGGATAGAAAGTGTAGTATTGCTGCAGGAAGGGCCCCCCAACAACCCAAGACAATCCAAGAACGTTTCCGCTCGCCAGTGGCACCTTAATCAGGCATACATCGCTTGACAATAGCTGGAGCCTTTCCTACGACAATTATAGATACAAGTATGAAGCCGTTGACCTTACCATTGTTGATGCACAAGTCAGCAATGGTACTTCAATGAAAGATGCTGTCGATGACAGCCGACACGTTTACAGAGATCAGAGAAATCAAACAGTGTAGTTTTGGCAGGAAAACGTTTAGGGAGGATTATTCTTGGTGAGTGAATTTGTGTGTCTGTCGTGTAGTGGGGGAAAAAGAGGATGAATAACAGCAAAGGACGGTTTTAACCAACAATTTGTTTGGTGAAACGAAGAAAAGATGAATCCAAGCTGGCCAATTTGACGTACTGATATACTCATGGCAAATTTTGGAAAGTTCTATGGAGACAGATCCTTCTCGTGTAAACCACTTTGCTGCTGGGCATGAGGCATGCCACTCCAATGATTGCTTCGTGGTATCTCACTGTTTTGGTTCCAAGTGCCATGACTACCAGTCTGTCCTAAATGGTGCACAGTTCACCAGTACAGCTCCCTGGACACAATCTGCCCACTGCTTTCACGACCACCACTGCTGGAATGCTGCGGTTTTGTATGTACTTAATCCAATTCGTCACCACACAGTACGTGATTCCTAACTGACAAATGAAATACACTGCCGCATGCTGAAAGTAAAGTCCACCTTCGAATGTTCCCTTTGTCTCAAGGAAAAAAAAAATCCAGTAAAGCGACCCTGACTTAATTATTGACAGAATTCTCGTTTTAATTTTCCTTTTAAGATTCCATACCTCAACCAACTCTTACAGGACTACTTTATTTTTCATCTATCTTTGCGTCTATTAAGACAGCTTATTCTAAGGAGCAAGTAAAGGCATCAAGCTGAAATTTGTGTCAAATACTACGGTCTAAGATCCCTGTCGGGGAAAACAATTTGAGCTTCTAAGTCAATGCAATCATAGGATACAACAGTGTGTGTCAAATATTTTGATATGCGCAGACTCTTTCATCCAAACCAGTAGATGAACGGTATACATCGGAAATCGCAGTCCTGCTTGCACGTTCCCGGTTTTTTTGTGTTACCGTCGAGTGGAAACATGATAATTGTTTTACACTGGGTTTTGTATAGGTTACTTCCAATCAGTCTAGTCCCGGCCCAAAACAATTCTACTGATATAAGAGTACTCTACTGTTCTCTGTTTACATTCATGCACCTGTCGCATCTTATCCTTTTACGTGGTGGAATAAAGTGGCTCGTAAAACATTTCATGCACCTTAAGACAGGCAACTGAACTTACATCATCAGTATCGTGTTTCGACGATGTAATCTGGGCAATAGGACGAAAGCCGGTAAATGTGTTGTACATGCACAGGCAAACCAAAGGTTACAATTTCAGAAAAAAGGAATATGAGTTATTGCTAAAGAAAGAGCTTCATTAATTGAGAAAGTCAGTAAAACATTGGTCCTCATCTGGTCTTATGGAAGCAGTTATTCGGCTTGCCATTTACAGAGTTTTTGGAGGGATACCGAGCCAAATGCTGTCAAATTGGAGAATTAGATCGTCAGAATCCTGAGCTGGTTGGAGGAACCTGCTCATAATGCTCCGAACGTTCCCAAATGTTGGCCGATCAGGCGGCCCTTCTGGCATAGTTACAGCTTAGCAAGCCGGCCGCGGTGGCCGAGCGGTTCTAGGCTCTTCAGTCCGGAACCGTGCGACTGCTACGGTCACAGGTTCGAATCCTGCCTCGGGCATGGATGTGTGTGATGTCCTTAGGTTGGTTAGGTTTACGTAGTTATAAGTTCTAGGGCACAGATGATCTCAGGTGTTAAGTCCCATAGTGCGCAGTGCCAATTAAACCATTTTGAACAGCTCAGCAATCACGGACACTAGCAGTAGAAACTCTCGCCGTGTGCGGGCGGGCATTATCGACTGAATGTGTAAGCTAAGGGCGTAAGATATAGTCGACTTGCCGCTCTGCTGTAAGGGTCTCGCGGATGACAGCCAAAGGAATCCTGCTATGAAAAGAAATGACACCTAGTTGTCAGGATGTATGGCAGGTGACAGACATGCTGGCATCCCACCCGTGTCCGGGGCGTCTCCAGATACGACTTCCGCCTGGAATGTCATTGACTGGAGTGCCATTACCTCCAGTACATGTATATCAGATATACCGATTTCCGTCCAATTTGATAATTCCTTTGTGATGTGTCTTTCTTTGTCTTAGAGTGTATTTTTGTGCCACTTTTATTTGCGCACCCTGTATTTGTTATTAAATGGAAATGCCATAGTGCATTGATTTTCTAATTGATAGATATAATTGACATAAATTAGTATGACATCTTGGAATATGCAGTAAGGCTTGTTTGGTCAGTAGAAATTCGCTTTCTGTATGCGACGTTGTGCTATAGGACGGCTGAGGCGAACTACGGGATTCTCACCAGTGGAGGAGTTGCCTGCAGTATCGGGTGCTCAGGGACAGCTTACGGTCGATGATGTGGACGCCCGGTGGCCACGCTCCAGGGGACCTGTCGCCGACAAGCGGACCGGAGGAGGAGTTGTGTTTCTCTGTCGCTAAATCGAGCGGAGCGCCTGGGGGGGAAGATGGGATGTTGTGGTTGGTGGGAGGGGCAGAGGGGGGGGGGGGGGGAGGCGCCAGCTTTGATGACGCTGCGCCGTCGCCGCTATCTGCTTCCCCGGGGCGTCCCTTTGTGCCGGCATCGTTTGTCACTTTGCGACGCGCGCGACTTTTCGTCGCTACTCGCGACGTGACACCTCACATCGGCCGCCGTGTAAGGCGGCCGTCTGCTGGTGCACGCGCGGCTAGCCCTGTGGGCCTACCAGCGCTCTGTCCTCCCGCACACCGAGTTTAGCGAGTAGCGAGAAGGCATTTAAGTTACCTAATGAGAAGCGTTTTAATTACCAGTTGCTTTCATCGGACATGACTGGCAAAACTGTAGTACGAGGTTGGTCCAGAAAGTAACGTCACACGTTTTCTTTTAAATATTTCTTGATTCCACAGAATGAGAAATACACACGTGAAAGAATGATGTTTTACCCACACACCCTCTTTTCCAACGTAGTCTCTGAAATGATCCCGGATAGCACAGGCATAGACATGGAAGTGGAAAGAACTTATTAAACAGAAAATATAATATTTTAAACCGTAACACATTTATTTCCGTGAGTCATTTATCTCTTCTTTCTCCACCTTTTCTCAAAAAAAGGAGATCTGGTAAAATAGTAACTCTTATATAAAATCGACTCTTTATTATCAGTAACTCAATGGCCAGACCACTGAGCTCAGTTATTACTGCTTTTATCTTAAACAAAATGTTACCTCTAAAACAAACGACAGAATTAAGGAAATACAAATGCTTTTAACATAAATGACCTTGAGTGAATCTTTTAATATTCAGTATGAATTAACATAAAAATTTGTTAATTATATAAAAATTAAGGCTCCAAAAACATTACTTCTACTTGATTTTAAAATACTTTTACACAATCTTGTCATAATCTAAACAGGACATTCGTCTGTTACACAGTGAGAAAATTTAATAATGGAAAACACTTGAATGAAAGTGGTGAAGAAGGAGAAAAGCGCCGTGCTGCTTGCAGCTTAAGCGCTCGTCAGTGGGACCGAGAATCATACAACACTCCGCTTATAACAACATATGAAAGAACGGGTCGCCGGAACACGAATCACAGCTCACAACAGATATTACGGAATTGCAGACAGCAAAATTTTATCAATGTTCTGTACAGTTGTCTTTGAAAGGTAGCTGAAGCAGAACATTAATTCATAAACTGACAGCTGGAGGTGCTGCTATAAAACAAATAATGGTTGCCAGCCTTCAAATGTATACATTCTTCCACTGGCTAAACAGATTAGCATGGAGGAAATGCTTGTTCGAGCACGGCCAGTGGCATTACATGAACAGGTGTCAAAACAGACGCTAGATTTTTCCAGAGGCAGATACTCACCAGTTACAATTACTGTGGCACGTACTCGACTTGTAATACTCCCAATCAACAGCTTGTCAGCGACCGTGGATGAGTAGCTACGTAAGGTACACCTCACTCAGGAGTGACTTGCACCAGGAGCTTCTATTTCATCATACAAGAAATAGTTGGTTCCAATTCGAGGAGGTGGTACAGCTAACGCGAGTTGCTGCATAGCCGTGTTTCCATCCACCAGCTCCCGCCCCGGTGTGTCCTAAATGGGAAACGAACGACCCTCTCTCTCTGCACAGGCGTGGTCGGCGCTAAGTACACACTTACTGGCACAACCCACGGTGTCCACCCGGCGACTGGGGAATGCATGCATGTAGCAAAGACATCGTGTATATCTGATAGGCGCCAGAATCAAATCGAGCCGCTACACGGCTCATTCTCCTTCCAGTTCTATGGTCTTCCTCCTGTGAGCCACAAGGGCGTGTATGCGTTGTCGGTAACAGTATCCATTCTGGTCATGAAGCCATTTCTTCACTGTGCGAATCACCTCGTAGTCTTTTTATCCCTTCATGGCAGAACAAATTGGAAGTCCGACTGAGCCAGGTCCGGGCTGTAGGGTGGGTAGGGCAACGAGGACCAACGCTGTCTCGTTATTTGTTCAGAAGTCCTCAAACTTGTACGAAGACGAGCGTTAGGACCTATCGGGTTGAATAAAAGCGTCACCCAGTGTATCATAGTACGGAATTCTTTGGGACGCTACTTGAGTGTGGCTAGACATAAAATAACGAAATACCACGAGAAATGCATGCTTGAAAATAAATGCTGATGCCAGTCAAGCCTGCAAGTTCTGCTGTTGAATTTCAGCACTAAGAGTCGTGCTACGTCCCAATAAGTTGCAAGTGGCAGCCGTGGACAGTACATCGTTCTGTGTAGTTGTGACTGTATTATGTCGGAACCAAGTGAATTCGCACATGGGCAAATTATTGGTGCTCGTATTGGTGGGGGGGGGGGGGGGAGGGGTTACTTCTGTAACCACGGTAGCCAAAGTGCTTGGTGTTTCAAGACGCACCCAGTCGAAGATTAATACCACATACAGGGAAAGGAGGAAAACATCATCCATTATGTCACATCGTGGACGGTAGCGTGTGTTGACTGGCACTGACCACCACTCATTGAGTAGGATTGTGACGGAAAATGACAACAGCTGAAAATTCATTGTAGAACTGAATCTCGCACTTGTGGACCTTGTCAGCATACAAACAACAGGAGGGAAGCTCTATAAGCAGGGAATCGCAGGGTAAGTTTCCGTTCGTAAACCACTCGCCAGTAATAGGAGAACGTGGTGCCGAAGGCTTCAAACCTGGACTACAGAACACGAAAGTAAGACATTCGGTCGGACGCGTATTGTTTGACATTGTTTGCAACTTCTGGCCATATTTATGCCTCAAGAGTGAAACATGGAGATTCGCTGATGATTTATGTAGCAGTACCGTGGAAGTCCTTGGACCCCACGGTTACTCTAGAAGGTTTCGTTACTGTCAAGAATTATGTGAACATTTTGCTTGATCAGATCTATTCTATTGTACAATTTGTTCGAAATTGGGGATATAGGTTCCAAGAGTGTTCAAACGGCTCACGCTGTCCTGGACTGGTGTGTGAACACGAGGGTGTGTTGTTGCATCCCTTCTGGCACCACCGTCACCAGATTTAACTATTATTGAGCCTTCGTGGTGCACTTTTAGACGGAAGAGTCGATGATTGCTATCCATCACCATCGCATTTACCTGCACTTGTCTCTGTTTTGCACTATTTTGGTATAAGGTTCACTTGAGAAGCAAACAGGACCTCAATATATACAATCCGAGATTAATGAAATAGGTTTATAATGCATACCCAAGATTTATGGACCATAAAGGGAAAGGGGAGAAACATCACCCGCAAAGTCACAACGGAGACGAAATTAAGTGTTGAGTGATCGAGACGGACAGTCATTGAAGACGACAGCTACAAAAGTTACTGGTGAACTGAATACCCCACTCGTGGACCCTATCAGCAACAAGACACAATGGGAGCACCAAAAGTAGAATTGCACGATGAGCTGGAATTCCAAAACAACCCATCAATAATGATAATTACCGTAAGCGGGTCGAAGGCTTCCATTCAGTCACTCACTCATCAGTCTGGCCTGGCAACGGAAGACAGCAAAACGAAAGCTGAAATTTTAAATTTAGCATTTGAGAAACCTTTCACTCAGGGGGATCGTACAAACATACCGCCGTTCGAGTCTCGTACAGATTCCCGTATGGAGGACATAGTAATAGACATCCCTGGGGTTGTGAAGCAGGTGAATGGGTTGAAAATAAATAAATCACCAGGTCCTCATGGGATTCCAATTAGGTTTTACAGAGAGTACTCTACTACACTGGCTCCTTACTTGGCAACATTTACCGCGAATCTCTTGCCAACGTAAAGTCCCGACCGACTGGAAAAAAGCGCAGGTGACGCCTGTATATAAGAAGGGTAGAAGGACGAATCCTCAAAATTACAGACCAATATCTTAACATCGCTTTGTTGCAGGATTGTCGAATATGTTCTCAATTCGAATGTAATGAATTGCCTTGAGACAGAGAAATTGCTGTCCATGCATCAGCACGGCTTTAGAAAGCATCGCTCCTGCGAAACGCAACTCGCCCTTTTTTCACATGATATCTTGCGAACCATGGATGAAGGGTATCAGACGGATGCCACATTCCTTGACTTCCGGAAAGCGTTTGACTCGGTGCCCCACTGCAGAATCCTAACTAAGGTACGAGCATATGGGATTGGTTCCCAAATATGTGAGTGGCTCGAAGACTTCTTAAGTAATAGAACCCAGTACTTTGTCCTCGATGGTGAGTGGTCATCGGAGGTGAGGGTATCATCTGGAATGCCCCAGGAAAGTGTGGTAGGTCCGCTGTTGTTTTCTATCTACATAAATGATCTTTTGGATAGGGTGGATAGCAATGTGCGGCTGTTTGCTGATGATGCTGTGGTGTACGGGAAGGTGTTGTCGTTTAGTGACTGTAGGAGGATTCAAGATGACTTGGACGTGATTTGTGATTGGTGTAAAGAATGGCAGCTAACTCTAAATATAGATAAATGTAAATTAATGGAGATGAATAGGAAAAGGAATCCTGTAATGTTTGAATACTCCATTAGTGGTGTAGCGCTTGACACAGTCACGTCGATTAAATATTTGGGCGTAACATTGCAGAGCGATATGAGGTGGGACAAGCATGTAATGGCAGTTGTGGGGAAGGCGGATAGTTGTCTTCGGTTCATTGGTAGAATTTTGGAAAGATGTGGTTCATCCGTAAAGGAGACCGCTTATAAAACACTAATACGACCTATTCTTGAGTACAGCTCGAGCATTTGGGATCCCTATCAGGTCGGATTGAGCGAGGAAAATCCCGCATCTCGTGGTCGTGCGATAGCGTTCTCGCTTCCCACGCCCGGGTTCTCGGGTTCGATTCCCGGCGGGGTCAGGGATTTTCTCTGCCTCGTGATGGCTGGGTGTTGTGTGCTGTCCTTAGGTTAGTTAGGTTTAAGTAGTTCTAAGTTCTAGGGGACTGATGACCATAGATGTTAAGTCCCATAGTGCTCAGAGCCATTTTTTGGGGGAGGACATAGAAGCAATTCAGAGGTGGGCTGATAGATTTGTTACTGGTAGGTTTGATCATCATGCGAGTGTTACGGAAATGCTTCAGGAACTCGGGTGGGAGTCTCTAGAGGAAAGGAGGCATTCTTTTAGTGAATCGCTAGTGAGGAAATTTAGAGAACCAGCAGTTGAGGCTAACTGCAGTATAATTTTACTGCCGCCAACTTACATTTCGCGGAAAGACCCCAAAGATAAGACAAGAGAGATTAGGGCTCGTACAGAGGCATATAGGCAGTCATTTTTCCCTTCTTCTTTTAGGGAGTGGAACAGGGAGAGAAAATGCTAGTTGTGGTACGAGGTACCCTCCGCCACGCACCGTATGGTGGATTGCGGAGTATGTATGTAGATGTAGATGTTGTTGTTGTTGTTGTGGTCTTCAGTCCTGAGACTGGTTTGATGCAGCTCTCCATGCTACTCTATCCTGTGCAAGCTTTTTCATCTCCCAGTACCTACGGCAACCTACATCCTTCTGAATCTGCTTAGTGTATTCATCTCTTGGTCTCCCTCTAAGATTTTTACCCTCCACGCTGCCCTCCAATACTAAATTGGTGATCCCTTGATGCCTCAGAACATGTCCTACCAACCGATCCCTTCTTCTGGTCAAGTTGTGCCACAAACTTCTCTTCTCCCCAATGTAGATGTAGAACAGCAATATCTGCTGCCGAAGGCATGAAACCTGACTGTGGAGTAATGGAAAAATGTCATTTGGACGGATGAGTGTTGTTTCCACGCATTGATTGCTACTTCTGGTAGAGTTTACATTGGCAAGAGTGAAACATGGTGGGGGTTCGGTGATGGTTGGGAAGCCATATCGTGGTATCACATCGACTATATGATTATTTTTCAAGACCGCGTTACTGCCAAGGATTATGTTACCATTTTCGCTAATCAGGCCCATCGCGTGGGACAATATTGGTTCCCCAATGGCGATGCTGTGTTGCAACAGGGAACTTAATTACACAACTTGCACCATCCAGAACTGGTTTTATAAGCACAATGATGAATTGTCGCATCTGCCTTCGTCAGCAGCTCAAAATGATTCAAATGGCTCTAAGCACTATGGGATGTAATATTATTGGATTTCAGATACTTTGCATATGAGATATTTATCATAAAAGAAATGGACAGCCAACGAGCTGTAGTACGCAAAAATGCTAAGCATTACGGTGCGAGAGTAAAGAGACGAAGTATTTCTTTTAATGTGCGCCTATACCAAGACGGGCGTCGAGCGTTTGAATGCCCTATATAAACACTATGACCCGCTGGGCGCAGATATTTAAAATCATTGCCGCAGCGCTTGATAGCAAGAAGCTGCGAAACAGAAGAAAGGATAATCTATCTTTTGTTAAGAAATATTCTAGAGACTTCATTATCCCTTGTACTTTTGGTCGCCGACATGTTGTGACGTACTACATAGGATTGCTACAAGTTGTATTTTTATTTTACGTAAAAACTATGTGAAACGACGAACAAACGTTTCGGTAAGTCGGGTGAAGATATAATGAACTTACGTGCAACCAAGGACATTTAATTTTTAAGAAGCAACGGAATGACAAAACAGCGATTATTGAACAGCACCATGTACAAAAGAAATATCAGATGTAAGCCATGTATTTATTGTGTATCTGTCAATGTCTAGAAGTTTAAGGCCAATTTGTTCACAATGTAGTAATAACCTACGGTACAGTAATTTTCATCTTATTCTTTTCTTTCACTAACCTAAAATTATGTTCAAATTGTATATGAGCTTTGTTGCAAGTTCGCTCTTTATCGCCGTGTCTCGAATGTCTTTGGGACACCATTAATGTGTTCAATCTGTTAATCTTTCTCTTACGAAATTCCACTGATTTGCTCTCTTTTCCATTTGTATATTCAAGTAGCTCCCTTAGGTATTTTCATCGAAGATTATGATTGCGTGAAGGCAATCCGGGTCAAAAGATCAATTAAGAAAACCCCTTCGCGTAATCAATCCGTACGTTTTATGAACACAATCGAGAACCGACGCTTCGGTGATCAATCAATAATCTCTCACTCTTTTTAAGTCGTACTAAAAAACGGCCACACAGGATAGCCGGAAGTACGCAATCTAGCGTTAGGTTGCATTTTGTCAGTAAATATTACCAACAAACAGTGACAGCATCACTATTATTATTTACTACTATTTCTTATACAGAATACGGCAAGTTCTTAACATCTGAGGTCATCAGTCCCCTAGACTTAGTTTTTAAACCTAACTAACCTCAGGACACCACACACACATCCGTGCGACCGTAGCAGCAGCGCGGTTCCGAACTGAAGCGCCTAGAACCACTCGGCCACAGTGGCCGTCTCGCCAACAGTCATCAGATAACAAATCATTCAGCCCTTGAGATATTCTTTGGAGAGAAGGGTACAGGATCACCATCCTCCTCTATCATAGTTACCTGAACGTACTCATTTCGAGACTGCTGGAAGCTTTTTTGAATGTCAATGGTTTTTCTCCAGCTTTTGGTCATGGTAATGTGTCTGTCAACCCCCTATGCCTCCGAATTAATGATACCGTATCTTGGCACCACATCGATGAAAATCACATCCTCATAGTACCAAAACACTGGCGTAATCAGTTGCTTTAAATTTTTTTTGTTCTGTGGAGAGTGTGGGTTACGTCATGCCATGTAATGTGTTTATGTTTGTTTCTAGAAAGGTAAACACATGTTCCATCACGCGTTAAAGTGTTTTAAGAATTCGAAACTTTTTTTTCTCTCTCTGAGATTTGTGTGCCACCCCAAGATAGCGCTGTCTCAATCTTGCACATACATCTGACAGCATTGTTGCCAACTGCTAAGTCTTAATGCGTCGATCCTAGCGAATGGGAACATAAGCACGCTGCAAGATATCAGTTATGAAAGCAGTGGATGGTCTCCCCGTGGAGCTCCGCCAAACCGCCTTCCGATCTCCTCACCCTCAGCACCCAGCACCCAACTGTACTCCTGTCAACTGCAGATACTCCATAGACTACTACAAACTTTGTATTTCCCACAAAGCCGATACTCTGAAAGATTGACCTTGCTACACTATCTGCGGGAGAAGATGGAAATTTTGCATACACGCTCAGGAAACTTCAAAGAATTCATCCCATCGTTAAACGTAACCGAGACGCACATCAAAATAGGAATATTTTCAGGAGAACATCGTTCTTTGTTACTATAGGGGCTCTTATAGCACACTATAAAGCTCACATAGAAAAACGAGGAATCAGGAAAGCCAAACGTAGATTGATTAAAACAGTGACTACGTCGCCAATGAAGCACTAACACAGTTGCACAATAAATAAATAGCTTTCTGCAGTTGCAGTGAGTTAATATATACAAGCAAACCAAATGTGCAAAATGTGCTTACCGCTTTTTGAAGCAATAATAATAGTATACAGCGACCTCAGTAAAAGTCACTTTAGACTGCGTAGGAAAATAGGACTGCTGGAGGCTATACCAAACTTACAACTTCTCTTAAAATGTAGATTTGAAAACATGATATTCTGCCTTTTACAACGTCTATAACTTAAGCAAAAGCTCATACTAGTCTCGAATAGAGCACACTCTGCCCAATTGTGAGGTTACAGGGATAACATTCAGGCAGCCAGATAATATCTACAACATATACATGAACCAATTACCAGTCATAAAGGGTCGAAGGCTTTGAACGGGAGGTAGTACCTGAGAACGTAGTGAAATAGATTGCAGCATATTCCCCACATTATTCATTACGTACATTCTATCTGTACATTGAGCATACAGATAAACTAACGAGAAATCTGGAAAACTAATTAATGTTCACAAAGCAAAAATAAAACTCTGAAGCCGGCCGGAGTGGCCGAGCGGTTAAAGGCGCTACAGTCTGGAACCGTACGACCGCTACGGTCGCAGGTTCGAATCCTGCCTCGGGCATGGATGTGTGTGATGTCCTTAGGTTAGTTAGGTTTAAGTAGTTCTAAGTTCTAGGAGACTTATGACCACAGCAGTTGAGTCCCATAGTGCTCAGTGCTATAGTGCTATGAATCTTGTCATTGTTTCGCGAACTTCTTACGTCGTTATATAAAGTTTGAATTGTATGCCCCTATAAGGACTAGCTGAATGCATCTTTGGGTGACAAAGAAAGACTATGTTTATTAGATTAATAAAAAAACTTACGTTTCGGTATTTTCTTCATTTAGCACAACGTGTTTTATCCATATATTTTCCAGGAATTAGATTGTATCCCTGTGTCTGCGGAATTCCCCTCTGCGCCTCCTCTCTGCATTCGAGTGTGAAGCTCTTTAGAGAGAGCATGTGGGAATGGCAAAGCGCCATATCTGCCGAATTTGACTGATGTTTCCAAAATTCGATGCCAAAAGAATGTAATAGAAAAGTATACTATCGTGACAGACCTCATCTCACTTATTCACTCATTCAGATGGTGCAAAAGATAAGCTAACCTATGATAAAGAATTGCTTTAGAATATCATAAAATACGAGCTAAGGCAAATTTGGTGTATTGAGCCGTCTTACTGTTTCTTGGTGAGCCACTCAGCTTCGTGTCAGTAGAATTTCTTTTACTTCCGTCCTCTGACTTAAGGCAAATTTGGTGTATTAGGCCGTCTTACTGTTTCTTGGTGAGCCACTCAGCTCCCTGTCAGTAGAATTTCTTTTACTTCCGTCCTCTGACTGTATTCTTAAATTTACTTTAATGAAGATAAATTTCTCCTATATGCGTTGGTACTCGTTTCCTCGTACACCAACAGATAATGCAACTAAATGGTGTTACACCATAAATTTGGTATTTATGTAATGAAGCACTACAAAGCATATCGCACAATCTTTTCGACCCGCTTGTTACCTAACTACGACGAATCACGTTAGTTGGTGACACCTACTGCGCTATTTCCTAAAGAAATTAGGGGAAGGAATATCATTGTTCTTCAGAACAATTGCTAAAGATTCGAATATACTGAGAATGTTCCTCGGCAGGCAGAAACCTTAAGTTTTCAAGAAATCGTAGGAAACTGCATGCTCGTAAACTCCTTACTGCTATTGACAAAAGACAGGCAATGACAAATGCGATGTCATATCTTGTACTGTAGTTTTGGCCACTGTGGGCTATTCACCAGTTTTAAATGTCAGTTTCTCCGCCAATTCAGGAGAAGCGAACTCGTAGAAAATAAGTTTACGACTGTCGTAAACTTTCTTGTAGGTGGTTAGATATTGCAAATGAAAAAGTTTGTCCCACTTGGCAGGACGTATAAATTAAGAGAAGAGGAATTACGAGAAAGCTACAGTGCAGCTAAGGTTTGAACCGACAGTGCTCCAGGTTAACAACAGAAACTTGTTAGATATCTGTGTATGTACGACGCGCAAATCTAATGCGGACCGACATTCCACACTAAGATTACAGTGTTTTATTGCCTTGAAATAAGGGGTGTATACTCTGGGAGCACGCGACCTGAATGTTGTACGAGGGTGTGCTCAATAGTAATTCCTCCGAAAGTTTGATTTAGTTCCCAATTTCGTTTCAGGTATGTCATACGTATTAGTCAGTCGACTTTCCCTTTTCGATGACCCAAGCTGAAACCCGAATTGTGGCGTGTAACACGGTGATGTGTAACTAAGTCAGTGTGTGAGAAAGAGGGTACTGTAATCGAGTTTCTAACACCAGAAAAACTTCGTCCAGACATGGAGTGCCCTCTTAGCATGTCACTGCCAGACCACACACGAACGCTGCTACAACTGCAGCAATCCGACGCTTTAGGTTCACTGTCATCAATCGTTCTCCATTCGGCCCCCACTTGGCGTCCTCCGATTTTTATCTCTTTCCGAAATTTACACAGCAATTTCGAGGGCTTTACTTGGATTGTGACGAAGCGGTGCAAGCAGAGGTGAGGCTGTGGCTCCGTTAGCAGAGTGAAACATTCTGCAGTGACGGTATCCACAGACTGGTCTCTCGTTGGGAGAGGTGTGTTTCACGTCAGAGCGACTATGTTGAGAAATAAATATGTATACATAAAGAGGAAGGATGTAGAATGGTAATAAATTACCATTTTTCCCATAAAATATGCAGAGGCATTGTTTTTCAGCGGGCCGTCGTGGTGTGCAACTTGTATTAATAGTGGCTTCTCGCTGGGTGAAATGAATTTTTTGCTAATTACAACTTCTTTATTTCATTAGATGTCTCATGTTGGGATATAGTTTAAATATCTATTTTGTGAATGTAGTAACTAAATGCTATAGTTAATTCATCTCAAACATCCACAGTAACAGAAAAGCGTTTTCCTGCGATAGTCCCTTAAGTGTTGTCGATTTCACGCTTGCTAATAATACACTTGTTTGATACGGCGGCAACACAGTAAGAAACGCCAAACAACATTTATCAAGAGTGTATTACAAAAGCCACTTAATTTTGGTACAGTGCGTCTCTTGATGTGTAAAACCTAATACAATGATATCTAAATAACTTTGCTATTTCCTGGCCGTTTACATCTTGTTACTGTAGCTAAATGTATTGCTCATCATTGTGGGATCCGTACCAGGTCGGGTCGACAGAGGAGATAGAGAAGATCCAAAGAAGAGCGGCGTGTTTCGTCACAGGGTTATTTGGAAAGCGTGATAGCGTTACGGAGATGTTTAGCAAACTCAAGTGTCAGACTCTGCAAGAGAGGCGCTCTGCAAAGCGGTGTAGCTTGTTATCCAGGTTTCGAGAGGGTGCGTTTCTGGATGAGGTATTGAATATATTGCTTCCCCCTACTTATACCTCCCGAGGAGATCACGAATGTAAAATTATGGAGATTCAAATGGTTCAAATGGCTCTGAGCACTATGCGACTTAACTTCTGAGGTCATCAGTCGCCTAGAACTTAGAACTAATTAAACCTAACTAACCTCAGGACACCACACACATCCACGCCCGAGGCAGGATTCGAACCTGCGACCGTAGCAGTTACGCGATTCCAGACTGAAGCGCCTAGAACCGCACGGCCACAACGGCCGGCCCTATAGAGATTCGAGCGCGCATGGAGGCTTTCCGGCAGTTGTTCTTCCCGCGAACCATACGCTACTGGAACCGGAAAGCGAGGTAATGACAGTGGCACGTAAAGTGCCCACCGCCACACACCTTGGGTGGCTTGCGGAGTATTAATGTAGATGTAGATGTAAGCAGTCACTCCGTTAATGGCCCGTGTTCCCCATAAATAGCAACTGCTGAATCGGAAGGTAGGACTTTACTGAGTGGGTTGCAGGTACTAAGAAGATCTAAATAATGGTTCGTAGCTGTCTGAGGGTCTGCGGCACGTCGTGTCTTGGTGCCCGTAGGTTGAAGGATTTGTATGTGCGTTAGTACAAGCCGGAATCAATTTAGTACGCGGTTGATGGCGCTGTCTATGGCTGTTGACCACACTAACGGCAGACGTATACCACGCGCTGTATAAAGTGGCGTGGAAGCAGGTAGAGGTCCAGGTTATGAGCGCCATCTGGAGGCTGCTGCTGCCTGGAACTGAGGGGCGCCAAGCGAGCGTTTGTACCCGTATGGTGGCGACCTCTCGCAGTATTTGTTGTTTACGTCTCGCTTCCTACACGACAGTCCACATATGCAGTGTGTGCAATAATTAACAGCTACAGTTACAGGTGTAACATTACCATACGCTACCGTAGACCAACATAAGTAAGCACAGACAATGGTAGTTTTCTTACTAGCCGCCGTCGGTTAAAATCGTAACCACGTTACCGGTTAAAATCGTCACTACGTTACCGGTACGTTGTGTGTTGCCTACCTATCGGACGTTACTCAATCCGATCCCTTTGTTTGCATATGCGATCAGTGTCTCACTATACTAGGTGATTCACTAAGTATTGCCACCTAGAATAACTCCGAAAGTATGAATGTAGTTGAAAAGTTTGTGGGACGAATGTTGCATGGGACATCGGGGGCCATAATATGACCTTGGTTTTCTGTTGCTAGATGGGATCGCGTCAGAGATATGGTTACCCTTGGTTTTTTAAATGGGATGCTATAGTTTGGTACTTATTTTCTGATAGTGGCTATCGAGACGAATGCAGTGATGTATAACAGTAAGGTCTTTGAAGGTCAACGAAGGTCTAAAAGGTGGCATGAACGTCCACTTACAGAAGGTGTTCGAAGTGATGACCATTGGTATCAATGCAGTGCTGCAATCTTCTTATCATGGACTGAGTGGTATTCCTTATCACCAAGGAACTTATCGAAGCACAGGCTCTGACAATTCCCTGTCGTATATCGTGCAAACAGTAAATATTCATCGAATACGGCGTATCCATCTAACGTGCCATTGACATGTAAACACCATTCGATGGTTTTGCAATACAACACTAACCAGGCGAATGTGAATGATGTATTCCTTCGACGAACAAGTCGATATGCTTCTCATTTACGGAGAATGCTAACGAAATTCAGCGAGAGCTAGAGACTTATATGCTAAAAGATATCCTGAACGTACTCAACCAACACGTCGTACATTTAAATACGTGTATGATAAGTTGAACAACAGGATCTTTAACGCATCGGAAACACATCCGGCCTAGGATATGGAAATTGGTACTCTTGCCACTGTGGTTCGAGATCCTTCGGGTAGTTCGCGTCAAATCGCAAGGGAATCTGGCACGGGCCAGGGTAGTGCTGTTTGTGTTCTGCATTGCCATAAATATCATCCCTACCATATCAGTCTCCACCAAGAATTAATTGGTAATGATTGTATGCGTCGCATTGATTTCTGCCGATGGGCTCAACTTCAGATTCAGAGGGATGACACATTTATTAATTTGATTTTATTTACTGACAAGGCTACCTTGCAACGGAAAATCCATTTTGGCTTCGGCAAGTTGCACACCAAAAACCGTGGTCGGCGTATGTAAAGCGTGGAATTCTGGAGGACAGAATAATAGCCCCTATATCATCGAAGGAAATCTTAATGGTAGGAAGTACACCACATTTTTGCAAGTAACATCAGGTCTTTTATTGGAAGAAATACCTTCAGTAACAAGGAACATCATATAGTATCAAAACGACAGGTGTCCGGCACATTTTTCGCTGATGTTTAGAAATGAGTTGCAGAGACAATTCCCACATAGTTGGATTAGATGCGGAGGAGATGTGTCGTGGCCGGCCTCGTTCGCCAGACCTTACGCTTCTGGATGTTTCCTTGTGGCGATTCGTAAAAGACATTGTTTATGAAGACGTTCTAACTGCACCTGAAGATATGCGAGAGAGAGTTGTCAGAGCATGTGCTTCGATAAGTGCCTATGTGATAAGGAATACCACTCAATCAAAATGGTTAAAATGGCTCTGAGCACTAGGGGATTTAACATCTGAGGTCATCAGTCCCCTAGAACTTAGAACTACTTAAACTTAACTAACCTAAGGACATCACAAACATCCATGCCCGAGGCAGGATTCGAACGTGCGACCGTAGCAGAAGCACTGTTCCGGACTGAAGGGCCTAGAACCGCTCGGTCACAACGGCCGGCACCACTGAATCCATGACAAGGAGATTGCAGCACTGCATTGATACTAATGGTCATCACTTCTGTAAATGGATGTTCATGCCACCTTTTGGCCGGCCGCTGTGGCCGAGCGGGTCTAGGCGCTTCAGTCTGAAACCGCGCGCCTGCTACGGTCGCAGGTTCGAATCCTGCCTCGGACATGGATATGTATGATGTCCTTAATTCTAAGTCCAGGGGACTGATCACCTCACATGTTAAGTCCATAGTGCTTAGAGCCATTTAAGCCACCTTCTTGACCTTCGTTGCCCTTCAAAGGCCTTACTGTTAAGCATCATTGGATTCGTCTCGATAGCCGCTATCAGAAAATAAGTACCAAACTTCCAACAAACTTTTCAGCTCCTATCTTAGTTTCGTAGTTATTCTAGGTGGTAATAGTTAGTGACCCACCCTGTATTCCCCTATAAACCTGGTGTGGTATAAACCGGGTGTGATGAACCTTCTAGAAGCTGAGTGAGTATACAAGGTTGATTTGCTCCCGAATGAACAAACTCTAGGGATTGATCGATGAGAGGATACGGCATAAAAATTGTCTAATAAACGTATGCCTGGAAACGCATGGTTTCCATTCTAAAAATCGTATATTCAATCATACATCGTTACAGAGACTGTAGTCGAATACGCGCTGTACCATGCAGCCACATTTACAGTATGTGTTGAAAATGGTTTCCATGTGCCTCAACGCATGCGTGTTCGCGCCGTAGCATGTTCTGTCTGCCACGTTCATATCCGCCAGACTGCATTCGAACAGTGTCAAGGGCAACATGAATACGCTGCTCTAGCGTCTCCACATGTGGAATGGGCTCTGCATATATGATACTTTTGAGATGTCCCCTTAACCAGAAATCGCATGGGTTGAGATACGGTGAACGAGCAGGCCACATAACTGGACCCTGTCGTCTGATCCACCGACCAGCTAAGACATGATTCAGATGCATCGGGACGTTAACGGCGAAGTGAACTGGAGCAACATCATGCAACAGCGACATAACCATCCGAATAATCAATGGCACTTCTTCCTGCGGGAAAGCCAAACATACCCGCAAGAAACGCCAATAGTTCCGGCCGGTTAGGTGACATGGAAGGATGACTGGTCCCAAACTACGGGCGTCGATTATACCGACCCATACGTTCCGGCTTCACCGATGCCGATGATTCACTGTCACCATACAATGGGTTTTGTGCATGCTACCCCACAGATGACTAAGTTGACGATACCACTCCGCTTAAGGGTGGCCTCATCTGTGATTAGGCTGGATGACACAAATCCCGGAATTGCGGTTGCCTGGTGAAGAAACCAGTGACAAAACTGTTCCCCCTGTGGAAAGTCTGTGTCTAGTAAACCCTGCACACGCTGTAAGTGATAAGGGTAGTAACGATTGTCACAGAGAATGTTCCAGCCGGCCGTTGTGGCCGAGCGGTTCTAGGCGCTACAGTCTGGAACCGTGCGACCGCTTCGGTCGTAGGTTCGAATCCTGCTTCGGGCATGGATGTGTGTGGTGTCCTTAGGTTAGTTAGGTTTAAGTAGTACTAAGTTCTAGGGGACTCATCCACTTTTTTTTTCACTAGCTGCTTATATTTTATGACACACCGTCTAATTTCTTATGGTGGGTCGTATGTTGCCACTTAGCCGCTGTGACTGGGTCCGGGGTCCGGAGTGACTGAAAGTAACACCACATCGGCTCCCGTCCCCACTCACACCGTTGCCCGTGTCCCGCCACGGCTCTGCTTAGATCCATTTGATATCTTTTTTTTTGTGCAGCATTAGAAAAACTTATAACTAATACAAAATCAAGTAAGATATTAATAAACAAAACGAAATTAAATATTTAGAAAGAAGGAAGGAAGAGAACTGAATAGAGAAGGGATAGGTATAATATTGCCCGTCACCTGGTTGTGGGCGGCGGCCCGGGTCTTGGAATGACCCTCAAGACGCTGGCCGTTGCTCACCATGCCTTTAACATCTACCATCCTAAAAACTAACTTAACTAGAAGAGATTAGGGTACGTTAAAGCTAGAAACTAAGATTAAGACCTCCATGTCCAGCCTGCTAAACTATTTACGATATACAATAGAGACGTAACTGATTTTGTGCTTGGCTCAAAGTTGCTAATGAAAGGGTACTTGTGGTAAAAATAATAGGGTAATGACGCTAACGGTTTATGTTGAGCCTACAAGGCTCCTAGTAGAGTACATCAGGCGCAAGCACCTCCCGGCCCCGCCGACAACACGACCTGAACGGTGGTTTTCCCCGATCTACCATAGGTATCCGTCGGGTTGGGCTCAAAAGAGAGGAACCACAATTAAGATCCTTCCATCCAGACTGTGCGCTGCCTCTTAACGGAAGGCGTAGGTCCCTTGAAGAGGTACCTAGCTTTAAGCTCTTATTAGACATGGAGAAACTATTTATATAGAAGGTGCAATCTGTTTTTAGGATTGTGTGTGACTTGTGCACTTCTTGTCGGTTGTTCCACTCTGTTCTTTGAATTTGACTTGGTTGACACTATGGATCATCCGCGCTGGACGCTTCAATATCTGTGTTGGTGCCCTGGTCTGTATCTGTTTCTTCTTCATCACTCGTGGTGCTAATCATATCTGTGTCCCCCTGGGCATCGTGACGTCTGTTTGGACCGACTTGCCTTCGGTAGGGTCTGTTGCGCAAGTATTCTATTTGTTGGATCTTCGAGATTTCGTCCGTTAGTTTGTTGAGTTCAGTCCACTTTTCCGGGTCGCGTATTATGGCATGTAGTTCGTTCTGTGTGTTCAGGCGATTTATGTGTACTGTGTGTCTTATGTTCGTGCGTTGTCCGCAGAAGAAGACAGTATGTTCAGGGGAACCTTCTTCCCCGCATTTGCATCTATTAGTCTGCTGCAGACTGACGCGGTACTGGTGCGTGGGATAAGGGCCATGTCCTGTGATGAAATGTACCATACCGCGGCTCATGAACTCAGAAGTTAAATTCCACAGTGCTCAGAGTCATTTGAACCAAAAAGTTCCACACGGTCGTCTGTCTTACCCTCTACAGGTGGGTCAGCTGCCTGGTATTGACACGGTGGTCGCCTTCCACAGTGTTCATCACATTTCCCTGCAAGTCTGGTGACCGAACATTTCGGGTATGCCCTGCATGATTTCCTGGTTCTTGAAACGAGCCTGTCTCAGAAACTGTTGCCAACACTGAACGCTGTGATTATTGTTGGCGGGGATAGGTCTCCTGATACAACCCTGCTGCCCGCCACCCATTGCCATTTGCCTTTCCGTTAAGTAAACACCATGTCGGCAAGCTATCGAGTCGAATACGGAACCGTTGTGCACAACGCTGTATCACATGAAATGGTTCAAATGGCTCTGAGCACTATGGGACTTAACTTCTGAGATCATCAGTCCCCTAGAACTTAGAACTACTTAAACCTAACTAACGTAAGTACATCACACACGTCCATTCCCGAAGCAGGATTCGAACCTGCGACCGTAGCGGTCGCGCGGTTCCAGACTGTAGCGCCTAGAACTGATCTGCCACCCCCGCTCGCTGTATCACATCCAAGGTGATTCATCAAGAGAAGTTAATCGGACTCAACATTACCAACTACTGTGTCAAGAGAGGGCGCTAGGGCATGATGTGTGAGAAACAGTACCACCCTCTAGGAGGAAACCATGCATACTGTAACTGTGGCAGCATGGTAGTGCGTGTATTACACCACAGTGTCTGTAACAAAGTATGACAGAATAAACGGTCTGTAGCATGGAGACCGTGTGAATTCGGATATAAGTTTATTATTGCTCCGTGTCTACTCATCGATCAATCGCTAGAATTTGTACACGGTGGAAAAAATAATCCTGTATATAAATGGCAGCGTAAACTACGGAACATTTTTGTTCTACATGGTTATTCTCACGTCTGTTATTTAAAAAGGAATAATATCTTTAGCAAAAGTAGAAATGTCAACGTTCAATTGAGTTTTTATTCGAAAACCGTTCATTTGTTATGTGTAACAGACGGATGTTGTATTAAAAATTATATAAAAAAACAGATTTATCACAAAGCTAGCAGTTACCTCCAGGAAAGGTAAAATTTAAAAAAAGTCTAACAAAAACGAATGAAACATCGCTTCACTACTTCGTCGAGCTTATATAAAATATGTTTCTGCTTTTCATAAACTACCTAGCAAATAGCAGTAATAACAGGAAACCCAAACCCTTGCCTTTGATCGTGACAAATAACGTTATATTTTGTACAACATAACAACAATAATTACATCGTTTTTTATGCTTGTGCACGTAAACTGTACTTTCGTCAAAAGTAATTGCTTTGGTCACGTCAAGAGATCAGAACTTACGCCATCAACTAAACTGTACTATTTATAAAATTCAATATATATTTTGCAATGATATGAAACAAACAATGGACTAACACTGAACGATATGCGGTATTAATTATATGAAAAAAACCAAAGAAACAAACAGAAAACAAAGTCGAGGGCTCCCAGTGCCGGTCTGAATCATTCATGTATGTGTCGTTCCCTAGCAAAGCTAGCAACAGCCTTTGCTAATCCTATCATTTGCTACGTCATTTATGTACGGTACCAAAACTACCGAACCGTAGTTTTGAAGGAGCACAACTCACTGACAACCGACACGGTTGAAAATATACAGTAATGGAAGCAAAAACGTAGCAGTAAACACGGGGGCATAAACGAGGCTATTGCGAGATAGCGAATGTGCCGTTAGAAGCCACCACTGACTTCAGTGTGAGACATTGCATCATTATGAACAAAGAATTTTTCTTCTAAGACGCTCCATCCATTCTCCATAAAACTGAGCTCAAACTTCACCCATTTCTTACCTTGTGCAACCGTAATATGTTACAAGTTACAATACTGTGTTAGCTCATAGCGTTAAGGGAAGCATCCCTGGTGTCGTTCTCACATCTGGATGCAATACTACAGTCGCCTCAGCATTTTGTTAAGAATTCTTTCAATCATCTCCGGATCATATTGTAAAGATCGACAAGACTGTACACCTCACTACTCCTCGAGTCCTATACACTCCATTTTCCAGATGACACCAGATATAAAAGAATCCAGGTCATTGATAGTTCACTATCTTGAAAATCTAGCTAAGTGCCTTGGTCGACTTAACTGTCATTGTTGACAGTGGTTAGTTTAATTGGCGTCTCAAATCAGCTGCAAAATGTGCTGATGCCCCATCATGCGTGTACCATATTCCGTAAACACTGTCGACTCGTAAAACTTGAGCCTGATTAAATGAAGAACGATCTTACAAGTTCATATTACAACTAAAGTTAACATAGCCAATATTTCATACTGATGTCAAATTCGTCATTATCTGATGAACGGTTCGTTAGAAAGCCCCTGTATACTGAAACGTTTTTATTTCTGACTTATACTTTCATTAGTGTCATTTTCCACTATGAATTGTGACACTTGCTTATTTACTTGCCGTGTCTGGGCAAGCTCTTTTACTCCAATATTCTGCAGTAGGAAACTCCATTATTGTACACACATGTTCAGTCGTCTGTGTTCCTCTCGATAAAAGTCACTTCAATGTGTACGTTGATCAGTTCATTGTTTACTACTACCTTTGATCACCCCTTCCTCCCCGTCTACCTCCCAACCTTATCATCTACCACCTTGCGAATGGTGTAGAAAGAAAAACTGTCAGTGAATTAATAAGAATATAATTTTTACCATGCAAGCAATCAATTCACAATACCAGTCACTGTCACTTGACGGCCAATCACTTCCAGAAATCGATTAAAAAGAAAGCATAGGATATTTTTATTTCACTAAATGTGAAGAAAATATTTCAGAATGGTTAACTCCATAGTGAATCCGTCAGCAGTATAAGCAACAAATGAAGCAGGTAAAGCAGAAAACGTATATCTAAAAGTGAAATTAACAGAAAATACAAAATGAGTAGAATGGCAATGCTGTAGAAGTGTGGATTACTACGAGAATGATAATGCCGTCTATAGCCTAATTAAAGAAATCTGCCGAACAAAGGAAAGTAATTGTGTAAACGTCAAACCAAAAGTCAAAAGGTAAGGCATATATAGAAGGACTGTACAAATTAAACTAAGCACAGCATAATAGGAAGGAGGAAATAGATGAATTTGATATGGGCTTGTGTTACTGGGAGAAAATTTTACAGACACTGAAAGACGTAGAAAAGGCCAAACTGTTCACATGTGTGGTCATATTGTCCGTACTTACTTTATGATCACTGAAGGTACCGTAAACGACTACACAAAACTTCTCAAATAGACGATATCGCCTAAAAATTATTACGTTCTTTTGGAGGACCAGCAACGACAAAAGTAATCCATCTTCTTTGCACCGTATATGAGATAGATCAGATACCCCAATACTTCAAGAAGGATATAAGTCTTCCAGCTCCAAAGAAGGTAGATGCTGGCATGCGAATATTACCGAACCATCAGTTTAGTAAATCGTACTTGCAACATACTGACAGGAATTATTTTAGATGAGTTTGGATTCTGGACACACGTAATAACACGTGAGGCTCTATTGACAAAGTGACGTACAATGTAAAAAGGCAAGGTTACATACGGTTTGCACATAATTTACTGGCTGGCATAATCACGTTTTTTTTTTTCTAACGGAATGACAGGTTTCGGCGTCTCTTGTTCAACAGAAATGTCGTCTTTCCAAACCTACGTTTATAGCTCTTGTAGATTTAGAGAAAGCTTTTGAGGGTGTTAACTGCAATGCACTCTTTGAAAATCTGAGGTCTGCAGATATAAAATACAGCGAGGTAACCTGCATAGACACCAGTTGTCAGTTACGAAGAGTCAATGGATTTGGTGGAGAAGTAGTCGTTGACAAAGGAGTGTGACACGATTGTAGCTATTCAATCTCTACATTGAGCAGTTAGTGTAGAAAACCGAGGAGATATCAGTAAAAGTTCAGAGAGAAGAAATAAAAACTTCGAGGTTTTCCGATGATATTTCAGGGGAGAGTTGCCTATATTGTGCCACCTCTTAATCAGTACTACTGTCGTAAATTTCTTACCTTTTGTACTAAACGACGTTTAGTGAAGTCAGCGTGACTTTTGTGCTTAATGGGGCCATATTGTCAGCTACCGACATTGTGTGTTTAGGAACGTATTTGATGATATCGTTGATTTTTTTGTAGTTTACATCTGACTTTTCGTGTACGCGGCGAAGAGAATTAGTGTTATAAGTTAAGTGTTAATGTAATAGTTTATCTATGAGTGAATATACGAAAGGCGTTCAGCATTTTTAGAAAAGCAGGTTGGTGTTATTCAGGATTCCAATACAAATATTATGCTCCACTCTTTTGGCTAGAAACTTTAAAAACCCTATTTTTCAAGAAAATCTGCGTTCAGTGAGAATGTCGTACGGTACTTAAATGGGAGGGCAGATATGCCCATACTGGTCGATGTCTGATGAAACGTCTTCCTGCATCAGTAGCCTCTCTATCATCCGCGTGCAGCTTCTTGCTGAATGCCTGCCTTATTGTATCGGACGGATGGGAGTCGGTGTGAGATCCGGGCTACAGTGTGGATGAGGAAGAACAGACCAATGAAGTTCTGTGAGCTCCTCTCGGATACGCGAACTTGTGTGTCGTAGAGAAGCAGTAATTCGTTTGCAATTTTGTGGCGACGGACTCTCTGAAATCGCTTCTTCAGTTTCCTGACGGTGTGTGCTGCCTGCCGGCACGAGGGAGGTCGGACAGGTTCGCTCGACCTTCTTGCGTTCATGACAGATGCCTCGTCCAACGACGCACCGTGCTTTTGTTCACTGTCAGGTCTCTGTAGACATTCTGATAGCGCCTATGAATATCTTCGATGACAGTTCTCTGCTTGGAAAGCACTTCCGGTACAGATGTCATTTTCAAGGTTAGGTATTGCCCAGCCACCGGTATGAACTTCAAGAAACTACAGGGGCTAAAGAGGGAACATTCCACGATGTCCCATAACAGATTACTCACTTTTCAATCGAGACTAGCTGAAAAAAAAAATACGTTGCATTACTGACTGAACAGCCCTCGTACATTCCATTTACGAATCATCTGCTGATTCATTTCACGTTTCGTTTAAGGTACATTGTTGACTCTTGTTCTATGCACGTAGCACTGAGTCTAAAGACGATCGTTATGGAGCTCGTTATACTTAAGGGGCTCCGGAACGCCCTATACTTGCAATGTTAAAATAACGCTTATAAATTACATCTTTCCTCACAAAGTATTTGAGGTAGGAAGTTGAACTTTTTACAGATTATGTATTGGAATATGGGCTACAACTTAACACAGGGATTTTACAAAATTTTAGTTCAGTTATTAAAGATGATTTTTTCTCAATTGTAATGAAAATTCACAAAATTTTTTTGCAATTTTTTATTTATATATTCAAAAATATACAGTTTTTTGGAAAAAGGCTGTGTTAAATTATGCAGAAGGTACTGTGTAACATTTACTGAAAGTTTGAAACAAATATGTTTGGAAGATCCTTAGAAAACATGTAATTAGTATGAGAAAATAAAAGTTTTGAGAATCGAGCGACAAAGATTGGATTAACTTTTTAGTGCATTCCAGGTCCATAGGATGGATTATCTTCATCCTCTGCAAACTCCTCCTCCAGCTTCCTCTTGTTCCTCCTCCTGTTTACTCTTGCTTGTATTTCTATACTCTTTACAGCCCTGTCTGCAGCCCGAAGGCGTTCCTTGTCTAAAGCAAGCATCGCTCGTTGTTGTGTTCGTAGATTTTGCTACCATTTTCTTCAGTTGCAGTTACTGCAACACTGCTCCAAAACGTGGTCATGTATGAACACTTATCACATTTCAGTTGTATTTCACTAGCATGTCCTACGTGCTTTATTATGGAGAGTTCCAGACCAACTTCACTACAATGAATACATCTTACACAGTTTGAAAAAATTCCTTTGAGAACCGACATATCAAGTATTTCATTCACATCCGATTCACCCATAAAACATTCATAGTTTTCACTCATTGAACCAAGCTTCTTCTGTGAAGTATTTTCTTTCCCACTTTGACTGCTATGGGCAGGTGTACTTGAGAGGTTAGCTTCACTCACTTGGTTATCGTCTTTATTGTTTACAGTAATAATACATACCTTTGGCTTTCCAACATTTCTCCTTTTCTTAAAAGCCTTCAGAGGATTTCTAATAACTTTACTTTTACTCATGATTATACTTCAACAAAACAGAGACTCAAGAAACAGAATTAATTATGAATATTTTCGAGATAACGACAGAGTAAATAAACATGAAACAATCGACAAGCACACCAGCGATATATATTGAACCATCACAGGTTACCCACAACACATACATTATCTCACATCATTAAAATGTACCTGATGAACACGGACGTTAATAATAACACCATTTGACAGCAGTTTAACAGCGCCACAGTGGGTCACGCCCATGTAGAACACATTTCAAAAAAAATTTAAAAATAGTTGTAGTCTTCGGAAGTGAATAAATTATATATCTATTAAAAGGTAATAGTCTGCAGATTCAGAAAACGCAAAAAAGTGAAAATTGAACTTTTCATGATTTTAAGCCTTTCCGGAGCCCCTTAAGAGGAATACAAGCAATTTATTTTTTTCCTGTGCTGAACATGGAAACATCAAAATCATGAGGATAGGAGATTCAGAACTACAATCTCTCATTACAAACTATGAGAAATGTAGACGACCGTTGCGCTGTTTGTTACCTACTGCTGAAATGAAGTATCGATTCAGTAATAGGTTACAGATCTGCCCCAGCTTCGCACGGATAGAACCAAGTATCTACGGCTTGACGTCTGGCGTGGCGACAGTAAATTATATACGCAGACCTTCCCCGTGACTGAGTCATCAAAATCCTTACAGTAGTTCCTGAGATTAGCCTTCGCATATAGACAGAAAAATTAGACAGGCTACTTTAATAATGCGTGTAGAAAGGTAACGCTACAGACAACGTAGCTAGTGTGAAATTCCCAGTGTTCAATTTGTTTTTGTATTCGTTTAAGTAAAAGAGTAACGAACAAAATCTGAAACATTCTCTTTACAGTTCTGTCTATGTGCACGAGTGGTAATTATAAGCACGGGAGTAACGATTCTTCGGTTGAGTCCCCTTTTTGTTACACTCCGACAATGAAGTTTGAATCGTGTCTGGAGGCGTGCTAAGATTAAGGCTACCTTTGGGAAAACACGAGACCTGGCTCGTGTCACAATATTCATGGTATTCCGAGAAGAATAAACTGATTTTGGAGTCTAATAATTACGAATCTCCAACGGCCTTGCCTCATTGGTACCTCCAGTTCCCGTTAAATCACAGAAGTTAAGCGCTGTCGGACTGGGGTAGCACTTGGATGGGTGACCATCCGGTCTGCCGAGCGCGGGGTGAACTCAGCCTTTGTGAGACAGACTGGGGGCTGGCTACTTGATTGAGCAGTAGCGGCTCCGGTCTCGTAAACTGATATACGGCCGGGAGAGCGGTTTGCTGACCACATGACCCTCCGTATCCTCATCCACTGATGTCTGTGGGTAAGGATGACATGGCGGCCGATCGGTACCGTTGGGCCTTCATGGTCTGTTCCGTGCGGAGTTTATTTAGTTTTAATAATTACGAACCATAGGACGTGCTGGCAAGGAACTGTGTGCTGTCTGAATGGGCGTGACATAGAGTTTCAGAAAATCGCCGTTAGACGTCAGTCAGTGAGCTTTCTCAGTTAGCAATCAGAAGAAAGATGGCGTCCGCCAAACATAAGGCATTTTGTGTACCGCAGTTTGCAAAGAGTGAGTCAGTGATTTCGGTCTAAGGTGCTTTTAGTCGGCGTTGTGGCACAGATCCGCTTGAGTCGTTAGTATAGCCAATTTCAAGAGACAGGATGTTCGTTCAGAGGTAAGAGTACAGATCGACCTCCCACTTTTGATAACTTGGTGGAGAGAATTCGTTAAACATTTCAGCGGAGTCCACGAAAGTCTACTCGCCGAAGAAGAAGAGAACTGGCAATGCCTCTTACGACTGTCTGGCGAGTGTCAAGGCGTCGTTTGTTCCATAAACCAGACTACAGTTAGTGTAAGTTCTTCGTGTTGGGAATAGTGTACGGCCTCTTCCTTTTGAGGGAAACATCGATTGGAACAAGCTATCTTCAAATTCTGCAGAACTGGCTTTTTCCACACTTTAGGGAGGACTGTAAAGACGTCAATTTACAATAGGATGGAGCTCCAGCACAGTGGCACAACAAACTACGTCACCTTCTCAATAACACTCTGCCTCACCGCTGGACAGGTCGTCCGGGACCATCAGAAACTGCCTTGCGTTTTTGTTCCCCAAACTCGCCAGACATGACCCCATGCGATTTTTGTTATGGAGATGCGTGGAGGAAGGTGTATTCATCTTCCGTATAACTCCTGACATACGCTACTGACCATTAAAATTGCTACACCAAGAAGAAATACAGATGATAAAGGGGGATTCACTGAACAAATATATTATATTAGAACTGAGATGAGATTACACTTTCACGCAATTTGGGTGCATAGATCTGAGAAATCAGTACCCAGAACAACCACCTCTGGCCGTAATAACGGCCTTATACGTCTGGGCATTGAGTCAAACAGAGCGTGAATGGCATGTACAGGTACAGCTGCCCATGCATCTTCAACACGATGCTACAGTTCATCAAGAGTAGTGACTGTCGTATTGTGACGAGCCAGTTGCTCGGCCACCATTGACGAGACGTTTTCAATTGGTGAGAGATCTGGAAAATGTGCTGGCCAGGGCAGCTTTGAACATTTTCTGTTCCAGAAAGGCCCGTAAAGGACCTGCAATTGCGGTCGTACATCATCCTGCTGAAATGTAGGGTTTCGCAGGGATCGAATGAAGGGTAGAGCCACGGGTCGTAACACATCTGAAATGTAACGTCCACTGTTCAAAGTGCCGTCACTGCAAACAAGAAGTGATCGAGACGTGTAACCAATGGCACCCCATACCATCACGCCGGGTGATACGCCAGTATGGCGATGACGAATATACGCTTCCAATGTGCGTTCACCGCGATGTCGCCAAACATGGAAGCGACCATCATGATGCTGTAAACAGAACCTAGATTCATCAGGAAAAATGACGCTTTGCCATTCGTGCACCCAGGTTCGTCGTTCAGTACACCATCGCAGGCGCTCCGTGTGTGGTGCAGCGTCAAGGGTAACCGCAGCCATGGTCGCCGAGCTTATTGTACATGCTGCTGCAAACGTCGTCGAACTGATCGTGCAGATGGTTGTTGTCTTGCATACGTTTCCATCTGTTGACTCAGGGATCGTGACGTGGCTGCACGATCCGTTACAGCCATGCGGATAAGATGCCTGTCATCTTGACTGCTAGCGATACGAGGCCGGTGGGATCCAGCACGACGTTCCGTATTACCCTCCTCAACCCACCGATTCCATATTCTGCTAACAGTCGTTGAATCTCGACCAACGCGAGCACCAATGTCGCGATACGATGAGCCGCAATCGCGATAGGCTACAATCCGACCTTTATCAAAGTCGGAAACGTGATTGTAAGCATTTCTCCTCCTTACACGAGGCATCTCAACAACGTTTGACCAGGCAACGCCGGTCAACTGCTGTTTGTGTATGAGAAATCGGCTGCAAGCTTTCCTCATGTCAGCACGTTGTAGGTGTTGCCACCGACGCCAACCTTGTGTGAATGCTCTGAAAAGCTAATCATTTGCATATCACAGCATTGTCTTCCTGTCGGTTAAATTTCGCGTCTGTAGCACGTAATCTTCGTGGTGTAGCAATTTTAATGGCCAGTAGTGTTTCTTCAAATGCTGCAGAACATGCTTTTTCCTCACTTTTAAGAGGACTCTGAAGACTTAATTTTTCAATATAATGGAGCTCCAGCACAGTGGCACAACAAAATAAGTCACCTTCTTAATGACACTCTGCCCCAACGCTGGACAGGTCGTACGGGACCATCAGAGACTGCCTTGTGTTTTTGTTCCCCAAGGTCGCCAGACATGACCCCATGCGTTTTTTTTTTTTGTGGAGATACGTGGAGGAACGTGCTTTCACCTTCCCTTTACCTCCTGACGTAGAAGAAGGGAAGAAAAGAATAGCAGCCTCCATAAGTTCTTTGAAAGCAGACACACTGTGTAAACTTCCTGGCAGATTAAAACTTTGTGCCCGACCGAGACTCGAACTCGGGACCCGAGTTCGAGTCTCGGTCGGGCACACAGTTTTAATCTGCCAGGAAGTTTCATATCAGCGCACACTCCGCTGCAGAGTGAAAATCTCATTCTGTACACTGGGTAAGGATTGTGACCAATTTAGCCACCGTATCGATGTTATTCATGCTGTTGCTGGTGGACACTTGGAGCATTTGTAAGAGTACAAGTAAATAAGATTTTGTGAGTATTTTGCGTTTTATCCCACGTTTATAGTATGTTTTCATCAATAATGCGGAGTATTGAAATCGGGTCAATCTTTTGGAAACATCCCCTAGTCGTTGTTTCAGACTGAGTGACCTAACTCGGGCACTGCTGCACGGAGAGGTCTGCAGCCGGTGCTTCGGTTGGACGCTAGCTGGTCAGACGTGGTGTCGCTCCCCCTGCTACGCCCTTACACGGCCTGCTGCGGCTGGAAACAGGGGGCGCCGGGCTCCTGGCAGCGCGCCACGCAGGTGCCGCCAGCGCTGGGGGTGGCGTTGGCGGTGGGGGCGGCGAGGATAGACAACGACCTCCCGAGGGAGCCGCGCACCCGCTCATGTACGTCACGTAGCGCCGTGTTCTCCTGCCCGGTTAGTCCTGTCCGCGGCTCTGCACATTGTCGACTAAAGCCGTCGCCAACTATGAAGGAAACTCATCGGGGTATTACTGAAGGGACTAACGATTGTAATTTATCGCAGAGACATTTGCACACAGATCTCATAATACAAAGACAATGAAGGATACAATTATTGTCTGGTTTTGAGGAACTGAAAAACAAGGAAACAAAAACCTTTTTTTTTTTTTTTGGTCATCAGTGAACTGACTGGTTTGATGCGGACCGCCACGAATTCCTTTCCTGTGCTAACCTCTTCATCTCAGAGTAGCACTTGCAACCTGCATCCTCAATTATTTGCTTGACGTATTCCAATCTTTCTCTTACTCTACAGTTTTTGCCCTCTACAGCTCCCTCTAGTACCATGGAAGTCATTCCCTCATGTCTTACCACATGTCCTATCATCCCGTCCCTTCTCATTATCAGTGTTTTCCACATATTCCTTTCCTCTCCGATTCTGCGTCGAACCTCCTCATTCCTTACCTTATCAGTCCACCTAATTTTCAACATTCGTCTATAGCACCACATCTCAAATGCTTCGATTCTCTTCTGATCCGGTTTTCCCACAGTCCATGTTTCACTACCATACAATGCTGTACTCCAGACGTACATCCTCAGAAATTTGTTCCTCAAATTAAGGCCGGTATTTGATATTAATAGACTTGTCTTAGCCAGAAATGCCTTTCTTGCCTCAGCGAGTCTGCTTTTGATGTCCTCCTTGCTCCGTCAGTCATTGGTTACGTTACTGCCTAGGTGGCAGAATTCCTTAACTTCATTGACTTCGTGACCATCAATCCTGATGTTAAGTTCCTCGCTGTTCTCATTTCTACTACTTCTCATTACCTTCGTCTTTCTCCGATTTACTCTCAAACCATACTGTATACTCATGAGACTGTTCATTCCGTTCAGCAGATCATTTAATTCTTCTTCACTTTCACTCAGGATAGCAATGTCATCAGCGAATCGTATCATTGATATCCTTTCACCTTGTATTTTAATTCCACTCCTGAACCTTTCTTTTATTTCCATCATTGCTTCCTCGATGTACAGATTGAAGAGTAGGGGCGAAAGGCTACAGCCTTATCTTACACCATTCTTAATACGAGCACTTCGTTCTTGATCGTCCACTCTTATTATTCCCTCTTGGTTGTTGTACATATTGTATATGACCCGTCTCTCCCTATAGCTTACCCCTACTTTTTTCAGAATCTCGAACAGTTGCACCATTTTATATTGTCGAACGCTTTTTCCAGGTCGACAAATCCTATGAATGTGTCTTGATTTTTCCTTAGCCTTGCTTCCATTATTAGCCGTAACGTCAGAATTGCCTCTCTCGTCCCTTTAATTTTTCCTAAAGCCAAACTGATCGTCACCTACAGCATTCTCAGTTTTCTTTTCCATTCTTCTGTATATTATTCTTGTAAGCAACTTCGATGCATGAGCTGTTAAGCTAATTGTGCGATAATTCTCGCACTTGTTAGCTCTTGCCGTCTTCGGAATTGTGTGGATGATGCTTTTCCGAAAGTCAGATGGTATATCGCCAGACTCATATATTCTACACACCAACGTGAATAGTCGTTTTGTTGCCACTTCCCCCAATGATTTTAGAAACTTTGATGGAATGTTATCTATCCCTTCTGCCTTATTTGACCGTAACTCCTCCAAAGCTCTTTTAAATTCCGATTCTAATACTGGATCCCCTATCTCTTCTAAATCGACTCCTGTTTCTTCTTCTATCACATCAGACAAATCGTCACCCTCATAGAGGCTTTCAATGTATTCTTTCCACCTATCTGCTCTCTCCTCTGCATGTAACAGTGGAATTCCCGTTGCACTCTTAATGTTACCACCGTTGCTTTTAATGTCACCAGAGGTTGTTTTGACTTTCCTGCATGCTGAGTCTGTCCTTCCGACAATCATATCTTTTTCGATGTCCTCACATTTTTCCTGCAGCCATCTCGTCTTAGCTTCCCTGCACTTCCTATTTATTTTATTCCTCAGCGACTTGTATTTCTGTATTCCTGATTTTCCCGGAACATGTTTGTACTTCCTCCTTGCATCAATCAACTGAAGTATTTCTTCTGTTACCCATGGTTTCTTCCCAGCTACCTTCTTTGTATCTATGTTTTCCTTCTCAACTTCTGTGAAGACCCTTATAAAAGATGTCCATTCCTCTTCAACTGTACTGCGTACTGCGCTATTCCTTATTGCTGTATCTATATCGTTAGAGAACTTCAAACGTATCTCGTCATTCCTTAGTTGTTCCGTACCCCACTTCTTTGCGTATTGATTCTTCTTGACTAATGTCTTGAACTTCAGCCTACTCTTCATCACTACTATATTGTGATCTGAGTCTATATCTGCTCCTGGGTACGCCTTACAATCCAGTATCTGATTTCGGAACCTCTGTCTGACCATGATGTAATCTAATTGAAATCTTCCCGTATCCCCCGGCCTTTTCCAAGTATACCTCCTGCTGTTGTGGTTCTTGAACAGGGTATTCGCTATTACTAGCTGAAACTTGTTACAGAACTCAATTAGTCTTTCTCCTATTTCATTCCTAGTCCCAAGCCCATATTCTCCTGTAACCTTTTCTTCTACTCCTTCCCCTACAACTGCATTCCAGTCGCCCATTACTATAAGAATTTCGTCCCCCTTTACATACTGCAATACCCTTTCAATATCCTCATACACTTTCTCTATCTGTTCATCTTCAGCTTGCGACGTCGGCATGTATACCTGAACTATCGTTGTCGGTGTTGGTCTGCTGTCGATTCTGATTAGAACAACCCGGTCACTGAACTGTTCACAGTAACACACCCTCTGCCCTACCTTCCTATTCATAACGAATCCTACACCTGTTATACCATTTTCTGCTGCTGTTGATATTACCCGATACTGATCTGACCAGAAATCCTTGTCTTCCTTCCACTTCACAAAAACCTACAACTCGATAAAATTCAAGTTTATTTAATTCGTCCATTATTTATTTTGCCCGCCCGGTTGGCCGTGCGGCCAAACGCGCGGCTTTCCGAGCGGGAAGGAGCGCCTGGTCCCCAGTACGAATCCGCCCAGCGGATTTGTGTCGAGGTCCGGTGAACCGGCCAGTCTGTGGATAGTTTTTAGGCGGTTTTCCATCTGCCTCGGCGAATGCGGGCTGGTTCCTCTTATTCCGTCTCAGTTACACCATGTCGGCGATTGCTGCGCAAACAAGTTCTCCACGTACGCGTACACCATTACTCTACCACACAAACATAGGGGTTACACTTGTCTGGTGTGAGACGTTCCTTGGGGGTCCACCGGGGGCCGAACCGCACAATAACTTTGGATTCGGTGTGGGGCGGCGGAGGGGTGAAGTGGACTGCGGTAGTCGTCGAGGGGTTGTGGACCACTGCAGCTGTGGCGGGGACGGAGCCTCTCCGTCGTTTCTCGGTCCCCGGTTAACATACAATTATTTATTTTTCATACCTTCATCTTTTGTAGTCGGCTGCCATCAGCCCATTGAGTCATTTATTCTCTCTGTTTTCATCTCGACATCATTTCCAAATTTTTTTCCCACCCCGAAACGTCATGATCTTCGTAAAAAGGTGTCCTGAACGATTTCGTTCTGCTTATTTCATTGTTGTAAGGGTATGCATGCCCGAAAGATGCCTCTTTCCTCTTATGCGTGCCCGAAAATTGAGGAAAATACGTGCTGTACACATGCACGCTATCGTGTCCGCTCGTTGGCTTATTGTTCAAAGAGTGTGCTCTACATCATCCATCTCCTTGCCCTGCAATTTAAGCTGGGTTTATTTTGATGAAAGGCAAAAGGAAAAGAAAGCAGAGGCGACTGTTGGTAAAACAATAGTGGAGAGCGTTCTAAATGCAGGTTATTGCATCCAGGAACCCACGATCTTTCCTGGTCGGTGTCCCAATTTAGTGACTGATTTTAGAACCACATGAAACAATGCGCACTAGAATCTTCCGTAAGCAGTTACTGTTATTTTCTCTGTTGTTTTTGATCAAAAATGGTTCAAATGGCTCTGAGCGCTATGGGACTTCTGAGGTCATCAGCCCCCTAGAACGTAGGACTACTTAACCCTAATTAACCTAAGGACATCACACACATCCATTCCCGAGGCAGGATTCGAACCTGCGACCGTAGCGGTCGCGCGGTTCCAGACTGTAGCGCCTAGAACCGCTCGGCCAAGTTGTGTCTTGCATGCCATTTGTAAATAATATGACTTCAACATATTTAAGGACTTATAACAAATCTGAGTTATGAAACGGGGCAAACATTTTGCCTGCCGGTTTCATCAATAATGACAATAAATTTATCTTTCTGAGGTTGACAACAGGGAAAAGCGGTATAAAATACTTATAGATTTTTTAAAACTTGGTGAATGGCACTAGAGAGCTTTGTGTAACTGGCATGTCTCTCTTTGTCAACGCGGTGACTGTTTTTAGTGGATTATGAATGAGTCTGGGGCGTATGTGAATGTGCAGTGCAGTGGACTTAGAGCAACAGGAAACGTTTCGGGCAAGCAGGTCGGTGATCAGTAGACAGCATCGCTACACAGGTGGCATAAGATATTTGGAAGTGAGGTCGGCCCGGAACCCCTAGGGGACGGCAAGCATTGTGTGCTTCCACACGACCGCTTGCGGATCAGGTCCGGCCAAAGGCAGTTTGGCGAGTTGGAGGCGCGTTCCCATGTTTTCTGACTTCTTTTGAAGATTAGCATATGCGGCTTGTAGAAAGTGCAGGCCACAGGATACAAACACTAGCTTGGTAGCGGTGTTCTCTGAATTTCTCGAACGCAGTTGTGAGGATATTAACAGGGACGTGCGGTTGGCGTAAAGATGTGTTACGCCAGATCGCAGCGTTGAAATGAATGCTACTGGCAGCAGGGAAGAGTTTCATGTTGTCATTGGAGGCTGGAAAAGACGCCCTACTTTTGGCGGTGGTCTCTGTTGAAGGGAATCCTGGAGACTGGGCCGCAGTTGTTCATGGTTTTGCGGTTGGTGACTGGCACTTTTTGGCAGCAAGGAATATGCAGTGCATGACTGAGTGACGCAAGAGAAACACTTGTCAGTAGGACGAGAAAGTGAACGATTGGACGTGAGGGTGGCCGGGTCGACATTTCGCTATGACTCGAAGACGTCCTGATCGTCTTGACGTAGCAGTGTGGTCGAGGCTGCCACTTCTTAGAGTCCCGTAAAGGTGTTGAGGGATCTGTCTTCGCAAAGGAGTCAGCACGTTTGCAGCGCTTGAGTTCGGCACTGCCCTGTCACACTTATGGCGAGCATAAATTGCAGCAATTTGATTTCACACCTGTGGATTCCACAACGATAGTATATGTCATTTGCTTTTGCTCTTGTAATTAATGTGTGTGATTCTGGGTTTTAATCACCAACCTCCTGTCAGTGTTCTGATCAAGAGTTACAGGTTTAAATAGTTGTCAGCTATCGGTGAACATCGTAAATTCTTAAGAGGACAAGTAGTAATTTAACTGAGAGCGAAGTGACACTGCTTTCCGTCTAATCTTCATGGAAATTTGGAAGGAGATAATTATCAAAGAATTTCATTATTTATCTATTTGTTGATCCCATAACTGTGTGTATGAATGAATGTAACTATTGAACTTAGTAAGTGTCATTTCGACTCCTGTGCTAAGTACAATTTTGTATAGTTCTGCAACTAGTCAATAATGTGTGGATAATTAAGCCATACATCTTCGGTCGTGCACCGTGTTGTACCTTGGTACAGAAGAAGGTGTTCGACAATGGAACACGTGAAGTTTGGAAATGAACTGAGTTTTTTTATATCCTAACAACTTTACCGGTCTCGACAATGGAATCTGTGTTAGTTGCCATCAGCTTCTATTTAAAACTTTCTTAACTTGTAAGTAGTTTTCAGAATACTTGTTCTTAATATGATGTCATTTAACGGTTAAAGGTGTGGAGTAAACTAATAATTTAGTAAGCGATGTATTAAATACAATAATGACAAGGTTTTCTCGATTGCAACATTTTAAAATTTGAACATAATATTTGTTCCTATGTCCGTGACCACGTGGTAGAATGGAGCAGTTTCACACATTTGGAAAAACGTTACTTTTCCGGAGTATTTTTTGTGGTTTCAGGAAAAGAATGCAACACGTTTAAAGTGAATATTGTCATTTCAGAATAGAATAAGAAAATATAATAAACTTGTATGACAGGGCTGACTACAGACGAAAGTCTCAAAAGTGTCCCAAGGTACAAAACTCTCCCCCCACCTAAATAGCACAGGTACTATACGTGTAAGTGACATATACGGTGTGATGGCGATTTTTTGTTTGCGATTGTCAGAATAATTTCGCAATAAGATTTGGCTTTCTGATTTGGTAACTGAGAACTCGTATATTTCTAAGGATGGTACTCTTACCCGTAATGGAGTTTCTGCATCAATAAGGCTGGTAATAATAATAACAGTTGATTTATATACCATTGATCTGATGGAATTACATTTTCTTGGAGATATATGCGTTTCAACTTTATCTTCGGCAAGGACAAAAGCTAAAGCAATGAATTAAAATTTGTGTCACAGACAGGACGTGAAACAGAGTCTCCTGCGTATTAAGAAAATGTACCAACCGCTACATCACAGTAGCACTGTAGCTACCACAGCAGTACAGAATAAACCGGACGAATTCCTCATCAATAATGACGATTTCAGAAGGGGAACATTGACTGTAGGTATGAAGTGTGTGTTAGGATGGCATTGGACTAGGGGAGTCTGTGCAGCTTGGCTGGTTACAGTTCTATGGTGGTTTAGTGGTTAGCACAACTGTTTAGTAAGGAGGAGATATAGATTCCAGTCCTGGCTTTAGCACAAATTTTAATTCATTGCTTCGGCTTCTATATTTGTATACCAGTTTGAGCTGGTTACTTAACATTAGAAGAGAAAAAAATAGCGATTACTCCAGAAACAGAAAAGAACTTGTGGCATGTTCTCAGTCGTTATTTTCAGTACGTCATTCGCATTTTATTTTATCAATAAAGGTTGTTTACCCAACTTCACTCATGAAAAAATATACACAGATTAACATACACGGACATGACAAATTCGGGAGTCCCGTAGAACACAGATGTCTTTTTCACCAAATTGGTATGTTATGCATCCTAAATTTCCTGGATTTCTAGTAGTTAGTTGAGAGGCTCCACTAGTCCCGTCTTTTTATTTCGATTAGGTACTATGATTCTCCGTTGTTGTGCCATTAGAAGCCGCACTAAGAATATTCATCCCGAGTTTTCACATACGCTTTTCATAGCATCTTTCGTTTTCTTCTCTTTTTAAGGTTACGTGCCTTCGTCCGTAAAATTGGAACCCATATAGGATGGCTCTGTTAGTCGTCTGTCTGTCTATCTATCTGTCTGTCTGTCCGATTGTTAAACACACTTTTTCTCAGGAACGGATGGACGTATCAGTTTGAAATTTGTATCACTTGCAGAAGTATATGGTCCCTGGCGGAATAAAAAATGGAAATTTTTAAGTCATTGCAGTCAAAAGGTACAGTCAATTATGATACTTATCTTGATACTCGCAAACTCACTCATCAAAACTTGTAGGGAACTTCCCGTTGATATACAATGATGAAAATTTATCGATCATCAAATATCCAGGAGCGGTTACTGCACGTAGATGTGTCGTTCCAAGTTGTATGTGAAAGAAACATTTTCAAAAAGTCGTACTTGCACCTAGGAAACTATTCGTACTTAGAGACGTATTCTTTTCAGTAACATGATTGGAGACATTTTACCTTCTTTCTAGTTTTCGTCAGCCCAAGCCAACATTTGACTCTCAGGACATCACATACAAATTTTTCACTGAAATTATCTTTAGAAGCGGCATTCCAAGGAAGCAAAGCCCCATGCCGGGCGTTCTCCTATTCGATCAAATTACGCATGCACACATTGTTGTGTTGGAATTACAAGTGCATGCGTAAAGTTGAGCAGAATAAAGGAATAGTGTGTAGACATCTTAATATTCATAACGATATTCTGGGTCGAGTTACGTCACGTAAGTTACGTTAGTCCCTTTGTTCCTGAATTTTTAGCACCATTGACTCACCTTTATTTCAGCCGAGCGGTTCTAGGCGCTTCAGTGCGGAACCGCGCTAGTGCTATGGTCGCAGGTTCGAATCCTGCCTCTGGCATGGATGTGTGTGATGTCCTTAGGTTAGTTAGGTTTAAGTAGTTGTAAGTCTAGGGGACTGATGACCTCAGATGTCAAGTCCCATAGTGCTTAGAGCCATCTGAGCCATTTTCACCTTTATTTCGGTCAGTATTGATTCACCGTGCACTTTATTTAGTTGATGATCATATTTTCAGGTATCGAGTTCCGAGCAACCCGTCTACCTTTATACGGAACGGGGAGGCGGGAGACGCACTCTGAATGGTGTAGTTAATTTTAAAATCTTGTGGAATACATAAGAATTAACTACTACCGGTGACAGGAGACACTGAGATATGTCGGGAACACGGTTAATCGTCGACTAAGGTATATCAATGTGAGCTGCGGTAATACGCAGTAGGTAATTACTTCCTAGACTACATTCATTATGCTCTGCTGAAGTTCCTAAATAAATCAGTACCCACGGGATAAAGAAATGTAGAACGGCATTGCCTGTTGAGAAAGTCTTAACACTAACTTTGCAACCACAAATCGTTCTTCGTACAATTACAATTTCCGCTGAGGCAGGGACTATAAATGTTTCACGAAAGGGTTTCCTCGGCTCTGCCCCATAAACTAAGCGAATTTTTTGCCGAGTCTGGAGTCTTAACGGGTTCACAAGCTACTTTTGCTGCTATCCATCTCTCTCCTAACTTCCCCCAAACTTTTCATCTCAGCGTAACTATTGCTCGCACCACCTTGTATCACCTGTTTCGTTTGTTTTACTGTTTGTCAACATGTATGACTTTTCTTACTTTGTGCGTCTAGTGGTTTTGTGAGGATTCCAGGTAAACGACCAATAGTCAAGTATTTGTTTTATAGGACTTTAATGAGCTGCAATATACACCGAATATGAAGGGGACCATTCATGTACAGTGTGTGTGATAGGTGGAAACTCCGGTCCCCACTTGTTCTCATGCCTTAAACGTTTGTATCTTATCTGTTGTACCAATCAGATTGTAGCATGAATATCTCGCAACCAGCTGTAAAATTGTCTTAACCCGACGCCGTGTGTAGACAGAGTATTCCAATAACTTTGTGAGTGTACCACAACGACTCTATACTTTGCACGAGAGTTCTCTTTTGTGGTAGCTGACACATATTCAGTTACTCGAGAATGGACCATGCATCAGGAATGAAATGTGTTTACATCCTTTAACCCGACTCTTTAATGAGCCATGAAGCTCTTCAAGTTTAGCACGGCTGCTACGGCAGCCTTCTCCTAATGATGCAGACGCTACGCCACGGCGCCAGCTGGCACCTTCCCGTTATTCCCTTATCCAGTTACAGCATGGATCAACAACGATGTCATTGCACTCCATCCTATTCAGTACCATCTTTGATGCCAACCAAAGGATAACTACCGGCCAGGGCGTGTTCCGAGTATATTGATCTCTTTATCAGAGTGCTTAGTTTGTATCGTAGAACTGCGAAATGACCCACTAAAAGCCCGAAGGTTTATGCAGATACACATGGAACCGTCAAAATCTAATTCGGGTACATAAAACGTAAAGACCAAAGTAACTTGCACATGAGGTAGCACTGCTAAGTAACATAGTACAACGAAACTTGAATCACACATATAAAAACTGCTGCAGTATCGTATGAGAAGAGCAGAAGTTTCACTTTTATTCAAAGGGAGTAATTACACTGAAATGACTGCGATCTGTGATGGTCCCCTGGAAATTAAGAAAGGCAGGACACGGACCTTAATATAGTGTATGATCTTAACGGACGGCACAGCATGGTCGGCAAAGCTCTCCCATGCCGGCCACAAGGTTGGTGAAGAGTTCTTGCGGTATGGCGTTCCATTCCTACACCAGCGCGGCTGACAACTTCTAGATGTTTGTTGTTCGTGTGGAGTGCTATAGTAGCCTCCACAAGGCATCTCACACGTGCAACATGGAATTGAAGTCGGGGGAATGCGCAGGACACTCCATTCGCAGAATATCCTTTGGATCCAAGAATTCCTCCACTTACGCTCTTCGGTGCGGTCGTCCGTTGTCATTCATAAAAGTATGGCCAGCGCCGAAAGACGAACATGGACAAGAAGGTCACGTTAACGTTCAATGATGGGTGTATTGCGGTCAAAGATCTGGAGGTGAGTATGCCCCTGTAATCTAAGTGTTCCCCAAGCCATAGCATCTGGACCACCAGAACTATCACTGTCGAACATGATCACTTCAAAAATGGTTCAAATGGTTCTAAGCACTATGGGACTTAACATATGAGGTCATCAGTCCCCTAGGCTTAGAACTACTTAAACCTAACTAACCTAAGGACATCACACACATCCATGTCCAAGGCAGGATTCGAACCCGCGACCGTAGCAGCAGCGCGGTTCCGGTCTAAAGTGGCGAGGGATAACGCTGCATGGGCGTACTCATAAACAAATTTCTGATTACGTTACACTCATCGATCAACGTTATTGCGATACTGTTCTCCTTCTCTACGTGCGTTCTTTCGGAGGTCCTTCCGGTTAGGACTTTATGGATGACAATGCGCGACACAATGAATAGCTCTGGTGGAGGAGCTCTTTGAACGTGAGAATATTCGGCGAATGGACTGACCTGCCCGTTCCCCAACTTCAATCCCAACGAGCGCCGAACTGGGTAGCCGCGCGGTCTGTGCACCTTGCCACGGTTCGCGCGGCTCCCCCCGTCGGAGGATGAAGTCCCCCCTCGGGCATGGGTGCGTGTGTTGTCCTTAACGTAAGTTAGTTAAAGTTATATTAAGTAGTGCGTAAGCCCAGTGACCGATGACCACAGCAGTTTGGTCGCATAGGACCCTACCACAAATTGCCAAATTTCCAAACGAGCACGAAAGGAAAGCGACGGGGGAAGTATTGTAGCACTTCCACCCGCAGCAACTACTATACAGCACTTGCCCATCGCGTAGGCGGAGGAATGAATCGCTCTACTACAAGAACTCTTCACTAACGTGGTGGCCCTGCACGCTATAGAGCATGCATTGTCGTCGGTGGTGATCACACACCGTATTAACAATCACATCCCGCATTTTTTTATGTCCAGGGGACACGTGAGTCACGATAACTGAAGTGTAACTATTGTCTTTTCGTTCATCTCGCTACGTTATTCTTTCAGTTATATCCTGTAGCAGTTCTTCCTACGATATACGGCCCAAGTTTCGTCGCACTGCGTTACTTGGCAGTGACACACCATGCGAAAGATATTTTCGTCCTTTAAATCTTGCACACCACTGTATATTCTCATAGGACGGTAATATCAGATAAGCCTGATTGTGATTTAAAGACTAAAGTTGCTAAGCTGTTTACTACCTTCCGATGAGTAACACAACGCCATTCGTGAATTTATACACATTTTTTGGAACTACATCTATTTTCATGCGATTTACGCGTGTATGTGTTGTTCTGTCTCTCTTCATTGCAGTTGTCTCTTGAAGTGATACGGTAGCTTGGCCTACCCATTGACCAGAACCTGAGAGCGTTTGATATATGTTTATATGGTCGCCTAAAGGCATTAGTGTATGCTCTACCCGCCGACTATGTGCAAACGTTACAAGAGCATGTTCGCAATGTTTGTGAAGCCAGCTGTATCTGAAAGAGCGTGTGATTGACAGTGAAGAAGGGCTGAAGAATTTGGCAGGGTGCGTGGTAACCACGTGCAGTACTGCCTACAGAGTCCGCGTCTATGTAACGGAAAATGGAAATCAGAGGACGGAGTGTCCCATATCTGAACAGGTATTTATTTCCGGATATATTCTCATAGGCAGTTGTCTTCTAATTTTGACAAGTGCTGTCTCCTATACAAATATGTGACACTTCTTTTTAAATACCTTTGTGACTGCCGTGTCTGTACGTAAAGTTCTTTCTCAATATTTGGTAGTTTAGTGGTATTAACCTATTTCTTGTCAAATCCTCCCACTTACTATTTCGGGATGGAAGTGCTGTAATTATAAAGCACATTTCACGAACAACTTTTAGAACGAGTCTTTCATGTTATGACAATCCTGCTCGTTTACGAGGTTTATTTCCAACACTGTCTAATAACATTAATGTTACCGCCGTCTATGTTCCACGTCAACATGCAATAGCCATTGCAGATGTCACCAGTAGCAGTGGAACGTACATAAATCATGTCGGGCGTGAGCGGGTGAGGGGTCGATAGTAGGGTGTGGGGGAGGGAAAAGGTGCGGAAAAACAGTGCAGGAGTTGTCGTAATGCGAAAATAGTGTGACTTACTTGAAGTCCAAAAGCGATCGTTCCCTTTTGGGCCAAGGGTGCAAGTATTTCTGAAATGGCTTAGTGCCGCTTTGTTTAAAGAATGCCATGCACGGCAAAATGTCACTATACAAAATCGACGTCGAAGAAACTGTGGTGCACCATGGGCTAAAGATGACAGATTTGCACGCGAGTATCGCAACTGCACTCCCGCTGAGTGACGACAGGCAGCCTTTGCAAATGAATCACGTGTTATGCTCCATCGGACGGTGGCCGTTGGCGTGTATTGTGTGAAACGTCTGAAAATGGTCAACGCCGGAGAAGCGTACTTTACGGTCTGGAGAATATTTTCGTTGTATTCTCTGGGTGATCTCGTCATTCTGGAAAGAACAATGGATCGACAAAAGTATGCATCTATCCTTGCGGACCATGTCCACGTCTACGTACACTTTGTTTCTCTCCGGCTGCATGGTATCTACCAGCAGCACAATGGAACCTGTCATAGAACTCGCCGTGCACGTGCCCGGTTCGAAGAGCACCGCGATGAGTGTACCATACCCCTTAGCCAGCCAACTCCCTATATCTAAATCCAGTCTGTGAGACCACATCGATTTGGCTGTGCATGCCATGGATCGTTAACCGAGAAACCCATTGCACCTGGCCATGACAGTACATCCCTGCTCATAAAATTCATAACCTCATTGAACTCTTCCTGCACGTATCACTGCATTCCGCTCTGCAGAAGGTGGTTATTCAGGATTTTGACAGAATGTCAAATTAGTGTGACTGGTCAGTGTATAATCAACTTGCATTTAATAAACGCCTACAGTAACAGTAAGAACGACTACGTTGACGAGATTGATGAGCCGACACTAGTAAAGCCGTCGATTACGTATGGATACCTACTGCAACCAGTATTGTTCCACACTGTGATGCCATCGCTGAATCAAGAGAAAATTCCCTACTTCAAACTACCTTAGTAGACGTAAGGATTATATGTACTTGATGTGCATTTTCAACTTCTAATGGTTCAAATGGCTCTGAGCACTATGCGACTTAACTTCTGTGGTCATCAGTCGCCTAGAACTTAGAACTAATTAAACCCAACTAACCTAAGGACATCACGCACATCCATGCCCGAGGCAGGATTCGAACCTGCGACCGTAGCGGTCGCTCGGTTCTAGACTGTAGCGCCGAGAACCGCACGGTCACTCCGGCCGGCTTTCAACTTCTCGCCGGAAGATACGCGGCCGAAATGTCAGTGGAGGAAATTTTATTTGCGCGGCTACATGCCCGAAATTTAATGGACTATATGAAGTACTGTTTATGGCGCATGGAAATAGTTTGATTTCCAACGAGAAATTTTTAATGATGCGTAAGTGCTAGAAATCGCAAAAGCTTAATTTAGCGCATGTCAGAGATAAGAACGAGAACGATAATGTGCATTGGTGTTGAGATATTACAAAAGATTAAACACTTTAAATCTCTTAGCTCTGACGTAAATTACAAATAAGACTGATATTTTGAAGTTAACGCAATTTTTTTCTATAAAATACTGCACAATTTGAAGGGTTCTTATAGAGTATTAAATGATGACAGCAGTATTTCGGTTTTCAAGAGAAAAATGTTTTCCCTGATATGTTATTTGTGGTGTCACCGCCAGACACCACACTTGCTAGGTGGTAGCCTTTAAATCGGCCGCGGTCCATTAGTATACGCCGGACCCGCGTGTCGCCACTGTCAGTGACAGCAGACCGAGCGCCACCACACGACAGGTCTAGAGAGACGTACTAGCACTAGTCCCAGTTGTACAGCCGACGTTCATAGCAATGGTTCACTGACAAATACGCTCTCATTTGTCGAGACGATAGTTAGCATAGCCTTCAGCTACATTTGCTACGACCTAGCAAGGCGCCGTATTCAATTGATATTTATTATGTGAATCATGTATCATCAAGAGAGATGTTCTAGAATTGTGGATTAAAGTTAAGTATTATATCAACTACGTACTTTATTTGGAATTCTCAAGATATTGTCCTGTTCCAGACCTCACGCCAGTCAGCGTGTAATTAAACGCGTGCATTTCGGCCTCCTCTAGAAAAACAGTGTTGGCTTTTCTGCCAACACAACATTATTAGAGACAGAAGTCGATACTAACATGGAGAGATAAATTTGAGATCCGAGAAGCTGAACTGAAGCAGAACTTGGCGAATAAATACACGCTAACTAATATGACAGAGGTCACTCTGAAATAATTCTTTGGAAAAACAATTAATGTAAAAATGTTTTTTCTGCTTTATTACGAACATTGGACTTGTATATAACATGCAGAGATGAGTGCGAGATCCGTAAAACCGGAATGGAAGGGCAGCCTAAGAAATAAATACACTAACATACACTGAAGCGCTGAAGAAACTGGTATAGGCATGCGTATTCAAATACAGAGATATGGAAAGAGGCATACTACGGCACTGCGCTGGGAAACGCCAATATAAGAATTTTGTAAATTTGTGATAAGATCGTGTGCTTAGGTCATTGGTCCCTAGCCAATATAAGACAACAAGTGTGTGGTGCAGTTGTTAGATCGGTTACTGATTTCAATGGCATGATATCAAGATTTAAGTGAGTTTCAACGTGGTGTTATAGTCGGCGCACGAGCGATGGGACACAGTATCTCCGAGGCAGCGATGAAGTGGGAATTTTCCCGTACGACCATTTCACGAGTATACCGTGAATATCAGTAATCCTGTAAAATATCAAATCTCCGTCACCGCTGTGGCTGGAATAAGATCCTGCAACGACGACTCAAGAGAACCGTTCAACGTGACAGAATTCCAACCCTTCCGCAAATTGCTGCACATTTCAATGCTGTGCCATCAACAAGTTTCAACGAAACATCATCCATATGGGCTTTCGGAGCCGAAGGCCCACTCGTGCACCTATTATTGCACGACACGAAACTTCACGTCCCTCCCGAGCCCGTCAACGCCGATACTGGACTGTTGATGACTGGAAACATGCTGACTGGTTGGACGAGTCTCATTTCATGTTGTCTCGAGCAGATGGATGTGTACGGATATGGAGAGAACCTCATGAATCTATGGACCCTGGAATTTAGCACGGGACTATTCAAGCTGGTGGAGGCTCTGTAATGGTGTGGGGCATGTGCAGTTGGAGTGATGTAGGACCCCTGATACTTCTAGATACGACTCTGACAGGTGACAGGTACGTAAGCATCCTGTCTGACCACCAGCATCCATTCATGTCCGTTGCGCAATCTGACGTACTTGGACAATTTAAACAGTACAATGCAACCCCCCACATACCCAGAATTACTACAGAGTTGCTCCAGGAACACTCTTCTGGGTTTAAACATTTCCGCTGGCCCCTAGACTCCACAGAAATAAACATTATTGAGCATATCTGAGATGCCTTGGAACCTGCTCATGTGGCCCTACACGATATTAGGCAGGTGTACCAGTTTCTTCGGTCTTCAGTGAATATTCCTAAAGTAAAATACATTCCCTTGTTCAGGGACAAAATGCAGTCACCAGTAGAGCAGAGAGGAGAGTAGGACATTGGAAACCTCAGAATAAATGCGAAATAGATGAAGAAAGAAATGAAACTGTGGAAGGAGAAAGAGGCAGTCCCATGAATGGGGTTGCTGTGGACGTATAGAGGGAAACCATAACTAAAATGTTTAAAGATTTTGCAATGGAAACGCTGCTGCTGCTTGTAGAGAATGCGATATACCGTTTCCTGACCGCAGAATACTTCATACATAGATGTTTACTCTTGTTTTCTCTAAATTTTGTGCCCGCATCTCGTGGTCGTGCGGTAGCGTTCTCGCTTCCCACGCCCGGGTTCCCGGGTTCGATTTCCGGCGGGGTCAGGGATTTTCTCTGCCTCGTGATGGCTGGGTGTTGTGTGATGTCCTTAGGTTAGTTAGGTTTAAGTAGTTCTAAGTTCTAGGGGACTGATGACCATAGATGTTAAGTCCCATAGTGCTCAGAGCCATTCGAACCATTCTAAATTTTGTGAGGGTGGTGCGATATTCAACAGTCGTATTTCATCTGTATGGCCAAGTGAGAATGCGGATCAACTAGAAAACATTATTCAGCTGGTAACATAGTCCTACAACAAGCACATACAGAACATATAGTGTCATCGGTGAACCGAATAATAGAACGAGGTAGACATTACGTGTACACTGCCTCAATCCTTATAATTTACAATAGCTTCAACACCTTCCAGAAGAGATCAACGCCTTCATTTGTCGCTCGCTAATTTGGTATCAATATCATTCGTAACTAACATTGGTAATCCGATAAAAACCCACACGCCGTTGTGGAGACATATTTCCTAGAATACTTCACTGTAAGTTCGAAGTTCGTGGTGTGACAGGACAGAGACTCATTTGATTGGGCCTTTTGTGTTGTCGCATATTCTTACAAGACTCCATTATCTAGACTTTCTTGAAAATGAGCTTCCAACATTGTTGGAAGAGGTAGGTCCCTTTGGTTACAAGAATGGGTATGTTCTACCAGCATAATGGCGCCCGTACATACTTTAGTCGTCAGGTGACAGGTCGTCTGTAACATTCAGCGGAAGATGGATAGGCATAAATGCTCATGTCCCTTGGTCACCGAAGTCCCTGACCCTATGCCATTACAGTTTTATGTGTGTGTAATATTGAAAAGCGAAGTCTACTAAGAAAAAGTAAAGACAACAAAAAAAAATTGACAGTTCCGGTTATAAATAGGGCTGCGCTGCAAAAAGTAAGTGAAGACCACCTCACAAGAGCTACATGTGGTGTTGTAAAGCCGCGCGGGATTAGCCAAGCGGTCTAGGCACTGCAGTCATGGACTGTGCGGCTGGTCCCGGCGGAGGTTCGAGTTCTCCCTCGGGCATGGGTGTGTGTGTTTGTCGTTAGGATAATTTAGGTTAAGTAGTGTGTAAGCTTAGGGACTGATGACCTTAGCAGTTAAGTCCCATAAGATTTCACTCACATTTGAACATTTTTTTTGTTGTTGTTGTAAAGTGCAATCAGAGGTGGAATTAATGTAGGAACACTTTAAACTTGATTTCCCTTTCATTAAAAAATTCTGTATTATTTTGGGGTACATTCTAGCAGCTGCATCTCTGTAACAAATGAAAAATATTTTTTTCATTTCAATTAGTTGGCACTGTCACTACCAAATACACTAACGGAAAATAAGTCGCAACAGCAGAAAGGAGTTGTGCGACATAAACGAACGTTGGTGAGCCGTGCCTGGCTCGTCTTATGCTTTGCATTAAACCTTGGTTGCTATTCTGTGTTTAGTCTCCCGCGATTATCGCGATTATGCTGTTATCCTCTCTCTCCGCGAGTGGCAGCAGGAGCGTGTGTGGATATTCGCCCCTTGTGCTATCTTTGGCCTCGCGCCTGTAGTTTCCGGCTGTGCAGTTTGCGGGCAGTTGGTCGGTTGGCGTGGAGCAGCGAGGAAGTCTCCGCGGCGTCCGCGCGCGGTTCGAGTGTGAGGGGCTGTTCCCATTGCTACGAGGTCCGTGGCTCACCGATCCCGGACACGAAAGTTGAGTCTTTACTTAATCTACCAGCCAGCCCCAACTGCTCACATTGTGTCATTTGAATTTCGTTGTGGGCTGTTGGAACACTCCCGCGAGCAACAACGTGTGTTTTCAACTTGGCGAAATTCTAGGCGCCCTCCTGTGGAGTTTAACTTAACTTGATTATTTTTTAATTAAAGTGCACCAGCGGAATCTCCTGCCTTGAGGCCGTTAACGTTCCGGTTACGTGCCCTGGCCGTTGACGTAAATTCAGGCAGTTCTTTTCCTCGTGGGGTAGTGGCTGTCCAGCATGGCGTGTAGTTTGACAGCTGAATGTGTAATTCGTTGTGGGCACAGATACGATCTACGTGTTCCATTGAACTCCCTTTTGTGTGCTGGTCGAGTGGAGAGGAAGTTATTCTGTCGCTTGGTCCGTTCACTGGCTGTCGGTTCGGTTGCCGTCGAATTGACAATTGTTGGGCCGACTGCCTGTCTCACGTAAGCGAGTGGCAGTGTTTGAATTCCAGGCTGACCCTTGGAAAATTCTGAGCGCCGTTTGATGTGCTGATTTTTCTCATTTGTCCTTGTTGTTTGTTTCTGAATGGCTTCTAGCCGATCTTAATTTAAAGTAGTTTTGCCCTTAAGGCGTGAGACTGTTTGGGCCTTCAGACTGATTTAAAGAAATTTTTAGGATAAGGTCTTCTGAATTTTTAAATTCAAATTCCTATTTTTGAGTCTTAAGTTATTGGCCTTCAGCAGATTTTAAATTAAAATTGTTATGCCATTAAGGCGTGAGATTGTTTGGGCTTTCAGTCTGATTTCAAGAAGTGTTGTAAGATAAGACATTCTGCCTTTTAAAATTGAAATTCTTGTTTTTGAGTCTTAAGTGATTGGCCTCCAGCCGGTTTTAAATTAAAGTTGTTTAGCCCTCGAGGCGTGAGTTAGAATGGCGCATTTAGCCGGGAATTAAGTTCTAAAATTAATGTTTGGCTTGCTCTGTTTTTAATGATTTCTTTACTCTAGTAATGTTTGTAAAATGAATAAAGTAGTATGTTCGATTGCAACTGACAGCCACTCATTTTGGCCCCTTTCCACAATTTAAACTACCTGTCCTGTCCTGCGGATATAACAGGGGAACTTAGTTGGTAGGCGTGTTTTTAAATCTGAAATATGATATCTATTCAAATCTCGCGCGAGCCCTATAAGAGTGATGTTAGCAGCGCCGCTATGAGGAATCTGGTTTGCTTGAAATACACGCTGTAACGCTCGTTACCTTTGAGAATGGACGTGGTGAGTTGATGTTAGTCAAGAATGCCTTTAAAGTGGCAAGGATGCTATTATCACTCAGATTTCACGAGGTCGTGTATGACGGCTACCAGATGGTGTATGTTCCTTTGCAAAATGTAGCCACTGTATGTGAGTGCTGGCAGCGGTGGTCACGAGAATGAACAGTTGCAACAAGACAGCTCCGGACGGACACGTAGCACGAGAGCAGGTAAACCATCATGTATGGCGTATGGCTCTGGCATGTCGTGCTGCATCCACAGCAGCAGTATGAACAACAGTTGGCACCACAGTGACATAACGAATTGTTACTTTAAGGACACCTCCGAGCCAGACACTTTGTAGCGTGCATTCCACTGACCCCAAACCACCCCATTTAGGACTTCAGCAGTGTCAAGCGAGAGCTCATAGGAGGTTAGTGTGGAGATTTGTGTGTGAGGTCTGTGTTTTCTGATGAAAGCTGGTTCCGTCGCGGTGCCACCGATGGCTTTATGTTGGTTAGAAGGAGGTCCTTCTTTGAGGGCGTGCAACCAGCCTGTCTGCGTGCTAGACACACTGGACCTACACCTGGAGCTATGATCTGGGGTGCGATTTCGTGTAACAGCAGCACAATCGTGATTATCCGACGAACGCTGATTGCAAAATTGTACGTCAGTCTTGTGATTCGACCTCTTGTGCTACGATTCATTATCAGAATTCCAGGGGGATTCTTACAAAAGGATAACGCTCGCCCACATACCACTGTTGTAACCCAACAAGCTCTGCAAAGTATCCACATGTGGCCTTGGCTTGCCCGGTCACCAGACCTTTATCCAGTCGAGCACATATAGAGCATCGTCGGACAACAACTCCCGCGTCATCTACAAACAACATTAACAGCCCCAGACAGCTGCCACGACCACAGATGGTGGACGAGCCAGGCGCGGACGTCCGTGGGAGCACCACGGAGGGGCCAAAACCTCAGGAGTAGCACCTGGCGGGCGTCGACCGCGATCGGAACGCCCGACACAGGACGGGCCTCAGAGAGCTGCCACAGATGGAGACCAAGTCGGGTGCGGACGTCCGAGGGAGCACCAGGGAAGAGACAACACATTACAAGCAGCGCCAGGCGGGCGCGGACGGCAAAGATAGCACCCAGCGCCCTCTGGGCGTAAATACTGGACAAGATCCTCCAATACGGCAGTCTCAGGTAGCACCTGAAGAAGGCAACGAGTTACGTGCCAGAGCGACGCAAACATCCGGCATTACACCCGATTATTCCACATGTCAAGATCTCGCCGGAAAAGCCTGAAGAGTAACATTAACAGTGCCTATATTGACCGATCAAGAGCAACGGGCATGAAATTCCATTCCACACAGTAACACAGGGCACCTGTGCAACACAATGAATGCACTTTTTCATGCTCGCGTTCAACATTCGGGCGTTTACACTTATTATTAAGGTAACAGCGTCTCGTGTTTGCAATGGCTTATCTCGTGCTTACATTAACATGTGGTCTTGAAATGTTAATCGTTCAGATGTATTAGCAAGAGAAATCTATTCCCGAAATTTAATTACTCTACAGTAATTATTTGTTGGTACTGTGGAAAAAATCAAGTAAGTCTATCAATCAAGCTATCGATGTGCTGGTGACGCTGAAGATAATGAAGACCGACAGATACCAGGAGCTCCTGGAACGTGCTTTATAGAAGCAGCACTTTCACAGTCTTGGCTGAAGATGAACTGAAGATTTTCACAAAGTCTTGGTAGTTTCAAATGTTCAAATGTGTGTGAAATATTATGGGACCTAACTGCTAAGGTCATCAGTCCCTAAGCTTACACACTACTTAACCTATATTATCCTAAGGACAAACACATACATTCATGCCCGAGGGAGGACTCGAACCTCCGCCGGGATCAGCTGTACAGTCCATGACTGCAGCGCCTTAGACCGCTTGGCTAATACCGCGCGGCTCTTGGTAGTTTAATTAATCTGAATTTTCGTCGGCGTAGGAACAGATCGATGGATGAGAACTGTCACTCTCCAGACGGTTCATTTTGGTGCCCGGCATGAAGCTATAGGGCATCGTGCACATTACGACGGGAAAGAAATTACTGCGTCGCAGTAAACAACGAGCGAACGCAGCAAATGGATGGCGTGCCATTTGTCAGCTTAATGCTCACTATCAGCGGAGGTAACACCTGCAGCGGTGCTGCGGTTGATGGTATACGCGTCAGGGGAACTCATCAAAAAACTGCAATTGCAGTTTTAAGCACAGAAAAAGTGTGTGTGTTTGTGTGCATTTGGATCAAGTCCTTATGATGTGTGTGTGTGTGTGTGTGTGTGTGTGTGTGTGTATGTGTGTGTGTGTGTGTGCGTGTGTGTGTGCGTGTGCGTTTGCCGTGGGCATTTCGATCGTCCTTATCGATCCGGTTAAGTAAAATCGCATCACAGACGTTTCGCGCAACAAAGTGTAGGGGTCACATGAGATTACGTCGTGGGAAGCAAATTGGTGAAACTGCATGACCCGACTGAACTCGAAGTCGTAGGCCGTGTACAAAAGAATATCAGCAAGAGAGACGGTATGTCTTATCTCGGCACAGATCCCAGGCTAAAACGGAACTCACTTTAGATCCTGTGCTGCTACATTGTAGTGATGCGAAGCACTAAATGCGAAGACGGACGGTTTCTCCACATGATATCAGGGCGAGTGTGATTTGGCGAATGTGAAGACAACTTTGTCAACGCCAATGGAATACCGTCCCAGTTACAAGTGAATGTAACTCCAAAGATATGACAAAGTCGTAATGCGGGTATCCGTATAATGTTATGATTGCAGGATTTGTAACACGACACTAATCCACTGGCTGCAGTAGGGTTTGGACGGATTGGCAAAGTTTGCGGGACATAATTACATATTTCTTGCGTATATTAGGGTACTGCAGTAACATGTAAATGTGTACATTCTATTGCAAAGTACAAATCTTTCGTTGAAAGTATTAAGTACCTCAAAATTAATACTTTAAAAATAATTTTCTTAAAAAAAGTTATTTGGGAAGGGGAATGAACGTACATAAAAGTTGACAACTTACTTAAAAACAGAACTGTTATTTATTGTCAAGGTAAAATGAAAATCAAAATGGAAATTCAGCGAGTGCCATTATTTTGGTGTCATGGTTTCATCAAATTTTTCGTCACTGCATTGGCATAGCCACTTTATATGTCTGGAAGGAATTTATTCTGGCAAGGGGCGACGCATTTTTTTTTTTTTTTTTGTGGCGAATTTCCATTAGTCGAAGCTGTTTGAAATCGACACTGAGCAAAGCTCGCTGACAAGCGCCCAGTCCTGTTTCCAGAAATACGCCTCCTTTTCCGCTCAAAGACCCTGGAATTCAACTATAAAGCTCAGGGTTCACTTCTAACAAAAACAGATGTTCCATGAACTTTATTGTAATTAATGTAATGCATTTTCAGCCGGTTACTTTCACTCCCAGTAGTTCTTTTCCTCTTCTGAACGCTTGATTTCGTCCCCATCTGTGGGAGACATCTTGGGAGTTTGAAATTTTTCTGGAAAATCTTGTCCCGCAGATGGGTGCGAAACATGAGAGAGTAGTTTCATATGTCGGCCATAGTCTGTGAGTTTGGAAGCTACAATTGAAACTGTTGTTACGTTTTCCTTAGCTACTAAAATGGTCTGAACTAAGAGTAACTGCCTTACGTGAAATACATTGTGTCTACACTTCGGTAATATGGAAATGCCAAAGGTCATTTGTTGGTTGGAGTAGAGTATGTGTGAGCGTGCGAGTGAGCGTGTACAAGGCAACACGCAAAGATAATGCGAGAAAGAGTTCTATGGCATAGAAATGAGAATTAGGCGTTCGACTTCCGAAGATAAATTTTTTTACGAGTTTAATACTTTGGATTACAAAAAGCTGTTTCTTTGAGACTCGCCTGTCAACAATTTGCTCTTAAAGAACGTGACTTAATGCTTATAACCGAAATATATAACCGTTGCCCTACTTTTGCAGGCCTATTAGCCATACATCATACCGTAGAAATGCACTGTCTCCACCAGTCGGAAGAAACGTCAGCTGGGGAAATTAAGGAAACATCTTGGCATTGCGGGAAGCGACGTCTGTTTCGTATGGCACGAAGGGACACAGCGCCGTCCATCTCCGATGAGGCCGCATGATATGCTCGGGATGCCCATAAATAAATCCCCACTGTCTCTTACTGCGCGGTCGCCGTTCGCTTTCTCCGGGGCGCGGTAACTCGGAGGGCAAGTAGTTGACTACACTCTTGTAAACAAGATGAAGATGAGTCTACTAAGATGCAGTTTTACAGCGGTAGTTATACGAAATTTGTACACAGGTTTTGTTAAGAGAATGCTGCCTGTCACAAAATTTTATCTCCTTCTTCTTCTTTTTTCTTTACGTGCTAGGCATTGATTATTTAGTGTCTGTATTGCCAGTGGGGGATTCTACTTGATCCATCTACTTCTTTCTTGGCCTATCTGTTGACCTAATACCATTATTATACGCGTTGATATGTTCATTTATACTCGTCTGGTCGGATTGCTTTATTCCTTACCAGATGGTTTATAGCCATCTCCTCTTCTTAAGATCATAATTTCCACAGTTTTCTACATTTCTGGGTACTACTGTCTAAGTCTCTCAGTCATAAAGGATACATGGTATTGATATTACAATTTTGTACAGTTTTGTTAGCGGGTGTTTCTCCATATTTTTATTCGCTGTTCTGTATACAGTCTCATTAGTAATAATTGCATTTCTCAGTTTTTTTCTGTATGTTCTTTTCAGTTGTGAAGGAAATGGTATTTCTGAAGAAATTAAATTAATTCATTTCTATTGTCTGGTGGTTTATTACAGTTTTGCTTGACCTTTACAGGATATATATATATATATATATATATATATATATATATATATATATATGATATTTGTAGCAAGTGTGGATAAAACCAGTACAGTTGTTAAGAAGGAAATGTAGAACACACACACACACACACACACACACACACACACACACACACATATATATATATATATATATATATATATATATATATATATATATATATATATACGAGGGTGTTTGAGAAGTCCGTGCAAAAACAAAAACTACTTACGTGTTTGGGGTAAACCTTCTTTATTTTTCGACATAGTCTCCTTTTCGACTTATACACTTCGTCCAACTATGTTCTAATTTGTTGATCCCTTCCGAATAATACGAATTGTCCAAGTCTGGAAATAGCTATTAGTTGCAGCAACTACCTCCTCGTCTGCATAAAACCTTTGTCCCGCCAGCCATTTCTTCAAATTGAGGAACAAATAGTACTCCGAGGTAGCTTAGTCTAGAGAATATGAGCGATGTGAAACGAGTTGGAATCCTATTTACATTAATTATGCGTTCACAAATGCTAAGGTGTGTGCTGGTGCATTGTCGTGATTGAAATGGACATTTTTGCAGTCCTAACGACGGCTTTTTTCATGCAGCTCGGTTTTCAAACGGTCCAATAACGATGAATAATGTGCACCTATAATAGTTTTACCCTTTTCCAGATAGTCGATGAGGATTTTTCTTTGCGAATCCCGAAAGACACTGACCATGATCTTTCCGGCCTAAGGAATGGTCCTCGCCTTTTTTGGTGCAAATTCTCCCTTGGTAGCCCATTGTTTAGATTGTTGTTTGGTCTCAGGAGTATAGAAATATATCTATGTTTCATCCACAGTGACGAAACAACGCTTTAAGTCCTGCGGATTCTTCCTGAGCAGCTACAAACCATCCTAGCAACATTTCACACGATTCCGTTTTTGGTAAAGAATGAGCAATCGTGGAACCCATGTTGCGGATAGCTTTCTCATTTCCAAATGTTTATGAAATATTATGCACTCGTTCATTCGAGATACCCACAGCACTAGGAATCTCACGCACCTTTACCTTAACTCATCTGTCATCCATAACCATATCACGGATTTTAGCCATGATTTCTGGAGTCGTAACCTCCACAGGGCGTCCAGAACGTTCAGCATCACTTGTTCCCATTTGACCACTTCGAAAATTTTGAAACCACTTATAAACTGTTCTAATCGAAAGTGCAGAGTCGTAATGTTTCTCAAGCTTCTCTTTAGTCTTCTGACGCGTTTTACAAAAAGGAAAAGGGTAAAACTATTACAGGTGCATATTATTCATCGTTACTGGACCGTTTGAAAACCAAGATGCAAGAAAATGAAAACAGGATTCCAACTCGTTTCACATCGCTCCTATTCTCCAGACTAGACTACCTCGGACTACTACTTGTTCCACAATTTGAAGGAATGGCTGGCGGCGCAAAGATTTTATTCAAACTAAGAGGTAATTGCAGCAACTAATAGCTATTTGCAGACTTGGACAATTCGTGTTATTCGGAATGGGTCAACAAATGAGAACAATGTTGGAAGAAGTGTATAAGTCTAAAAGGAGACTATGTCGAAAAATAAAAAAGGTTTACCCCAAACACGTAAGTAGTTTTTATTTTTGCACGAACTTTTCAAGCACCCTCGAATGCATATATATGTGTGTGTGTGTGTATTTCACTTTTCCTCCTTAACGACTGTACCGGTTTCAACCACACTTGATACACATATCGTTTACTGTCTACCAACAATCGTTGTCAGGGTAAGAACCACCTATCTAACATAGTTCACCAGATACGAGGTAATAGAGAATGAGATGCGCGGAAAACTGCCACGTGATGTATAACATTTAAAGTGATTACTTCTGTGCTGTTAACTCTATTCGCAATAATTTTCGCAGACAGTTTTCACACACGAACGAAAATGCAGCTGCGAAATTATATCATGGTACCAGGCATAGTTCAGGAGATATGAACTCATAAACACTGACATGCGTGAAAAATTAACGCATTGTACATAGGGTTACAATTTATTTGTTACCAACTGTGTCCCGAACACATTTTGTAGACAGTATCCACATATGCTGCTGAATGTACCTACACAAATATACCATTGCACGACACGTAGTTCAAGATATATGAGTTGGTAAACACTGAGATGCGTCAAAAATGACGCATGATGCATTTGTTCTTTGCTACTAAAAAACTCCTACAGTCGCCTCAACTTCAGGAAATCCCTGACATCTGTTAGCGCTTTTGGTAGCTTCAAACTGGGAAACGCAAACGTTTGTAGGCGAAAACAGCCGCCATCCATACAGCTACGAAGAGACGTTTCCATACTTTACGAGATCGCGTTTTAGGCACGCGATGCAGCTGCATCCAGCGTACTGGAACTGTCCGGGATATAACGCTACAAACAGAATCCATTTTTTGTTCTAGTTGCTAATAGAAAGTTGGAAAAATAAATAGGCGGGAAATACCCGGTTCGTCAGCTAGTAAATATCAAAAGGTATCGGAGACGAACTACGTCCTCGTCATAAGCCTGTATTCGTTGTTGCTGCAACATTCTCTTTTCTGGCAATGGGAAATTCTGAGCCTTGTTACATTTGTCTCATTATTCTTCGTCAGTTGTATGGTGTGCTAGTATTTCCCATTGTATTTCCCCATAGACAGTGTCTTTCCCGCGGCCTAGAAAGAGCATTTACTTTTCTCGATTAAACAATACATGCTTCTCAGTTATTTGTCTGAGGACAAATGCGTAGTCTAAAATTTATTTCAATGACGCGCACCAAGGTATGACCTCGTTGAGAGGCCAGTGTGGCAATAAACCAACATTTGAGTAAATATATGTAGGTTTCACTGCAGTTTCTTGCAGTGTCGCTGTGTTTTGTGGACCACGTCTCTCATCGCTATTGGTCTCTAGACTTCGATGTTTACGGCCTGCAATTCCTTGACGTTGATTAACATCATACTCCTTGTCTGATACATACATGTCTACCACAACCTAGATAAACGTCAAATAAAGTTTCATGTGACTTCACTTCCGATGTGTCGGTGGTAGTGTTGCGTGATCCGCAGTCCTAGAGAAAAGTCTTTGACAACAGTAGATAAAATTAGTGACAATATTATTTCCAAAGGCAAATCCTTAACTGTTGTAAGGTTACGAAGGATTTTTTTGAAAATATGCTTCCGTACTATAGCATATTGGTCAGATGAGACACTTAGCCTGCCGGCCATATATGAGGGGTGCTCACAAGTTCCGATCGGTCGTGATCTGGAAACCGCGGTGAAAATCCCATGGCACTTAGTGCAGCTGTGCTGGGCAGCGTCTTTAGTATGCCCGTCGTTTACGTCTCGTCGCTCCTTGGAGTTCTGAGCACACTGTGAGCACGTGCAAATGGCTAAAAAATAGCGTCTCCCGCCAAGTATGGATTTCAGGTAACCCCATATAGCCTAAATGCCTTGGATTTCCTTCTTCATGTCTGTTCTCGGCCGCACGCTGCAGGAACAAAGAAGACGAAGCGTTTCCAGTGCGAAGTGTTAGTTGGCCCACCATACAGCCGGGACGTGGCTCTCTCTGATTTTTGCATCTGCTCACGTGAAGCGCTGTCTATGAAGACAAAATCTTGGCCCAGACAACGAACTGCAGACGAGCGTAGAGAACTGGCAGTTAGCAAAGGTGCTGCTTTCGATCAAGAGTTTTTATTTTTTTATCCTTTTGCAAAATTCTCAAAAGACATAGTAGTAACAAACCCGAATATGTGTGATATGTAAAAATCACACGATGTACGATCTGCTATGTGACAACAGGCTGCAGGTCTTCGCTTGAGAAATAAATAAACGTCAAGAGGATATTGGAAATTTGGTACAAAGCTACGACAAATGTCTAGGCTGCAGCGATGACTACGTAGGGAAGTAGCCGTAATTGTGGATAACTGTCGCAAATAAAACAATTATGATTGTCACTGTGTTTTCCATTTGGTACAAATCGGAACTTAGTTTCTGGAGAACCCTCCTACAAAACGGTCTATTGATAATGTGTGAAATATCTTTGCGGTTTTGAGTCGCAGTCCGAGGGACGGTACACGGCATTCACCCAATACCCATTAAATATCCGAACAGATACTCGATCAGTTATGAATTCGAACCCACATTGTCAGGATGGAGTGGAAACATACGTTTCTAAATGTAAGGTAAGATATGACAAACGGATATCTCCCCTGGACATGAGATGTGAGCAGTTAACAGAGGATATGCAACAAGCCAAGTGGAGGAATGCCTGTTGTGGGGTCCTTCTACTGTGGGAATTATGTGCGGTACTCTACAGTTTTTAAAGCCTTTGACACTACTTTCACAGATCGTGACGCTATAGTGACACATTTTTGTATGAATGCATGGAATCTATATTTTCGGACATGTCAGGAAGAGCGGACACCACTCATTCATGTAACTGATCCTCCTGAACGGGCAGGGAATCCTATTACTTCACTGCGGGTGCGCAATTACGTCTGACCTCCTGTGGGAATCTCCAAGTGGCGAGCATGGAAGACATGGAGAAGGACTGCGGACAGGTGGCGTTAGGTAGGACTATGGATCAGCAAGATAGTCCGCGCATTTTCGATAAACATTGCGTCCGGGTAGCGCACTGGATATCGCAACTGCCCAGTAAGCAGGAGATGCCAGGTTCGAATCTCGGCACAAATTTTCGCTCATCGTCACCAATTTCACTTTAAGTCCCGATGCAGCTGATATCTATGATACCTTCCCTTTCGTTTCCTCCCTGTACCGCCCTTCTTCAGTATATAATGATATATTTTTGCCACCAAGTTGTGGTTAATGTTATTTAAAGTGTCCGGAAGGCATTTGCTGGGCGGAAAATTTTGTGTTTCTCTCAATGCGAGAGTGTTCTCCCTAAGTGGTGCCTGCATCTTCTTTGTCGGCAGGAGATTGTCAGTGAAACTCACTGGGAAGGACAGAAGTCCCGTGCAAGCTGAGCAGTTTTCATGGAAGCAGATCTGCAGACTGCTTCGTGCATTTGTCAGCAGAGCAAACGTCCCCTCCCTCCCCCCCCCCCCCCCATCCCCTAGCTCTGAATGGAAGAAGACACTCTGTCACCACTATCCCGAGAGAATAATTAAATGTGATATTATCTACTGTTCTGCTCAGACTTGAAAGAAGCAGACATCAAAATGCCAAACGACCAGTATGGGAATGTCCATTACTCTCACTTCTAGATATAGTGTAGCCAATCGAGTCGCCCCGATGCCGTGCTTGACGCAGATAAGCCAAACTATCTATGGGACATTGCTCCATCCCAGTACCATCCTCGTACTTTTAAGCTCCGATCAGTATACCACGAGAGGGAAATTTCTACAACGTTCACCCATTTTTTCTTGAAATAAGTGATATTTTCGCCCGTCACATTGGCAACAGCACTGTCTAGTTCCCTCCATACAGGGCCATATTATTTCAGTAGAAAGTTGTGAATAGATATCTGTCTGATTTGGTCATTCGACTCCCACCTTCCTTGAGGGTCACCCTAGCTTCCATCTGATGCGGCTGGGCGCATGGTTTGCTCATTTTGGGAAATACGTCAAAATTGCTGCAGCACAATCCATATTCACTATTGGCTTACTCTGCCACTAACTTGTGGTTCTTGATTTGATTTTAATTTGTGTCACATTGTCGTAACTTTGTCTCTTATTTAGTGAGCTGTGCAGATGAGCAGATCTTGTTGCGCTGTCTCGTCTTCCATAATTTTTGCTGCCTTCCTAGAATGTTGGCATCACTTTGTATTTGATTTGAATTCTTTTATTGTGACTTCTGTTAATCCCAGACTTGATAAAAACAGGTGCCACAGCCAGGAAGTGCTGCCAACTGTCTCCAGCGCATATTCACTCGCACCACTACCAGTATGACCAGTGCCCAGTAAATGAATGGTTGCCGCTGCAGCAAAGCACTCCAATCCAAGTCCGTTTACAGTCGCCGGCCGAAGTGGCCGTGCGGTTAAAGGCGCTGCAGTCTGGAACCGCAAGACCGCTATGGTCGCAGGTTCGAATCCTGCCTCGGGCATGGATGTTTGTGATGTCCTTAGGTTAGTTAGGTTTAACTAGTTCTAAGTTCTAGGGGCCTAATGACCTCAGCAGTTGAGTCCCATAGTACTCAGAGCCATTTTTTCGTTTACAGTCTCGTTTGTCTGTTACCACAACCAAAATTCTCGCAACGGCCCTGACAATATTTTTATTGATAACGGAGGTCTTATTATTGTATTTCATTAGAAATATGGTTTGAAAAGTATTTACTGTTGTTTCCAGAATGAGCCATGTCTCCGCAGTATCCTTTCTTTCAGGAGTGCTAGTTCTGCAGGGTTCGCAGGAGAGCTTCTGTAAAGTTTGGAAGGTAGGAGACGAGATACTGGCAGAAGTAAAGCTGTGTGTACCGGGCGTGAGTCGTGCTTCGGTAGCTCAGATAGTAGAGTACTTGCCCGCGAAAGGCAAAGGTCCCGAGTTCGAGTCTCGGTCGGGCACACAGTTCCAATCTGCCAAGAAGTTTCATTTACTGTTGTGGTCAAAACTACTTTTGTTTCTAATAATTTATGTTTGTTTGATATATGACTTCACTCTTGTGGCCAGTATTCCCAATCGTTTTATTTACTAATGCAAATGTCACACTCGAATGCAAAATCAAATTAAATTTAAATAAACGTAAATTCAAAAACCAATCACACTACATTAAATGCTAATGATTATTATAGATTTCCTATTTCACAGTACGTAACTAAAGATGGTGAAAGATTGCAGGTTTCTGAAAATGGTGCTTTCCACTTTGGCTGTGTATAAATGTTTGTATGTCCTGTCTTGTGCCGGTCGGAGTGGCCGTGCGGTTCTAGGCGCTACAGTCTGGAACCGAGCGACCGCTCCGGTCGCAGGTTCGAATCCTGCCTCGGGCATGGATGTGTGTGATGTCCTTAGGTTAGTTAGGTTTAATTAGTTCTAAGTTCTAGGCGACTAATGACCGCAGAAGTTAAGTCGCATAGTGCTCAGAGCCATTTTTTGTCCTATCTTGTAAGGGTCTTGAGTAGGAAGTCTGAAGAGCTCTCTATTATACGGGAATGAAAACAGAAGATTTATCTTCCACGTCCCGTCGATGTTGAAGTCATTAGAGACGGAACACAGGATCGGATAGTTTTAGGGAATGCGAAGGAAATCGGCCTTCAATTTCCAAAGGAAACATCCAGCATTTGGCTGGAGTGGTTTAGGAAAATCACGGAAAACCCAAATCTGGATGTGAGTCCACTGTGCTAACAGCTGCCGCACCTCTCTGGGTTTTCCACTGTATCCCAAGATAGTCACTTCATCTGTGCATGACTGCTTCCGGTCACATCCATTTGCACCTGGTTCCTGGTTATCCAATGTATCCGCATTACAGTATCTTCAGCACTTTTCTGTAACATCCCATTTGAAAAGCCTACTTTCTAATCACACTAGCGTCCATGTTTCATCCCCACATAACGCTATTATGTGCTCCCTCACTGTCTCTCACAGCAAATTAACGATTTCTTGAACCCTCAGCGACATTTTAGCCAAGATTTTTTCACAATGGCCTTTTATCACTGGCCTAGTTCGTACATCAGCATTGGTTATCCAGTCTACCCACTTAATCACCACTTTTCTGTAACACCCCATATGATAAATTTCTATTCTAGTTGTACTGTCGTCTATGCTTCACATCCATATAAGGCAATCATTCGGACAAGTACTTTCAGAAAACAATTCATAATACATTTATAATCGATGTTCTCTTTTTCAGTAGTTCTTTACGCACTACTGCAAGTCTTGCCATGGTCCGTCATTTTGCTAACTCATCTACAACATGTTGTACCTTCTTCGCCTCCGCTACTGAACAAGTGCTCATAGCTCTTAAAGTATGTATTTCACAACCTTTATTTACTGGATCTTTTTTTTCTTATTTTGGTCCTCACTACCTTCTCCCAAAATATGGATAGCAGTAGTAGGAGAGATTTGTAGCACAATATCGAAGTTAAACAAGTGCTCATAGCTCTTAAGGTATGCATTTCAGTGCCCGTGTTCACAGCATCTTTTTTTCTTGTTTTGTTTCGTACAACCACCTCTGAAAGTCTGTCGGCGCAATATAGTTCACCTTGTATATGTTGAGACAAGCATTGTTTGTTTGGTAACACGAGCAGTTTACAAACCAAGATGGAGAACTGAGTTCACATTAGTCCATCCGATTAGTACAGTAGTAGAATTCATCGTATCCTCTCCTACTGAGCCTTTCCCAACACTTTGTTAGGCGTATGTAACTCTTGTTTAATTCTCTCTGTGATATTAATTTGTTGTAGTTCGTGTTTGGTGGCTCATTCTGACCATAATTGTGCCTGAAATGCACCTGTGCTTCCTTGATCAAATTTCGGAGGTTTATTGGTGATTCCTTGCAAATGATTTAAAATTCTACTATCTTTACAGGTGAATAAGCACTTTTCAATCGGCATCAAGCCGTCACACCTATTGTTGCAGGTTTTCTGCCTTCAGCAGGGATACCATTTTTTCTAATCCAATATAACAATCTGCTTCTACCAATCTTAATACTGCAGAATACCGCATCTAGCAGTGAGCTTCGTATATTTCTGTGCATACATTTACTGGCCACAAGGTAATCAGCAGTTGGTGCTGCAGAGAGAAGTTACAGGCCATCATTTAATATACGGCACATTTTCCTCATGCTTTTCATTTTCAGGTTTCAGAAAATAAAAGCAAAGATAATAGAATGAGTCAAGCTTTCATACAGCTACTAGATCACTTATTTACACGTTATTTACGATAGGACATGTGGTTATCCCAACTTGGTTGATGAGAACCTTTTCTCATTCCCTTCCCTATTACTGTCTCCCTGTTTTACCTGCAAGATGTCAATTATCCTATTATCTAAGCTGTTTGATACTCGAGAGGTATTGTCCATTCTACTATTTGAATAGTTATGCTAACATCTTTTGCTATAGTAGATTTGTTCTCTGTAAAGCCTGAAACAATGTCAAACAATATCAAGAGCACTCCACAGTACACGCCAGTACTAAAACATACTACAGTGGGGTTAATGTATATTCAAGCCTTTAGATGGTTTTGAAAATCTATTAAGTTACTTACTTGATATTACAACCAGTTTTGCTATGTTGCTCCTTCGACACATGCCCTCAACGCGGAAAACAACATGCCTTCAACACAAAAAGAAACACTAGTTTACGTTACTTACTTTGGTTGACGTAACATGATCATTTTTACCCAAATTTGCTTTGCATGTAGGTTGTCTAACATGCTGCCTCTGTGGTAAGACCCAATCTCGTCAAATGAAAAATAAATTTCCGACACTGGAATGTACAAGATATGAACTAATGTTTCTCTAATAATAGTTTTGCGGTTGAGATTTGACTTCTAATATAGAACTTATAATATCTTAACGTTGTGTACTTGCCATGGCGATGCAGTTGGACCTTGAAGCAACCCAAAATGATTTCAATGTTATTTACTGTTCCCGTCGATTTACACAAACATCAAATTACAGTTTACTTTTGTATTACAGTTTGACGGCATCCTGTAAGCTAGACGCACCCCTTTAAAGTTCCCAGTGTTATAAACGGCAGAGCTAAATTGAATTGGTTGTTAATTAGTAGTCAGGAAAAATTCCAGAGCCTGTATTTTGCAAACGACACCAATCTGTAAATTCAAAACGCGTGTTTAATTTGCTCAGCAATCAAATACATCGTGAACTGTTTGAACATAACAGGGAGGTAACAAAAATGATTTATTTTTATCACAGTCGACACTTACTTAGGAAATAATGAGCTCTTAAGTATCTATGTTACTGCCACAGGAAATATAAGCACATAAAGCGAGAAAAGAGAGACTGAAAGAGTATGTTCTCTTGTAGGTTGTATATGAGTAGGTGTGATAAACTGGTAAGCTAATCATTAATTTAGCACACTTACTCACTGACTACGTACTTAGATCTCTACTTTCACCGATTGAAATTTCATATTTAATCTACTTTTATTCTAATTGTAAATAACACAGGAAAGAAAGAAATACAGTGTGTGATACAACCAGAAGACATGCGGATTGTCGCTAGTTTTTGAAATATCTATTATGTACAGTTCAATACCTTTTATGCAATACCCAAACGTGTAAGTACCACCTATTTCTTCAATGTAGAAATGAGGTAAAGACTTTTGAGTACCAGTACAATCTTATAATTAACAAATGGATTTTTTACAGATCATGGATTTTTTACATATGTTCCACTCTCAGACTTCTATTACAAGAAGTAGCTGTGAAAATTTGATGTAAAACTTACAATTCTGAAATTGAAATACTGTGAAACAGCTCACAGTAGCAAATTGAAGGGCACATACTATTGTTACGGTGAAGACAGTCATTTCTATAGATGTAATTTATATGTTACAAGAAACACATAACTGTACTACACAGCAGTCTGCAAGAATAATATAATCAGCCTCCCATTAGGTATTATTGAGTTGAAAGAGAAAACAGTGAGTCTGTAGAATTGAACTAAAATCCAGATAAAATAGCATATCCTACCTCATGTCAAGAATGTAGGCCATTCAGTAAAGGTAATCATTCAAAATATTTCTACCTGTTTAACACATCCCTGGTAAAAGTCAATACTTGTCAAAACCACTCTTTGTGGCTGTCTGGCTTATTGCATCTTCTGTCAGTCTGTCTTGACAACTGCAAAACTAGTTTATTCTTTGTGCACTGAATTATTTTTCATTTGTATGATTAGTAACAGATATAATAAAATACGTGATTTAAACACATTAGGTGTTTTTCTTTTATTTATCAGAATACATGTGTTCTCTATCAATATAAAAACATCATCTGTGCACGAGATTTTTTATTGAATTTAACTCTATGCACCATAAGAAACTGGACCTCATATAGGCTCCTGAGGCTAAACTTCTAAAACACCAACCGTTTAGTATACAGATTTTCTAAAACAAGCACATGTTCAGTGGCCCCATATGTAGAGTAATAAGATGAATAACAGAATTTTAAATTACCTGAAGACATTACAGACATTACATCTAAGCAAATGTAAATGGGGGAGTAACATTTAATCATTTGTAACTATTTCCAATTTTAATGTGTAAAATAATGTGTACCCAGTTATACCCTTTTTCATGGTATACTTTCTTTGTGAGGGATAAGTAGCCCAAGCATAGCAGTTCAACTCACTATTTCCTGTTACTTGAAATTGATTTTTGGTTTGTCAGTGTGTTTTAGTATCTTATAAAATAACTCACAGTAACATAATTACAAATGCACAAAATATAAAACTCAAGCTTAAAATGAAAGTATAAACAAGTTCATCCATATTTTATATTATCAAAACAAAGTTTCATCCACTAATGTGGTAACATAAACAGAGGTGTCAACATTCTAATTTGTTTATGTAATAGTATTGTTGGTATATAATTCTCTCAGCACATAATGGAAACAATGCATGTGCTATTTTAGCAAGAGATAAGGTTTTATTATAGTTTCAATTCTATAGCAAATAAACAAAACTGACCTTACTAAATAAATAAATATGAAGGCGACTGTTCAAATTGAAAACGTGGTATCTGTGGACAAAGTTGCATGTGTCCACTGTACTATTTGCGAAGACAACATGGAAAAACATAGCATTAGCTGAAAGATGGATTATGAACTGTGGATGTTCGGTATTTTGTGATTGGAAGTTCTCAACAGTTTTATCATGACATCATCTCTCAATATTTTTCAAGCTCAGAGACAAAGAGAAGAAAAATAATTGTAAATATGATAAATAAGACGAAAACGTCATATTAATGGAATATCAACATTCGCTTAAAGGTATAATTTTGTAGAACTGATGGTAAAGGAATAAAATGATTCCCAATGTTGTCTACAACCAACATCGCTTACCAATATTCCACTGATGTGTCTCCAGTAGTATAATTCCGCACCTTAATATTTTCCAAAACCTTGTCGCAAATATGTATTACTACAGTTAGTTCAGTCTTTTTATCCTTCTTTTCTGTTGCTGGATAAACCTAGCTTCGAATAACATGCCCATACATATGGAAGAATTATGAGGTAACTGCTCTGTGCTCAGTAAAAGAACAGTGTGCTAGATATTATCTCAGAAGAATAGATTATTTGCAGCTCATACGGTGACCTGCAGAACATGTGTGTATGGGTAGATGTACATGTCGAATAATGGTTCATTGGCAAACAGTGAGGCAGCTTTTATACAACTACACAAAATTCTTCTCATGTTAGAATAAAGTTGCTTTTACGTCTCTTTAGAGATATTACAGAAGTGTTCCTATGCACAGTTGACAGACACATTCATAATTATCAAGTACAAATTATTTCTGCACAATGTAGTTTATTTTGTGGCTGTCTTATTGAGTAACAACGAATGATAAATAATTAGAGCTAATTAGAGCTCAATTTTGAATTTTGCAGTGTGTCTAACAGATGTAAAACTGAACAGTAATTTACCTAGAATATCACTTACAGTATGAGAAAGAAGTAGCATTAAATCAAGCCTTGATTCAGAGCATTGTCAGTCAGTCAGTAGTAGTTAGTCACAATCACCAAGTTATTGGACGAAATATCTAATATAAGGAATACATCTATTCACTTACGAAGGAAATGATATCGACATAAAGTAGTATAAGAGTGGCAGGATCATCCACTGTGAAATTACAGGACCTAAAAGTATTCTTTCTGTTCTAAGTACATCCAGAATTACTTCTTACAAAAGTTCACAGCGCCTAAGAACACATATTCTCATATAGCTTCCACAAGTGCTAAAGGTAATTAGCCAAACACTGCAGGATTTCAAACACTACTTGGAAGTTTTTACCACAGGAAAGGTCATTATATTCGAACAGTAATAGTTTATTGTATCATGTTGGTTGTAAGTATCTTAAATAAATGTGAGATTGGATCAAAACCATATACATGTTGTAGGTCTAAACGCTTCATGTTACGTATAATGCACTAAAATTAAACTTGATAACAATTTTTCATGTATCTCTGCCTGATGCAGGGATCCTGAACTTGGTTTTTCATGGTCCTTAAAATACAATTAGAAAAATTTTGTGACAGTTCCTACTAAATCAAGCATTTTGCCCCTACCTACAGAAGTTTTAAGATTTCTAATATGATCTGAATTCTTGTACTGAATGTGTAGTGTTAATTCTGCTTGGCACGATTATGTCGATTGTTGTTGTTATTTATATTTATGTTTTGGCATTTCGATGTTTAACATCCCTGTTATTGCTTTTAATAGCTTCTGCTTACGTAACGTAGTAAGCATTTTATAAGTTGGTGACACCAGGAGTAAACTGGGCATCACATTCTGACACTAAGTGATTCATAAGCGTTTGAAAAACATGTATTCCAAGCTTTCTCTTTCTAGAGAAAATAGAGTGTGGCAACGGGTTTCTGATTTGTCTATAACAGAACCTCTATGGCAACGATCTCAAAAGAGTAGATTTTGTGGTTTGTGAGAAATTTTCTAGGATGAGAATCCTATTCTGTGGTACCCACTATCTGTAATTATTTTTGTTAGAAATCTGGATGGAGATAAGATATCCAGCTCTGCAGTATTTCCTGGGACACTGAAGCACAGATTCTGCTATTGGAACAATTTCGATGTTATCTTTAATTGCAGAAAGGAAAGTCCTCCTGGAGCAACCTATTTCAAAGGATGTAGACATTTTATAACACTTATCTCTCCTTGTCTAGTAGTATAGCCTTCCAGAGAAACAGAAGAAATTTATTTCTTCTATCTATAAGAAGATTGTGGTCGAACACAGTATTTGTTTTGGTCTTACCCGTGAGGACAGACCATTAATTTTTGGAATATAAGCGGTTGGTCATAAGGTAAACTGTAAAAAGTTATTAATCTGGAAACCATATCGCATTTATTTTTGAGAGAGCTAGAAGATACATAATAAAATACGAGTTATAGGTTCAGTTTGAGGGATTAGACCACTTTTACAGAATTTACATTTGCATCTGTGCGTCTTACGTTCGAAGAAGTGAGATGTAAATCTTCTAGATGTCTTAGCTCACTGTATTTGCTACAGTTTGGAGCCCTCAGTGACAGACATTTTCCTGCACTCAGGTATATAACATGCCTGGCTGACATACAATCATTTACTGAGAAAAAGTATTTAGTCACAAATTGTGTATTGCTTCGATTCCCATACATTTAATTAATTTACTTATTTAAGATGCAAAACCTTCATCTCGTTTTTCTCTCTGAATTGAAGTCGGGTGTTATGGAAACACTGTATAAACTTTATTCTTCCATTTATATAGATAAAAGTGACGTATCTGCATGCCGACGAAGAGATATAACATGTTACATCCTATAGAAAAAAATATCACATAGGACTGTGTTGTAAAAATATAAACATTAAAGAATTATTTTTCTCATAACAGGAACATCTGTTTTAAAGACACAGTGTTGTTCATGATTAAGTATCTGCCTGATAGAGTAAAATACATGTGTTCTTCCGTAAAATGCGATACACTTTTTTTGTTAGTAAAAACCAAAACATTATGAGCCATATCGACTCCTCTGCATTGCGGAAGTGTGTGGATTCTGATAAGTCACTCTTCAGAATAGTGATCAGAAACTTGTGATCTGAAGTAGGCACTGATGACTCGCATTAAATATAACAATAGAAATTAAAATAAAATATTACAAATACATTTTTATTACCATAATCTGTGTTTCTTTTACCGGATTCGTTTCAGTAAGTTCCCTGCTTCACTTATGCGATTATTGAATTTGGTTGAACAAGGTTCATGGGAACAAGGTTCATGGTTGTATGATATCATTCAGTACTATAACTCTGTTATGCTAGTCTAATTGAGCTGTTGATACTCAGAAAACACGATAGAGGAAAGATTTTATCAATGAATTTAACTTCTAAATTGTTTATGTTAACAGATGTAGGATTATGTGAATGCCTAGGTTACCTAATAAAAATGTATGCCGCTAGTGTTAAGTTTTATTTAACAGTTTTGATGTAGCCACTGCAAGACGAAAGATATAAATGTGTACTTCGGTTGTTTTTATCGTTTTCTGTTCAGGAGCGGACTGAAATACTGTACGAATGGAATTAGGTTGTTAGAGTGGAATGGTAACTCTAGGAGATGGTTTTCTAATTGCATGGATTCATTAATTAGGAATCTGTAGCGGTATTTTATAGAGTGCAATACATTTTTTCATCTCAATCAACGCTTGTGTCAATTTATTGTACCCTGGTTAAATCCCCAGAGTGTCTATTATTTTGATAAAAGACTTTCCACAAAATCTGTCTGCTAAGTAACTGCACTGAAGATTGTCAGTTGTAAGGAAGCTAACACACATGTGGGTAGGTGAACTTAAATTTCGAAAAATGCTTATAAATTAAGGAAACTGGTATTTCTCCATTGTGACAGCATAAATAAGGATATTCGAGTCACCTCTTCTGTACGATGTAGTGATATAGAATGTGAGTATCTGAATCGAATGTCTGCATAGTTTATTGTTTATAAGAAAGGATTTATGAATGTTACTTAAGTTTCATAAAAGAATTTATCTGTATAGCAAAATTCTGCTAGATACTTTTCGCCTGGGTGAATCTGACTTTTTTTAGTGTTTTAGTACAGTTCACACAAGGAGGTTTTGAATATATATATACCATTTTTACCATATGTTTGCGCGAATTACAGCTGCTCATACCCGGCACCTATTATACGTTAGAGGAAAACAATTCACTTGTGTTCCCTATCATCAATCATAAATGCCCGATTACTTCTGTTTAACTATAAGACAGTGAATTAAACCACACCTGCGAGAGATTTGTTGAATTTAAAGAATATGGGCCTTTAATACTTAATAAAACTTCGTTTCGGTTAAATGATGTCGACTTTTTTTGCATTTTCGTATCCTCGCTCAGGTTCCTGGAATGTGTGAATACATACATCTTTTGCCATATGCTTCTTCAAATTTCTTCTGTTAGCTTACGTCAGGCGGTGTAACGCGCTTGTATCCCCTTATCAGTGAGTGTTAATCTCCATATGCAACAGTAAAGCTATATTAAAGATGGATAACGTAAAATTGTGTTAGTTTTGAGAAACTTAGGCTGTTACTACTACAAAAATCTTTTTTAATGAAAAACGGTTTCAATATATTCACCAACGTAGTTATCGATTTGGTCCGTAACGTGTACAGTTGCCGTGTACCTTGTAGCAGGAAAGTTGGCTCTGACAGTGTGTTTGTAATGCAGGAGTACTACAAAGCGAACTTTTATGTTTTGTTCTGGTGAGAGGGGAGAGGTTTCCTAGGTTGTGGGACAAATTTATGATGGTCAGCACGCAAATCGGGAATCAGCCAGAAAGCGTGGGGGTCTCGTGCTTGATAACGGGGGAGTCGCCTATTGATCCTCGCAGTTATTAAGCCTCGGACGTAGTGGTAGCCGTGCCGACGTGAGTGACGGCCCCTGGTGGGTAGGCAGCCCGCGTCACAGCTGCCAGCTCTCGGCACCTACCTCTGCCAGCAGCAGCGCGCCACAACAGGTAGCGGACCGGCCGGTAGCCCGGGCCCGGCTATGGCGGAGTCGGAGGCGGAGGAGGTGGAGGAGGCGGAGGCGGCGGCGGCGGCGGGGGTGCGTCCGAGGCGCGCTCTCGCCGGCAACTGAGAGCCTCGGCCGCCGGCAGCCAGCCGCCCAGGAGCCGTGGAAGCCCGCGCCTGCGCCGCTAGAGCGCCCGCTCGGCGTCGGCGCGCTGCCGCCTGCTGCCGCCGCCGCCACAGTCGCCACAGACGCGACGCCTCACCTGCCGGCCGATTATGCAAGAATTAGTGGTCAGCTCCCAGCGCTCGCTGCACCAGCACCACCGGGCATCTCTAACGGGCTGCGATGATCACGTTATCCCTAACCTCTGTTGCAGCAGAACTAGTGCTGCGCCTCAGACTACCTGTGTAGATCAACCGTATCCACCTTACACTGACGGACGACACTGGGAACTTCAAGAGTTAAGAAATTATCGGAGATAAATAAATACATTTGAGTCCCTTCTCTTTACTTCTTTAGCCTCTCAGCTGGTTGTGTTGTTTTCCAGTCTACATGGTACATCGATGTGCAGTTCACTTTAGGTGTGTTACCTGTGCGCCTTACGGCTAGTCTCCGTGAGGCTGTATATTGCCCGTGACAGAAATAGAGGCATCCAGTGTGAACACAGTCTGAATGGAATAAAAAAAAATGTTCAAATGTGTGTGAAATCTTAAGAGATTTAACTGCGAAAGTCATCAGTCCCTAAGCTTACACACTACTTAACCTAAATTATCCTAAGGACAAACACACACATCCATGCCCGAGGGAGGACTCGAACCACCGCCAGGACCAGCCGCACAGTCCACGACTACAGCGCCCTAGACCGCTCGGCTAATCCCGCTCGGCTGAATGGAATTACTCCCACTCACATGTCGAGGAAGAGGCATGCAACCTACACACATGCCTCTCCTTGCGTTCGGGCCAGCACAGAAGCGTGGCAACTAGCCACAAGGCACACATGTTTAAACGCACCTTTAGCCTGTCTCAGAATAGCGAAACACCAGTTAACTCACGGGTAATCCTGTTGTCTTAACTGTAACTTTTCTCAAATGTGGAACTATAGCTTTCCCCATTTTCTGAATATATCAGCAACTCATTTGGTTCGTAGTTTTACAGATCTGCTTTTTCAAATAATTTCATAGTACACAGTAATTAATACTAGATTTTTTTTAAAGTTAACGTGCTTCATAACAGTGTTACATTATACTATCGTAGACTATCACAGACGGAGGCCATTTCAATAAAATCCTTCTGACTACAACTATCAATGTTTCGGGTGCAACTGCAAGCAGCCTTTATCAGGGTCACACTTACGATGGATGCCAGCAATAACATTAGAGGCGTTGTTGGTTCTATTACACGTGATGCGGTCACACACTCTGAAGAATGTTAACGAAATATAAAACTACATTTGTTAATGGTAACTTATAGTAGAATGTCAAAAATGTTCAAATGTGTGAAATCTTATGGGACTTAACTGCTAAGGTAATCAGTCCCTAAGCTTACACACTACTTAACCTAAATTATCCTAAGGACAAACACACACGCCCACGCCCGAGGGAGGACTCGAACCTCCGCAGGGACCAGCCGCACAGTCCGTGACTGCAGCGCCCACAGACCGCTCGGCTAATCCCGCGCGGCAATATAGTAGAATCTACAGAGTCTTAGAGTCGACTATTGGAAAACAGTTCATGTAGCTACATCAGCTATCTTATGTCTTAATACTAAACAACAAGTTAATAAAACCTTAACAGTATACTTAACCATTTGTCTTCAGGAATACAATACGTCGCAATGTTTACAGTACATGTGCACGAGAGTATCCTAAAGTAATGGAAGTTGTGGCAACTTTGAAAACGATAAGCTGCTTATTAGAGATGAGAAACGGAGCACTTACGAGCTCAAACTTCTTGGCAGATTAAAACCGTGTGCCGGACCGAGACTCGAACTCGGGATCTTTGCCTTTCGCGGGCAAGTGCTCTACCAACTGAGCTACCCAGGCACGACTCAGGCCCGTCCGTACAACTTTAATTCCGCCAGTACCTCGTCTCCTACCTTCCAAACTTTACAGATGCTCTCCTGCGAACCTTGCAGTACTAGCACTCCTTTCTTTCAGGAGTGCTTCTTCTGCAAGGTTCGCAGGAGAGCTTCTCTTAAGTTTGGAAGGTAGGAGACGAGGTACTGCCTGAATTAAAGCTGTGAGGACGGGGCGTGAGTCGTGCTTAGTTAGCTCAGTTGGTAGAGCAATTGCCTGCGAAAAGCAAAGGTCCCGAGTTCGAGTCTCTGTCCGGCACACAGTTTTAATCTGCCAGGAAGTTTCATATCAGCGCATACTGCGCTGCAGAGTGCAAATCTCATTCTGGCTCACTTACGAGTTTATTGTTGAAGGTATCATATACTACAAATCAAGGCGCTGCTTCTATGTCAATGCTATACTGGCCTCTTTCATTACCGCTAAAGTTTCGAGAACACGTGTCCGAAAGAATAGACACTACGAAGAATCCGCAGCTGTGAAACATTACACGTAAATTAAAAGGAATCACGGCTGTCAGCTTCAGCGGGACATTGCACGGAATCAACGGTGACGCTGAGGCTGCTTCCTGCTCGTCGATACCTTCCCTCTCACGGAAGGAAACGGGAGTGTGAACCTAGTCGTGACATACTCCGGACATTGAGTGCCCAATTGTGCTGTTGTTAAGCCGAACTGACAGGGCGAAAATGTCGGGCTGTAAGGATCACCTGGACTTTGATGAACTATGTTTTGTGAGACTTAGAAGGTATAAGCCGAAAGTTAAGTGATCAATGTGTACAATTGCAAATTTGCTCCATAAGAGGAAGAACGATGCCTGAAAAATATCCCATGCTGTTATCGACGCCTCATACGAAAAGCATACCGAAAGTACATCTAAAGCAAACAAACTGAGTGTATTCTTGCAACTCCGCTCCGAGAAAACGTATGCGATGGGTCAAGCGAAAAGGAGGCACGGAGCAACGTCACAACCATGCCCCTGTGACACACTTTTAGTTTAATTTTGCTTTTATGTGATACGAGCGACTTGTATATCTTATCATTCAGTTCTGTAACTTTATAGAACTGTGCTGTACTTTTATTTCAATAATCAATGACCATTTAGTAAATAAACTTCATCATCATGTGCAGGGTTATTGTTTAGTCCTCACAGAACAAGTAAGATGTCGAAAGTAGTGTCGATGTCAAGGTAACTCTTAGATATTTTCTATAGACAGATTATATATTTAAATTTACGACAGTTTTCGATACACATAGACACACACACACACACACACACACACACACACACACACACACAGGTTGTCCCAAAAGGAATAATCAGTATTCAGGAATATGACAGGAATGCTCATCACAAGCAGAAATTATGGTAAACATGGGCTCTAAAACGCTTCCCCTTAAGAACTATGAAGGCCTCTCCATCTTCAGTTGTGCGAAACAAATCTATTCCACTGAGTTCTTTACTTTCCTTAGTTTGAGAGGAGGTATTATCAATCAAAACAAGGAAAATTTGGGTAGTATACATGCGCTCTATTATCTACACCTTAGGAGTTATTCGTACTTGGTCAGTAGACTTGTCGTACTTCACAGTAGCGAAGGTGAATAAGTGCTCATAGCTCTCAAAGTATGCACTTCAGTACCCTTGTTCACTGGACATTTTTTCGTTGTTTTTTTTCCATACCACCACCTTTCAAAATATGGAAACTAAATAACCTGCAGTGGAACAGATTTGCTTTACGTTATCGAAGATGAAGACTTGCTCGTAGCTCTTGAAATATGCAATATAGTCCACGTTTATTAGACATTTTTGGACTGAATGATCCATCTTTTCATATCTCTGAAAGCTGTGTCTTCCCCATGGACGCGCTGTGTACAGACCCTATACAGAAAGTATTCACTGCTAATTCATGTCTTAATAGAGGTCCTCAAAGTACCCTCGGCCACACACCGTCAGGTGGCTTGCGGAGTATGGATGTAGATACAGATGTAGATTTGTTTATAACATTCGTTATGTTCAACGGTTGCGTGGTTCCCGCAGACCTATGCGCAAGGCAAGGGTTTGGTTAAATTTTAGACTTTGGAGCGATGGAAAATTTGAGCAAAGGAACCAGGCGTACTTTCAAATCTGCTGACTGAAGGAGGCTCCTGGTACCACTGAAACATTCATCCCGTCGATTGTTCAGTCCGGTTCCTGCAAGTTTATGTATCTGTCCACGGAGTTGAACCATGTTAGATTTTCGGGGTTCTGGTGAGCACGACGTGCTTCTGTGCGCTTTTGGAAGATTGTTTTGGATGGGAGTCGGTTCCGATTTTCGTGTTACGAAATTTCTATAATTTTTAAAGTCATTCATGACAAGCATTATGGGGTACTCTGGAGTGATAAGTTGTGTTAATGGCGAAAGTACATCCGCTCGAAATTACCAGCATTTAGAAGTTTTGACGTCTTTCAAGATACTCGTAAAACGTAATTCAATAAATAATCTTACACTGTAGCGGATGTTTGCATCATAAAACAGTTGTGGATGTCTCACCAACACTAATGTATGTCAAAATAGGAAATTGTGTTTTTTTATGTACGACTGTGATTAGTACTGCGGCACATGAGTACTTTTTATTTATCAGCTTTCTACTCTTTCCCCTATATGAAACAGGTAACAAAGTATATTAAAGTTTAGTTTTCATTTTGAAGGTGCTCCATAATAGCTGAATCATTTTTTAAACTTTGTCATCTCTACACAACCGAATGTCCATGGTTCTGCCTTACGGATCAATATATTTCGAATGTCAACAATTTGCTAGCAGATGAATATACTGAGATGTATATTTATAACTGACATCCTGAATAATGTCTTGCATATATCTCGGTTTTTTCCTTCACCTGCAATTTTTGCCCTACGCAATAAACTCGTAAGACCCTACTTCTAAATTCACTACCTCCATATATACATATACATATATATAAAACCATAACGAATTCTAGTTGGATACCACATGTTATTGCAATCGCCACGACCGTAGCTTCTATATGCGCATGGTGCAGAGAATGCACATCTAACACCTCCATCTGATGATAAGGATGCTGTGGTTTTTATAGAATAATAATGGTCCAAAAAAACTAATCGTATCAAAATTCAATAAAGCGACCGGTTGCTTGGTATGCGCACATAAATCGCTAGTATTCGTAATTCTAGTCAGTGTTTCTACTTGTTCCTTTTTCCGATAATTATACGAAGAACCATCTCATTAACATGTCTTAAAATGGCACTTAGATTTCAGCAGTGTGCAACATCATAACTCAAGCTCTTCGATTCTATTTTTCTACACTTTACCATAGTCGATTACTGGTTTGCTTATTAATATAAATATGATTGAATCAAGCAACCGTTTAGCACCTATCTGTGCTATATTGCTTCTTTTGTGTTCCCTCCTTCATTCATTATTTTACCTCCAAGATCGCAGAATGGACCCATTTCGTCTATTACGTTGTCCCCAATTTTATCCACATCAGGCTGTTTATTCCATCCAGCAGGTCGTATAGTTCTTATTCAACTGTGCAGTGAACTGCAGTATCATCTGTGAACCTTGTAATTAATATTGTTTCACACTGTATTTCAATCTCACTTCTAAAGCTCTTTTCATTTTTTTCGTTGCTTCTTTGACGCTCTCGTTAATCCCATGACTTTGTCTTGGTTTTCCATCCTTATTGGCTAAATGTGGCTGCTTGGAGCTGCAGAGGAGTCCGGTGACCTTTCTAACGGATTAAAGTTTGGAAATAAACGTCTTGATACGTTTGTTAAAATATGTGACCGATATCGGCGTTGAAGCTACCGTTTCATGTAAAACTGAGAAAATATATCTGTAGATTAAAAAATAAATAAACAAGAAAAAAGATTCAATAACTGTGAGAAGAAAAGGCGCAGTGCCACGAAGGTGCTTAGCCAATACATAACAATATATAAAATAACAAGGACGTGGAATGTCTCTTTAAACGCGAAGTAAAGATTGCAACTTTCAGCCAAGAAAAATCTGTCAGCTAAATGTGTATTAATACTATATTTATGTAAAAAGATATAGAGATACTTATACATTTCTAAAATGTGACTAAATCTACATTTTAAATATGGATAGTGAGTATAATATATAAAAAACCGTCAACTCGTTTTCCATGTGATAAGAGAACGAAACATAAAAGCAAGATGAAATCTTTTAAAATTAAATATATGTTTTTAACATTCAGCGTCTTTGCTCTTCAGTTGTACAAAAATTCATCTCTTTGCCGCTAGAGGCTCCGAGTTGTAGCGTGTAACATGGCGCTGTGTAACAAACTATGTCGGATTTTGAGAATACAGTGCTGTAATCGAGTTATTTTTTAGCATGACAATGCCGGACGACCAACGAGCGCTGCAACAGCTGCAACAATCGGATGACTTGGGTTCACTGTCGTCGATCAGCCTCCATACAGCCCCCGGCCGATTTTCATCTGTTTCGAAGAATTAAAGAACACCCTGATAGTGATGAAGTTTGAAAAAAAAGAGGTGAGGTTGTTTCTACCTTAAAAAAGTCGATTGTTCGACTGTGAAGGTATCAAGAAACTGGACTCACTTTGGAAGAAATGTGTTTGTCGTCTGTGTTACTGCACTGAGGTGACAAAAGTCATGGGAAAGCGACATGCACATATACAAGTAGCGGTAGTATCACGTGCATAAGACCCGAACATATAAGGGAAGTGCATTGACGTAACTGTCATTTGTACTCACGCGGTTCACGAAAAACGGCTTTCAATGTGATTGCGGCCCCGCGACGGGAATTAACAGACTTTGAACGCGGAATGGTAGTTCGAGCTAGACTCATTGGATTATTCCACTTCGGAAATCGTAGGATCCAAAGCGTCAAGAGTGTGCTGAGAATATCAAATTTCGGTCATTATTTCCCATTACGTGCGATGCCGTGGCCGACGGCCTTCACTTAACGGCCTAGAACAGCGGCGTTGAGTAGAGTTGCCAGTGCTAACAGACATGCAACGCTGCATGAAATAACTGCAGAAATCCAAGTGGGACGTACGACGAACGTAACCGTCAGGTCAGTGCCGCGAAATCTGGCGTTGACTGTCTATGGCAGCAGACGACCGACGCGAGTGCCTCTGCTAACAGCACGAAATCGCTTGCAGCGCCCCTCCAGGGCTCGTGACCGTATCAGTGAAATACTGAAAACCCTTTTTCCAAAGCTGTTTCACAGAGGAAGACCGCACAGCAGTTCCTTCTCTAAATCCTCGCACAAACGAAAAAATGGCTGACATCGAAATAAGTGTCCAAGGAATAGAAAAGCAACTGGAATCACTCAACAGAGGAAAGTCCACTGGACCTGACGGGATACCAATTCGATTCTACACAGAGTACGCGAAAGAACCTGCCCCCCTTCTAACAGCCGTGTACCTCAAGTCTCTATCGGAACGGAAGGTTCCAAATGATTGGAAAAGAGCACAGGTACTCCCAGTCTTCAAGAAGGGTCGTCGAGCAGATGCGCAAAACTATAGACCTATATCTCTGACGTCAATCTGTTGTAGAATTTTAGAAACTGTTTTTGCTCGCATATCATGTCGTTTATGGAAACCCAGAATCTACTCTGTAGGAATCAACATGGATTCCGGAAACAGCAATCGTGTGAGACCCAACTCGCTTTATTCGTTCATGAGACCCAGAAAATATTAGACAAAGGCTCCCAGGTAGATCCTATTTTCCTTGACTTCCGGAAGGCGTTCGTTACAGTTCCGCACTGTCGCCTGATAAACAAAGCAAGAGCCTACGGAATATCAGACCAGCTGTGTGGCTGGATTGAAGAGTTTTTAGCAAACAGAACACAGCATGTTGTTTTCAATGGAGAGACATCTACAGACGTTAAAGTAACCTCTGGTGTGCCACAGGGGAGTGTTATGGGACCATTGCTTTTCACAATATATCGAAATGACCTAGTAGATAGTGTCGTAAGTTCCATGCGGCTTTTCGTAGATGATGCTGTAGTATACAGAGAAGTTGCAGCGTTAGAAAATTGCAGCGAAATGCAGGAAGATCTGCAGCGGATAGGCACTTGGTGCAGGGAGTGGCAACTGACCCTTAACATAGACAAATGTAGTGTATTGCGAATACATAGAAAGAAGGATCCTTTATTGTATGATTACATGATAGCGGAACAAACACTGGTAGCAGTTAATTCTGTAAAATATATGGGAGTATGCGTGCGGAACGATTTGAAGTGGAATGATCATATAAAATTAATTGTTGGTAAAGCGGGTACCAGATTGAGATTCATTGAGAGAGTTCTTAGAAAATGTAGTCCATCAACAAAGAAGGTGGCTTACAAAACACTCGCTCGACCTATACTTGAGTATTGCTCATCAGTGTGGGATCCGTACCAGATCGTGTTGACGGAGGAGATAGAGAAGATCCAAAGAAGAGCAGCGCGTTTCGTCACAGGGTTATTTGGTAAGCGTGATAGCGTTATGGAGATGTTTAGTAAGCTCAAGTGGCAGACTCTGCAAGAGAGGCGCTCTGCACCGCGGTGTAGCTTGCTGTTCAGGTTTCGAGAGGGTGCGTTTCTGGATGAGGTATCGAATATATTGCTTCCCCCTACTTATACCTCCAGAGGAGATCACGAATGTAAAATTAGAGAGATTCGAGCGCGCACGGAGGCTTTCCGGCAGTCGTTCTTCCCGCGAACCATACGCGACTGGGACAGGAAAGGGAGGTAATGACAGCGGCACGTAAAGTGCTCTCCGCCACACACCGTTGGCTGGCTTGCGGAGTATAATTGTAGATGCAGATGTAGACTCTAGACGACCGGAAATCCGTGCGCTTGTTGGATAAGCCCCTATTTCAGCTGATAAGAGCAGATGGTAGAATTCAAGTGTGGGGCGGACCCGACAAAGTAAGGGACCCTATAGTTCAATCCACGAAAGATGGCGGATCCCGCTTGTTGAGGCAGGGACGGAGATTGAGTCCATTGTTGACGATTCCAAGCGGCAGCTGCATTATGCGCATGTGCCTGGTTTCCTCTCGAAGAAGGCTTGTGTCCTGCAAATCACGTCTCTCTCGCTTGCTTATGCAGAATTTATAACTTACCATCACCATCACCGATGTCAATTCGCAACAAATGGAATAGAAATCCACTAAACAACTCTCTACGATAACGTTTAACGGTCGCATTAGCTACGGCATTACAGCAGAGCGCTCAGAAGACTACTAAACGCTTGTTATCTGTCGGAGAATACGTGACTTAGGTGTGCAAAACAAGCGTAATTTCGTCATCTTTCGTGACTCCATCTACTGTTGTCAATAAGGCACTGTGAAAACTGGGTGTCGCTCCACAGTGATGTGGACTGTGTTTACATGCATAGGATGGGTCCTTTGGGCCAACTGAACCGATTATTGACTGGAAATAGTAATGTTCGGCTACTTGTTGACCATTTGCTGCCATTCACAACTTCGAAGGAACTGTCACCCGGCCACAATTGTTTGCAATTGGTTTGAAGAACATTTTGGAGTATTCGAGAAAGTTTTATGACATCCCAGATCGCCCGATATGAATCCCATCCAAGTTTTTTGGTTCTTAACCGAGAGGTCTCTCCCACACAAGCAAAACTTTTGCATTTATGGAGCATGGCTTAGTATTTCTGCAGAGGACTACCAACGATTTGTTAAGTCCATGCCACGTAGAATTGTTGAGCTACGCTAGGCAAAGCGAGTTGTTTAGGGGGTAACCCATGACTTGTCAGCTCAGCGTAAATTCATTTATAAAACTTTAAAAGTTTCCACATAGAAATTGCGGTTGCGTTACTTTTCAGCACGTCCTCGTGTTTTTAGAAATGGATCATAAAATATGTATCATAATAAATGCCGTATATCGCATCGCAACGGGAGAGCGTATTGTGATGACATTTAATGCAGGACCTTATATCGAAAGTAAAGACGACTAATTTTTTAACAAGCACGAAAGCGGAAAACATGAAAATGTAAGGTTATTTGTGATAAAAAATACACACATAAAAAAAGTTTTCTATCACCTCGTTTCCGAGAGTTCCCGAACGTATACGGAAAACTGGAATAGAGAACAACATAAACACCATTTCTGCCCATTTTATTGCTCATGAAAGTCACACGTTGTATGTTGTACCACCATAAAGAGAGACCTTCAAAGCTGGTGCTCCAGATTGCTGTACACACCGGCACGCTAATACGCAGTAGCAAGTCCTCTTGAATTGATGCATCCCTGTATTCGTCATGGCATACAGTCTACAAGTTCATTAAGGCACTGTTGGTCCACATTGTCCCACTCCTCAACGGCGATTCGCCGTAGATCCCTCAGGGTGGTTTGTTGGTCACGTCGTCCTTAAACAGCCCTTTTCAATCTATCCCAGGCATGGTCGATAGTGTTCACGTCTGGAGAATATGCTGGCCACTCTAGTCGAGAGATGTCGTTATCCTGAAGGAATTCATTCACAAGACGCGCACGATGGGGACGCGAATTGTCGTCCATGAAGACGAATGACTCACCAATATGCAGCCGATATGGTTGCACTATCGGTCGGAGGATGACATTCACGTATCGTACAGCCGTTACGTCGCTTTCCATGACCACCAGCGGCGTACGTGGCCCCACGTAATGCCACCCCAAAATGTCAGAGAACCTCCACCTTGCTGCACTCGCTAGACGTCCAGCCTGACCGTGTTGCCTAGAAACACGTCTCCGACGATTGTCTGGTTGAAGGCTTATGCGACACTCATCGGTGAAGAGAACGTGATGCCAATTCTGAGCGATCCATTCGACATATTGTTGGGCCCATCTGTGCCGCGCTGCATGCCGTCGCAGTTGCAAAGGTCGACCTCGGCATGGGCGTCGGGAGTGAAGTTGCGCATCATGCAGCCTACTTCGCATAGTTTGAGTCGTAACACGACGTCCTGTGGCTACATGAAAACCATAACTCAACATGGTGACACTCCTGTCAGTGTTCCTCCGACCCATAATCCGTAGGTAGCGGTCATCCACTGTAGTAGTGTCCCTTGGGTGGCCTGAGCGAGGCATGTCACCGACAGTTACTGTCTCTCTGTATCTCTTCCATGTCCGATCAACATTGCAGCGTCAAACAGAACACCAACAATGGCAACTAACTGCTCTGCCTACCACGTGATTGACGCAGTGCGAGTGGTGCCATGGTTCTTCTGAAAATTTTACATCACACGCTATCTGTTCTGACGATATACGAGAGGACTTTCTGCTGGAAAAAATCGAACTACAACCAACTGTTCATCATCCCCTCATTAATATTTCGATAGGCACACACAAATTATCTGCAGTCCTTGATTCGGATTCTCCCATTTCTGTTATTAGTGAAGCCGCTTTCCAAAAATGCGCCACTGTTTCTACCATTCCAACACTTCCGCTTTCTCACACTAAGGTCAGTGGTGCTGTTCCCGGCAAAAGTATAGATATTAAACAGCAACGTTATGTGAAGTTTCAAGTCGATACACATTTTTTATATGCTACATTCTTAATAGTTCCGCTTCTCACTACAGAAGTAATTTTGGGGATCGATTTTTTGAACAAATATAAAGCAACTTTAGATTTTGAAGATCATTGGATTCGTCTCTGTGATGATGGAGTTTGCTTCTTTTTGGACTTTCACAAACATTTGTCGCAAGCAGAACAATACCTTAACAAATTTAATTTCGTCGGACGAAGCACTGACGCCATTTTTTGTTCCTTCCCCAAACATTGACTATGACGTTACCACACCAGACAATGGTATCATTATTCAGGATAAAATCAAAGTAGTTGATTCAGCTTCAGTTCAAGAAAAGGAAGATTTACATGCCATATTAACTGTTTTTCCCCATGTTTTTCACACGACTCCAGGCACAATTAAAGATTTTTTATATGAATTTCAGGTAAAACCCCGTTCCCCTTTTGCCGTTACACGTTATCCAGTACCGCTAGTTCACAGTGACAAAGTCAAACAGAAAATCCAATCTATGGTAGCTCACAATATTATTGAAACTGCTACCTGTCCATACAATTTACCAATACATGTTGTGCCTAAATGAGATGGTTCAATTCGTCTTGTTTTGGATTCAAGACGTATCAATACGATCATCATACCAGAGACGGATAGGCCACTAACTTCGGATGAAATCTTACAACAGTTCCACGGCGTATCTACTTTTTCCTCCCTAGATCTTCGGTCCAGTTTATACCGAATAGAATTACACCCCAACTACCGCAAATACACAGCTATTCTCTGTTTTGGTCAGCGCCACCAATTTTGCAGACTCCCCTTTGGGTTAACAATCTCATCTGCAGCCTTTATCCGTAGACCTCATTTGAAAGACAGGATTACCACGTACGTGGACGATATTCTCATTGCCGTTTCTTCCTGGCAACAGCGTAATGAAATATTGTCTGAACTTCTTCACTCGTTCTCTAGCTTTGGTGTTACAGTAAATTTAGAAAAGTCTCGTTTTTGACAAGCTCGTATCAAATTTTTAGGCCATCTTATTTCATCATCCGGAATTCAACCGGACCCTGATAAGCTAAAAGCAATCTATGACATCCAAGTTCCTCGCATTAAACAGTAACTTTGCAGTTTTCTTGGAATGTTAAAATTCTTTCGCAGGTTTATTACCAGCAAAGCTTTAGATACGCCAACTTTATGTAAATTAACAGGAAAAAATTCTCTCCGGATTTGGGATAATACTGCTCAAAAGGAATTTGAGACACTAAAACAACATCTATAAGAGGTCTTATAGATGCACCCCTGTTATCTCACCCCGATCTTACTACTGATTTTTGGATTTCAACAGACTCCTCAAACACAGCCCTTAAAGTTCATCTCTTTCAAGAGTTTATTGAAGGTGAAACTAAGGTACAAAAAACATCGCATTTGCTAGTCGAGTATTAACTTCTTCAGAAAGAAACTATTCCATCACTGAATTAGAAGTTCTAGCTGTTGTATGGGCATTTTCCAAATTTAGACCTTTTCTTTTTGGTAGACACACCACAGTATACACAGATCATAGAGCACTAGAATTTTTTATATCAGCTAAACTATCTCATGGTCGTTTAGCGATATGGGCTCTCTTGTTACAAGAATTCTCTTTTTCCATCGTGTATGTCCAGGACCTCAAAATGTCGTTGCTGACGCTTTGTCACGCACTTTAGACACCGACAATACTGATCCAGCCAACACCTTTTGCCATAACAACTTCAGTTTGCTATATATGTGCCAGGTAGCATTTGAAAACTTTGTTTCCGATGCCCTGCACAACATTGCTTCAGAACAGGATAAGGATTCCATCAGGAAAGATATGAAACAACAATGGGGCGATGTTAATAACACCACTCCGTGACATTATTACTTAATACATAACAATATTCTGTTCCGCCGTATCAAATCTGATACGACAATTAGGCTGGTCTGTATCCCAGAAGACCTAATTAACAAACTCATTTGGTATATTCTCCTTAGCTATGAGCATTATGGGCCGCGCAAATGTTTTCAGTTGCTCAAACAAACATCTTAGTTTATCAACATGGAAAAAAGTATTCGCCAAGTCCTCTCAAGATGCAGACTTTGTCAAAAGGCAAGACCATCCATTGTATCCTTTGTTGCTCAAACATTCCCCATCATCCCGTTACGTCTTCGTCAGTTAGCGGCCGCTGATTTATTTGGCCCAATTCCCACTACAAAGAGAGGTTACGCCCATGTTTTTGTCTGCGTGGAATTAACTTCAAAATTCGTCACTTTCACCCCATTACGTCGAGCCACGGCCTGCACTGTTTCACGTGCTTTTACTAAACATTTTCTGAAAGAAGTGGGTCATGTAGCATCAGTAATCTCCGACAATGGACCGCAGTTCCGTTCGCGCACTTGGCGACGTACTCTTCAGACGCACAAGATTTCCCCCATTTATACTTCCAGATACCATGCTTCATCGAATCCCTCAGCAAGGTTAATGAAGGAATTGGTGAAATTATTTAAGATCTTTTGTCATGCAAAACACATTGAATGGGACAAATACCTTCACATGTTGCAGGATGTAATAAATTCATTACCAAATACTTCCACACAGTTGTGTCCACATCTTGTGTCAAAGAATCAACACCCGTTTCACAAGATTAAAGAAATCCTATGTTTCCCGAAGTCTCGCTGTCTACAGCATTACGAGATTATTCAAATTGCATTACACAATATTAAGGGAGCTGCTGACCAACGGCTGCGCAAAATGAAGTCACCAAAGAGGAATATTTCGTTTCAAGTAGGAGAGAAAGTTCTGATCCGCTCCCACAGGCTATCGCATAAAGCCCGCAATCTATGTCAAAAATTCTTTCTGTTATATAATGGCCCATATCGAGTAGTCCGTACAGCACATCCTAATGCTCTTTAAATCCAAACATTACGTACAAAAAAATCGTGGTGTACATCATATCACAAACTGCAAACATTTCATTGAATAGACAGTACCGTTTTCGTTGGTAACATTTAAGGTTCACTACATTGGCTTATTACAGTAAATCCCAGCTACGTATGTCCCGCAATTTTATTATTTTATTTCTCCCTGTCCCGGGCATGGTTTGTAGACGTGTAGCGCCTCTGCGGCGGTAGCCTGGAACCCTCCGGGACAGACCCTTTTCACGTCGTTAGCCCTGGATCGCGCGCATTTCTTTTCCAGCGTGCAAACATTCAGAATATTTACCCCGCGTAAAAGCTCCAAATAACACCACCTGTGTTCTGTTCTGGCATTAAATAAAGGCATCAGTTCGGAGACATCATTTTCTGGAGACAGCTTAGTAGTGTGACCTGCTTTCTTTCCAGAGCGTTATAGGTTTCTTACTTACTATTATAACCTGGGATTATTTCAGTACATTGCTGATGAACTACATTATTTTTTCTGTGAAACTCTTTTCATATTGGCATTTGAAGTTGACATTACAGTTGAAAAATTCGGTCATCAAATTGATGTTGATACTTTCTACATGATATCTTTGCTTCTATTTTTTGTTGGATGATCACCTCCGTTACTTTGCGATGATTACAAGGAACTATGTTTACATGACATAATGACACTAACCGTAACAAGATTTTGTAGTAACGATGGCCACTTTGTATATTGATGTTAAGCTAGTGGTGAAAATTTTTCTGATGTTTACTTAGGGTTTTCGTGCTAAAGGATGTAATATGAGTATTGACAATGTGTATAAGAAGATGAGAATAATGATTTAGATGCTTTTAAGATCTTTGAAGAAAGAATGTGTTCATACGACTTTTGAAGATGATATTTCAAACTTATGAGCAGAGTGAGATATTGTTAGATTCAAGTTCCTTTTTTGAGACTTCGGAATCTTGGATACTACAAGTGATAATTCGCTAATACTGTGTGCTGAAGTTACGACCATAGCAAAATGAAGTGTGAGCGATGTTGTTCTACATTTTCCAGAAATGTTGATGGTGATTTTCTGACGAATTTCATAATTAACTTCAATACTATTTAACAATTAATTTTCTCTGCAGCTTTTAAGGAGAAGTATCAACTATTTAACAATGTACAAAGTAACTTTCGTTTCTGACCCTTTCCTTTTTAAAGTAAGCAAATAATTTTCTCGGGAAACTCAACATTTTGTCTCAGATTGTATACTGCATATTAATTTTCAACTATTTTTCAGATGCCATTATGAAATAAGATGATGACTTGGGATTACTAGAGTCCAATTGGGATTGTTTTTGGACTCATTGTTGAGAACTTATTTCATGGCATACTACAAGCATTCTTTAATCATTTATTTCCTATACCTACAGCACCACAAGTATCATACTTGTTACCTTTTATGATGTCTCTGTGCTGCTTTCTATGATGCCATTATCTCTTTTCACGTGTTTTTCAAGTAAAAGATATAATCATCTGTTAGTATTTCATTGTTTATCACTTGTGCTATGCTTTGCTTTATGTGTCTCTACACTTTCATTTTCTAGTAGTGTTACCTATTTCAGGATTAAGATAATGTTATGGTCTATGCTTTCAGTTAAAAGTTTTGTTTTGTGTTGGCATGTTATTTTTGCTTTATTATCTGAAGTTGACATATTACTTTTTGTTACAGTTACTTCCAGACTTTCTCTGAATGCTTATAATTTTTTGTTTATGCTAGACTGATTATGGATCTTTTAAGCAATGTTTTTGCCTTTGTACTTTGTGACGCTAATTATGTTGCCATTTACTATACATATATTGTTCTATTTATGCACACTTTTGATTTGCCACACTATTATTTTCCGACACATGACAGTCCTCTCCTTGGCTGAGCACTGCGTTGTGTCCATTCCTAATGCCTGTTCCTTAAGTGTGATAGTATTTTCATTCTACATTAAAATAACATTATGGTGTTTTGTTTCCATGACAATTATGTTTTTGGTGTACCATAACTACCATCATTTTCAGCTACAGCAATTACTATACTCTTTATTGTCTCTGCCTATCATTTGGTTAAGTAAATTTGTTTACTCTTTTTCCCACAAATAATTTCTGTTATTAACATTATTTCAACACTTGACAACAGATTATCCTTGTGGTCTACACAAGAAAAACCTAATGGAGTAGAGGGTTGGTTATTGTTTAACTGACACACCATGTGACGTTGGTGCCCCGTATCCTTGAGCTCTGTAGAACTCATTCTTCATTTCTGAGTTCTCAGTCTACTCTTCTTTCTATTCTAAATATTTTTCTTATTTTTCTAAGATATCTGCGTAACTTTCCTCTGATAGGTAAACAACTCTTTTTAATAACTGTACTGAAAAGAAATAAGATTTATCCTGTGAAGTTAAAATACTTATTCAGACTTTATCAAAACTCTTATTTAAGAAGGTTGTATAAAATTTGTTACGGCATTACCTGTCAAAGTTAAGACTAAAATGACTACTGCGATTGTGCAAGTTATTGTAATTATTAATATTATATATATGTGTATGAATCACTTGTAAATATAGTTTTTACGATGATTTCAATACAGTGTTTTAACTGAGTATGTGAAGTTCTAAAGTGACTACTGCAATTGTGCAGGTTATTGTAATCATTAATATTATATATATGACTATGAATCATTTGTAATTAGAGTCTTTGCGATGATTTCAACACAGCATTGTTACCGAGTATATGAAGTTCTAAAATGACTACTGCAATTGTGTAGGTTATTGTAATCATTGATATTCACTTGTAAATAGAATCTTAATTATAATTTCAATACACCATTGTTAATGACCATATGATGTTCTATTCACCTTAAATACATACAAACATTTATTTTGTAACAAATGTCCACTGAATAGTGTTATTATTATGGCATACTACCTTTAGTAGGAATTTTTCTTGTACGTATAAAAATTTTGCAACAAATGTCCCCTGCATACAGTTGTTGTATATTATTTTTCATATTAATTACTTGCACAAAGATAATATAAATGTAACTAAGATTATGTTTCTGTCACTATGACAAACTATTTTGTAAATGTTTTTAACTTACTGTCAGACTAAGCTGTTGCCTGACAGGACATAGGTTCTCCATCTGCGAGAATCTCATGATTGTGTTTAAGAGTCAGAGTGGACTACCACCTAACGAGTAGCCTGGTCTACATAAATATAAATGAAACTCACACTGAACTGTCTTCTGACATAATAACTGGTCTGAGTCTATGAGAATATAACGAAAGTCAGTGTGAGCTATCTTCTCACGTAAAATGTGTCCTATAATGAATTGGATATCACGACTTTAAGGGTACGTCAGTGTGAGCTACAATCTAACATAACATGTGTTCTATGACCAATAAATAGAATATCATAATTGTAACTGAATGTCATTGTGTGTTGTCACCTGAATTGACATTAACTTTACCACCATGGCTCAGTGTGTCCCATCATCTGATGCCCATTCTTCTTCAGTCTTATTGTACTACTGATCACTATTAAAGTCAGTGTGTCCAATCACCTGATGTGACAGGTATTGTACAATGGACATTATTTGTGGCTCAGAGTGTTTCGTCACCTGAGGCCCCATATTTTACTATGGTTTACAAGTAGAATCCGTGTAAACTGTCACCTTACGTGACATGGGTTGTACAACCGACACTAGTTGTGGCTCACTGTACTTCTTCACCAGAGGCTCCACATTTTACTGCGGTTTACGATTAGACTCAATGTAAACTGTCACCTAACGTAACATGTCTTCTTCATTTACTATTGTCAATGAAACTTGCAATGTACTCTAGGCCTACTACAAGATAATGATTGTAATTGAAAGTCAATATCTGCTGTCACGTGAGATGACACATATTTTATATTTACTGCCGCTATTACTTAAAGTATCTTATTACATTATTTCACTGCCATTAAGAGTTCTCTGTGAGACATTTATGCACATTTGCTGTTAACTTCTAGTGGATGTTTAACTATTTTATTTATTTTACCTCACATTCTACATTTCTGTTTGATAAAGTTGATGTTATTTGAAGTATTTTACCCCACATTAATATGCTTCTATGTAGAGTCTTTATGTCTTTATACTATTTTGTAACTTTTAATACTACTTCACACACTTCTCTTTAGAGATTTAAGTATAATCTGCTTTTTCCCCACATTCGACATTTTTGTATCATACATTTGACGTTATATTAGACAATTCAAAATCCAAATACCTTATCGATTTTACCTCATAATTTTTTCCTCTGTTTTGTAAATTTTGGTGGTATTTGATACACTTCTATTAATAACGTAATGTCTGATGTCTTTGCCCTAAATTTATGTGTTTCTGTTTTGTACATTTTGATGTTCTGTGATTGCCGCACAGGCTTAGCGGAGCGGTCTAAGGCGCTGCAGTCATGGGCTGTGTGGCTGGTTCAAATGGTTCAAATGGCTCTGAGCACTATGGGACTTAACATCTATGGTCATCAGTCCCCTAGAACTTAGAACTACTTAAACCTAACTAACCTAAGGACAGCACACAACACCCAGCCATCACGAGGCAGAGCTGTGTGGCTGGTCCCAGCGGAGGTTCGAGTTCTCCCTCAGGCATGGGTGTGTGTGTTTGTCCTTAGGATAATTTAGGTTAAGTAGTGTGTAAACTTAGGGACTGATGACCTTAGTAGTTAAGACCGATAAGATATCACACACACTATTTTTGATGTTCTTTGATTCACTGCAGTTTGACGATCTAATGATATTATGCATTTTACTTCACATTCTAGGTTTCTATTTGTGAATTTTATTGCTGTGTAATACTCTTTTAATTATAATACTGTATATGCTTTGTTTTGCAATTTACATTGTATTTTTTACGAATTTCATGAGGAAATCTGTGCTAACTGCACAGATCCCCCCACAAAATTCAGGTCCAGTGGACTAGGGGGTTATGAAAGGTATGTGCTAAAGTCTGATCAGGGTAGCTGCAGAAAATAGTAGGTAGTTGCCAACCGCAAGGGGGAACGAGTATAATATCTTTGAGTAGGAGGGTATTTGATGGTTAAGAGAGCCGGGCGTGCACAGTAAATAACCGGGCAGTCGCAGGTAGGTGCCTGGAGGAAGCAGACGTGTGGTGACAGCATTAAGATAGGTCGCTGCCCCTGACCAAACTCTAGGATGTAAATGAGAGGAAATATATAACCATTTCAAATTGGTTTTTGTTAGATAATGTTCAGAGTTAGGATTTGTATGTCCAAGGTTTGAGGCAGTATGCGTTTTGTAAATTTTTTTGTAAGAGTGATTCGTGCTATGAAAAAATTTGAAATAGTAGGTTTTGTGTATAAATTAAAATTTTAACAATGTATATATTGAGATCAACATTGTGTTTAAATCTAACAGCTTGAATCATAATCCACATCATTTGCTTGTATTGAATACGAAAATGAGTAGTAAACAAAAGTTACCTACCAATGAAAGAACCAAGTAAACATCAGGACCAAAAGTTAATTTTCCAGTACCAGCTTAATTCCAGTGCACAAACGGCATTATTCTCTTAAACTTGATGGCTGAGTCAAATACATGTTGCATTTCTGGCAAAATGGAAGAGTGCAAGAAACAAGTTCACAGTCAGTCAGATGCAGGTTTGCTGAACAATTAATTTAGAACAATCTTATCACTGATACTTTCACAGAATAAAAGGATACAATTTTGGTTACATACTTTCAGTATGCATGAAAAAATTATTCAATAGGTAGTATTTAAATATCTTTATAATGAAATGTCCAGTAGTGGAAATGTTGAAAAGAAAGCTAGAGACAAGTACTGGAAAGAAGATTCAAAGTTAGGAATATGCAAAACAATATTGAAACTAATTATGACATTCACAGCTGTGACAAGACCGGCAACATCAAAGCCAAGAAAATGAAAATTCTATGAAGGATTACAGGGAAGATAGAGAGAGAAGAGGAAACATTAGAAAAGGGTTTAAAGTGTACTCCATTAATGAGTGGATACGTAAGAGAAAGCATGATTATAAAGAACACATAGCCAGCGTAGATAACCGGAAAATTGTGAAATTCGTAGGAAATACATTACTAATTGGTGAAAGAAATATTTGCCGCCCAAGGAAAAGGAGTGACAACCTTAGGGTACACTCAGGGGCACTAAATGAAGCAGGCTTTAGCCTAGGAAGTAAGAACAAGAAGAAGCGAGAGACCAATAGATATATTTGTTTACAATTTTTCATTTTTTGAACTGCTGATGGCCGGAAACAGTAGCCCACTGTGGCGGAACCGGTTTGTAGTATTTCGTGACTTTAGTTACTTATAAATGACATTTCAGCTATATCAAAAAATATATAAAACGAGTTACCTATGGTCAGCGTAACAATTCGTTTGATCTCAAAAATGATTATCTCTGCTAATATTTGTCACTCTGCTAAAGAAATCTTCATTTGACGTTGTGTAGAAATGTTGTCTGTAAAGTCGTGTGTGTGGCACTAAATTGCATATCATTTACAGGTTTTACACAACTGTTACTTAAGATGGAAGCACCTTTCTCTAGCAAAAGGAACATTAAGTCACAAAATACTATCCGCGCACAACACTGACGTATGTCTCCTATTAAAATATTTCGTGTAAATCGTCCGAAATAATTAGGCTTCATACTTCAGCAAGTTGATATTACGAAACGTGCTGCGAGCACTATTTTTAAAGATTCAGTCTGAGTTCAATTGTGTCTCTTAAAGTAGATTCGGGACACATTTATTTCCATTCATTTATATCTAACAATATTTATGTTTATTAAAATTGTCGATTCAAAACTGCCGTGGAGATATTTTTGTTAAGATGGCGGCTACCGTAGAAAGAAACATTCAGTGCAAACTGAAGTGTAATGACCACATAAAAAATTGTAGGAAAAGCGGATGAAAAGTCTGAGACTCGTTGGAAAATCTCAAGAAAATGTATTAGAACACTGGTGCAAACGATTCTTGAATGCTGCTAATCAGTTTGGGATCGTTACCATGCTAGCGTTAAAAGAGGAGAGGAAATATTCAAAGAACAGCAGTGCGTTTCGTCACAGGATCAAGAGGCAGGGGCGAGACCGTTGCAGATACCCTCTACAAGCTCCAGTGGCAGTCATTACAAAAGAGGTATTGTGCGTCGTAGAGGTGGTTGAAATTCTGAGTACGTACGTTCTAGGAAGAGTCGAACAACATACCAGGTGCGACAATAAAGTAATGAGGCTGATGTGAAAAAGATCTTGCTTACCGTTTTAGTCAAGGTTAGTGTTGTCTTCAAAGTAGTTCCGTTCAGATTGCACCTTTTTTCCCAGCTCTACTGCCATAGATGGTAACATTTCTTGAACTCATATTCTGTAATATCCTCCAAGACCCTCATCACTGCTTTTTGGACATCTTGTGTTTCTTTGAAAATGGTGTCCCTTGACGGCCGTTTTGACTCTTGGAAATAGAAAAAAGTAGCACGGAGGTATATCTGGTGAATAACGTGGCTGTGGTAGTACTGAGATTTGTTTTCAGGTTAAAAATTGCTGTACTGGCAGAGCAGTATGGGATGGCGCATTATCGTGATGGAGAATCCAATTGTCAGCAATGTTGGCACGGAAACGAAAAACTCTTTTACGAAGACTTTCTAAAATTCCTTTGTGGTAATATTGGTTATGTGGTATCGATAGCTACAATGCCTCGGCGTAGGTGCTAGTTCGTAGGTTGACACTGCGACACCGACACAGACGACAGCGCTGAGCAGCTTGGGTGATCCCTTTGAGCACCATTGCAAACTTTGGCGTTTTGTCTCTGGATCGTACTGGAAAAACCAACTTTCATCACCACTGATAACACGGCTCAACAGTTGTGGGTTGATTTCCGTTTGCTTTAACAGACCGGCTGCCACATTTATCTGTGTTTCTCGCTGTTGTGTTGCTTTTTGGGGACCGTTTCTCGATTGATGTTCAGTTCTTCTGCAATCATTTTCACGGATAATCTTCGATCGGATCGTACGAATTCACGCACCCTAGCCAAGTTGACTGTCTGTGAGGTTGATGGTCGTCCACTGCGGTCTTCATCTTCACTATTCGTTCTGCCTTCACTAAACATTTTATGCCAACGAAAACTTGAGCTCTTGACATAACCTCCTCTCCAAAAGCCTTCTGAAGCTTACCGTAAGTTGTCGTCACGTTTTCACCCAATTTAACGCAAAAAGAAATGGCATACCGATTTGCAAAATTATGCGGTTCCATTTCCGTCACGAGAGACACAAACACGTATAAATTTATTACAGCACAACTCACGAGTGAGTGGTTGCATCAATGTGCCGCTTGCACTAGAAGCAGATTATAGACCAAGGTCAAAGATATTGTGCCTACCCAAGCCTGCAGGGTTGCCACATCTTGCAAAGAAAATCAGTGTCATTACTTTATTGTCGCACCTCGTATTGCTTCCTCTCACATATACTTCGTGAAATCACCACGGCAAGAATCAGAGAAATCTGAGTTCATACGAAGGGTTATCCACAGTCATTCTTCCGAAACACTATTGGTGAATGGAACACAGACACAAGGAAGTGATAGCAACCCAGGAGAGGTACCCTTCGCCACTGTCTGTAAGCTGGTTTGTCGAGTGGAGATGAATATCAGTGAACTCCCATTCCTTAAAGAATTGAACTTTCGTGTAGAAAGCAGCTTCAAACTGCTGGTTACTTTGTATATGTGTTAACGTTTTAAAAATCTGACGTTAAGCACGTACGTGAGAAATTATGTTTAAAGCGTATTGTAAATCGCGAAGTGGTGCCTTTACCAAACTCCTGACGAGTATATTCTGCGTAATTTGCTCTTTATTTTGAGCAAAAGCTAGTGTTTCACAGACCTCAATGTTTATGATGTCATATTTCCTGAGCCATATGTCTTGCAATGATATACTTTTGCAGGTACACCCAGTATCATACGTCGACATTTGGACACTGTCTCAAGAATGTTGTGCGAAAACTGTTAGCAATAGAGTTTGAATAAATTAAAACGTCATGTCTGATGAGGCAGTTTTGCTGCGTGAACAACGCAAGTCTAGTAAGGGATAAAGTGTTTTCCCTTCGCAGTTTTGTATGGGGTGTCAGCAAGAAAATGTTTCGCAAAGGTTTAATATTCTGAGTTTACTGCAAATCATTAAGAGCTCTCCTTCTCAAATAATGGATGAAAGTACTTTGAAGGCATAAAAATGCAGCACACGCAAGGACTGAGTTCAGTATATACACACTGAGGGGGCGTAGCGTTCATGATAAATTTGTGACGATCGGTGGAGAGATTGTACCAAGGACACATGTCTGTGCTCCCTCTGTTTTGGCTCTGCAAGCAGTAACTGCGCTGAGTTTAGAGGTGAACAGCGTTCGCAACAGTCATTCTTCGGTACAACCATGCCCCACAGACGACTGCGTACTTCTGGCGAAGAGGAAGGAAGATTGGGCTTAACGTACTGTCAACATCGAAGTCATTAGAGTCGGAACACAACAGCTGATTGTGTCAAGGATGCAGAAGGAAATCGGCCGTGCCCTTTCAAAGGGCGTTTGCCTCAAGCGATTTAGGGAAAAACCTAAATCACGATGACCGGACACAAGTTTGAACCATCATGCCCCCGAATGCGAGTCCAGTGTGCTAACAACTACGCCATTTGGCTCAGTTTCTGGTGAAGAAATGCAGCCATTTGAAGAGGACCGTATGTAGGGCTGCAAAAAGTTGGATTGATCCATCGCCAGACTGCTGCACATGTTTGTCGCTGCTTTCAGTGGTAGTCATGTGTCGTGAAAGAGTTGACTGGAGAGTGAAATGACGCTATATTGTCATCAGTGATGAGATTAGTTTCTGCCTGTATATCACTGATGGATGCATAACTGAATGGCGGTGACCTAGTTAGGTGCCTAATGTAGAGGGCATTTGCCTACGACACACACGGCCCAACCCAGGCCACATAGTTCGGGAGAGAAGATGGGAGAATGGCGTCTGTTACAACTTGAAGTGACATCTGATGTACCTGCAGGGTGAGGTAACCAGTGCTCGATACAATGCACAGGCTGTTACTGCCGCGATATTGGCATTTTTCCGACAGGAAGGAGAAGTAGTTTTTCAGCAGGTCACTGCCCGTCCACATATAAGTACTGCAACACAACATGCTCTACATGGTGTACAAAAAGTGCCCTGGTCATGAAGATCGCCAGGCCTTTCGTCAACTGAACCTTTGTGGGATATGATGAAGCAGAAAGGTACTCATTCTCCAGGACCTACAATGACCTTTACCATACTGCAATAAAAGGCGGAATGTGCGTGGGAGAGTCAATGGCAGGATCACATTCGGCACCTTTATGATCTTTTGAATGGGAGAATACAAGTTGTAAGGTGCAATATTTTCTGGTTTAATTATTGTCAGATTGAAGACAACTATGTGCTGAAATAACATATGCACAATGACTCTCTCAAGTGTGCACCACTGGCTGGACACGTGATCGAAAATGCGTCACTGGTTTTGTTCATATCCCTTTGGAATTCTGAAAGCTGTCTTTCCTGTCCTTCCACAGATGGTCTGACTTTCCACCTGGGACTCCCCTTTAAGTGGTTTCCTTGGTACCCCTTGCAGCGTGGCCTTGCTTCTGCGTCATCCCTCTGAATTCCAAACTAAGACACCTCTAGCTGCTTGTTTCACCTTCCGCTGAAATATGCTTTATAGGAACTGTGTGTTAATTACCATCAATTAAATGTCATCCCTTTTTGCATTAGTGTACTGCTAGGGAAATTTGCTCATTACCGCCGAATTAAGTTAAGTACCATATTCACCTTCCCATTGCTATATAGAAGGCTCTCATATAAGGTGTTAATCTGACTTTCATTTATTCTGCCACCTTACAAAGTGTGCGTAGTCGCTAGAAGGGATGGTTGGGTGGAGCCATACTGTATACTAATGCGACAGTCTGGACGCCACGTACTGCGACATGTGTATTTCATTTCGTCTGTTTTTAAAACCATATACTCCTACAATGATGAAGTATCTGTCACCTCATTTGTCAACAAAATGACCTGGTCCTTTAGATGCTGCAGTTTTTTATTTTATTGTGTATCTGCGTTCAGTGACTTAGGCTGGCTCCTGGTATACATTCTTTTTATCTGTAATATTTATTCTATTGTGATGCACCTTTCATGTTGTGTTGTTGTTGTTGTGGTCTTCAGTCTTGAGACTGGTTTGATGCAGCTCTCCATGCTACTCTATCATGTGCAAGCTTCTTCATCTCCCCGTACCTTCTACAGCCTACGTCCTTCTGAATCTGCTTAGTGTATTCATCTCTTGGTCTCCCTCTACGATTTTTACCCTCCACGCTGCCCTCCAGTACTAAACTGGTGATCCCTTGATGCCTCAGAACATGTCCTCCCAACGGATCCCTTCTTCTAGTCAAGTTGTGCTACAAACTCCTCTTATCCCCAACTCTATTAAATACCTCCTCATTAGTTACGTGATTTACCCATCTAATCTTCAGTATTCTTCTGCAGCACCACATTTCGAAAGCTTCTATTTTTTTTCTTGTCTACACTGTTTATCATCATGATTCACTTCCATACATGGCAACACTCCATAAAAATACTTTCAGAAATGACTTCCTGACACTTAAATCTGTACTCGATGTTAATAAATTTCTCTTCTTCAGAAACGCTTTCCTTGCCATTGCCAGTCTACATTTTATATCGTCTCTACTTCGACCATCATCAGTTATTTTGCTCCCCAAATAGCAAAACTCCTCTACTACTTAAGTGTCTCATTTCCTAATCTAATTCCCTCAGCATCACCCGACTTAATTCGACTACATTCCATTATCCTCGTTTTGCTTTTGTTGATGTTCATCTTATACCCTCCTTTCAAGACACTGTCCATTCCGTTCAACTGCTCTTCCAAGTCCTTTGCTGTCTCTGTCAGAAATACAATGTCATCACCGAACCTCAAAGTTTATATTCCTTCTCCATGTATTTTAATACCTACTCCGAACTTTTCTTTTGTTTCCTTTACTGCTTGCTCATTATACAGATTGAATAGCATCGGGGTGAAGCTACAACCCTGTCTCACTCCCTTCCCAACCACTGCTTCCCTTTCACGTCCCTCTAATCTTATAACTGCCATCTGGTTTCTGTACAAATTGTAAATAGCCTTTCGCTCCCTGTATTTTACCCCTGCCACCTTCAGAATACTCTTATAACTGCCATCTGGTTTCTGTACAAATTGTAAATAGCCATTCGCTCCCTGTATTTTACCCCTGTCTCCTTCGGAAAACTCTCTTTCAATTTCTGAAGGTGGCACCTTTCATGTCATATTACATCTCTTAATAACTACACTACTTCAGACTTTGTTTTGCGGGCATTGTGTATGTGAACTACTGAAAATCAACTTTTTGTTGCCGTACAAAGTGTCAGATACGCAACCTACAGCTAGTTTGGTCCCCGCACTCCTGGACAGTCGCTTATTAATATTGATATTGATATATATTGCCCAACTTTCCCTGTAGAGTATACTTTTTTTCCCCGAGGATTTAAAATTTTCTACACCACTTTACGTTGTCCAACACTTTTTCTACGTCAACGGATCCTACTCAGTTGTTCTGATTTTTCTTACGTCTTGCTTTTTATAACCTAGCGTGAACGTGAGAACTGCTTTTTCTTTTCTTGAAGCGTTACCGCTCGTCATCCAACATAGCAGCATATCTTCTCTGTACGTGTAACGTGGCAGTACAGTTCTTTGTTGCGCCGCTCGTGCGGTGGCGCCTGCCGAGAACCACTGCAGAAGTGCGCAACATTCCGAGCAGAAAACCGCCCCCACCTCTGTGGTTTTCACGTCCTCCACCGGATGAATGCAGCGCGCCGCTCTTAGCTCTGCGGCGCCGCGAATAATCGAGGTACTGTGTGGTGCAACCAAGATTCCGCAGTAACGTGGCGGGGCGTGTTCTGCGCTCCGCGCCGGCCCGCGTTTTCAGCGGCTCTCTGCGGTGACGGCCAATTAGCGAGCCTTGTTTTCTCCGACACCCACCTCTCCCACCTCCGGCGTGCTCCTTTTCATTACGTGGTGCTCCTTAACTCTGTCTTCTTGTAGCTAGATTGTGTACACAAGTATCCAAGTCAGTACTGATACTAGAACTTATTCGTGATATTCCTGTAAGGGAAAAAAATACTGTGCTCTCTCGGCAGCTTTTCAAGACAGTGATCGGCAGCCCGTGGTTCTACAGTTTTAATTCCATGACTGTTTTGGTCGTGACACATCGAATATATGTACCTGATATTGTATGAGATTTCGGCGCAAGAAAAGATATTTAAACACAACCTAAGAGAAATGCGAGTCGTAGTTTCTACACGGTTAGCGTGCGTCAGTCAACAAACCACGCTTACATTTTGGATCAGCGAGCAGCAGGGGAACATGTTTTGCCGTAGGTTGTTAGTTACAAGACCCACTAGAATATCAATCAAAACGCCTTATTACCGAGTATCGTCTCAAGTGATCGCTCTCGAAACATCGGTGCTCAAATGCTTGTTTTCTCTGAAATTGTTGTATTGCACTATGCCTCCGATCTGAAAGTACTGTAATATATTAATCTTGTCAGTTAGTCTATATTTTAAAATACTAAGAAAAATATTTATTGCTTTTACTGAATTATTCTATCGGGTACCAGATACGTTCTTAATTTTTGTGTGAAACTTAAAACAAAAATGTGTCAGCAGTAGATGTCATATTTCCCAATCTACATCGTATTCAGTATTTTGAGGTTCAGGTTCTTACTTCTCAGGAAAAAGTATGATCAGAGTAAAAGTCACGACAATGAACAAAATTTGCTTTTTTAGATTTTTCTTGTGGTATTCATAACATCGGTAGTACAGGGTACTGAAAGTGCGTTGATGTTGCTAAGAATGTGCTATAAAGTATTTTGAGGTTCTGGCCCCTACTTACACATCAGTACCTCTCTAAAAGTGTGTTATTAATATCATTCAACAACAGCTAATGAAGATATTTTTAACTTTTTAGGGTGGGCATTCTGTATCCCCCACACCTCTCCAACCAATAATGAGTGTTATGCCGTCCCTCAGCTGTTCAAAGGCATTCCTCTTGTCGGCATACAAAACACACGACTTTCGAACATGATGCACTGTGTGGTGCAACAAACACGGTATTACGACGGATCTTCATACTGCAGCAGTTGGGCATGTGTCAGTGGGCAGTGTCCGATACGGATGCGAGTGAAAACCATATCGTCCTTTCTTTGAGTTCGAAAGCTGGTGCACCACGGTCTAATGCTTTGTCCGACCGCCGCAGTTTGTTGTGAGGCAATGCTAGCCATGGTCTTCCGCACCCATCCACCACTGTCTTTGTTACCCACGACATGATGGCTTGTGGGCAAACATTCAGTTGAACTATGGTGTTTTCTTCGCAGGATGTTATCGCTTCCAGCACGTTTACGTGCATTATCAAATGTCAGACGACTATATATATATATATATATATATATATATATATATATATATATATATATATATATATATATATATAGTGGACACATGTCAACATAACATCTTTTCTTTATTCGTGTGTGAGGAATGTTTCCCGAAAGTTTGGTCGTACCTTCTTGTAACACCCTGTATGTATACACAGGGTGGTCAGAACATGTGTGAAATGCTTGTAGGGATGTTAGAAGGCAGGTTGTACTGAGACATAAATGTTAAGAAAGAAATTCGATACGTTGCTCCGTTTCTGAGCTATTTAGCATTGAAGTTAGCCAATCAGGGCGTCGCCCGCTTGCATTCAAGCGGCCTGCCAGGAGCGGTGTTACCCAACGAGAGCTTTGTCTCGTTAGCTGAAACTTGAATATACGTGCGTAACGATCTGATTGGCTAACTTCAATGCTAAATAACTCGGAAACGGAGCAACGTATCGAATTTCTTTCTTAACATTTATGTCTGAGTACAACCTGCCCTGTAACATCCCTACTAGCATTTAACACATTTTCTGACCACTCTGGGTGTTACAAAAAGGTACAGCCAAACTTTCAGGGAACATTCCTCACACACAAATAAAGAAAATATGTTATGAGGACATGTGTCCGGAAACGCTTAATTTCCATGTTAGAGCTCATTTTAGTTTCGTCAGTATGTTCTTCCACCTACGCTCAATGGAGCACGTCATGATTTCATACGCGATACTCTACCTGTGCTGCTAGAACATGTGCCTTTACAAGTACGACACAACATGTGGTTCATGCATGATGGAGCTCCTGCACATTTCAGTCGAAGTGTTCGTACGTTTAACAACAGATTCGGAGACCGATGGATTGGTAGAGGCGGACCAATTCCAAGGCCTCCACGCTCTCCAGACCTCAACCCTCTTGACTTTCATTTATGGGGGAATTTGAAAGCTCTTGTCTACGCAACCCCGGTACCAAATGTAGAGACTCTTCGTGTTCGTATTGTGGACGGCTGTGATACAATACGCCATTCTCCAGGGCTGCATCAGTGCATCAGGGATTCCATGCGACGGAGGGTGGATGCATGTATCCTCGCTAACGGACGACATTTTGAACATTTCCTGTAACAAAGTGTTAGAAGTCACGCTGGTACTTGCTGTTGCTGTGTGTTTCCATTCCATGATTAATGTGATTTGAAGAGAAGTAATAAAATGAACTCTAACATGGAAAGTAAGCGTTTCCGGACACATGTCCACATAACATATTTTCTTTCTTTGTGTGTGAGGAATGTTTCCTGAAAGTTATCCGTACCTTTTTGTAACACCCTGTATATACGCACTACTGCACTCGTCTCTGAAAAATGTTACGCATTCTTTCGAACACCTTCGGGTCCTATCGCAATCGACGAAACTGTGCAGCTATCGCAGTCGACAAAACTGTACAATTCACTGCCCCACATCTTCCCTCTTATTAATGGTAGAGCCGTACATTCCACTATAAGATGATTCCAGACAGTAAAATCCAGAGGATCACGGTCAGACGATACTGGAGGCCATGATATAGCCTTGCTCGATATGTCCAGCTTGACCATACTCTGGCGTCGTATTTCGTCTTAAAGCAGGATAATCAGTGCAGCCGTGGTGGCCGCAGTGCCAGGGTGACGCAGTGGTTAGCGTATTTCCCTTAGTGAACAGAAGACACGGGTTCGAGTCCAGGCCTTGCGACAAATTTCAAGTCGTTACTTTCCTCATTAGTCGAAAACTTTACATATCAAATGCATTTGTACTAACTACGAAATGGCTCTGAGCACTATCTACATCTACATCTCTGCTATTCACAATAAAGTGCCTGGCAGAGGGTTCAATGAACCACCTTCATGCTGTCGCGTCTCTACCGTTCCACTCTCGAACGGCTGGTGGGAGAAACGAGCACTTAATTTTTTCAATGCGACCTCTGATTTTTCCTATTTTATCGTGATATCAGTTCTTCCTATGTAGGTGGGTGCCAACAGAATGTTTTCGCAATCGGAGGAGAAAACTGGTGATTGAAATTTCATGAGAAGATCCCACCGCAACGGAAAACGTCTTTCTTTTAATGATTTCCACTCGAATTTACGTATCATGTCTGTGACACTATCTCCCCTATATCTCAATAATACATAACGAGCTGCCCTTCTTTGTACTTTTTCGATTTCATCAGTCAGTCCCACCTGACGCGGATCCCACACCGCACAGCAGTACTCCAGAATAGGGCGGACAAGGGTAGTCTAGGCAGTCTCTTTGGTAGACCAGTTGCATCTTCTAAGTGTTCTGCCAATGAATCGTAGTCTTTGGTTTTCTCTACCCACAATATTCTCTGTGTGTTCGTTCCAATTTAGGTTATTTGTAACTGTAATCCCTAAGTATTTAGTTGAATTTACAGCCCTGAGATTTAACATCTGAGGTCATCAGTCCCCCAGAACTTAGAGCTACTTAAAACTAAATAACCTAAGGACATCACACACATCCATGCTCGAGGCAGGATTCGAACCCGCGACCGTAGCAGCAGTTCGATTCCGGACTGAAGCGCCTAGAACCGCTCGGCCACCGCGGCGGCTACTAACTACGAGATTGGAGTCTTGGCCGGCGTCCTACGATGCAGGCTCAAGCCACACGATAGACTGCTGCAGGTTGGTACCCCGTCAAGACGCATACATCTTAGCCAAAGCTCATCCTGTCTGCGACAGCCGCTGGAGTATGTGGGGGCGCGACATCCGCCGGTTACAGAGTTCCTGTTTTCGGCACTAGCTCGCTTCCATGAACCACTGACGCGATCACAACTTCACAGTATTTCTCCGCTGAACGCCCTTATAGTACGGCACTCAGCAGTTCGCCAGCCAGTTTGAGTTCCAGTCTCAACCTCGACATCTCGACACATACTCTCGGCATTGGAAGTTTCGCACGTCTTTTCGTCAGAGCATATCGCACACCAGTCGGGACATGAGGCATCGCTAGTGCAGCATATGTGGGTTTGATGGACACTTACAGAAAATGAGGTGACGGCCTCATAAATATAGAATTTTAAACGTGCGGGGTGACAGTTATCGAACTACACGAAATAAAATCGTCATAACTTCTGAACGGTTTGCGTGAAAACCTTCAAACCGCACGGTTGGCCGCGGGGTCTGATGGGAAGTAGTATGGGCATGCGCAACCACCTTGTTGTCGTCGGCCATTTGCACGTGAAAATGTCACGTACAGCGTGCCCGAGTGTATAACGCTTGCGAAGGCGCACAATGGAAGCAATAACACCCCAACTGTAGCTCAAAGGACAGCCTTCAACCTGAAAACAATCGGTTCAACTTAGCTAACAATCATGAATTTGATTCGCAAGTTTGAGAGAAGGGTTAGCGTTCGTTACGACAGTGTTGGTAATATCGGTCGTCCAGAAAAGATGAAAACGCCCGAAAACATCGAGAAGACACACACTATGTTTCAAACCATCCCCAAAAAAATCGATCAAACGATCTGCACAACAGGTGGGAATGAACCAGGAGATACTGCGACATATTGTTATTGAAGATCTGCATCTCTTCCCACACAAAATTCAAGCCTATCAGCCGTTAAGCCCCAGGGCCATGGAACAGCTGTTGTGTTTCGCGAACACTATTGTCCACAGAATTGACAAACAGGACTTTGATGTGAATATGGTTTGGTTTAGCGACGAAGACTACTTTCATTTGGATGAGTACGTCAATAAGCAAAACTGGCGCAGCTGGGTGACTGGAAATCCGCATTTCGCGATCCAGAAGTCTCTTCACCCTCAACGGATGACTGTGTGGTGTGTAACGTCCAGTCACGGAATAATCGATGCGAAATTCCTTGATGCAACTGTGACTTCCGAATGGTACGCGAAGGTTTTAGAAGATGTTTTATTTATTTATTTGTACATCAAGTTCCTTAGAATCAAACTGAGGAGCAAATCTCCAACGTTATGGAATGTGTCAGTACATGAAATCACAAAACAGAAGTAATAACAGATAAACATAAAATGTTTATGAACCCGAAAAATGTGAAGCCGTAAGTTCAAGTAACCAGAATCAACAATACATCAAGAATCAGCACAATTGTTCAAGGAAATTCTCGACAGAATAGGAGTCACCCATGAGGAAACTCTTCAGTTTCGAGTTGAATTCGTGTGAATTATTGGTAAGATTTTTGAATTCTTGTGGTGGCTTATTGAAAACAGATGCAGCAATATACCGCACACCTTTCTGCACAACAATTAAGGAAGTCCGATCCGAATGCAGGTTTGATTTCTGCCGAGTGTTAACTGAGTGAAACCTTCTTAGTCCTGGGAATAAGCTAATATTGTTAAGAAGAAATGACAATAAGGAATATATATATATATATATATATATATATATATATATATATATATATATATATATAGATGCCAATATCAAAATACTCAGACACGTGAACAGTGGTCAACATGAGTCTCGTGAACTTACACCACTTATTGCCCAAGCTGCCCGTTTCTGAGCCAAAAATATCTGTTTAGGATGGGAAGAGTTACCCCAAAATGTAGTACCATACGACATAAACGAATGAAAATAAGCAAAGTAGATTAATTGTCTTGTCGAACGATCTCTTACTTCAGATACCATTCGAATAGTAAAAATGGCAACATTTAAGTCTTTGAATAAGATCCTGAATGTGGTCTTTCCACGACAGTTTACTGTCTATCTGAAAACCTAGAAATATGTACTGTTGAGTTTCAATAACCATATACCCAGTCTGTGAAATTAAAACGTCAAGTTGTGTTGCATTGTGTGTTAGGAACTGTAAAAACTGAGTCTTACTGTGATTTAGCGTTATTTTAATTTCTACAAGCCATGAACCTATGTCATGAACTGCACTATTTGAAACCGAGCCAATAATGCACACAATATTCTTTACTACCAAGCTAGTGTCATCGGCAAACAGAAGCATTTTAGAGTTATCCGTAATACTAAAGGGCATATCATTTATATAAATAAGGAACAGGAGTGGCCCCAACACTGAACCCTGGGCCACCCTCCCCGCCCGCCCCCCATTTGACTGTACCCCACTCAGACCCCACATCACAACCATTCTCAACACTTTTGCTGTCTGTTGACAAGGTAAGAGGTGAACCAATTGTGAGATACTCCCCATATTCCGTAATGGTCCAACCTCTGGAGCAATATTTTGTGATCAACACAGTTAAACGACTTAGTTAAATCAAAAATATGCCTAGCTTTTGAAACCTTTTGTTTAACCCATCCAGTACCTTACAGAGAAAAGAGAACATAATATTTTCAGCTGTTAAAGTTAAACTGTACATTTGATAGCAAATTATGTGACATAGAGTGATCAATTATCCTGACATACACAGCCCTTTCAATAACTTTAGCAAACACTGGTGGCATAGAAATAGGTCTAAAATTGTCTACATTATTCCTTTCTTCCTTTTAATTAGGCGGGTTCACTACTGAGTATTGTACTGTATTGTATTGTATGTTCACCGGGGGCCTAGAAACGATGGAGAGGCTCCGTCCCCGCCGCAGCCACAGCGGTCCTCAACCCGATGACGACTACCGCAGTCCACCTCCCCCCTCCGCCGCCCCACACCGAACCATTCTTTCAGGGTTATTGTGCGGTTCGGCCCCCGGTAGATTCCCCCCAGCCCCCCTATGTTTACGTGGTAGAGGAATGGTGGTGTACGCGTACGAGGAGAACTTGTTTGCACAGCAATCACCGACGTAGTGTAACTGAGGCGGAATAACGGGAACCAGCCGGCATTAGCCGAGGGAGATGCAAAACCGACTAAAAACCATCCACGACTGGCCGGTTCACCTGGCCTCGGCCGGCCGCGGTGGTCTAGCGGTTCTAGGCGCTCAGTCCGGAACCGCGCGACTGCTACGGTCGCAGGTTCGAATCCTGCCTCGGGGATGGATGTGTGTGATGTCCTTAGGTTAGGTAGGTTTAAGTAGTTCTAAGTTCTAGGGGACTGATGACCACAGATGTTAAGTCCCATAGTGCTCAGAGCCATTTGAACCATTTTTGAACCTGACCTCGACACAAGTCCGCCGGGCGGATTAGTGCCACGGACCAGGCGCTCCTTCCCAGTCTGGAAAGCCGTGCGTTAAACCGCATGGCTAACTGGGTGGGCTTACTACTGAGTACTTGAATCGTTCAAGAACCTGACCATTCCTAAAGGAAAAATTACAAATATGGCCAAAAACATATGTGGCACACAGCTATGCGTTAAACCGCATGGCTAACTGGGTGGGATAACTACTGAGTACTTGAATTGTTCAGGAAACTATTCCTAAAGCAAAAATTAAAAATATGGCCAAATATATGTGCAGCACGCAGAGGAGTATTTCAGTCATCAATCTCAGAAAGGAATTTGCCAAGAAAGTTGTACGATTCCCTGTAGAAACTAAATTTTTATTTAATTCACCAGCAATGCTCAGAAAATGGTTTTAGATACTGCACATGTATCTGATTTATCAGTAACAGAAATATTTTTACTACGAACTGACTTCACACTGTCGACCTTGTGCTGCTTACCAGACACTTCCTTCACAACTGACCATATGGTTTTAATTTTATCCTGTGAATTAGCTATTTTAGTTGCCTATCACATACTCTTTAAGTTCCTAATAACATTTTAAGAACCTTACAGTACTGTTTGTAAAGGGCTTCTGTAGATTGATAGTGACTACTTCTAACATTCTGATGTAATTCCCGCTTTGTTCTAAGTAATATAGTTATCCCACTAGTCAGCCACCCAGGCTGCCTTTTACTGCTAGTACCCCGGTTAGAACGTTGTAATGGAAAGCAACTCTCAAAGAATATGGGAAATGTGTTAAGGAAAGCATTATATTTGTCATCTACGTTCTTGGCACTATAAACATCCTGCCACTCTTGTTCCTTGACTAGGTTTAAAAAACTCTCTATTGCTGTTGGATAAACTACGTAGTTGGTTCTTATATGTGACATTTGTTTAAGTAGAAAAGCCTTTTAGTGTTAAAACTTGTGCATCATGGGGTGAAAGGCCATACACCCTTTTACTAACAGAATGCCCAACTAGCAATGAAGAATGAATAAAAATATTGTCTATATCTGTGGTATTGTTCCCCTGCACCCTAGTCAGAAAAAAAACCAGGCTGCGTCAGATATTAGGACATCTACCAACATCCTTTTTCTTGCATCATCATACACAAAATTAATATTGAAGTCACCACATATAACTAATTTCTGGTACTTCCTATAAAGTGAATCAAGGACCTTATCTAGCTTGAGCAGAAATGCTCTGAAGTCAGAGTTATGGGACCTAAAACAACAACAATTAGAAGGTTAATTTCACTAAATTCAACTGCACCTGCACAACATTCAAATATCTTTTCGGTGCAGTGCTGTGATATGTGTACGGACTCAAATGGAATACTGTTTTTTACATACACGGCCACTCCCCCACTCCGCAAAGAACTCCTTGAAAACAGCCGCCGGCCGCGGTGGTCTAGCGGTTCTAGGCGCTCAGTCCGGAACCGCGCGACTGCTACGGTCGCAGGTTCGAATCCTGCCTCGGGCATGGGTGTGTGTGATGTCCTTAGGTTAGGTAGGTTTAAGTAGTTCTAAGTTCTAGGGGACTGATGACCACAGATGTTAAGTCCCATAGTGCTCAGAGCCATTTTTTTTGAAAACAGCCAGCTAATCTGTATCCTAGTAAAGGAAGCCTCTGAATTGTCAAATTATTTAAGTGGTACTCCGATACACCAATAATTTCAGAATCAACATCTATAAGCAATTCTCTGACTTTTTCTCTAATACCACATATATTTCGATGAAATATACTAATTCCTTAAGCCGGCCGTGGTGGCCGAGCGGTTCTAGGGGCTTCGGTCCGGAACCACGTGACTGATACGGTCGCAGGTGGTGTGTGATGTCCTTAGGTTAGTTAGGTTTAAGTAGTTCTAAGTTCTAGGGAACTGATGACCTCAGAAGTTAAGTTCAAATGGTTCAAACGGCTCTGAGCACTATGGGACTTAACATCTATGGTATCAGTCCCCTAGAACTTAGAACTACATAAACCTAACTAACCTAAGGACAGCACACAGCACCCAGTCATTACGAGGCAGAGAAAATCCCTGACACCGCCGGGAATCGAACCCGGGAACCCGGGCGCGGGAAGCGAGAATGCTACCGCATGACCACGAGCTGCGGACTAGAAGTTAAGTCCCATAGGGCTCAGAGCCATATTTTTCTAACTCCTCCTCTACTTCGAAACATAACGTCCTTTGAAGGAGAGCCCTTAGAATGACTTCCTTTAAGTAGGTATACCTATCACCTGATTTCAATGTAAAAAAAGGTGTAGCTCTAACACCAACTACTACAGGGATTTTTCCTCGAGTGATCCACCACTACCACTACACTGTCACCTATAAGCTTTGATAGCCTCCCCTTCCCATACCTATTGAGGTGCAGGCAATGATTTCATCCCCATTATCCAAAGTGACCCTGATTTCGACAAGATGTGGTTCATTCAAGACTGAGCTCCACCCCATCGAAGCAGGAGAGTGCCATCAGGCAGGAGCACTCTTGGGACGGCATTCAATGAAGAAAGGTAGAATATGTGAAATAATTCGTGTTGTCGCAAATTTTCACACACTGGTAGGAATGAGTGCCACGAACAAGATACTAGAAATCCTGCCCGGAGCGGAGTGACTGTGGGTTCTGGACAGCCACTCTCATACGTTTTTCTTGAATGACTCGAAAACCGCTACCTCTAGCGAATATTTATGGTTCAAATGGCTCTGAGCGCTATGGGACTTAACATATATGGTCATCAGTCCCCTAGAACTTAGAACTACTTAAACCTAACTAACCTAAGGACATCACACAACACCCAGTCATCAGGAGGCAGAGAAAATCCCTGACCCCGCCGGAAATCGAACCCGGGAACCCGGGCGCGGGAAGCTAGAACGCTAGCGCACGACCACGAGCTGCGGACGAATATTTATCCCAGTACAGAATTAATCTGCATAAAATCTCCTACAAAAAAGATCTTATTCAATTTTCTGCATGGTTTGGGTGAGGAGAGCGAGAGAATAGCTGTACATTAGGTGCTTTTTGTAGGGGAATTTAAGTAGTTTCCCGACCCCACAGACCAAAAGTTTCGTTTATGAAATTTTTCGTCTCTACATCCTCTGTTCCCTTGTGGTGCCTTGAAAGTATTACCGTTCACACCCTGTACATAACAATAGATCTGTAGGAAGACAGATTTGGGTTTAGCCTCCCGTCAATAATCATGCCATTAGAGACAGGAAACTAGTTCCGATTGGGGAAGGATTTAGAAGGGAAGCAGCCGTACTATTTTCGATGAAACCATCCCAGTACTTCCCTTAAACGATTTAGGAAATCAGTGAAAACCAAATCTACATGACCGAAGGAAATAACAAGAATGTCGCCCCCTTTTTTCTACAGCCGTACATCAGTCGGCGTAATTCTTGCGAGGCCCTCAATGTTGATGCACATGCTGCTGTTTGCTACAAAGACATCTGCTGTGAACTTCCTTTTCCTGATATTAGCATTCAATCTCAGTTTATATTGAAATCCAGGCTCATAGAACGGCGGAATTATGTTCTCATCTTTTCATCTTTGTCCGTATTAATCCACCAAAGAAACGACGCCCTACTTCGACCTTTATGTTCGAAATTGTTGGTACCTTTGAGTAGCTTACTTTGGCAACTCCATCTTTTTTCCACTGAACCACGATGCGACGATTTTTCTGCCCTATAATACTTTCTCAGCATGTACACTCTTCCACGAAATTTCGAGGGAACTATCAGACCTCGTTAGCTTTCTGGCACAACACTGGCAATCGATTAAAGAAGTCTTAGTGCGGCGCAAGACTGAAATTTATAAGGTTCCTAGCGAGCGAGTAGAGAGACGCTGTCTGGAGTACACGTTGGCTTTTCATTTCATGCTAGTAGACTTCCATAAATTTTCCGATAGAAAAATTTGCAATATCAATTGAAATTTCTGTATAAAATCATGGAATAAGGTGGAATACCGTGCAGTAGAATACAATATCAAACTCTGGATAAGTGCGAGTATGGCTCACGCACCGAGTATTAGTTGTGCTTATAGATGGTTCATCCAGCCCGGGAATCAAGAATCTCGCTTATCTTAGCCTGTGATCGGAATTTATATTGGCACGGTAACGGTCTCGCTAACTCCAAGAATTTCGAGAATGATAGAATTTTATCCTGTGATATAATAACAAATCAACACTTCATGGGAATTTTCCTTAACTTTACTGTGAAACCTTGCTTTTTGCAAAACTTCATGATTGTATGTCAAAAGGTAGGACACTATGGTTTTTGATAAGTCGGATCGCGAGTATCAAAATGTCTGAGATAAATAGCCGTATCTTTTGATTAGTTTCGTCAGTAAAATTCTTCTGGATTTGTGACTCCATTGTCAACTATAAAATTCCGACGTTTCGGCGACTATTGCAAGACGCCTTCCTCGAGGTGTATTGCTACACCCTGAGTAAAACGCCTTGCAATAGTCGCCGAAACATCAGAATTTTGAAGTTGCCAATGCGGTCAACACTCAGAAGAATTTTATTGAGTGTGACAACGGTCGCGAAAGCCCACGTTCACATTTCTACGTCTTCCTTGTCCTGAGAAAATAAAGTATCGACAGGAGTTGGACAGAGACAGTCTGATAACAAATGATAAAAATATTCATCGTTGCCACTGACACAGCAACCACTGTAGGATTTAAGTTAAAAATGTAGTCTTGGTTGCCGAGGTTTTTATTTTCAAATTTGAATGACGCGTTCTCACTGTGGTTGGCATCTTCAGATTACCGTGTATAGAAACTGATCACAGTGCACACCATCCTTAAAAATAATTACACGATGGAAATACATCGGGAAATTGCGATTAGGTTATCAAAACGTTGAAAATCCCCAATCCATGTCATGTGGGTTCCTTAGCCGTTGCCATGCGTAAAGAACGTCGCACAAGTCAGGAACACAGCTTCCTGCTTCTGCGTTTGTCAGCGGCTCCGCTTATACATGTTGTGCTCCCTCTCCATGAAGCTTGGCCTTGCATCTGTTCCTAAGTTGCGTGATCTCTGTTGCGCATGGGAACGACTATGAAACACATCAGGAATTTCCATATTTTGATATCCTAATCGCTTTTTGCCGATGTATTTTCGTCGTTTTTATTGAAAGTGTACACAGTTACCAATTTCTATAATCTGAAGATGCCTCCCACACGAGGGAACGGGTCATTCAAATTTGAAAGTAAAAACCTCCGCAACCAAGTCTCTATTTTTATCTCGGACAGAAAAAAAAATACGTTTCATGTTGTATGATTACAAATTAAAAGTTTCGTGTTATCTTGAAGCTGTTCTGTGGAATCTTGCTTCTTGCCGAACTTCGTGTTTTTAGTTCAGCGAGAAGTTCCCTAGAGATCTTGATGAGGGAGTCGGCGAGTATCAAGATGTGTGTCATAACTGAGCATATTTTTCATTTCATTGACTTAGAAGCTTGCAATTTCTTACACAACCAAGGGACCGTAGACCTTAATATGTGACTTAGACTTGAACTTCATATGTCAATTGGTTCCTGAAAAAATGGTTTTTAACCATTGGACGCACAGACAGATAGAGGGACGGGCAAGAAAGTGATCCTTTATTGGTTCCATTATCAAAGACTGAGGTTTGGAATTCTAAAATCGAAATGTTGTGATTAGAAATGGTGTAAGGCAAGAATCCAGCCGTCCTCTCCTATTGTTCAGTCTGTACATTACAGTAACAATGACGAAAATAAAAGTTAGGTCAAGATTTGAATTAAAGTTCAAGGTGACATAATAAAAAGACGATTCATTGACGACATTGCTATCCTCGGTGGAAGCGAGAAACAATATTAGGACACTTCGAGCGAAATGATGTATACTAAAATCAGAATATGGAGTAAGAGTCAACCGAATAAAGACGAAAGTATTAGTGACAAAATTAACATCAAAATTGGAGATTACAAACTGGACGAAGTGAAGGAAGTAACAGAAGAAGGACGAAGCAAGTACATAAAAACATATTAGTGCAGAAAAAGAAGGCGTTTCTGGCTAAAGTAAGTCTACTAGTAACACATATTAGTCGCAATTTGACGAAGAACATTCTGACTATGCACGTTCTGAGCACATCATTGTATAAATGTTAAACACAGTCCTACAGAAGCTGAGAAGAAGAGAACTGAAGCGTTTGAGATGTGGTGCTATAACAGGATGCTGAAAATTAGGTAGGCTCATAAAGAATGTGGAGGTTCTTCGAAGAGTGGGTGAAGAAAGGAACAGAAATAGAATGGGCAGTTTGATAGGACAAGTGTTAAAACATCAGGGAGTAGCTGGCATCGCACTGCAGCGAGCTGCAGTGGGTAATAACTGAAGGGGAAGGGTGAGATTGAAATGTATCTAATAAATAATGGAGGACGTGGGGTGTTAGTGATTCAGTACTACAATGAGAAAAAGAGTCGTGTCGTGGCGGAGTACGTCAAACCAGTCGGATGATTGATGACAAAAATAACACAGAGTATCTGGTAGATCGGCACTATGGTTTGCAGATAATGTTGCCGTTGGGAAAATTCCTGCTGTGTGGAATCAACTATTTCAGATTTCGCGGAAGTAAACTGATGCTCTGAAATCGATAAGGTGAGCCTTCAGCAGGCAGTTCGTTCGAAGCAGTGCACAGACACCAGACGCGCATGAGCTCAAGTACAAGGGTTGGACAAAAATATCGATACAACACCAACAAATTACCATGCCAATAATAGCACAGGAAAACCGTTTGCGTTCAAATTAGCTTCCAGTCGTCTAGAAATGGATAAAAAGAAGTCCTGAAGTCCTGTATGATTTTCAAGGGAATCTTATATCACTCTTTCTACAAATTAGTAGCAAGTTCAGGTAAAGATTAGTGATGTGGATAATGATCAACATTCTTATCTCGAAAACAGACAGCACAGGCACAGTAATACCGAGATGTGGTGACTATGGCGTCGAGGGTAGATGTGCAGCTATATTCTTTGCTCAAAAAATCAGTACTGCATGACACAAGCTGCGTGAACACTATTGGGGAACAAATATTGTACCATGGGATAGACCTGATCAACCAAAATGGAAACATAACCTTGCACAGTAACTATGGATTCCATAGAAACCACCACATGACTGCCCAAATCGTCACCGAACCGCCGCCATGTTTCATTTATAGGACGTAAACTCGGAAGCGACTCATCCAATAAAATGGCATTCTTCCGTTTCCCAGTAGCCCTGGTTTTATGGCTTCGTCACCACATTTTGCCACTAGACGGATTTGCGTCACCGATGAGTGGTTTTGGAATCCCAGTTTACCCTGGAATTCCTTGTTTACGGATCTCCCTTCATGTTGTTTTGTGTCTCATGAGATTAGCAAGTGCGACGTTCAGCTCTGCAGAAATTTTTATAGCTGTCCTCTTCTTATTATTTGCCACAGTCTTCTTCGATGACGGCCCGTCACGATCATTTCTCACACCTTCACCCACGTTGTGACTTAGCGGATGATGTTTCCTGCTTACCCTGTATACGGTATAAATCTTCGATACCCTGCGTCTTGAAACAACAAACACTTTTCATACCTCGAAAATCATAGCACTCACCGTAAGAACACCAACAATTTGCCCGCGTTGGAATTCACTTAGCTCCGACATAATGTTCTCGCAACTACAAAGAACACACAATGTACTGAGGACAGTGCATAGGTGCTTTTGGTGGTCAAATACAACAGCGCAACCTTCAGGCTGGCTAACATCCACATTTAAGTTCAGGCATGTATATCTCGCACTGTTTCCAACTTTTCCATCCAACCATTGTAACTCCTGTGTGGTGCTTTACGCATAAACTATGCATCTGCCGGCATGGTCTTAAATAAAAGATCTCACTGTACTTTCGCCATTACACGTCTGAAGGACTTTAGAAGATTACACCCTGAACGACGAGGGAGCAACCTACAGAAGTCCGAAAGTTCTCCGGAAATCGAACGGTATCATTCTCCCTGCTTTTATGTGTTCTAGTTTCTCACGTTGTTCCAGAGTACCTAAGTTACAATTATTGCGTCATGGAATGAGTTAACCCAAAATTTCATTAGATCATGTTCCTTGGCCGACCGAAGTGGCCGCGCGGTTCTGGCGCTGCAGTCTGGAACCGCGAGACCACTACAGTAGCAGTTTCGAATCCTGCCTCGGGCATGGATGTGTGTGATGTCCTTAGGTTAGTTAGGTTTAACTAGTTCTAAGTTATAGGGGACTAATGACCTCAGCAGTTGAGTCCCATAGTGCTCAGAGCCATTTGAACCATTTTGAACCATGTTCCTTGCTTATTTTTAAATTTATTTCAATTTATCATGTTGCATGGGATTATCCGAGGTAGATTTACCCGATCGTGCAAGACTTTGAAAATCACAGAATGTTAATAAAAAAGTTGAAAACCAGAAAACCAAATGTTAGCTATGGCTTACAGTAACATATATTACCGATTGCAGTCTGGTTTCGTAACGTGTAAGGCGTTCACTTTTCTTCTATCAGTTTTGTCCAAGTGTAGATACAGTGGAATTCAGTAATTTTGAAAGCCCAGGGTTGACTTCAAAAATTATGATAACTGTTCAGCTAAAATTTTCATCCAAGAGTCACCTTGCTTTGAGGCCAATTTTCTGGCTTGATTCCCTGACAACGCAGTCTGTCTCGTAATTTTCATACTGATGGTAGTGCTTTCTCAGCCACAACGAGCGATTTACAGAAAACTTTCTGCAAGGAAACAGTTTGGTAAGTCTTAACGGAAATATTCTTTCGTTACTGACTAGATGTGCAACGAGCCTGATCTTACACACGAAACACGTGCAAGACAATATATTTGCCAACTGCACAACCTGAAACTAAACACCCAGGATGAAGACTATCAAATCATAATAAACAACAACGAAATTTATGTTGATCAGGCTAATCTGACGACGTCGCTGTTGCGAAATGCGTACATCAGCAAACTGCCTCACGTCGAGTTATCTGACAGCTGTGAATGATACAAAAGACAGCAGAAAATTCCATGGCGAAGCAAATTAACCGTGTATTTTCTTGAAGCAAAACAGTTAAAAAAGGGCCAGGTCCCATGAGGAAACCCTATCTTCGTCCTCTGGATTCTTAATTAAAACAAAGGAAATCTTTTCACACAATGAAAAGACGACTGCAGATTGTGGTAGGAAGGTGTTGTAATGTTCCGAAAGGTTATTTATTTGATAGACAACCTCATATGTGTGATTAAAATTCGCCTCAAATACCGCACAACAATCATCAGTGCTGTACGTATTTAACAATAACGAAAAACAATACAAAGGAATCGTTCCTCCTACTTTTAATTGAGAGAGAGTGTTTGAAAGCCGAACGTGTTCATTGACGCGTTAATCACATCTCATATTGTCGTCTAGGAGGACAAATGTTTCTTAACTGATCACAAAGATATGATCATGTGTATTATGATTTCAATGAACATGTAATGTGAAAATTTACTCTGTATACACATGACTCACAAGAAAGTAAGATCTGTAAGAAACGAAAGCGATACACGTGAAATCCAAATGTTAAGCCAATAGCGTGCAGCAGTCTCACCCACATGTATGAAACAGTATTCTGAAACCGTAGATTTGCATCAGCGTGCGGAAAACAGTACTAGAGTGTCCCCACAACACTGAAGCTGTGCAAAGAGTGGTTTCCTGTTGCGGCCACGTTTGTCTCAAACTGAACTTTTCGCAGTGACCACTCTGCTTGATTCCCACAGTCCTAAGTTCCTGAACTTTCCGAGACATCACAGGCGTGGCTATGTAGAGGTGAATGCCGCGCACATTCACACACCCCAGCTTTTCACTGTACTTTGGAAGGTACCGCAAGACAGGCGGACTTGCGCACTTACGAAAGAACTGGTCGCGGGCAACCGACGTGTTTCAGATTCTCGCAGTTCTTTTCTTCTCTTCGCCGAACTTTGCAAAGTTTCGGCCAGTGGGGGATGCAGGGGATCTCTATGTCCCATGAGCCATCGACACAGAGGCCGATTGTAGATGTACCAGAATACCGACATAACTCAGATATGGACAGCACCTACTCGTCATCACCTAATTCGTCCAAATTTATGGTGTATGGCCAGAAATAAAAGGGGGGGGGGGGGAGGGGAAGTGTGATCTCCAGAAGTACACGCATTTAGAAGAAATAGTATTTTTGGCGCAATTCGGGGGATGTCTAAAATATTTATTTTAGTATAGTTCCAAGGCAGCTTTTGGCAAAAACTTGATCTTAGAGTTGTGTGTTTAAGTCCTTAGGCGGAACCGTTTTTTTTTTTTCATTTTCTATTTTGACTTTAGTTACACTGCAAATACACCGAAAACATGCTCAGGACACTGCACTTAATAATATTTTCATAAAATGCGTGAAGATAAACGTCAAAGGGAAATTTGGGTTTGCAAATATGTTTCTAAGAAAGGATTTTACTTATAGCATTCATGAAGAAAGTGCAAATAACTTTCCAAGAAAAAATTGTAATTAAAGCGTAGGGAACTTCGTATTCCGTTAGTTTCATTTTAACCTTCGACCAACCATCGAAAACTAATGCAATCCTTGCATTCCTTGCAATCCTTTTATCATCAGGCAAAGAATTTATCAACAAGCTTTAAAGCTGCTCTTATCCAATCGAGAGAGATAAACACATTCCTAGAAGACTGCGCGCAAATATATTCAATTGTACATCACCAGCTGTTGTCGCCAAATACTTGGTCAAATAAGGTGTTACGCGTGGTTGGCTGGCAAACTATGTTGTTAGAGAAAGACTTTCGTGAGTGTAAATCAAGTTAGTTTTTCAATACGAATTTTAAAAACAACCATACAACTGTAAAAATGCAGTGTTCTGAAAGTGTGCTTGATGGCGGGAGAATTTCTGCTTTCCCCGTTTTTACGCTGAATATCACATCAGCAGGTGTAAATCAGCAACTGTAAAGCAATGAAAGTACCTAATTCTACATATGAAGTTCTCGTGTACGCATTACAATCCCGTTCCGGAAATCTATTTGCAATCGCAAATTTTTCTTTGTCTTTCCTTTCCAGGCTTTTTATGAAAATATAAATAATAAATACAGTATATTGAGTATTACATCGCTTTATGTACAGGATAAGTAACGTAAAAACTGAGAATAGAAATGAATTTAAAAAGTTTCCATCTACGGACTCAACCGCACGGTCGTCGCAGCACTGTTGTGTGCTCTTTCCGCTACGCCAACCCCTGCCTGCGAATTACGCTAATATAAAAGCCTTATGCCTAGCCCGACTTGCGCCAAAAATGATATTTCTGTCAAAATGCCTGGCGGTCTGAAGCTGCCACTTTCGTTACTTTAATTTCTTGTACTAAAATGTAGACTTTCATGGCCGGAAATATCATGTCCATTACAATTATCCGGGCTGTTATGCCGTGGTCGGTTGATGAATTCTGTGTCGATTCCCAACGTTTCGTCGCCGACTGCGGGAGACATCTTCAAGGGGGTCCGTAGCTCGATGGAAGGTCCAACACACCCACAGTCGGAGACGAAACGTTGGGAATCGACACAGAATTCATCAACCGACCACGGCATATCAGCCCGGATAATTATAATGGACATGATATTTCCGGCCGTGAAACTCTACATTTTAGTATCAGACGCCTCTACGGGGAGGAGATGTCAAGAGAAGTGCGACGCCTGGAAGGACTCCAGAAGAAGAGAGTGCAGCTTTTGTGTTCCCTCACATTCATGTCTCGTTGCAGAGCCGTCGGCGTTATACCGAAGTTTCTGAAGATAAAGCGACTGTTCTATTCGGGAAAGGCACAACGCATTTTCAAACGGACTGAGGAGGCCTTACTACGAGAGCGCATTCAGCAGACCCGACGGGACTTGGCAAGCACAAAGTTAATGTCTCTCCATCTTACGATCAGTAATAAACTGTGCAGCGGTGACTGGGATAAAATTGATAGACTACTGCATGATACCATGGGGAAGCGTATGTTGACAACGTCTAGTAGACAGGAGAAGAAGTTTGATAATTTGCTACCTAATCAGACTGTTCGGCATTTAGACGTTTCCCGGACCGTTATAAATTTGTCCAAACGTTCGTTATCTGACGATGAGACATCTGTGCTTGCCAAGGGAGGAAATTTTGCTGTTAGTCCGCGTTTTGTGCCCACGGAAGAAATTATAGCCATTGTAGAAGCAGGAATTCGCAGTGTGGATTCCGTAACAGCTGAAGAAATCCGTATAGAAACAGTGAGAATATTAGCCAATGCAAAACCGCCGAAAAGTAATATAACTGTGGGTGAGAGAAGAGCTTTAAAACTCCTGAATGACGACGATAGTATTTTGGTTCTCCCAGCTGACAAACGAAGCGCACCGGTGGTTATGGATGTGGCCGACAATCAGAGTAAAGTTACTGATCTACTGGATCCGCAAGCATATAGGAAGCTGAATAAGGACCCCACTAACAACGTTCTCAGAACTGTGTCGCGGTTAATAAAAAAGTCCTCCATTGAAGAGAGTGTTCAGAAAGGTCTCTGCAATTCGGTTCAAATGGCTCTGAGCACTATGGGACTCAACTGCTGTGGTCATTAGTCCCCTAGAACTTAGAACTACTTAAACCTAACTAACCTAAGGACATCACACACATCCATGCCCGAGGCAGGATTCGAACCTGCGACCGTATCAGTCGCACGGTTCCTGACTGCGCGCCTAGAACCGCGAGACCACCGCGGCCGGCTCTGCAATTCGGTTGCGCTAGCACCGAGGCTTTATGGATTGCCCAAAATTCATAAAGAAAATGTGCCGTTAAGACCGATACTAAGTGCCATTGGTTCGCCCGCCTCCTCGTTAGCCAAGTTTTTGATTACGCTGTTAAAACCACATGTGGGCCGTTCAGACTCTTATATAAAGAATTCGACACATTTCATCAGCAGATTGAATGGCATAGTGGTCCAGCCGGAGGACATATTGGTCAGCTTCGATGTGGTATCGCTGTTTACCATGGTTCCACTTAATGATTTATTGGAGCAGCTGGATCGAATGTTTCCTGCTGACATTTCAGAACTGTTTAAGTGTTGTTTGACGACCGCATATTTCAAGTGGAATGAACAGTTTTATGAGCAAACGTATGGCGTGGCTATGGGAACCCCCCAAAGTCCCGTAATTGCAAATTTATTTATGGAGAAATTCGAAGAACAGGCCTTAGGTACTACCAGCAAAAAACCAAATGTATGGTTCCGATACGTGGATGACACGTTTGTGCTGTGGAGACATGGTAGGGAGGAACTAAGCCGGTTCCACGAACATCTGAACAGTATAAACACGAGAATTCAGTTTACAATAGACGAGGAGGTAGACGGCAAATTACATTTCCTAGATGTGCTTGTTTTTAGAAACGAAAATGGTACTTTGGGCCACTCAGTATAACGCAAACCCACGCACATGGACCGTTATTTGCACCGGGATTCGAACCACCACCCACAACAGACGTTAGCGGACAGAGCTAGAAACATTTGTGAACCTGAGTTGCTCGACGCTGAGATGGAACATCTCTACAATGCACTAATGAAGAACGGCTATTCGTCCGCCGAAATAAAACGTGCGTTGAGGCAGCCACGCAGAAATCATACTGACGTACAGGCTACTGGAAAATCTAAGGTTTTCCTGCCGTTTGTTAAAAATGTAACGGAAAGAATAGGGAGGATCTTGACGAAGCGGAATATTGCCGTAATTTACAAGCCCACCAGGAAGATACAGGAATACCTTAAGCCTGCCAAGGACGCTCGCAAACCATTGGAAAAAGCTGGAGTGTATAGGATCCCATGCAACTGTGTTGATGTTTATGTGGGTACCACTAAAAGAATGGTTTCTAAACGTTTGGAAGAGCACAAGGAAAATTGTAGAAGAGGAGAAACGGAACGATCAGCTGTTGCGGAGCATACTTTCCAGCCAGGGAACCACAATATTCGTTTCGAGGAGACGCAAGTACTAGCGGCCACAAGCGGATATTAGGAAAGGCTCTACAGGGAGGCAATCTAAATCGCTAAACACCCAAATAATTTCAACCGAAAGGAGGAGGGCGTGAAATTAAACGGTATATGGATGCCGGTGTTAAAGAAGATGTGTACCACTCGTCCACTACTGGGTGATGGCAACGGCGATCGACGGCGACGGACAACGGCCAATTGCACTGACGTTTTCAAAACACGTGAAGTCACGCCGCGGCGTGGGAGCGCGCGGACACGGAATTTAGCGGCAGTCAGTAGCAAGCCAGTGGGTGTGTTGGACCTTCCATCGAGCTACGGACCCCCTTGAAGATGTCTCCCGCAGTCGGAGACGAAACGTTGGGAATCGACACAGAATTCATCAACCGATCACGGCATAACAGCGCGGATAATTGTAATGGACTTTAATTTCTTGTCAAGCTTTACGTACAAGAGGGTGTACTGATAAGTAATGCCACAGAATTTTTAATTTGAAAATTGTTACACCTTTTTAAATAAAACAACCGAGATTAACATTCGTAATGTCTGCATAGTTGCAAGGCTCTGCCGCTAGAAGGCTCCGAATTGTAGCTTGCAGAGTGGTGGCGTGTAACGTAACTTTGTTGATGCATGGTATAATCGAGTTTTAAATTCGAAGAGTTCGTTCACACATGGAGCACCTTGTCCTTCAGTATGCCAGTGACAGACCACGCAGGAGCGCTGCAGCATTTACAACAATCCGACGCCTTGGTTTAAATGTCTTCGATCACCTTCCATAAGATTGTTACCTGACCACATCCGATTTTCATATGTTTTGAACACTCGAAGAACATCTTCGAGGTCTTCACTCTCCCTTACCATCTGCGCTGTTCCTGTCCGCCTCTCCGCCATCATTACCTACCTTGTACTCACCATTGACCGTCACCTCACCTGGATCACTCATCTTCAATATACCCAATCCAAAGTCCACAACCGCCTCCATCTCCTTAAACTCCTCTCAGGCTGGACATGGGGTTTGAACGCCTCTACCATCCTCTACACCTACGAATCCTTGATCTGTCCCATCCTCTGTTATGCCAGTCCCACCTGAATATCCGTCCCCCCCCCCCCCCAAATTCTATAAGTCCCTCCAGATACTCGAGCGGCACGCACTCTTCCTCGCCTTCCATATACATCTCCCGTCCCCCATGCGGATCCTCTATGACCTGATTCCTTTCCCCTTCTGCTCGTTTTCCTCAAACATGTCCATATCCTCTACAACTCCTGCCTACTTGATCCCCCTCATCCCCTGATGGCCCCTCTCCTCTCCAACCTCGGCCCACTGCTGCATCGGAGGCTTGGGTGGCCGAGCGGTTGTAGGCGCTACAGTCTGGAACCGTGCGACCACTACAGTCGCAGGTTTGAATGCTGCCTCGGGCATGGATGTGTGTGATGTCCTTAGGTTAGGTAGGTTTAAGTAGTTCTAAGTTCTAGGGGACTGATGACCACAGCAGTAGGTTAGGTAGGTTTAAGTAGTTCTAAGTTCTAGGGGACTGATGACCACAGCAGTTAAGTGACATAGTGCTCAGAGCCATTTGGACTGCTGCACGTTCACCATTGTGTCCCCCCTACCCTCCACCTCTATACCCTTCATCTCCTTTCCTGTTGTGGCTTCCATCAACTCCCCCTCCCAGGCGATGCCCATTCTCCCTCCATTTATCCCTCCTATCAACTATGTTCCTCCCCTCCCTTTCCCTCCCTCTTTCCTTATCCCAGGGTCCCTCTCTCCCACCCTGCATTCTGTGTTAGCCCCACCTACCTTCTCTTTGACTCCTTCCCCACCCCCACCCCCTAAGTCCTTTTTCTTTCCCCTCCAAAGCCGTCCCCACTCCTTCTAATGTCTGCCCTGCCCCCCTTTTCTGTGTCCTCTCCCTCCGTCGGCTACCCCTTTTTTGCCTTTCCTCCCCTGCCCCCTTTTCCCCCCCTCATTTGTCCACGTCCCCCCCCCCCCATGCCATCGTACTTTGTAAAGCAGTATTTCCATGAGTGCTTTGTGTTGTGCATCCCTGTCAGTGTTGCGAACAATATATTCGGGTACCTCATCCAGAAACGCCCCCTCTCGAAACCTGGACAGCAAGCTACACCGCGACGCAGAGCGCCTGTCTTGCAGAGTCTGCCACTTGAGTCTGCTAAACATCTCCGTAACGCTATCACGCTTACCAAATAACCCTGCGATGAAACGCGCCACTCATCTTTGGATCTTCTCTATGTCCTCCATCAACCCGATCTGGTACAGATCCCACACTGATGGGCAATACTCAAGTATGGGTCGAACGAGTGTTTTGTAAGCCACCTCCTTTGTTGATGGACTACATTTTCTAAGGACTCTGCCAATGAATCCTGCACCACTCTTATGCGTCTGGTGCGGAAGTTTAATGGACATCATCTTTCAGATGTAGAAACGTACCTATCAGTTTTTGTTTGTCGCAAACTCCTTGGTGCTGCGATTATTTTGTAACAACGTGATTGTAGGGTGTATACGAAGCTGGAAAGTCTCGTTTTCAACAGCATTTTTAACTTTTGGTACAGCTTCGTATTCTTAAACTCTCGATCTCGTCTTTGCAAACTTTCTGAAAAATGTTTATTGATCAGAATCGATGAGCAGCATAGATTATTTTGTGGGCATCTCTCTGAAACACTGAAAGGCAGCGTGCTTACCTTTGGCGAGTTACACATGCTTCCAACCAATGGTAGAACTGAGAGTTAGCTTACACCAGCTTCGGAGTAAGTTAGAAACATTTTTGTCCTGGTGAGTCGAGGAATGTGTTGTAGTAGTTCGGAGACTACCGCAGCGTTTTGGAGATGTGGTGAAATCGCTTAAGTTATCTGCAGCGTTGTTCTGAGGCTCTTCATTCGTCTGCATGCGTTGCACAGTTTATTTTGCAATTATGTCGGAAAGTGGATTGATATTTAAACACGAGATATTACACATGTTCAAGGCCTTTGTGCTTTTCGTAAGATAGCGGTGGCTACTGAGTCGTGTTGCAGTTATTCAGTCCGAAGTGTCATGCGCTCTATTTAGTCATTTCCTCTCGCACTGTAGATTGTTCTACGCTATGGGGGGAGCCGTGGATGCAAAACTTTTTGTGATTGCTTGATTAACGATATTTGTCTTATGTATATTGTGAATCCCTTATGGCTAATGTCCACAGCTTGTTTTAAAGGCAATATAGATAGTTCATGTGACTTTGTTGCTATTTATTTTTGCTTTGGTTCTGGTTCTGAGCACTATGGGACTTAACATCTGTGGTCATCAGTCCCCTAGAACTTAGAACTACTTAAACCTAACAAACCTAAGGACATCACACACATCCATGCCCGAGGCAGGATTCGAACCTGCGACCGTAGCAGTCGCGCTATTTCTGCTTTCCTAAATAATTTTCTGCATACTTATACGTATTTATCGAGCATTTATTTGTTACGCCATCTTATGCGCATCTGTCGGAATCATTTGCCTCATGCCTGTTCAATGTTTACAGATAGTACAGATTATGAAATAACTCAGTTCATATGCCGTTTTCCCATTTTAACAATGATAAATATCTAGGTCTCCGCTTGTATAGACTTAGGTGCAAAGGTAAGTCAAGAAGCTGGTTCCCGAATGCGGAGTGACATTGGCAGATTTTCCCTGTTGTGAGTGTGTGTTCATGTCTCCACGAAGTAACTTGCACAGAACATGTCACTGATCTCTTCAGCATTTCGTAATTCAGTCTTTCGAGTCGCATCATTGTAGCGATGGTTAGGAGAGGTTTTATCAGCAGTGAGTCATTTTCTTGTTAAAGCATTATGACAGGAATCAATGGCCACGATCCCATTACACAGTGATTAAATATATGTTGACCACTTGCAGATTCTGTTGTTATGATTAGTTTTAGTAGCATTTTTCACAGTGCTTGATTTTCAGTTATACACCCTAACCTGCCAAATAGTAGTTGCTAATTACTAGTTGCTCTATTACATTTTCTGCTCTCGCAGACCGGTTGGGTTACAGATTTGATTATTGGGTCCTGAGTGAAGTCCACATTCTTATGTCATTGGATGTTTATGCCACTGTCGCTATGTACGTGACAATTTTAGGGGTGACATATGTAATTTTATCGGTACATATTTGTTCACCTGTTTCACAAAAATTTTATATATTTATATACTTTAGAACCATTTGCTATATGAAATAACTTGTTATTGCTATTTTCCCCTCACCCTGAGCAATCTGCTCCATTATAAAAACATCAGAATCCCATGTACCATGAAAGATAAAGACAGGAAAATTCACATTTTAGTCCAATGGAAAGCGATTAATGGCACTCTGATTTTACTTAATTTTCTAAGAATCTGAGTTCTGAAAAGAGAAGGAGACGCAATAGTAAACCTATGTGCATTAATAAGCTTCGTGTGCTCTCGAGATCAGCAGTGGGGCAAACAACAGGCAAATATTAGCCGACTACAAGCAACTTCTTAGATACAGAACTTGGAAGAGCGTGCGCCAAGAAAAGTTTGCTAAATAGTAATTCTCAAGAGATGACGAATGTTTGTGTTCACGATACCTCCTGTTGCATCAAAATCATAAGCGAAATTAAGAAGTTGGGTTACGTCGGGCGACGCCTTCAGTGCCGAAGGAGAGATCGTTCAGTGCCGAGCGTGCTCAAAGCAGATTGGGTGCTCTTCCAAGTTTCAACTTCAGCTACATAAAAGGTAATCGGAAATTCGCATTACAAGCTTGTAGGACTTGTGGAGGTCACTGAGTAGGCAATATTTTGAATTGGAACATATGTTGGTTTCCACGGTACAGCCATTGGAAGCATGTTTGCTAGGCAGGTATGCAACAGGGTAATGTTGGTGGGGACTGCTTACGTTGTATCGGCTGATGTCATACGACGTCTGTCCTACCTTCTGACCTTGCTGGACGCTCATTAAGTTGTCTGTGAGTGATACAGCAACATGGTTGTCTAGAATGTTGCAGAATACATCGACATGATCCTTCTGTATGGAAAACTTTACGGTAACGGAAGAGCTGCTCATTGCCTTTATAAAGATCGTTATCCGCAACCTCCGACTCCACAATTACGCAATTACTTCGAGAAAGTGCCACGGACAACAGATTCCCGATGAATCGACATTAAAGAAAAACTATTTCCATTTTTGATACCAAGAGGTGCTGAAAAGCGTGCGGAGCTGCATAAGTAAAGACCACAATATAGTGAATTGATATGGACGTATCATGGCAAATTCAACAGAGAAGAAACATCAGATCCATAATGAGATCCTGCAAAATCAAGTCTTTCAACAGTAACATGATTTTTGGCGACAGTTTTCAAGTATTATCGTCTGAGGTAATTCTAGAAGAGAAAGTCCTTGTTATATATTCGTATACTGCAGCGGACATGCTGAATCAATCCTCATTTAATCCACTACACCTGTCGCCAATGCTCTGGAATAGATCATGGAAGAGGGGCGCGGCAGGTACTCTTAAAAGCTGCACCAAAAAAGTGTTTCTCAAATTCACGCATTGTGTGTCGTGCCATCGAGAACACCTATTGAACCGAGCGTTGCCGCCAGAAATTGTCCTCATGAGGTACGCTTATGTCTTTGTTGGTTTTTATAATGAACGTTTTCAAACAGTGATTGATTCATTTCAGAGAGAACCTTCAGCTTCGGTACGAGAGGCAGAAAAACAAAAAAAAGGCTTCCAATGAAACGAAAATCGAAAATTCTCCAGGTACATCTATATTAACTTCGGTGTACTTGCAAGCAGTATTGATGAATTAGAATCTTTGCAGAAACTGTTGAAAATTTCCAGTGCAAGCGGATATTAGTCGTGATATGAGGCAGAGGCAAATGATTAAGTTTCACACTGTTTAGGCAAGAAGTCTGGGCTCCTCGACTTTTACTACCACCTGCAATATCCTCGGTAGGGGAGAAGACGACTATCGAGCGGGCCTATCTCCGGGAATATATATGTAGTAAAATTTGCACCATCAACGGCCTGCAATGTGATCATTTTTCTCCCACAACAACTTTCCTTCTGTTAGGCCACATTTTTAGACTGAAGAGAATTTGGGGAAGAAGAATTTGGCAGTTCACTGAGCGTCAAAATGTAAAGTAAGGTAGCATGCCTTTTTAAGTTCAGCAAGATGAACATTTCAAAAAAGAGGTATGACAGAAAATAGTTTTCCTTTACTGGCGTTAAATATAGACTAGCAAAATAAAAAATTTAGTAGCGTAACATCTACCTTTTGTTTATGGTGTTTCTAGTATGTTTAGATGTGTATTAAGATAATGTGGTAGGCTACAGTGTAATTGAGAAGTTGATTTCAGTAAAAATTAATGTCTTTAATAAGATATTTAATAAAATATTTTCGTGATATTACATATTTCTTACCGATTTTACTTCTTTCCTCTATACAAACATGTACATATTTTGCTAGGCTATATTACATAAAATTAAGTGCTTTAGTGATGATTTAATTGCACAGTTCTACAAAATTATATTTTGCATATGTTTTTATTAAACATTTTAAGCGATCCTAATGTTTTTCCGTATGTTAAGTTCCCAAATGCTACGAGTCCCCCTCTAACACATCACTTTTTTCCAAAAAGTAACTGTGAAGTTCTAGAAAATTCATACAAAAAACATACGTTGAAAAAATTTTACTAAATGAGTATGATAAAGTAAGGCAGTTGAAACGCTATAATGAAGTCACTGAGTCATATTTTACAACAACACAATGGACTTCACTAAGCTTACAGATCCTAAAACACAGAAGATTGCATGCAATAACACTGAGAACTGCAGAGTTCTTGCGAACTACCTGAAAGTACACAACTGCCATCCACCAACAGATGAATTTAATTATGATAACATAATCCAAATACAACCAGACTCAAAGTCACTGACAGTAGGGGACATCAGAGAAATCATAAAACAAATTAAAAGTTGCAGCATGTGGAGAAGACAAATAGAGCTGCTCAATTATAGAAACACTCAGGTGAAAACAGTATTCTATTTCTAACAGCGAACATTACTGAAATCTGGACAACAAACAATTTAGCGTAAGAATTAACATCGGCATCCGTTAAATAAATAGGGGAATAGATATTATGATTATACCTCTTGTTAGTGACATATAAAAGACTGCCCATGGCACTTTTGAAGGGAGCTGAAGAAATACCTGACTCACAACTAAGTGAATATCAAGCATAATTTGTGCTGAGAAAATGTAGTATCTAACGAACATAATAGAGATGAGGAATCAGAAATTTTAAATATGTGCAAACTTTTGGAGAATGTAAAGAGTTTTAAGAGTGAATTGATAGAAATGCAGTAATCAACATTATAGAGGAATTTGGACTGGATGGTAAAATAACACAAATAACTGAAGGAACATTAAGAAACAGCTCGTCGAAAGTAAAATGTATCGAGTAAATGTCAAAACATTTTGAAACAAATCAGGTGTAAGACAAGGAGATGGTTTGTCACCTCGTCTTTCAACTGCGCATCACAGAAGGTAGTGAGAGAGTGTAGGAGATCTATGAATACTAGGGATGTTCAACTAGGAAGAAACCCTAACAAAATCACCGTAGATTGTCTAGCTTTTGCAGACAGAATGGCGTTAATTATAGACTCAATGGATACTGCAAAATAATAAAGCTCAAAACCGTAGAAACAGGCACACAAAATAGGACTAGAACTATCAATTGAGAAAACACAGTCCATGACGAATATCAGTGACACCACCAGAATCTTAAAATTGATAATAACACAGTGTGTAAGTCAAACTGTTCTAGATACCTAGGAGGTTGGACTAGGATCAGTACAAAAGAAAAGACAGCAACAGGTAACAGAATACATAAAATGGAAACGTTTCCCATAAGACAAAAAGTGTGTCCTTGGTAACAAAAAATCTTTGTTCTGTAACAGTAGCAGCAAAAACACCTAAATATGAAAATCACTGGAATTACAATATGTAGAACAAATAACAATACTTATATAGAAAAGCAACAGAAAAGACAAGATTTCAGGAAGGAAAGAAGTCTCCCAAACGAAGAAACGAAGAATATAGGTAAAGGAGAAAAAGAAACGGTGCTTTCGAAGGATGAAGGAAGTCCTGGAGCAACGAAAATTTAACATAGAAAAGCAAACACAGAGATGATTTATCGTACTTTCCATAAAGGCTGTTCGAATGAATAAATAGTAAAGTATGATGTTCTTAAGGGCTGATATAAAAGTTTCAGACTTACGACCAGCTTCTTTTTCCTCTCAAAGCTCCGATGGGTTTTCTTATGTACGTATGCTGTCTGAGGACATTACCCATGCAGAACGCATACACAGTCAGTTATTATGCTGACATCCCATCGGTCCTGGTACTTCTATTCCACTAGTTTACTGTATTAATGGAACATTTCTTCCTGTTCTTCTGTCACATCACCTAAATTTCCTGGAAAGTAGCTATCGTGGGAGTCCAGGTAGTGCAGCTTGAAGCTCGTTGCAGCGTCAAATACTTTTAAATTGTTTGGCTGGTTTGTTACGATGTCTTGTCATCGAGGACTTTCTAGTGGCAGAGAGACTTTTAAATTTTAGATTCTGATACCCGTGGTAACGTACTTTTGACTTGAAATTGATATCTTCTTCTGGTTGGGCATTCATAAACTCTTTCATTATGCCAAGTTTTATGTGAAGTGGATGCAGAGAGTTTTTTCGTTTCTTTCTTTCCACCGAAGAATCAAAGTTTTTCCTTCAAGTTACGCTGTTCCATTTGGGCGGATTGTCTGAGACCAGAGCGTTATTTTTTTCCTTTTTGATCAGACTGTCTCATTCATATATGAAGCAGGGGTACTTGGTATAGCAAACTTGTTGACCAAGGACCAGGGTCACTAATTTCAAATCCCAGCGTTTAGTCCATTTGTATTCCAAGTAATTAAGAGCAGTCAGAATGAAGGCTAAGGAATCGTTCTTATCAAATGTATTGAATATCAAACAGGTATGGAAGTATATTTGTTCCCGTAACGAAGGAAGATCTGAGACATATTTTCGAAGAATTAATGAACAGTCTACGATATTTTCCCTCGTGCTTAATTACAAAAGTTTCTATGAAACCAGGAAAATTGGAGCAGTACACAGTGTTGTTGTCGTGAGAAATGTAAATAGATAATCGATTTTTTCTGTTTCGAACCGTGATAAAGAAACTCCAGGGCCAATAAGTTTTTTTCCTGCAGTTTAGAGACTAGCTGTAGTGCAGAATCTTTACGGAGTGACAGATCTCTGGGCACGTCGTTTAATTCGCATTTTCAAAACAGTTGTGACTAATCTTCGTTAGAACTTTCATGCTTCCCGTTCTCTGAAGCTGGAGGCACGTAATGAAGACCATCAGGAGACATATTAGGTCCAAGAGGCACAGGACGGAAGGAAAATTCAATCTTCGGACAACAGACTGACGTTTCAGTTTTGAAGTTGTCCTCGTATGCTACAGGAACGAAAATAACAGCCAACACCGTGATTTCAAGGCTCCATCAACACAACTGGCACCCAACAATAGAAAGGTTTCGCAATAGCTCATGTGGAGTCCTTTCTTGCAACTTAAATACTCACTATGTGAGATTCAAGTCCTTTCGTGATCGCCAAACTATACGAGACAGTACGCAAAATACCCTTTTCTGCCAAAGTCTGAGATTGCCTGCTTCTGCCTTTTGTTGAAATTTAGCTTCAGATGCAGCAGGAGCAGTCAGGAAAATTAATATGAGCTGTAGAACCAATGAAATTAGTGATAGGAGCAGTACTATTTTTATCAACCGTTACAGAAGTTCGTGTGGAAAACTATATGCAAAACAAACATGTAGGCCTTGATACTACTATTTCACAGAAATATACGGGGTGTTCCGAAACTTTTGAGTTAAACTGAAACAGGTGATACTGGGTCTGCAACCGTTTATACTGAGATACGGAACCGCGGTCTAGGGTCAACGTATTTGATGAGTTATTAAAAAGTCCCCGGTCCCAGTTTCGAACCGCGCCACCGCTTAAATTCTGGATGAAAATTTTCAGCACTGGCGGCCGAAGACTTCTGGCATAACAAGTCCCTCTCATTCATGCAAAGGCCTTGTCAAAGAGGGCGGAGGAGCGGACAGATGTTCAGGGCGCCCCCTTGCCCTGGGGTTGGTAAACTGCCCCTCAAGGTAGAAGTATCATCTATGATCAAGGAAGGAGGACGCAAAAGGCAATGGACACACTGCAATAAAGACACTTAATGTGTATCCACAGGCTTTGTTCCGTATAACTGAGAAACTGTCATGATGACCTCTCCATTGGAAAAAGATTCCGGACTATTCCCCCATTCGGATCTCTGGGAGAAGACTGCCGAGGGAGAGGTGACCATGAGAAAGAGACTAATAACGAATGAAAGGATAACGTTCTACGAGCCGGGGCATGGAATGTTAGAATTTTGAACGTGGTAGGGAAGGTAGAAAATCTGAAAAGAGAAATGTTTAGGCTCAGTCTAGATATAGTGGGAGTCACTGAAGTGAAAACGGAGGAATTGAAGGATTTTTGGTCAGATGGAATTAGGTTTATATCAGTAGCAGCAGAAAATGGTAAATGGGAGTAGGACTCGTTATGAATAGGAAGGTACGGCAGAGAGTCAGTTACTGCGAACAGTTCTGTGACAGAGATGTTCTCATTAGAATTGACAACAAACCAACAACGACAACAGTAGTTCAGGTATACATGCCGACATCGCAAGCCGAAAACAGATAGATAGAGAAAGTATGTGAGGATATTGAAAATTTCATTTAGTATGTAAAGCGAGATGAACATCTAATAGTCATTGGTGATAGGAATCCGGTTCTAGGGGAAGGAGTAGAAGAAAGGTTGCCTCAGAATGTGGGATTTTTACTAGGAATGAGAGAGGAGAAAGACTATTTGAATTCCGCAATAAATTTCAGCCACTAACAGCGAATATTCTATTAAAGATTCGCGATAGGAGGAGGTATATTGGAAAAGACCGGGACATACGGGAAGATTTCTCTTAGATTACATCATGGTCAGATAAGAATTCCGGAAACATATACTAGATTGCAAGATGTTTCCCGGAGCAGATAGGCTCAGAACACAATGTGTTGAAGTTTAAGAGACTAGTCAAATAGTATGAAAGCGCAAAAAAGTGGGATACGGAAGTACTAAGGATTCAAGAAATACCCTTGAAGTTCTCTGAGGCTATAGATACTGTGATAAAGAATAGTTCAGTAGGTGCTCGTATTTCAGTTGAAGAGGAATGGAAATCTCTAAAAAGGGCAATCACAGAAGTTGGGAAAAAACATAGGTACAAGGACGTTAACTGCGAAGAAACCATGGATAAGAGAAGAAATACTTCAGTTGATCTATGAAAGAAGGAAATACAAATATACTCCTGGAAATGGAAAAAAGAACACATTGACACCGGTGTGTCAGACCCACCATACTTGCTCCGGACACTGCGAGAGGGCTGTACCAGCAATGATCATACGCACGGCACAGCGGACACACCAGGAACCGCGGTGTTGGCCGTCGAATGGCGCTAGCTGCGCAGCATTTGTGCACCGCCGCCGTCAGTGTCAGCCAGTTTGCCGTGGCATACGGAGCTCCATCGCAGTCTTTAACACTGGTAGCATGCCGCGACAGCGTGGACGTGAACCGTATGTGCAGTTGACGGACTTTGAGCGAGGGCGTATAGTGGGCATGCGGGAGGCCGGGTGGACGTACCGCCGAATTGCTCAACACGTGGGGCGTGAGGTCTCCACAGTACATCGATGTTGTCGCCAGTGGTCGGCGGAAGGTGCACGTGCCCGTCGACCTGGGACCGGACCGCAGCGACGCACGGATGCACGCCAAGACCGTAGGATCCTACGCAGTGCCGTAGGGGACCGCACCGCCACTTCCCAGCAAATGAGGGACACTGTTGCTCCTGGGGTATCGGCGAGGACCATTCGCAACCGTCTCCATGAAGCTGGGCTACGGTCCCGCACACCGTTAGGCCGTCTTCCGCTCACGCCCCAACATCGTGCAGCCCGCCTCCAGTGGTGTCGCGACAGGCGTCAATGGAGGGACGAATGGAGACGTGTCGTCTTCAGCGATGAGAGTCGCTTCTGCCTTGGTGCCAATGATGGTCGTATGCGTGTTTGGCGCCGTGCAGGTGAGCGCCACAATCAGGACTGCATATGACCGAGGCACACAGGGCCAACACCCGGCATCATGGTGTGGGGAGCGATCTCCTACACTGGCCGTACACCACTGGTGATCGTCGAGGGGACACTGAATAGTGCACGGTACATCCAAGCCGTCATCGAACCCATCGTTCTACCATTCCTAGACCGGCAAGGGAACTTGCTGTTCCAACAGGACAATGCACGTCCGCATGTATCCCGTGCCACCCAACGTGCTCTAGAAGGTGTAAGTCAACTACCCTGGCCAGCAAGATCTCCGGATCTGTCCCCCATTGAGCATGTTTGGGACTGGATGAAGCGTCGTCTCACGCAGTCTGCACGTCCAGCACGAACGCTGGTCCAACTGAGGCGCCAGGTGGAAATGGCATGGCAAACCGTTCCACAGGACTACATCCAGCATCTCTACGATCGTCTCCATGGGAGAATAGCAGCCTGCATTGCTGGGAAAGGTGGATATACACTGTACTAGTGCCGACATTGTGCATGCTCTGTTGCCTGTGTCTATGTGCCTGTGGTTCTATCAGTGTGATCATGTGATGTATCTGACCCCAGGAATGTGTCAATAAAGTTTCCCCTTCCTGGGACAATGAATTCACGGTGTTCTTATTTCAATTTCCATGAGTGTATGTTCAAGGAAATTCAGTTATACCGTAATATAAGTCACTTAGGAATAAATTACATAGGAAGTCCAAGGAAGCTAAGGCGAAAAGGCTGCACGAAAAAAGCGAAAAATCGGAAATGAAACGACTGTCGGAAGATAGACTCAGAATACAGAAAAGTCAAAAGAGTCTTCGGTGAAATTAAAAGCAATGGGAATTCTACTGTTAATTGCAGAAGAGAGAGCTGATAGGTGGAAAGACCACATTCAGGGTCTCTTTAAGAGAGAAGTCTTGACTCACGACGTGATAGAAAAAGAAACAGATATAGGTACATAAAAGGGGACCCCGTTCTAGAATTAGAGTTTCAGAGAGCTTTAGAAGACTTACGATCGAATAAGGCGTAAGGGGTAGATAACTTTCCGTCAGGATATCGGAAGAAGTGGCAATAAAACGACTATTCACATAGGTGTGTAGGAGGCATGAGTTTGGCGATACACATCCACATCATTCGGAAGACTGGAAGAGCCGACAAGTGCGAGAATTATCACACATTCAGCATAACAACTCACGCCTTCAAATTGCTGACAAGAATAAATACAAATTAATAGAGAAGAAAATTGGGGATATGTTGGATAACGATCTTTTGGCTTTAAGAAAGGTACTGACGTTTCGATTGAATATGCAAGCAAGACTAAAGAGAAATGAAGACTCATTCATAGAATTTGTCGGCCTGGAAGAAGCGTTGGACAACGTCAAATGCTGCAAGATTTTTGATATGGTGAAAGCTGTGGGGAAAGACGGGTTTTACGCAATATGTACAACAACCAAGAGGAAACAATAAGAGTGAAAGACCAAGACCGAAGTGCTCTGATTAAAACGGGTGAAAAATAGGGAAGTGGCCTTTCGCCTTACTGTTCAGTCTATGCATCGAAGAAGCAATGGCGGAAGATGAAATAATTGTTCAGGAGTGGAATTAAAATTCAAAGTGAAGGGATAGTAATGGTAAGATTCGCTGATGACTTTGCTATTCTTAGTGAAAGTGAAGAAGAATTGCAGGATCTGCTGAATGGAATGTACAGTCTAATGAGTACTGCATACAAAATATGGACTGAGAGTAAATCGAAGAAAGACGAAAGTAATGAGAGGTAGCAGAAGTGAGAACAGCGGGAAATTTAACATACGGATTGATGGTCACAGAGTAGATGAACCAAATGAATTCTGCTACCTAGGCAGCAAATAACTCATGACACACAGAGCAAGAAGCACATAAAAAGCAGAGTAGCACTGACAGAAGTGTCATTCCCCGCCAAGAGACGTTTGCTAGTATCAAACATAGACCTTAATTTGAGGAAGAAATTTCTGAGAATGTACATTTTGAGCACAAAATTGTATGGTAGCGAGATATGGTCTGTGGGAATATTGGAACAGAAGATAATCGAAGCATTTGAAATGTGGTGATATAGACGAGTGTTGAAAATTAGGTGGAATGGTAAGGTAAAGAATGAGGTTCTGCGCAGAATCGAAGAGAAAAGGAATCAGTGGGGAACACTAACAAAAGAAGGGACAGGGTGATATAACATGTGGTAAGACATCGGGGAATTACGTCCTTGGTACTACAGTGAACTGTAGAGTGTGAAAACGGTAGAGAAGACTGAGATTGGAATATATCCATCAAATAATTGAAGTTGAAGATTGCAACCCGCGTGTCTGTTGCACGTGTAACAGGCAGCGGGTGATAAACAGTGTAAAGCACTGAGCAACAAACAGGTATAACTTACACAACTTAGCTCGGAGCACGTGTGTCATGTGACGGTTGCATGCATCGCACTGGCTTATTAACCTGTGCCGCACGCACGCCACTATCCGTAGTGTCAACTCTCCAGGCAGCTTGTATTGTATCCATGGTCAAGTATGTTATTGTGTACAATACGAGAGCAGGGAAGTTGCTACTCACCATACAGTGGAGATGCTGAGTCGCGATAAGCACAACAAAAAGATTCACACAATTAAAGCTTTAGGCCATTAAGGCCTTTGTCAGCAGTAGACACACATACACACACGCACACACACTCACACACTCACGGAAACGCAACTTGTACACACTTCTGCAGTCTCAGAGACCTGAAACTACACTTACTGTGTACAACGCACAACGTGTAGTCATAGATGGAACATTACTCGTCATGAGAGTCGACAGACATGTATTTCTATGAATGCAATATGTCGGTTCTTTCCGAAGTATCTGGAAAATTATACATTCGTATAACTGATTCGCCCCGATTGACAACGAACCATCAACTTTCAGTGCGGATGCATATTTACGTTCAACATCCTGCGGGAATCTAAAATTAGCGAGTGTGGAGGACTGTTGGCGCAGTATGGGAAAATGGGTTGGCCAGAAAGCATACAGAGACAGTCCGTGCATTTGCGATGGATGCTGTGCCCAGTTGGGGCACTGGTTAACTGAACCAGGAGATCCTGGGTTCGAATTCTGGTCTGGCACACATTTTCAGTCGTCGCAGGAGATTCCACATAAAGTCGCAATGCAGCTGATGTCATCAGTTGCCTTCCTTACCTTCCCATAATACATGCATTTAATGTGCGGTGTGGCACGATGTAGTGCCTGTAAAGCACCACGAATGAACCTTGAACGCTTTCCCAACAGGAATCATCTTATCTGGAAGAAGTTTATCTGCATGGATATCAACTTACGAGAGTCGCGGCCGTTTCCACCACAGAGCCAGCCAAGGTTCCCGCCAACGATGTGTCTGACCACCAGACACTGAGGTGTTGGATCGTATGGGCGACCACCCAGCAATAAGGACTTGTCAACTTGTCCGTGAAACGCGTAGTTCGAAGGATACAGTGGGGAGAGTACTGGTGGAACATGTACTTTTGAGTCCCGCTTTTATTTTTTTCTATGGTTATCCAACACAGTGTTGTAGTGCCGCAATACATACATTTTGGTTGTTCTTTGATGATGCGTCATTCACCAGTAATGGTGTTCTCAGCAGCCGCAGATGTCACATATGGAGTGAGGACCATCCGCACGCCAGCCTCATTGGGGGCCACCAGCAACGAATATATGTCAATGTATGGGAGAGCATTGTCCCCGATCACCTGTATGCCCCTGCATGTCTCATGGCACTATGGATTCCAGCGACCTTCGAGAAAGTGCGGCAGATATCCGTGCGCCATTGCCATGCATGCAGCTAGACCGGCTGCCGTCACTTTGAACAGTTACTAAGATCTACGTTGTTGTTACGTAGTGTATGTTTCCTTGTGTCATTAAAATAGTTTTTTGACCCACTATCACCTGTTTCAGTTTGACCCAAAAGCTCTGAGGCACCCTGATTAAGTGGTTAAATTGTAGACTGTTGTTTCTGGTGCGTTGAGACTCTCCACCATCAACCTCTTCTCATTTCAGCGACTGGTCAATCCCGGCGAAGCCAGAGTAAGCACACCAGCTGACTACATACAGAAGATCGTACACACTCACCAGGCCGCCAGGTGTCAGCGTGACTCCCGCCAGACGTCAGCGGCACCGCGAACCTGCTTGCTGCCGCGGATCACAGAGATGCAAATAGATCCTGGCGCAGCTCTGGTGTTGAGACTGGCGCCGAGCTCCTCCACGCCAGTCTTTTTCCTTCCAGTACTGTGGTCTAGGCGTTGGCGGTAGCAGCGGTCCAATAGTCGGAGTTCTCGCTAAGGAAAACGTTGAAACTGTGGACGTCCCACTGCAGCCGGTCACCACTGTCCATGGAGTCACCAGTGACTTGCTCAGGCATTGCAACGAAGTGGATCTATGCCGTAGAGTACAAAACGATTGGGCTATTTTCCGTCACCATTATCTCACGTTGTAAATGTTCTTCTACAGAGTGAACTTAGCATTTGATTTTACCCGTTATTGGATCCACCTGCCCATTTACGATCTATTGTAAATTCATTGATACAACCAACTACTATAAACTGAACTAACTTATTCCAGAATGGGACTTGTTGTCTATGTACTTATTAATAAACTTGTTCTACATTGTTTACCTGGGTTTTGTTCTCATAGCGCCTGATACGTCACTGGACATCTCAAAGATTATAAAATGAAACATCTATTTGTTGCAGGTAGACTGAAAACTTCCACAAAAAATATTGGCGTTATTACGACAGTTAAAAGGCTATACTCGTATCTTGCATACCTCCCAGACATTCGTTTCTTGTACTATCCCGTTTCATATGGAGCAGGTGATTTGAGTACAGGCAACACGTAAGTTATACGTACGCCACAGAGTGCCTGTGCTCTGCCATAAACAATAAAAAGGACGGCTAGCGTCGCTAGGAAATGTCAGCGTATATTTTGAATCTAGCAGTTGCTCCCCATCATGTGATCTATCACCACTATACACCTGATGCAAGACTTTCAAACACCTTGCATATGTTAAAGATAGACTTTGCACGCAGCCATAAATAAATAATATCATTCCAAGACACGTGCTGACGACCTATGACCCTGTATATAACATACCAGAGAAAAGTACTGAGTATAGAATCTATGCAACTAATGTATAACAGTGATGCCTGAGACGTAAATGTAGTTTTTGTTATGACTAAGTCCGACCTAACAGACGCCTAACGGTTTCTCGCCACGCATTTGTTCAGAACGTCCTTGCAGTTGCAGTTATTCCTGAGAATCTAAATGTATATTAAGTAAAGTTTTTTCAGCGATTATCTGCGATGTTGTATAAGGATAGCTTCTGTGTTCTATTCTTGCCTCCACATGGCCGTAGCAGACAGATTTGTGTACAAGAGGCATCCACCGGATATGTAACTGGAGACACTTAAAAATGTATTTGCTTTCTTAGTTTCAATATAAAAGTTGCGTTGAAGTAAAACTTTTACTCATATTGTCTCACGGCTCTAGATGTAGAGTAGACCTTCCACTGCGTACGTAATTTTTTTTAATGTCTGGGCCAGGAGAAGCAGATATCTCTTTATGGTTTAGGGCATGGGAATAAGTACACAGTACTTTGTAAGCTCAAAGGCAGAAAAGTTAACTATAAGAGAATTGACTTAGCATTCAAAATTTCAGCATTCAAAGTTTTATTTGTTAAGGGGGCAGATCACCATGCACATACTAGGGTGCTACTTGACATATTTCAATTAATAACAATTAGACGCTATTTTACCACATAACTATAGGTCACATTACGAAACGTAATACTACGTCCATCGGATCACAGCTAACTTCACAATAATAGAAAAAGTAAAGATACGGGAAAAATATGAAACAACAGTTTTACCCATTTTGATACAAGAATCACACACAAAACCAGACGGCAAACGACTCACCCAAGTCAGATCAGATCTTTAGGTTGCTGAATGTCAGACTAAAATTAAAATTTAAGCCACTTTGAACTTGAGAAAATTAAAAACAGGATCCAGACAGCCTGAGGATTTTATAAAAGATCAAATTAAAAAGAACGTCATTGTTAAAAAATGAAATACTATATTTACACTATGACATTAATATTAATCAGCAGCACAGGGAAGTTACGGATCCATATCTATCCATATTCCAAGAAAGTTTGTCCATTTTACGATGAAGTCTTTTGTTTTTTACTGTTTTCCGAACAAATCATAATTATGGAGAAACAAGACGTGTAGGATGAACTCATTTGTTTTTTGCTATTTTACGAACAAATCATAGTTACGGCACACAGAAAGCTATATAACGCCTCTCAGTTAACAGACCGCCATTTTTCAAATTGTATCTAGCTAGGGGATTACGGACAGCAATAACTACTGATATTCGTGATACACCAACTTTGTTTGCTGCGATGAGGTACATCCACAGGAATGCAAGTTCCACCGTTGAGCGCTTTCGACTCCAGATGTTCTAAAACTGTCCATAGAAATACAATTTGCAAAATATGAGTGGTAATCAAGATAATTTTAATCAAGATAATTTTTCATGATGGATAATGTCATTACCACTTTGCTGGAATTCGTACTTTTTCAGAAAGCAACAGACGTCATTTAAATCAAATCTGTATTATTGGGATTTGAGAAACAAAACAAAGATTTAATTTAAGTAAGACTAAATACATCAATAATACAGCTGTCACTTGACATCATCAGGTAAGTGAGACATTGAAAGAGGAAGTAGGATAATAGATTACGACATCGTCATGAAAGTGAAACATCGAAAGAAGAAGTAGAATAGTAGAGTACGTATCAACAGTACTATTCTTAGCATAACAGAGTAAATTTTCTGATGCTGAAACAGCGGAACCGAAGCAGTGCGTGTCAATGGAACAGATTTCCACTTTCTTCGAAAGTCTGCAGTTGTTATACTGTTTGCTTCCAGTGCAGATCAATTTCTACAATAAATGGACGAAATTGGGAGCAACAAAAGTAGTCCTGAAAGTCAATTATAATTAAACCAAATGGCCGTACAAGCTCATAACGAAAAGAAAACAGTACTAAATGACAAAGAATTCAAGGAACCAGGTGACGAGTTTTGTATTTACGGCAGTTGTAGACGACGACTGAAATAGAGAGAGAGAGAGAGAGAGAGAGAGAGAGAGAGAGAGAGAGAGAGAGATGGATCTGTTGGACAGGCACAGCCTTTTAAAGAGAAAAAAGTAAACCATCAAAAAATAATCGAGAAAACAATTAAATGGACCACGGAATAAACGAGAGTGGAACAGGAAACGAAAAGGAAATGGAGGCGCACGGGACGTGTATGTAGGCGATGTCAAAGAAACCGTTTTCTCATTGTCAGAATATAAGAAAGAAGACGACGGCCTGACTGAATGTGGATAGGTGACTTTACAAATTACGCAGGAACAAAAAAATGGCTCTGAGAACTATGCGACTCAACTTCTGGGGTCATCATTCGCCTAGAACTTAGAACTAATTAAACCTAACTAACCTAAGGACATCACACACATCCATGCCCGAGGCAGGACTCGAACATGCGACCATAGCGGTCGCGCGATTCCAGACTGAAGCGCCTAGAACCCTCGGCCACACGCAGGAACAGCCAGGTTGCATATATCTGTTACCTTAAGACTGTAGCGCATGCAATAGCCTGGAACGGCCTTACTCAATCAGACGGTGGATAATGGCTACTGTTTATAAATATAAGCTTTATTTCGACCTGACACGATTACCAGCTCCTTCTCTGTTTCCAGTGAACTGATTCACTAGATTGAATCCAGTACTTTGGATTACCATCACACAGTGTACGTTATATGCCTCAACAAATGGCAGATGTATCAATCAGTGATTAGAAACAAGGATATACCAGTCTTCACGGGTGTGCGGCCGGATGGCGTTGTGCAAATCACACAATATTTCCTCGGAGCAACTGTCCGACATCATCAGGTGGTTGAACCTCGCTGGTGGCTAGGTACGCCGTTGTATATAGGGCACGCGCGTGAAGATTGCGCAGGCGCGTAAACCACGCATGCGCAAAAATTTGCAGATAGATGACGCCAGACTCAAACGCCCTCTGCCGGGAAACGCAGTGCGGCCGTTCTGCGCGTGCGCTGACGCTGTGTTTACTAACATGCTGCCAACGTTATGACGGGTCTATTTTCGAAAGCTCTTTGCTTTCTCGTCGTGATTTAACAGCAGCCAATGTAGGGTACCAGGCTGTACTCAATTGAAATCCCGCATCCCTGTTGATAACGTTATCAGCTGTACGGATATGCATTGCTTCCTTAATGACGCAATCCCAGAAAGAGGATGCCGGGGATAAAACTTCCGTCTTTTCATAAATCATGTGATGTCCTGTGTTCAGAGAGTGTTCTGCAATTGCCAACTTCTCCAGTTGGCGTAGGTGTGTATGACGCTGATGTTCATCGCAACGTTCTTGTACTGTGCGACACGTCTGACCGAACGTAACAGGTTCCTCAGTTTTTCAGGTGGTCGGAAAACACACTTGATGTCATATCTTTCGAGGACTCTTCCGATTCTTGACGACATGGCACCAAAGTACGGCAAGAAGGCCAAGGTGGTGGGTGTCTTCGTATCTTCATTCCGCTCCATAGATTTAACTTGCTGGGGCCTGAATGCATTACGTCTCTGTCTCTCAGAATTACCGTTTTGACGGAAGACTGTCTTCAAATGTTGCATCTCACTCGGCAGGCTTTCAGAGTCAGAATGAAGATACGAAGACACCCACCACCTTGGCCTTCTTGCCGTACTTTGGTGCCATGTCGTTAAGAATCGGAAGAGTCCTCGAAAGATATGACATCAAGTGTGTTTTCCGACCACCTGAAAAACTGAGGAACCTGTTACGTTCGGTCAGACATGTCGCACAGTACAAGAACGTTGCAATGAACATCAGCGTCATTCACGCCTACGCCAACCGGAAAAGTTGGCAATTGCAGAACACTGTCTGAGCACAGGACATCACATGATTTATGAAAAGACGGAAGTTTTATCCCCGGCATCCTCTTTCTGGGATTGCGTCATTAAGGAAGCAATGCATATCCGTACAGCTGATAACGTTATCAACAGGGATGCGGGATTTCAATCGAGTACAGCCTGGTACCCTATATTGGCTGCTGTTAAATCACGACGAGAAAGCAAAGAGCTTTCGGTAATAGACTCGTCATAACGTTGGCAGCATGTTAGTAAACACAGCGTCAGCGCACGCGCAGAACGGCCGCACTGCGTTTCCCGGCAGAGGGCGTTTGAGTCTGGCGCCATCTATCTGCAAATTTTTGCGCATGCGTGGTTTCAGCGCCTGCGCAGTCTTCACGCGCGTGCAGTATATACAGCGGCGTCGACATGCGGATCTTGTCAGTCGTACCTAGCCACCAGCGAGGTTCAACCACCTGATGATGTCGGACAGTTGCTCCGAGGAAATATTGTGGGATTTGCACAACGTCATCCGGTGGCACACCCATGAAGACTATTTACAACATATCCGCCAGGAAAGCCTGAAGAGTCTCAAGGATATACCATTTTCCGAATGAACTGCAAATACCACACACCTAAATCGACTTCACAAATTTGGAAAAAAAGAGAAAACCATTCCCATCAACCATATTTTGTTTATACGTCACCAGCGACATGGAAACTACGCGGTCCAGTCTCATTAACGTGGCTACCGCCTATGCTGGACAATATTCAATACCCACTCGCAGATGGCAGGTGGCAACACCACAGCGGAAGATGTGTAAAGCATGTCAGGAGGACGCGGACAACAGTGCAGTCGTTTTAATGCAGAAAGGCGGCGATTTATCTGCCGATATAACCATTGGCTTTCAGGCCTAGGGAGGAAGCATTTCCGAAAAGGCTAAGTTTGTAAACTGTTCGCACGCCGCCGTGGTTAAAGTATACCGTGCATGGCCAAGTGCCCCCGGTAGCTGAATGGTTAGCGTGGCGGATGGTCAATCTTCCGATTCCCGGCTGCGTCGGGGAGTTTTCTCTGCTCATGAACTTTGTGCTGTGCTGTCCTCATCATAATTCTATCATCCTCATCGACTGCAGGTCACCGCAGTGTTGTCAAATTGAAAGACCAGCACCCGGCGAAAGGTCTGCCCGACAGGCGGCCCAAGCCATACGACCTAAAAAAAAAAAAATGGCCAAGTGAAGCTACCCAAAATTGCAGCCAAGGCAACTGTGGTGCACCATGGCCCATGGCGTGAACGACGGCTGCACAGATATGTATGGGGAATAGACGTTCAACTGGTGAGAAACCTATCGCCCAGAAGAACGAAGTGGCAATCAACAGTGTCTCATTAAAGACCGATCAGCGAACGTTGCTGCGTATGAGCCTTCGCGTCTGGCGCCTGGTTTATGCACCCACGCTAACAGCTGTTCATCAGTGACGAAGGACGGAATTAGCACGCCAATACCGCAACTGGACGTGCCTTTTGAGATGAATCACTTTTTATGCTCCATCGGACAGATAGCCGTTGGCGTGTATGGCATGAAACGTCTGAAAGGAAACAATATGCACCCCGGCAACTATGGGCTATCTTGTCCTTCTGGAAACAACAAAGGATCAACAGAAGTAGGCTTCTGTCCTTGGGGTCCGTGTCCACAGCTACATGCTGTTTGTTTGGCCTCGGCACAGTGGTATCTACCAACAGGACAATGCAACGAGTCACACAGATCGCAGTGTACATGCGTGGTTCAAGAGGTCTGGAATTAGTTTGCGGCATTCCTCTGGCCACCAAAATCTTCCGACTTAAACCCATCGAGAGTATCTGGGGACACATCGGTCGGACTGTTCGCACCATGGATCCTCAACCATGAAACAAAGAGCAGCTGACCATGGCTACGGTGTCGGTATGGCTCCACATCCCCTGTCAATACTTTTCATAACTTCATTGACTCTCTTCCTGCACGCCCACCCTGCAAAGGGTGACTATTCAAGCTTTTGGTTCAAAATGGTTCAAATGGCTCTGAGCACTATGGGACGTAACATCTTAGGTCATCAGTCCCCCAGAACTTAGAACTAATTAAACCTAACTAACCTAAGGACATCACACACATCCATGCCCGAGGCAGGATTCGAACCTGCGACCGTAGCAGTCCCGCGGCTCCGGACTGCAGCGTCCAGAACCGCATGGCCACCGCGGCCGGCTCAAGCTTTTGACTTTCGTGTCATTAACGCGACTGTATAGCGTATTGGTCCTTCGACACCAGGTCTCCTATCTTTCCGCAGTGACCCAGATCGGACATTGCCTATACATGACGGGATCAGTATGGAAGGAAGTGGGCTACCGATGTGATGAGTTTGCACTTTTTTATGTCTGTAGATACTCCGACAGTAAATACCACAGTAGGTGGTTAGGTTCAACAGTAACGCACACCCCTAAAAATGGCAATCACAGAATATGGACAGACGGACCTAGGTACAATGGAGGTAACTGCGAACAGACACTGTGGAACAGAAGAGATATTTCAACTTACCGACGGAAGAATAAAGTATGAAAATGTCAAGGGAAAGACAAGAATTTGGCGGTATAATTCACTTAGAAATGAAACACGTAGGAAGTGCAAAGAAGACAAGGCAAAATGGCTACAGGAAATATCTTAAGACACCGAAAAAAATTACCATCGTAAAGACTCACTCAGCATACAGAAAAGTTAAAGCAGCCTTCGGACAAATTAAAACTAAGGATACTTTGGGTATTCGATTGATAAAAGCTGATGAGAGAGCGGATAATTTAAAAGAGTGCACTGTAGCCCTCAACCAAGGAAGGAACTGTAGTAATAGAACAGGAAATAGGATTAGGTATGGGAGACATGGGATCCAGTATTAGACAGAAGCACAGTTTCAGAAGACTGGTGAGCAGATAAGGCCAAAGGGATGGATAAATTTGCTTCAGAATTCCTAAAATCGATGCAGGTGGTGGCACCAAGTCGACTTCTTAAATTTTTGTGGGGAATTCATGAAACTGTCGACATACCACCAGACTTTCGGATAAATATCGTCGACACATTACCGAAGAAAACAGGGGCAGACAAGAGTGAGAACTACAGCAAAATCAGATTAACGTAGCATGCAGCCCAGCAGCGGACGAGAATAATATAAAGAATAGTGGAGAAGATTATAAAGGAGTTGTTAGGTGACGATTACTTTGCACTAAGCAAAGCTAAATGAACTACGGATGTAGTTCTGACGTTGCTCTCTATAATGGAAGGAAAACTTACAAGAAATCAAGATAGGATTTGCCGACGTGCAAAAAGCATTCGACAAAATAAAATGGTGCAAAATATTCGAAATTCTCAGGAAAATAGGGGTCAGCTATGAGGAAGACGGATGATACACAACATGTACAGGGTGTTTCAAAAATGACCGGTATATTTGAAACGGCAATAAAAACTAAACGAGGAGCGATAGAAATACACTGTTTGTTGCAATATGCCTGGGACAACAGTACATTTTCAGGCGGACAAACTTTCGAAATTACAGTAGTTACAATTTTCAACAACAGATGGCTCTGCGGTCTGGGAAACTCTATAGTACGATATTTTCCACATATCCACCATGCGTAGCAATAATATGGCGTAGTCTCTGAATGAAATTACCCGAAACCTTTGACAACGTGTCTGGCGGAATGGCTTCACATGCAGATGAGATGTACTGCTTCAGCTGTTCAATTGTTTCTGGATTCTGGCGGTACACCTGGTCTTTCAAGTGTCCCCACAGAAAGAAGTCACAGGGGTTCATGTCTGGCGAATAGGGAGGCCAATCCACGCCGCCTCCTGTATGTTTCGGATAGCCCAAAGCAATCACACGATCATCGAAATATTCATTCAGGAAATTAAAGACGTCGGCCGTGCGATGTGGCCGGGCACCATCTTGCATAAACCATGAGGTGTTCGCAGTGTCGTCTAAGGCAGTTTGTACCGCCACAAATTCACGAAGAATGTCCAGATAGCGTGATGCAGTAATCGTTTCGGATCTGAAAAATGGGCCAATGATTCCTTTGGAAGAAATGGCGGCCCAGACCAGTACTTTTTGAGGATGCAGGGACGATGGGACTGCAACATGGGGCTTTTCGGTTCCCCATATGCGCCAGTTCTGTTTATTGACGAAGCCGTCCAGGTAAAAATAAGCTTCGTCAGTAAACCAAATGCTGCCCACATGCATATCGCCGTCATCAATCCTGTGCACTATATCGTTAGCGAATGTCTCTCGTGCAGCAATGGTAGCGGCGCTGAGGGGTTGCCGCGTTTGAATTTTGTATGGATAGAGGTGTAAACTCTAGCGCATGAGACGATACGTGGACGTTGGCGTCATTTGGACCGCAGCTGCAACACGGCGAACGGAAACCCGAGGCCACTGTTGGATCACCTGCTGCACTAGCTGCGCGTTGCCCTCTGTGGTTGCCGTACGCGGTCGCCCTACCTTTCCAGCAAGTTCATCCGTCACGTTCCCAGTCCGTTGAAATTTTTCAAACAGATCCTTTATTGTATCGCTTTTCGGTCCTTTGGTTACATTAAACCTCCGTTGAAAACTTCGTCTTGTTGCAACAACACTGTGTTCTAGGCGGTGGAATTCCAACACCAGAAAAATCCGCTGTTCTAAGGAATAAACCATGTTGTCTACAGCACACGTGCACGTTGTGAACAGCACACGCTTACAGCAGAAAGACGACGTACAGAATGGCGCACCCACAGACTGCGTTGTCTTCTATATCTTTCACATCACTTGCAGCGCCATCTGTTGTTGAAAATTGTAACTACTGAAATTTCGAAAGTTTGTCCGCCTGAAAATGTACTGTTGTCCCATGCATATTGCAACAAACGGTGTATTTCTGTCGCTGCTCGTTTAGTTTTTATTGCCGTTTCAAATATACCGGTCATTTTTGAAACACCCTGTATAAGAAGCAGCAGGGAACAATCAGAGTGGAATGCTCGGATTAAACTGGATGCGACACAGAGGTGCTGTTTGTCGTTTCTACTGTCCACACTATAGTTTAAAGTAGCAATGACGAAAATAAGAGAAAGATTCTAAAGTGTCATTGTGAATTGATATCAGTGTTAGCATTTGCTGATGACATTGCTGTTTCTAGTGGCCGGTTGTGATTCGCAATTTCATTAGACAATGAGTTATAACTAAAACTCTGTGCAACGGATTAAATCAATTAGAAAACGGTGGCCCTGATGTAACTGTAGTCAGGGATGAAATAACAGCTATATAATTGATTAAAGAGATGACCTAACTATGAAGTGGAATAGGACTCTAAATGAAATAAATTTATTACAACAGTTCTGCTATTTAAATACATGAATGTAAATGAAATTACAACAGCTAGCAAATACAAAAACGTTAAGAACAGAGAGTGAATAATCGTCTGAGATGTGAATCACTCATGTTTCGGCAAAGACTTGAAAGTAATGGGAACACGTGAAGTCATCATCTGATAAATCAGTTGTGAAAGTTCAAACTCACATTGCCTGCTCAGTGCTTACATGATTAGGCCAAAAGAATTGTTAAATAAAACATGCATACTACGTCAGAGGATGAATCACGAAAGACGCCTCAAGCTTTGCAAGAAATTACTAGGTTCGCAGCAGTTACATGGCTCTATGTTCGTGCCTACAAATAATCTGAGTCTCGTTACCCATTCGCCTAAGAACGCCGAATCTCTGCACGATATGGAGTGAAAAACTTTGTTTAGCATAATCCGCTACTGACTGCTACTGGTCGAAAAGGAGTACATAATCGCTAACTGCCATGGAAGTAGGGCTCTTTCACCGATATCGGAGAAGAAATAAGACCTCGTTGCCAAAGGAAAACATGTGATTGCTTAATCATTAATTTTCCCTTCGTGGAATACACCATCATCCGTACGTGGATTTCTCATCCTGGTACTAGTCCAACAACAGTCCTCCCTTGCCGTGAATAAATCTTCATCTTCAGATATTATCTCTTCTTTATTTATGGTGTGCTGGGGTTCCTTCCTCTTACAGATGCTTCCTCACAACAATGAAACTTAAACACAAATCCTACGATATCATTTCCCAATTCGACTTGTGTTTCCGTCAAGTTTTAACTACGTAACAGCACAATATCCTTAAATCGTTTAGCCACTAGTTCAGTGCCCCCTCGCATCTGGTTCAATTAAACTCTCTTTCTCATACTCCAATGAGCGTAGCCTCAAAAAACGATTTCACTGTTTCTCAAAATGTCACTTAATAAAGATTCATGTAACACCTATAAGTTATCTTCACTTATGGTGCGCTCCCTCAGTGACTAACAATTATTGACTAGCAATTATAGTCATCCGCCCTGTACCCAAGAATCACACCTACGTTGACGGAGTCTCCAGCACACAGAAATTACTATATAATAAAACAATCTAAAAATTAACACAAGTACAAAACCCAAATTGATCTAATAACCAGTGTTAACATATTATTTATCTAGTAACAAAAAAATAATATCCCCAGGAACGAAGAAGAAGAAGAAGAGATACTTGCAGAAAAATTTTGGCCAGTGCACATAAAACTACTTACTATCCAGTAAGATCCTTATGGATGCATCACAGAGATCTTACCCCTTACTGTTTGTCAGCTGGCATTTATATAGGCTACCTGAGTTTCCATCTCCATGCCTGTCATATCAACAAGTAACTAAAACACGTTCATTATAAGAAGTAGTTTGGTGACCCATTACATTACTTCCTCAACCGCGCTACCGTGCTACAAAACGTCACTGTTGATTGAAATATTCTCTCCTTATTCCGCTTCATTGCTTACAGCCTACTGTAATTTACACATAGAAAAATGAAAATAAACGATCAACGTTCCTGCATTGATGACCCACACACTCCATGTTCTTTACCATGATGGGACCAGCATTCTCGTTGAGGTAGTCTAACCCACTGTGCATTGTTATGCCTCGGAGGGCATCTACTTCCGAAATTTTCTCCTCGTCACCTTCTTTAAAATTTAACAACAATTCTCGAACAATCTTCACGAAAGGCGTATCACTTCCAACAATATCAATTTCTTGCTGTAGATAATTCGGCAGTTTCGCAACAGACTCCGACCGTCAACAGCTCCATCAGTGTCTGAGTGACATGCTTTTTCGTTGTAAGTAAAACCGTTCAAATTGACGCCTACCAATTCCACACATTATTTACTGGCTTGCCTGCAATGTCTTAGACCGAGTGTCAAATCAGTTTACGCGCTTCAACCTCCTGTTGGGCAACCTTCTTTATTTTATGTTGGCGATTGCCAAGATTAACAAAATTATTGGACATCCATAACCTTCAGTAATGAATCATACATAGTTCTCGTAAACAACATGATGAGGGTAAAAGTCACATAACGATCGATCGTGACACCAAACACCTTATTCAGTAACGTGAAGAACATTAAATGAGAAATAAGCGAGCCACTGTTACTGATTTCTCTCAGCTCCGCAGTGTGTCTCACCATAGTGTACAAGATATCAGTTATTAACGCCCACAAAAGACCGAAAGACTAGTTGATCTATATCTTGCACACGCAAAAAAAAGTTTTGCATCACCCCGGTTCCCAGAACTCCTGAAGATAGACGTTTACTGTGGATATTGTATGACAGACACAGTCCCTTTGACTGTTCAGAGACGCCGGCCGCGGTGGCCGAGCGGTTCTAGGCGCTGCAGTCCGGAACCGCGAGACTGCTACGGTCGCAGGTTCGAATCCTGCCTCGGGCATGGATCTGTGTGATGTCCTTAGGTTAGTTAGGTTTAAGTAGTTCTAAGTTCTAGGGAACTGATGACCTCAGATGTTAAGTCCCATAGTGCTCAGAGCCATTTGAACCATTTGAACTGTTCAGAGATGTAACTAAAGCCGCCAAAAGACGTAAACAATCTTGCGTGAGCAGCGCCTATTAGACAGAGGGAGTCCGACAGCCGATCAGTTCACGTCATTGTACCAAGAAGGAGGTACACGGCTCGTGTTGTCTGTAGTTCAACCATGACTAGACGGTCAATAACGCGGTTTAATCACGTCCGCATTGTTACTTTGTGCCAGGAAGGGCTTTCAACAAGGGAAGTGTCCAGGTCAGTTAGGTTTAAGTAGTTCTAAGTTCTAGGGGACTGATGACCTCAGATGTTAAGTCCCATAGTGCTTAGAGCCACTTGAACCATTTGACTAGGGTGGCCAGCATGTTCCCCAGACATGACCCCTATTGAACATGCCTGGGATAGATTAAAAGGTCTGTTTATAGACGACGTGACCCACCAACCACTCAAAGGGTTTTACGCCGGATCGCCGTTGAGGAGCGGAACAATCTGGACCAACAGTGCCTTGATGAACTTGTGGATAGTATGCCACGACGAATAGAGGCACGCATCAATGATAGAGGACGTTCTACTGGGTATTAGAGGTACCGGTGTGCACAGCAATCTGGAACACCACCTCTGAAGGTCTCGCTGTATGGTGGTACATAATGCAATGTGTGGTTTTCATGAGCAGTAAAATGGGCGGAAATGATGGTTATGTTGATCCATATTCCAGTTTCTCTCGGAACCGAGGTGATGCAAAACTTTTTTTGACATGTGTATTATTCCTCAAAATGTTTTAAAGCGTTTTCAACGAACACTAAAGTGTACTTCTCCCATAGATTCGTCTCAAATCTGGTAGCTACGATTACACAGTTCCTTACATGTCTAATAGATTCATCTCCTTCCTTTTGTGAAGAGTTAGCCACTCATATTCCCTACATTCACTCGCATAGGGTCCATACTGTTTACACTTTAAACGAAGTATTAGTGATGTCCATCGAAATTACAGTGGGTACATCTTATCGTACGCCAGCGCTGTCCATGTGGCTAGTGTAGCCTCTAGATTCTCTCAAATCAGGCTTTGGTCTCTCGGTCATCAAAATGCCCTTAAATAATGGAAAGCGAGATCTGATTCCTGTTCTGTTGTTTCAAAATTTCTAGACTGAGTCATCTTGCACTCAAACTCTCATCAGTCTGGGTACTGCCTAATAAAGCCTCAGAGTACAAGTTATAATGGACGTATGACCGGAACAACTAAGTAAAACGCAGACATAAAACAATATCACAGGTTTACTAACCTCTCACAAAAAATGAAATTCTCCATGAAATTCGAAAAGCCGAAAAACTGCATCAACAAGACAGAGAAATCAGCTCCGAAGAATGCTGAAAAAGAACCACATTTATTAATTATTCGTACAAGTAACTTAATTTTAATTCTCCGGCCCGTCCTTACTGTTCTAACTGCGGATCAGAGATTCAAGGTAGACAAAATCTCAGGCAGGCTTTGCCAAATATGCTAGTGTACAGCTGTAAAGTGTGCACATCCGTAGGCTCATGTATGTTAATTAAAACTGTCCACAGCGGATGAAAATAATTAAAAGAGTGTAGCCCTGATGGTCATGAAACAAAAACGTAGCAATAAGATTAATGAAAGTTATCATCTGACTGCGAAATGAAATAGAACTCCAAATTAGATTAATTTATAACGATAGTTGTGCCGTTTAAATAACTCTCCACGTTAGTCGAGAGCGCTTATGCGCTGCTTCCTGGTCTCGGGTAGGTGCGCCGGCCCTGGATCGAATCCGCCCGGCGGATTAACGACGTGGGCTGGTGTGCCGGCCAGCCTGGATGTGGTTTTAGGTGGTTTTCCACATCCCACTAGTTGTATACCGGGCTGGTCCCCACATCCCGCATCAGTTACACGACTCGCAGACATTTGTAACACGTTCGCACTATTTCATGGTTTACACTAGACGCAGACAGCTGGGGTGCACTGATTCCATCCTGGGGGATATGGGGTGACGACAGGAAGGGCGTCTGGCAACCCCTTTGAATTAACCAAGACAAATCCGATTGTAGCCATACCGACCCTGCGAAAATTGCGGCACAAAGGCACAAGCAAAACAAGAAGAAGATGAGGAAGCTCTGCTGTTTAAATACTTGTATATAAATTTTATTACAAGATCTAACAAATGCAGAAGCGCCAAAAACAAAGAATGAATTATCATTTAACATGAGAGGCACTAATGTGTTGGAGAAGACCTTAATGTGCTTCTAGGCGCTTCAGTCCAGAACCGCGCGACCACTACGCCCGCAGGTTCGAATCCTGCCTCGGGCATGGATATGTGTGATGTCCTTAGGTTAGTTAGGTTTAAGTAGTTCTAAGTTCTAGGGGACTGATGACCTCAGATGTTGTCCCATAGTGCTCAGAGCCATTTGAATCATTTGAACCTTAATGTGCTGGTAACATGTGTGCCCTTCATGCAGCAAATCATGGGTCAAAGTTCAAACCCACGGCGCCTGCTCAGTTACTGCGCGATTATACGCGAGGTTAGATGAATCATGAATAAGCCCTGAAATTTTGCGAAAATTTCAATGTTGGCAACAGTTACACGATCGTCATCATCCGCCCGCTTACGCTCGCCGAAATTTTGTAAGTAGTGGAGCAAAAATCTGCATGCGCCATGATCTCTGCTGATTGCTACTGGAGGGAGGAAGTCCTTACTCGCTGCCTGCCATTGAAGAACGGCTCGCCTGCCGACGGTTGGACAAGAAGTGATTCCTGCTCGCACTTCTTTCTAAACCTCCAAGGTGAGTCTGCACGAATTCATGTGCGCCAATGAGAAGCTTATACAATATTCTAACCAGTGGTACACTAGTAAATAAACCAGCTATTGATAAGTTTTTCACTACTAACTTATAGAAGAAATCACCTGTTAACAATCCTGACTAATACATCTTCTCTGCAGTTGCGGTTTTTCGCCAGCCATTACAATGGGCTTCACGTTAGGAGTTCCTGGGCAGTAGCGTTTGGCTCGTACTCTCTGCTAAATGATTGCTGTTAACCAATAAGACGTTCAGTTGCAAATTTTCAACAAGGTTCGGTCTGTTTAAAGTGGAGGACCAAGGCTTACTCATTCCTCGCGGTACCGTTCCACTCACTTTCTTCTGGAAAGGAACTCCCATCGCAAAAACAAAGTTCTATTGTGAAGAGTTTCGGTCGCTTACACTAGCTTTTTAGACTCGTGAGTTGACCAGAACTCAAGTGATCGTTCTCTACGTTACCTGATTTTCACAAGAAGGCAGCTAGACCAGACATAGCGTGAAGTGTACTTCCTGAACCGCTGTGCAGGTGGCAGTAGGACAGACACGACCCACAAACAAACCCAGAACTCTGCCGGTTTAACTTTAGGATGCAAAGGGTCCGCTGTTGATATTGTTAATATTACACACCTCGGCCTCACCGATCACAGGGTGAGTTCCATTCTGGGATTTACAAACGGCAAGAATGCATGCAATTCCCATCAGTAAACAGAGAGAGAAGTAAGATATTAATAGATTTTCTGATCTAAGTTCCTTGCTATTAACGTCAACATTCATTTGCTAATACTAATCAAACTCAGAAGAAACGATTTAAAATAAAAAATTGAAACATGTTTCTGTTTAGCAGTAGACTGTCACGTATTACCATGGTCAGTGAAAATGCTGAAGAATTACAAGAATAACACGTTTCTTGTAGTGGCCATTTTCGCAGCAGCTGTATATAAATTGCAGTTGTTTCAAAGAAAATGCCTTTTTGGCATGCTGCACATCGAAATTTTTATTTTTATTTATGCACCCAGACGCCTTTCATGTTTTTTACAAGGCATCTTCAGTGGGTCCTGAAATATGACATGATTTGTCCATTTTTACACATACGTTATGCTTTCACATCTAGGTTATACATTGAAAACAGTTTGCGTAGATGCAATGAATTAGAAGTTACCTGTAAGTACCTTTCTATTTCATAAAAAAAGTCAAGGAACTGTTTATAAATCTATAACCTAGATGTGAAATCATGACCTATGAGTAAAGGTGGACAAATCATGTAATATTTCAGGACACCCACTGAAGATGCCTTGTAAAAAAGGCGAAATGCGTCTGGGTGCATAAATAAAAGTAAAAAATTCGATTTGCAGCATGCAAAAAAGGCATTTTCTTTGAAACAACTGCAATTTAATTACAGGACTTGTTGAGTGGAATGAATATGGACTGAGAAGAAACCGATGGAAAATGAAATGAGAAAGAGTCACAATGTGATTAGCAAGAATCCTAACAACTAAATAGGTGTCTAGAAGGTAGACGAAGTTAAGGATTTATGCTTCCTCGGAAGAAAAATAACACATGGCATACGACCTGAGGAGAACATAATAAGCAGACTAGCACAGACAAAGAGGGAACTCCTGACCAAGGAAAGTCTACTAACATGAAGCAAGGGCCTTGGTCCGAGCAAGAAATCCCTGAGAATGATCGCATGCAGAACAGCATTATGTTAGTGAATCATGGACTTCGGGAAAGCCGCAAGAGTAGAGATACGAAGCATTTGAGATGTGTTACTGCTGAAGGATGTTGAAAATTAGGTGAAGTGATAAGGTAAGATTTGGTGAAGAAAGGAACATACGGAAGGACTGACAAGAAGAAGGAGCAAGACGACAATACCTGTGTAAAGACATCAGGGACTAACTGCCATGTTACTAGAGGGAGCGGTAGAGGATCAAAACCTTAGATTGGAAAGTTTGCAGCAAGTAATTGAGGACGAAAGTTACACGTTCTGCTCTGAGAGGAAGAATTTTACACGGGATACGAACTCAAGGCTTTAATATTAAATCCGTTAGGAAGCCGATGTTAAAAAAAAGGAGAAGTTTCTATTGATATTGCAAATAGCAAATTAGATACACGAAGGCTCAAACCGAAATCGACACAGACCGATGAACTGCGTGTATCCGTTGTGAGTGTTGATTCTATTCTTATCTAGGTTACTTTCATTCTTTTTTATAAGCTATGCCAACGATTACATCATTTATACTCGCTGCCTGGGTTCCAACCTAGCAAGGCTCTACAATTCACATTCTAGGTGCCAGACCTGTACTTCTACTACCTGACATAATAGTTGGCCTACGGCAATATACAATAATAACATGCAGAGACATAAAATCATCAATTCTAGTTAAATATATTCAAGCTCTCTCAGCAATTCGACGTCAAAACGATGGTGATTACTGCGACACCAGGATTACATCTGAGGGAATCGAGCGGAGGCAGAATGTATCACCCTCAGAGGCGTCTCAGTCACAACAGTTCAATTGTAGAAGTAAATCGGAAAACGTTGTGATATTGTGACGCCGGTTGCTTGGACGCGGAAGGACTGGGAAAGTGTGGGTGTGAACATCACCCGCAACACCGAAAACTTTCAGAGCTGTATTTATCTAACATGCAAGGACATTTAATGAAATCTAGGACAAGGCATGAAGATGAATACAGATTTGCCAGTATTGAAACCTGAAAATACCGTAACTAAACTTTTTAAGCCAGTCCATAAAAAAAACTCTCATCCCTTATTACAATATGAAACAGGTTTGCCAAGATTAACAACATTTAAGGATCTATCAGTACAGAAACGTGAAAGTAATTTAACTAAAATGTTCAAGCCAGTTCATTTATGGGAACATTTCATTATGGCTAAAACATGTAACTGGTTTGACAAGATTAACAACATTTAAAATTTACCAGTATTCAAATGCGAAAGTAAAAGATGGTTCAAATGGCTCTAAGCACTATGGGAATTAACATCTGAGGTCATCAGTCCCCTAGACTTAGAAACTACTTAAACCTAACTAACCTAAGGACATCACATACATCCATGACCGAAGCAGGATTCGAACTTGCGACCGTAGCAGTAGCGCGGTTCCTGACTGAAGCGCCTAGAACCGCTGGGCCACAAAGGCCGGCGCGAAAGTAATTTAACCAAACTGTTAACATTAAATGTGTAAATCAACACACCAAAAGTCTCCAGAATGAAACTTAGCTAATCTCTGGCAAACCAAAATATTATCAAACCCCATCAAAAAAAATAAAATAAAATTATATATATAAAGACAGTCGATCCACATCAACCGAGCTAATGGCCCGAAAGGAAAGTTAACAAAACGGACGGCTAGAATTCCTGGCTCTCGCCTTCTAGGACACAGGTAGAAGACACATGTGACTATGCAGATACATAATATAGTTAACAATTAGACAAGTTGAATTCTTTCTAAAAGTAACGCGCCACCATTTGACACTTTTATTTAAGTACAACCGAGGTTCCGGCCTTTTATGCCATTTTTAAGTATTAGATTTTATGTCTTTAAAAGACTGCAGGGCACTCAACATGTTGTGAAGTTCAAATTTGACCATAAATTAAGAACCAACTTTGGGCCTGACTACACGTTAAGTGTCCTACAATATTTTAAAGACATAAAATCTAATACTTGAAAATGGCATAAAATGCCGAAACCTGGGTTGCACTTAAATAAAAATAAAACAGTCAAATAGCATTGTGCTCCTGTGAAAAATATTGTATGACTATTGCTCAGTAACATCAAAAACTGCTTAAGTGCAAATCTGGTGGCGGATGGAGAAAGCGGAAATGGAGAGGGGGGGAGGGGGTTAATCAGACAACACCGTAACGTCTAAGGCAATTATATTGGGAGACTGATATGACTCTTGCAGAATTTGCGTACCAGTTATAGAACCACTGCTAGGCAATAAATTGACAGCAATGCACTCAGAGAAGTTTGTAATTAGAAAACCTCTCAAACCGAGGTAGCAGGTTTGAAAAAACCACTTCCATCAGGTCCCTGTAGACAGGAATCAGTTTAACAGCTAACCATTAATCAAATTCAAATATCACGCCTTTGGTGTGCCGAAACGAACTCACGTGCCGGCACGTGGAACAGGCTCAACGTTAAGCAAATGCGAGCCTGCGGGAAGCGTTTACAAGCAGCGCGCGCGGTAACGCTGGCTGTTCAATTCAGATTTGGAGACAGTACGTGAACGGAAACCACGAAATTCTAATTCTAATTAGAAGGCTGTGCCGAAGCACGAACCGGGAGATAAGGCCCTTCACTAAGTCACAGAGTAAAGACCAAAACAAAGGCTCCTACTATAACAGGAGAGACGCTAGGAGCGCCAAACACTGAGACCAGTTAAGTTGGCCCCGAGCAATGCGAGAAAGTGGCTCAAATGGCTCTGAGCACTATGGGACTTAACACCTGAGGTCATCAGTTCCCTAGAACTTAGAACTACTTAAACCTAACTAATCTAAGGACATCACACACATCCATGCCCGAGGCAGGATTGGAACCTGCGACGGTAGCGGTCACTTGGTTCCAGACTGAAGCGCATAGAACCGCTCGGCCACAGCGGCCGGCGCAATGAGAGTGTTCCCAAACGTGCTTACTGGGAAGATCGTGCGAGGTGTCAGGTGAAAAACAACTTCCAGTGTTGTCCGAAGCTCGGCGGTGCAGCAAACGGCTTCTTCCCGTTTGCTCCCCTCAGAGTGTGTCCGTGTCGATCCACTGAGTTGCCTTCCACCCGTGCTCGTCGGAAACACGCCCAGCGTGTTCAGAAGACACAGCGGCAACGAATCATATGATTCGCAACACGGGGGCCCACATCCAGCACACATGCCGTTCTCATAAACGAAGCTCGCGCATAGCTAACCACCACTTCTCCTCGCCATCGCTCATGTCGGCCGTCCGATACCAAATCTTCGTCTCGTAGCTTTTGCAAGCCACGGCGTCCACGCTCTACAGATAAGGCTATATGTAGCGCGACCCATCGATTCTCGTACGTCTTAGACATTATTAGCCGTATCCTCGGATTATCTAAATCAACAAGTATACTCAACAAGGCACTGTATCATTCGTGGCGGAGGGTACTTCGTACCCTCATGAACTATTATTTATTCATTCCATTCGCTATTGATGGAGCATTCTCCAGTAAAGAGTGAGAGATTCATTGTGGAAACGTCCGCCCCGATAGCTGAATGGCCGCCGGCACGGTAGCTCAGCGTGTTTGGTCAGAGGGCTGCGTGCTCTCTGTAACAAAAAAACGAAAAAACAAAAAAAAACCTGAGTCAAGGAATCAACGATCAACTTGATTGGATGTCTTGTGACGTCTGCCCAGACCGAAAGCAATGAACTATATAGAACAACAACAAAAAAAAAAAATGGAAAAAAATTGTCAGCGTGACGTACTGCCGTCATCAGGGGCCTGGGTTCGATTCCCGGCTGGGTCGGGAATTTTCACCGCTCTGGGACTGGGTGTTGTCTTCATCATTATTTCATCCCCATCCGGAACGCAGGTCGCCCAATTGGACGTCGAATGTAATATGATCTGCACCAAGGCGGCCGGACCTGCCCCGTAAGGGGCCTCCCGGCCAATGACGCCAAACGCTAATTTCCATTTCATTGAGGAAAAGAAACTTAGCTGTGGTTAAGCCATCTCTTCATCACATTTTTCTTCCACAATTCTTATGCATTCGACTGGCAAAGTTTGTATGCATGATTCTGTAAAGGTCTGAAATTAAAGGAAAGGTACTGTCACGACACATAGGCTACTGTGAGTGCGTGTTGTGCTTCGCCCAAAGACACCTCCCTCGGTAAGTGCACTGCCTGTAAAATGCAAATTCCGGTTCGACTCTCAATTCGGCACAGTCTTTCAGTCTGCCGTTAGGCTTCAAAATCGGAGCAGAGTACGCTTCAGAGTGCAAGATCATTCTAGAAGTAATATAATTCTTCTTAAAAGCAGTGGAGGAAAATATTAATGAGTGACAGTTTATAGCACATGAGATGGCAAGCAGAAGAGGGACATGAACTCGACCGTGTCATGGTGATGAAATTTCGGCGAACTGGAGCTGTGGCGTAAGCTTGGCCTCGCCCCTGCGTACTCGAGCGTCGCACTTATGAATATGCTTTCCGGGCCATGTACGGCCCCTTTCTCACATTGGAAGATATTTATCAATATCTTGGCCACTGAGCTATTTACCGTCAAGGCTCCTGCAGCCGCCATGGCGTATGGGGCAGTACCTCCCCCTTACTAATCGGCCTATTCTGCTTGCTATATAAAATATGACCGTGGATCGCATGTATACCTAATGGAATTTTTCTAATTGAATAAGGGTATCTTCCCGAACAAGTAATACCGATAAGTGGGGGGAAGTGTACAACAGATGTTCCTGATAGAAAAGTCTACTAAAAATAAAAAAGTAATTAAACCGAACAGGGCTACAATTTGGAAAAATGTTATTTTGTGCATTCACTCACGAACAACACTGGACAGAAAACGGGTACCACTGATCATGAATCCAAAAGTTGTACTAATGAACGAAAAGGAAATAATTACGGTCGCCAGCCCGCTAGGTCGTTTTACATCCAAAATCCTATACAAGATAATCGGAAAGAAAAACATTTATTATTAAACACACTGACGTGGCAACTGATGGTCGTCACGTTTTTGGACACTAATTTTACGTGAGTATGTAATGATAAAGAAAACTGGGAAGTGGCTTTTAGGCTAAGTTAGTCACTAAATTTTGAAAAAGGCAATCGAATAATGTATGTTAGTATTGAACTTCGTTACGTGGACGATGACTTTCAGAGACCTCAACGTAACGTCATCAAAGAAATTTACAGAAAGGTAAGCACTTTTTACTTTGCAGTTACTTAATTTTCAAAATGGATTTCATATTATTGTCTGAACGACTGGACCTTTTTTCTACTGACTTGGACAGAATTAAATACTAGAATACGTGCCAAACCAAACAGCCATGTGCTCCAAGCTATATGTGAAATAAATAAAACTTCGGCACTCCTCATTTGTGCATTTTCTTTAGATTTGGATTTTTCCAGAGATAGATTCTCAAACTTCGGTCAGCATATAAGGAAAAAAGGGAAAAAGGACCCTGCTTGATAACAATGTCTGGGGGCCATGAAGACACAATCGCCCTGAATTTCACTGATTATTATTTAAATAAAGTTCATTAATCAAATCACATTCAGTTGTGCTGCTGGGTTAGCCGTTAATACTTTCTACCAATGAACAGCCTTACTTCAATGCTGTGCGCGCGACGAAACTCGGAGCCGACGACGAATCTGTGTTGCTGGAACTGCTGCTGTTGTTGAAGACGGTAGCATCTGGTGGGGCCACGGCTAATTACAGGAACGGGCAATCGTAATTAATACAGCCTCTTCCGCCTGTCCACTGTCCTTCCTCCGCTACTAGTCATCTGGCAGGCGTACGTACGTGTTGCCGCCGAAATAGTACTCTCCACTGAGAGAGCGTTAACACCACACATCCGCACACTACAAGCGCTGAAACGCCTGTCGCTCTCTCCGCGCGCTCTGCGCAACAACCCCCTACCCAAGGATTTTACAACGCACTAGCACTGCTATTATCGTCGCTAGTCGATGCAGATAACAATTCCTTTGGCTTTTTCACAGAGCTTATAAGTGTCACAGTAAAACACAGATAAATACAATAAAACGTCAACAGACTTCTAACTAAATGTACACATACAGTGAAGCAATGTCCTTACTTATTAAAAAGAAAGCATTTAAATTACAAATATTTACATACAATTAAAAAAATTATATATCGGTAGCAGATGGCCTGCCACCAGGGTGCCATCTCGCTCTCGTGGAGACACGCATAAAGCCGTCGGCACACGTGCCGTGCTTTTGAACGTCACCGTTGATCGTGCCGAGTTCAACGTGCGGCTGAACGCTCAGAAGCGAAGCGACTTGTGCGTACGTTACGTGTGCCCCACCGCGGTATACGCGATCGCATCGTGCTCCAGCTGCAAAATTAGAAATTCGTGGTAAGGTCTTGTGGGACCAAACTGCTAAGGTCATCGGTCCCCAAGCTTACACACTACTTAATCTATCTTAAACTAACTTACGCTATGGTCAACACATACACCCATGCCCGAGGGTGGGCTCGAACCTCCGACGGGGGAGCCGCACGGACCGTGACAAGGTTCCCGAGACCGCGCGGCTACCCCTCGCGGCGCTCCAGCTACAGTTGTCGGCTGTGTCTAGCTCGTAAATCACACTGTTTATGAAATGATTCCCACCCCCATGAACCATGGACCTTGCCGTTGGTGTGGAGGCTTGCGTGCCTCAACGATACAGATGGACGTACCGTAGGTGCAACCACAACGGAGGGGTATCTGTTGAGAGGCCAGACAAACGTGTGGTTCCTGAAGAGGGGCAGCATCCTTTTCAGTAGTTGCGGGGGCAACAGTCTGGATGATTGACTGATCTGGCCTTGTAACACTAACCAAAATGGCCTTGCTGTTCGGTACAGCGAATGGCTGAAAGCAAGGGGAAACTACAACCGCAATTTTTCCCGAGGGCATGCAGCTTTACTGTATGGTTAAATGATGATGGCGTCCTCTTGGATAACATATTCCGGAGGTAAAATAGTCCCTCATTCGGATCTCCGGGCGCGGACTACTCAAGAGGACGTCGTTATCAGGAGAAAGAATACTGGCGTTCTACGGATCGGAGCGTGGAATGTCAGATCCCTTAATCGGGCAGGTAGGTTAGAAAATTTAAAAAGGGAAATGGATAGGTTAAAGTTAGATATAGTGGGAATTAGTGAAGTTCGGTGGCAGGAGGAACAAGACTTTTGGTCAGGTGAATACAGGGTTATAAATACAAAATCAAATAGGGGTAATGCAGGAGTAGGTTTAATATTGAATAAAAAAATAGGAGTACGGGTAAGCTACTACAAACAGCATAGTGAACGCAATATTGTGGCCAAGATAGACACGAAGCCCACGTCTACTACAGTAGCACAAGTTTATATGCCAACTAGCTCTGCAGATGACGAAGAAATTGATGAAATGTATGAGGAGATAAAAGAAATTATTCAGGTAGTGAAGGGAGACGAAAATTTAATAGTTATGGGTGACTGGAATTCGAGAGTAGGAAAATGGAGAGAAGGGAACACAGTAGGTGAATATGGATTGAGGGTAAGAAATGAAAGAGGAAGCCGTCTGGTAGAATTTTGCACAGAACATAATGTAATCAAAGCTAACACTTGGTTCAAAAATCATGAAAGATGGTTGTATACATGGAAGAATCCTGGAGATACTAGAAGGTATCAGATAAATTATACATTGGTAAGACAGAGAATTAGGAACCTGGTTTTAAATTGTAAGACATTTCCAGGGGCAGATGTGGACTCTGACCACAATCTATTGGTTATGAACTGTAGATTAAAACAGAAGAAACTGCAAAATGGTGGAAATTTAAGGAGATGGGACCTGGGTAAACTGAAAGTACCAGAGGTTGTACAGAGTTTCAGGGAGAGCATAAGGGAACAATTGACAGGAATGGGGGAAAGAAATACAGTAGAAGAATAATGGGTAGCTTTGAGGGATGAAATAGTGAAGGCAGCAGAGGATCAAATAGGTAAAAAGACGAGGGCTAGTAGAAATACTTGGGTAACAGAAGAAATATTGAATTTAATTGATGGAAGGAGAAAATATAAACATGCCGTAAATGAAGCAGGCAAAAGGAATACAAACGTCTCAAAAATGATACTGACAGGAAGTGCAAATTAGCTAAGCAGGGATGGCTAGAGGACAAATGTAAGGATGTAGAGGCATATCTCACTAGGGGTAAGATACATACTGCCTACAGGAAAATTAAAGAGACCTTTGGAGAAAGGAGAACCACTTGCATGAATTTCAAGAGCTTTGATGTAGACCCAGTTCTAAGCAAAGAAGGGAAAGCAGAAAGGTGGAAGGAGTATATAGAGGGTCTATACAAGGGCGATGTACTTGAGGACAATATTATGGAAATGAAAGAGAATGTAAATGACGATGAAATGGGAGATACGACACTGAGTGACGAGTTTGACAGAGCACTGAACGACCTGAGTCGAAACAAGGCCATCGGAGTAGACAACATTCCATTATAACTACTGGCAGGCTTAGGAGAGCCAGTCCTGACAAAACTCTACCATCTGGTGAGCAAGATGTGTGAGACAGGCGAAATAGCCTCAGACTTCAAGAAGAATATAATAATTCCAATCCCAAAGAAAGCAGGTGTTGACAGATGTGAAAATTACCGAACTATCAGTTTAATAAGTCACACCTGCAAAATACTAACGCGAATTCTTTACAGACGAATGGAAAAACTGATAGAAGCCTACCTCGGGGAAGATCAGTTTGGGTTCCGTAGAAATGTTGGAACACGTGAAGCAATATTGACCCTACGACTTATCTTAGAAGTCAGATTAAGGAAAGGCAAACCTACGTTTCTAGCATTTGTAGACTTGGTGAAAGCTTTTGACAATGTTGACTGGAATACTCTCTTTCAAATTCTGAAGGTGGCAGGGGTAAAATACAGGGAGCGAGAGGCTATTTACAATTTGTACAGAAAGCAGATTGCAGTTATAAGAGTTGAGGGACATCAAAGGGAAGCAGTGGTTGGGAAGGGAGGGAGACAGCGTTGTAGCCTACCCCCGATGTTATTCAATCTGTATTTTGAGCAAACAATAAAGGAAACAAAAGAAAAATTTGGAGTAGGTATTAAAATCCAGGGAGAAGAAATAAGAACTTTGAGGTTCGCCGATGACATTGTAATTCTGTCAGAGACAGCAAAGGACTTGGAAGAGCAGCTGAACGGGATGGACAGTGTCTTGAAAGGAGGATGTCAGATGAACATCAACAAAAGCAAAACGAGGATAATGGAATGTAGTCGAATTAAGTCGGGTGATGCTGAGGGAATTAGATTAGGAAATGAGACACTTAAAGTAGTAAAGGAGTTTTGCTATTTGGGGAGGAAAATAACTGACGATGGTCGAAGTAGAGAGGATATAAAATGTAGAATGGAAATCGTAAGGAAAGCGCTTCTGAGGAAGAAAAATTTATTAACATCGAGAATTGATTTAAATGTCAGGAAGTCGTTTCTGAAAGTATTTGTATGGAGTCTACCCATGTATGGAAGTGACACGTGGACGATAAATAGTTTAGACAAGAAGAGAATAGAAGCTTTCGAAATGTGGTGCTACAGAAGAATGCTGAAGATTAGATGGGAAGATCACATAACTAATGAGGAGGTATTGAATAGAATTAGGGAGAAGAGGAGCTTTTGGCACAACTTGACTAGAAGAAGGGATCGGTTGGTAGGACATGTTCTGAGACATCGAGGGATTACCAATTTAATATTGGAGGGCAGCGTGGAGGGTAAAAATCGTAGAGGGAGACCAAGACATGAATACACTAAGCAGATTCAGAAGGATGTAGGCTGCAGTAGGTACTGGGAGGTGAAGAAGCTCGCACAGGATGGAGTAGCATGGAGAGATGCATCAAACCAGTCACAGGACTGAAGACCACAACAACAACAACATGAAATGATTAAGAAATGGTTCAAGTGACTGTAAGCACTATGGGATTTAACATGTAAGATCATCAGTCCCCTAGACTTAGAACTACTTAAACCTAACTAACCTAAAGACATGACAAACATCCATGCCCGAGGCAGGATTCGAACCTGCGACCATAGCAGGAGCGCAGTTCCGGACTGAAGCGCCTAGAACCTCTCGGCCAAAGCGGCCGGTTTTACGAAATGGATGCGCGTAAAATTCCTATATTATCTCTATCAAAAAGTACATGTTTTTCTTATCAATACCCTAGTCATGTTGATCTGTCTCTAGCCTACATACACAAAACTTCAGTGTCCATGGACATATAAAGAAAAACGGATAGTACCGTAAGGCAAAACTGGAAGGCTGAGTAAGGAAATTGGCGTATAAATTTTCCACTATAAATAATTGTCCACCTGAGATAAAAAATGTTTCATCATTTTCACTTTTTAGCAAAACCCTAAGTCATTGTAACTTGGTTCGTTGGTTGATTTGGGGGAGGGGACCAAACAGCGAGGTCATCGGTCCCATCGGATTAGGGAAGGATGAGGAATGAAGTCGGCCGTGCCTTTTCAAAGAAACCAACCCGGAATTTGCTTGAAGCGACTTACGGAAATCACGGAAAACTTAAATCAGAATCCAATGTGCTAACTACGGAGCCGCCTCGCTCGGTGTACTTACCTGATCACTGTCTCTATTAAGTAGTAGAATTTTTACAACATATGAATTACAAAACTTAAAAAGAGGTCAAATTATCTTACTGCAAGTAGGTAAGCTCTCCTGTAGATTAATCCAGTGGATAAAACTCATTCCTCAGATAGAGAGCAAATAACAGCTAATATTATTGTACTTGCTTGTATTGAACTAATAAGAACGTACGAAAAACGCATGGGTTTCAATGTTGCGGGACACGAGCCACCAACATATCGCACCGTTCATTGTAAATCCGTGACGCTACTTATTCAGCTAAAACGGCCACATATCGGCTCTGAGTATATCTAGCATCTTACGGTCTCCTGAAAGCTTTAATCGTAGTTATATTACTAACTACAATTAAATTATAAGTTGTACCCAGAACAATGTGGTTTTGACTGATTTTCAGCACGCCGAAGGTTTGAAATACCATACGAAAGTTAAAACAGTTACCACGAATATTACTTTCCTCGTCATTTTACGAACAATCATGCAGTTAAGGTGTAGGTTTTCGAGAGATCCTCAATTTGCTGGTGCTCAGAAACGGCATATATACATACGGGCTTCAACGGGAAGCCAATATGGCGCGTCATAACTCCGTGCTGAATGGAGATGGCGCACATGTGATTGAGGTGAGGTTGTGACGTCTCATTGGTAAACGTTCGAAGGCACGTTCGGAATATCGATGGCAGATATTGCCGTGCATATTTGGAAAGACTTCCCAATGTGCTATTCCACGCTGTGACGTCAGAAACTCGGCACGCTCAACGCTCAATGTCCGGATGCATGGCCTGTGTGCCGATAGCTTAAGACTTTCCACTTCCGTCAGCCGCTCCCGAGGGCATCGCTTCGCAGTAGCTGCATGTGTCTGGTGACTGTCCACTAGCTCATCGCCTCATGGAGCTGTGTCGTCATGGAACGGAGCTGCTTATCACTGGACCGCCTATGACCTGGCACCCTCGTGTGGACTGTGTCGTTTCTTATCTGTCCTGGTCCTCGCCACTTCGACGTTTACGGACTTAGCGTGAATTTCTGTTATAAAGTTGTGCGGACATTCGTTTTCAGAAGCTACTCATTGTGTAATCTTGTTAATAATGAGGTTTCTAGAAAAGTGTGTATCTCAATACTGACAGTCAAACCACTCGATTAATGACACTTCAGTCCGCAGCTCGTGGTCGTGCGGTAGCGTTCTCGCTTCCCATGCCCGGGTTCCCGGGTTCGATTCCCGGCGGGGTCTGGGATTTTCTCTGCCTCGTGATGACTGGGTGTTGTGTGATGTCCTTAGGTTAGTTTGGTTTAAGTAGTTCCAAGTTCTAGGGGACTGATGACCATAGATGTTAAGTCCCATAGTGCTCAGAGCCATTTGAACGATTTTGAATGACGCTTCAGGAGTAATTGTGCGGACCTCTGTCACATGTGCACCATCTCCATTCAGCACGGAGTTGTGAGGCACCATATTGGCTTCCTATTCCAGTCGATCTAAAAACGAACCCTTTATCATAAGACAATCTAAGGATAGTACATGAAAGAAGAGGAGAGTTAGAGTATTAACAAACGTAACACGGAGAATACAAACTACATGTGGAAACTGAGGATGGTTCATGAGAATGATTTGCAGTACATCATCGGAGTGCGAACGACAGCCAAGTCGGTGAACGAAGTTACGGACATAGAAGAGATATGAGTCACACAAGAAAGAAAATTTAGAGAGAAATAGGAAAAATAGCTGCGTCAAAAGCCTCAAGACACTCTAGGAAAAACTACATAGAAGTAAAGCTACAGTTGTATTATCAGAGGAGCAGAGAAAGTTAAGACATGAAAGTATGTAGATTTGCAGAAGTTGATTTTCTTATCACTTCCTAATACAGTAGAGTGGTTGTTTGATTTGTGGCGAGACATTTCCCTTTCCAGATACCCTACAACTATCAGCGGCATTCCTTGACATCGCATGTGTCGAATTTATGTCGTCTCTGAATTAAGTTTAATTCTTAGCACCAATTACTATTGTTTTCAATCAATTAAATGAAAGCTGGTTTCTTGTAGTTCCCTCAAAATAAGACAACAGAATCAGCAACACAACATTCGTATGCGACAGCGGGACAAGGAAAACGACAAACATTGCCCAGCTACAGAAAAAAACACAACTGAAACGTTATTTCAAACCACAAGCTGAATCAGACAAAATCAAGCATACAATCCTGTAAGTTTCTTTTTACTTCCCATATGATTCCAGTAGTTAGCAATTATTTCAAATGAGCCTTACGACGTTTTAGGTCTCGTTAATGCATATTACTGGCCTTCCCAAACTTGCGTTGGTACTTACGCAGAAGCTTTAAGTAACTAAGTTAACAAAGCGAATAAATTTTGTAATTACCTGATATAGCCGGCGTCGAGAGACTTCGTAAACTTGATTCCTGCAAATTTTTTATGAAAATTTTTGTCTGCCAAAATTTCAGTGTAGAAAACTGTGATTACAAGTTTCAACCGCTTAAACGGTCATCCTTAGATGCGTAAGCTGTTACAAGCGATCACAAATTAGAAATACTTTGGAATACAATAGCATTAGCAAAAATGATGTGAAAATTACCGAACTATCAGCTTAATAAGTCACAGCTGCAAAATACTAACACGAATTCTTTACAGACGAATGGAAAAACTAGTAGAAGCCAACCTCGGGGAAGATCAGTTTGGATTCCGTAGAAACACTGGAACACGTGAGGCAATACTGACCTTACGACTTATCTTAGAAGAAAGATTAAGGAAAGGCAAACCTACGTTTCTAGCATTTGTAGACTTAGAGAAAGCTTTTGACAATGTTGACTGGAATACTCTCTTTCAAATTCTGAAGGTGGCAGGGGTAAAATACAGGGAGCGAAAGGCTATTTACAATTTGTACAGAAACCAGATGGCAGTTATAAGAGTCGAGGGACATGAAAGGGAAGCAGTGGTTGGGAAGGGAGTAAGACAGGGTTGTAGCCTCTCCCCGATGTTGTTCAATCTGTATATTGAGCAAGCAGTAAAGGAAACAAAAGAAAAATTCGGAGTAGGTATTAAAATTCATGGAGAAGAAATAAAAACTTTGAGGTTCGCCGATGACATTGTAATTCTGTCAGAGACAGCAAAGGACTTGGAAGAGCAGTTGAATGGAATGGACAGTGTCTTGAAAGGAGGATATAAGATGAACATCAACAAAAGCAAAGCAAGGATAATGGAATGTAGTCTAATTAAGTCGGGTGATGCTGAGGGAATTAGATTAGGAAATGAGGCACTTAAAGTAGTAAAGGAGTTTTGCTATTTGGGGAGCAAAATAACTGATGATGGTCGAAGTAGAGAGGATATAAAATGTAGGCTGGCAATGGCAAGGAAAGCGTTTCTGAAGAAGAGAAATTTGTTAACATCCAGTATTGATTTAAGTGTCAGGAAGTCATTTCTGAAAGTGTTCGTATGGAGTGTAGCCATGTATGGAAGTGAAACATGGACGATAAATAGTTTGGACAAGAAGAGAATAGAAGCTTTCGAAATGTGGTGCTACAGAAGAATGCTGAAGATTAGATGGGTAGATCACATAACTAATGAGGAAGTATTGAATAGGATTGGGGAGAAGAGAAGTTTGTGGCACAACTTGACCAGAAGAAGGGATCGGTTGGTAGGACATGTTGTGAGGCATCAAGGGATCACCAAATTAGTATTGGAGGGCAGCGTGGAGGGTAAAAATCGTAGAGGGAGACCAAGAGATGAATACACTAAGCAGATTCAGAAGGATGTAGGTTGCAGTAGGTACTGGGAGATGAAAAAGCTTGCACAGGATAGAGTAGCATGGAGAGCTGCATCAAACCAGTCTCAGGACTGAAGACCACAACAACAACATAGCAAAAATTATGCAAAAGTTGTTGGAAGTACTTACTAGGATGTAAATAGCGCTGTCTACATCAAGAGGAACATAAGGCTCATGGTCATTCCAGTGTTGACAACCTTAAGTAAATGTCAAATATAGAACAAAATATAGTAAAATTACATGGATATGATCCAGTGTCGATGTCAATAAAATTCCAGTGATAATATAGCTTCAGATCGTATTTTCAATATATATATATATATATATATATATATATATATATATATATATATATATATATATATAAGATAAATACTGTTCCAAGATTATTGTAGCTAATTGAATGTGACTTAATGTAAGTCATTCTGTCTGGCCACAGTACCAGTCAAAGTTAAAGCGATCAAGACAGCAAGTAGACTGTGTGGCACTGTGTACTTGGGCTCATATGTTATCGAAGACGCCACCCGGTGGCAGTGCAATATACTGAAGTGAAATGGGGTGTACTGCAGTAGCTAAAAGGGGGAAGTGCTCTAAAGCAATTAGAAAAAAATGATACAACCATACAACCAATGGTTACAGCTGTAAAATGATTATAATTTGTGTAATACATCTGAAGCTGCACAGACAGAAGGCGCCCACCAGTGGGTTAATATTGTGAAAAATAATAATATGACATCGGGGGAATGAACAGTAATAACATTTCATTCATTACAAAACACTGATTATTACACACCCAGAGGCTAAAAAAACACATTGGACTTCACTGTACAATACGATAGCCAGAACAAACACCCTCTATGTATGATAGCAAGTATAATTAAAATACAATTTTACTGATGTAATATTGTTATGAGAGATATAAAACATTACCTATGGCATTCACGTAGCAACTTTTCGAACAAAATAGAATGGTCTGAATAACTGTCTGGTAATGGAAGTGATACTAATCAGATGTCTACGTGAAGTATTTACTGATTTTCAGCATTCATGCTGGTTGTTGTCAGTAGTATTAGTTACACGCAGAACATGTCTGTATTATGATTTTTACAATATAATAAGAGACAAAGCAGCAAACCAACAGTGCAAACGAAACTAAAGTGTAAGAATAATTCATAAACCAATGTTATTCTGAAAGAAAATTCAGTGCAATGTAGCATATACAACTATTCATACAGCCTGTCGTCAGGGTTTACAAGATTAGATTAGAATTAATAATTAATTAATTAATAGGAATGCAGAGGTACTGGTCAATGATATGTAGACCTGTCTGTGTTACAAATTCTAGATGTAGAACTAATGTTTTTGTGGAAGACTCTGTAATGTAATGTATTGTAAAATATACAACATTTATGAAGGATGATAAAATAGAAATAATCATTATTATGGAATCTTTAGTGGAATATACGATATATAGAGATGTTTCTACGTTGCAATCGTAACCAAATGCTAAACTGAAATGAGAAGTCAGTCTTACTACACACGTCAGCCATAAAAAAAAGAATCGTAAACGACATGGTAACGTGAGCTCAGGCAGTGTCCTCAGTCAGTTCAAAAGAGTTTGTGAAAATAGGGAATGGCCAACATTGATGCTGGATGCCTAGGTTTTCGGCAAAAAGCTTATTAATTAACAGCATTATGATACATTGGCCTTTGACTGCGATAAAGGCTTGAGTAAATAGTAAGTTGTAGTGTGATGTTACTGCCACTAACTGCCCATGGAAATGCACCATGCTGCACGACGTGGAAAATTGAGCTTAGCGGGTGCCTCGCCTGAGTTTAGGGTTCTAGACAGTGAGAATATAGTTATTATGTGGTACAGCATGCGACATTTTAATTACTCAATGGCGCGTAGTGTGTATGTGTCAGGGACCAAATGTCTATGTAATTATGAGGTCTAAGGGTACACCCGATGTTCTCAAGGTTGTTTCGAATACATTCACAAGTTTCTCTGGAAATCCTTTAAATCCTCCATATAGTCCCCGGTCTCTTCCCATAAGATTTACATATTTTTGGAGTTATCAAGAAAGAGATTCGTGGCCATCGATTAGGTAGTAATGAAGATGTGCAACTATGTAAGCAACCGCAAATATTTTCCCATGTCGGCATTGACCATATTGCCTCACAGTGGGGAGAAATATAATGACAGTTACGGTGATTACCTTTGAAAAAAGGAATAGTTTACTTACATTTTTCATCTACCTCAAAAAAATGGCTCTGAGCACTATGGGACTTAACTAATGAGGTCATCAGTCCCATAGAACTTAGAACTACTTAAACCTAACTAACCTAAGGACATCACACACATCCATGCCCGAGGCAGGATTCGAACCTGCGACCGTAGCGGTCACGCGGTTCCAAACTGACGCGTTTAGAACCGCACGGCCACACTGGCCGGCTCATCTACCTCATTTTGAGTTGACTGCCCCTTATAAAACTGGCCCCAAAATATTTAATGCGCTTCAAGACAGGCAGTTCAATTTACATCATTCACAGCTGGTTGCGTATGATGTAATTTATGTCGACCATCTTAAAGTGCAGAAAATATATTTTGTGCCAATTTCATTTTGCTCACCCTGTGTAAGCTTGGCTTTCATAATCTGGAGTTGCTCACAGAGGAGTTTGTGTTAACCAGTGATGCTCAGGCATCATTCCAGAATAGAAATAGCAACCCATGTCTTCATTTGTTTCATATATATTCCAAAATCTGTATTCCCCTGCGGCCTCTACTCACTATGGCTCCATCTAGTATCATTGAAGTTATTCCCCGATTTCCAAACATGTGTTCTGTCATCCTGTCCCTTGCTCTGGTTAGAGTTTTCTGTATAATCCTCTCTTTGTCGATAATACAGAGAATGTAATTCTTTTTCTTATCTGACCACTTAATTTTCATCAACCTCTTATAACGGCAGATCTGGTACGCATATTACACAGAGCCCGTTATCTACACTACAGTTCATCAAGAGTAGTGACTGGCATATTGTGACGAGCCAGTTGCTCGGCCACCATTGACCAGACGTTTTCAATTGGCAAGAGGTCTGGAGAATGTGCTGGACAGGCCAGCAGTCGGACATTTCCTGTATCCAGAAAGGTCCGTACAGGACCTGCAACATGCGTTCGTGCATTATCCTGTTGAAATGTAAGGTTTCGCAAGGATCGAATGACGGGTAGAGCCACGGGTGGTAAGACACCTGAAATGTAACGTCCACTGTTCAAAGTGTCGTCAATGCGAAGAAGAGGTGACCGAGACGTGTAACCAATGGCGCTCACACCATCACGCCTGGTGACACGCTAGTATGGCGATGACGAATACTCGCTTCCAATGTGCATTCCCCGCTATGACGCCAAACACGGATGCGACCATCATGATGCTGTAAACAGGACCACGATTCATCCAAAAAAAATGACGTTTTGCCATTCGTGCACCTAGGTTCGTCGTTGAGTACAACATCGCAGGCGCTCCTGTCTGTGATGCAGCGTCAAGGGTAACTGCAGCCATGGTCTCCGAGCTGATAGTCCATCCTGCTGCAACGTAGTCGAACTGTTCGTGCAGATGGTTATTGTCTTGGAAACGTCCCCATCTGTTGACTCAGGGATCGAGACGTGGCTGAACGATACGTTACAGCCACGCGGATGCGTGTAATCTCGACTGCTAATGATACGAGGCCGTTGGGATCCAGCATGGCGTTCGTATTACCCTCCTGAACCTACTGATTCCATATTCTGGTAACAGTCATTGGATCTCGACCAACGCGAGGAGCAATGTCGCGATATGGTAAACCGCAATCGCGATCGGCTACAATCCGACCTTTATCAAAGTCGGAAATGTGATGGTACCCATTTCTCCTCCCTACACGAGCCATCACAACAACGTTTCACCAGGCAACACCGGTCAACTGCTGTTTGTGTATGAGAAATCGGTTGGAAACTTTCCTCATGCCAGCACGTTGTAGGTGTCGCCATCGGCGCGAACCTTGTGTGAATGCTCTGAAAAGCTAATCATTTGCATATCACGGCATCTTCTTCCTGTCGGTTAAATTTCACGTCTATAGCACGTCATCTTCTTGGTGTAGCAATTTTAATGGCCAGTAGTGCAAACGAAATAATGTGATCCTGCAGACACGGTATGACGCAATTGTAAATGTCAATTAGAAATTGGTTTTCTTTGAACCAACCGTGAGACTATTTTGTTGCAGTGCCTTTTGTTCAGACTGTGCGCGTCTTAGAAGACGAAGCAGCGGCGGTCGTATCCGCTTAAGGCATGGGCGATTGTGCCTGATTATCACTACAGTGAAGGAACAGTTTGGAGATCTCCAGCGGGGGTTTCGGCTGCTGTGCCGTTGTCGCCCTGTCTGGCGCCGGCTCTTGCTCCGTCCGCTGGAGTCTCCCATGGCAGTCCGAGCCACTTAGAGCGCGGCGAGGACTCGCCGACCAGCCGGGGGGCTGTGGCAGGAGGAAATAAAACGGGCTGACGCCAAACACAGGCCTCGCGGAGCGAGCCGTTGTAAAAAATACAGGCGGTGCCTCGGGGAGACGGCGCGCTAGGCGCTGACGCGGGGGCGAGTTTCTGCGGGACAAAGCCGCGCGCGCGGGCGCCGTTTGCCGGCCATTACGGCGGCGTCCGCTCTAAAAGTTCCATTTAGATAATTGTCCCCGCAGCAGTGGCGGCGGCAGCAGCGGGATGCGGCAGATGGCCCCGGCGGGAGAAGCGAGCCGCGCCGAGGCTGCCGTTCCCGTCCGTCAGGGGGCAATAACAAAGCCGTCCCGCTCACCAGCTCCAAAGTGAAGAGTCTAACCGTAAAGATTAGCGTACCTCAGCACCGACAACTGCGAAACCAATGTGTTAAGTGAAAAGTGGTAAATGGGATCTGGATAGGTTGTGGTAGTTCCAGCGTACGTCGTGGGGAACATCATTAGCGTGGTGTCGTTCGTCCTAGACACCATGACGGCGTGTCTATTCGTAACTGATAATTCTGAGGTTGGTTCCCGACATCTCCAGTACCTACTTGAGAGAAGGTGAGTTTCTTCGCCGAGATCGCTTGTAGTTCCTTCTCTAGCAGAGATGGCAAAATGGAAGATATCGAAATAGACGACAGAGGGATAGAGTAAGAATTAAAATCGCTCGAAAGAGGAAAGGCCACTGCACCTGATGGGATACCAGTTCGATTTTACACAGAGTACGCGAAGGAACTGCCCAGCCCATCGCCCCCCCCCCCCCCCCCCCTTCGTGCAGCGGTGTACCGTAGGTCTCTAGAAGATAGTAGCGTTGCAAAAGATTGGAAAAGGGCACAGGTCATCCTAGTTTACAAGAAAGGACGTCGAACAGATGTACAGAACTATAGACCTATATCTCTAACGTCGATCAGTTGTAGAATTTTGGAACACGTATTATGTACGAGGATAATGACTTTTCTAGAGGCTAGAAATCTACTCTGTAGGAATCAGCATGGGTTTCGAAAAAGACGATCGTGTGAAACCCAGCTCGCGCTATTCGTCCACGAGACTCAGAGGGCCATAGACACGGGTTCCCAGGTAGATGCCGTGTTTCTTGACTTCCGCAAGGCGTTTGATACAGTTCCCCATAGTCGTTTAATGAACAAAGTAAGAGCATATGGACTATCAGACCAATTGCGTGATTGGATTGAGGAGTTCCTATATAACAGAATGCAGCATGTCATTCTCAATGGAGAGAAGTCTTCCGAAGTATGAGTGATTTCAGGTGTGCCTCAGGGGAGTGTCGTAGGACCGTTGCTATTCACAATATACATTAATGAGCTTGTGGATAACATCGGAAGTTCACTGAGGCTTTCTGCGGATGATGCTGTGGCATTTCGAGAGGTTGTAACAATGGAAAATTGTACTGGAATGCAGGAGGATCTGCAGCGATTTGACGCATGGTGAAGGGAATGGCAACTGAATCTCAATGTAGACAAGTGTAATGTGCTGCGAATACATAAAAAGAAAGATCCGTTATCATTTAGCTACAATATAGCAGGTCAGCAACTGGAAGCAGTTAATTCTATAAATTATCTGGGAGTAGGCATTAGGAGTGATTGAAAATGGAATGACTATATAAAATTAATCGTCGGTAAAGCAGATGCCAGACTGAGATTCTTAGGAAATGCAATCCGAAAACAATGGAAGTAGGTTACAGTACACTTGTTCGCCCACTGCTTGAATACTGCTCACTAGTGTGGGATCCATACCAGATAGCGTTGATAGAAGAGTTAGAAAAGATCCAACGGAGAGCAGCGCTACAGGATTATTTAGTAATCGCGAAAGCGTTACGGAGATGATAGATAAATTCCTGTGGAAGACTCTGCAGGAGAGACGCTCAGTAGATCGGTACGGGCTTTTGTTGAAGTTTCGAGAATATACCTCCACCGAGGAGTCAAGCAGTATATTGCTCCCTCCTATGTATATCTCGCGAGGAGACCATGAGGATAAAACCAGAGAGATTAAAGCCCACACAGAGGCATACCGACAATCTTTCATTCCAATAACAATACGGGACTGGAATAGAAGAGTGAAGCGATAGAGGTACTCAAGGTACCCTCCGCCACACACCGTCATGTGGCTTGCGGAGTATGGATACAGATGATTGTAGATGTAGATGTAAGCAATCTTTATTGTCGGTTATGGGTTTCGGCAGCATGCTTTCCGTCTTCAGATCTCGATAAGAGGTTACCTCATGTCTTCTATGCCAGTTGTACAAGAACTTTTTCTAAAACAGTGACATGTATGTGAGGGACTAGATGAAAAGTGCATGGAAAGTTAGGGGTAAAACCACAGTATACAGAAATAAACAACCGCTTGTGTCCAATACCCAGTTAGTCTAGAGGCTAGCGGTGCCTGGCTGCAGTGAAGTACACAGTAGTGTGTGGTATGGGACTGTGGCGTCGATAGTTACGATGCCACAACGTAGTTGCACGCTTTCGTAAGTTGGCACTACGAGAGAAGACTAACTACGCCGACCACAGCGCCCTCTGGCCGACGCTGTGGAGCTCAGGGAGTGCCGTCTGGATTTCGGCCCATTTCGTCAAGAGCACACGGCATGGAAATATCGCTTCTACTACCGAGTGGGCTAGCTTGCTATTGAGACTTTGTATTAGTTACGTTCAGTTAAAGTTTGGACAGCAGCGAGTATTTGTTAGCTGTGAGATTATACAGAACAGACATTCTAACTTCACAGGATTGGACATTGACTACGGCTTCACACCTACGTGCTCATGCTAGCCAAAGTTATGTATGCATTTGATATTTACTTGTGTTTTGACTCTGTTAAAAGTGTTAAAGTTACATGCAGTACCGAAGTGCTTCACCTCTCCTGCTCCTACTGGCTTACTTCACTTTCGGCCTATATTACAGAAGCAGTTCACGGGAGCAGACCCACGCGCCGCCTATCCAGGCCGGATACTAAAGGGACATGAGCATTTGGCTAATTACTCAGTATATTGTGGTTTTAACCTTCACCTGCCGATGCATCGTTCATCTCGTCCGTCACGTACGTGTTTTAGAAAAAGTATTTGTACAGCTGCTACGGGAGACATGTAATAACCTTTTATAGAGATCTGAAAATGATAACCATGCTTGCTGAAACCCCGTAATCGACAGTAAATGTTGTTTATAAGCGACGCGCACTTACCACTCAGGATAAGTAAATTAATTGCCAGTAACGCCGCTGGACCACAGCCTCCCACGCAGCAAGCTTCGGGCGCCAACCGACGGCCGCTACACTAACACGTCCTCCACAGCCGGGGCAGGCACAATCCCTTCCGCACAGTATAACAGGCCGCCACAAGCTGCCATCCGCCCATAGTGTATAATGAACGATGCCTCCAAGAACCCAAGTACACAGCCTCTATCTTCCAGTGATCACATATCACATACTTGGGTATCGACTGGTACACTATGGAACATCCTGTTTGGATCTGATTGCATTGTATTCGGCAACACATTGTGTTAAGAAACATTTTCACATACCTGGTTTCTGCCTTCATAGCCAAAGCATCATTGCAGAATACAACAGCTATATCGTAATCGCATTAGGAATTATATTAGTCACTCATTTAAAAGAGCCCACTGCTCTCTCTAGCGCGCTGTAAATGGTGTAGAGCTGTTGCGAGACGATGATTTTATTCGCCATCGCTAATGCAATTCGTGGCAGCGAAGTGATCTGGATGTGCCAATAGATTTTACAGTATCAGCGGCGTGTGATGGGAACACGTGGCGACGTGCAAGAGTGGCAAAAAGGAACAGTTGCGTCTGGACTTGCCCGTGACAAAACCGCGTACAAAGTTGTTTGATTTGTCAATATGTCAACGCAGACTGTCCAGCGTGTCTACAAGAAATGGTGCCATACAACACAGTGTGAGAACAGTGGTCGGAAAGAGATCCTGATATGGACCGACGAATGTCAGGACTTGGAAATCAGAAATTCTGCAAGAACTCGTGCTCTCAGTGAATCTCAGTGATACAGATATTCTGCAGCAACTGCTGCTGTCAGTGAATCTCAACCATTTTCGCATCGAACATATCAAAGGGGACCTAACGCAGTGGACATTTGGAGCAGAGTAGGGGAAAGTGTCCTAAAATGACATATTCTAGTAAAACGACATAACTTGCGTTTCGTGATACTAGCACAAGAGGCAGCACTTTATGGTACAATTTTATGTTCTTATGTTGGCGACACTGTTGCATGAGAAATGACGGCGTTTTCTTAGAAACTTAAGTGTTACATGCAGAATCTGTGCACATCGTGTTTTACAATTTGTGATAATTGTTCTTGTGGCATACTACCCCTGGATCTTTTGATTTATAATATTTCTTACACAGAAGGTGAGTGAGTAAAACTTCCTTTGCAAACGTTTTAAGTCTATTTTTTATATTTAGCGCAAAGTGTTTATGGAATTCTGAAAGTTCGGATAAAACGACATATCACAAATGTCATTTTACCCCCAAGAACAGTATGTGCTTCCTGTCTATCCATTCATTTATCATTACAGTAATATATAGTTCATTATTAATATCATTATTTCGTTAATAATGGTTCGAAATTGTGGGAGAATTGGTAATCGCTAGTCATGGGATGCAGAAGTATACAGAATGCTATTTCCGGGATGAGATTTTTCACTCTGCAGCGGAGTGTGCTCTGATATGAAACTTCCTGGCAGATTAAAACTGTGTCCCGGACCGAGACTCGAACTCAGGACCTTTGCCTTTCGCTGGCAAGTGCTCTACCATCTGAGCTACCCAAGCACGACTCACAGCTTTACTTCTGCCAGTCCCTCGTTTCCTACCTTCCAAACCTACCTTGGAAATGAAGCGTGAGTCGTACTTGGGTAATTCAGATGGTAGAGCACTTGCTCGCGGCCGTGCGGTTAAAGGCGCTGCAGTCTGGAACCGCAAGACCGCTACGGTCGCAGGTTCGAATCCTGCCTCGGGCATGGATGTTTGTGATGTCCTTAGGTTAGTTAGGTTTAACTAGTTCTAAGTTCTAGGGGACTAATGACCTCAGCAGTTGAGTCCCATAGTGCTCAGAGCCATTTGAACCACTTGCTCGCGAAAGACAAAGGTCCCGGGTTCGAGTCTAGGTCCGGCATACAGTTTTAATCTGCCAGGAAGTTTCAGAATGCTATTGATGCCATTAATAACAAGCAAATGAGCTGGCAGTATGCCTCAAAAATGTTGGTATGGTGTAACATATCGATACCACCCCATGGGCGCCAAAGTTTTCAATGGAATTGAACTTTCTGTCACATGCTGATGACAGTCACGCGGGATCTGGAGGACCCCGTGGTGCGCGCCCACTGAACCACGCCTCCAGTGGCTCTGAATTACGAGTGCCCTCTGCGACTGGAATATAGGATCGCTGGAGGACTTCAGGTAGCCCACTTGTGCTCAGAGTCACTTCGCTACGTGATGCTACAGAGATGCCACCTAGTGGTGGCTCTCACACGGTCGTTCATACTTTAGTTCAGAGAGCCTCAGCCTTGACATTGAGAGTTGGACTTTATTTCATGCTGCGTTATTTCTAATGAGGCTTCATAGACTTGGAGAAATACAAGTTAAGTAAATTTTCCGTTTGCTGCATTGACTTGTTTGGTAATAATTTCTGTTCATGTCCAGCTTTCTTACAACAATAATTGCTGCACCATTCTGTGAGTTACCACTCTTTACCATTGCCTATCATGTCGTACACAACAGTTCGACGTTCTTCAGTCTATTTCAAACAGCGTAGTACAAGACAAGAATGAGCAAGTTCTAGGTTTTCACAATGATTTAGGTGTGTTTCGTCAAACGATTCCAACAGAGCTAGAAATTGAACTATTAAGTCATATTGAATACCCTGAATCAAGGCTATTTGGACTTACATTGAGTGATGTGAGCAATTTGGCATTTGAGTTAAGTAAGAGGAATGAAACTGGCAATCGATTGAGCAAGCAGACAGTTGTAGCATATAATTACCTACTTAATCTAATGAAACAAAGTGAGATCCCCTGCTATGCCCGCAGGACAGAACAGTTAGTTTAATTTGTGGGAAGGGGCCAAAATGAGTGCCCGTCAGTTGCACTCTAATATACTACTTTATTCATTTGACCAACATTACAAGTGTAAAGGAAACATTAAAACAGAGCAAGCCAAACATTAATTTTAGAACTTACTTCTCGGCTAAATCCGCCATTCAGTCTCACGCCTAAACGGCAAGACAACTTTAATTTAAAACCGGCTGAAGGCCAATCACTTAAGATTCAAAAAGAAGAATTTGAATTTTAAATGGCAGAAGGCCTCATCTTAAAACATCTCTCTAAATTAGGCTGAAGGCCCAAACAATTTCAGGCCTTGAGGGCAAAACAACTTTAAATTAAAATCGGCTGAAGCCCAATAACTTACGACTCAAAACAGGAATTTGAATTTTAAAAGGCAGAAGGCCTTATCCTAAAATTTCCTTAAATCAGGCTGAAGGCTCAAACAATTTCACGCCTTAAGAGCAAAACAACTTTAATTTAAAATCGGCTTGAAGCCATACATAAACAAACAACAAGGACAATTAAGAAAAGGCAACACCTCAAACAGCACTCAGAAGTTTCCAAGGGTCGGCCAGAAATTCAAACACTAAAGCTCGCGTAGGTGAGACAGGCAGTCGGCCCAACAATTCTCAATCCAATGGCAACCCAACCGAAATACAGTCAACGGACCAAGGAACAGGATAACTTTCGCTCCACACGACCAGCACACAACAGGGAGTTAAATGGAACATCGCAGAAGGTATCGGCGCCCACAACGAATTACACATTTAGCTGTCAAACACCACGCCATCCTGGACAGCCACAACACGACGAAGAAGATACACTGCCTCAATTTACGTCAACGGTCAGGGCAGGTAACCGAAACGTTAACGGCCACAAGGCAGAAGATTCCGCTGGTGCACTTCAATCCAAAAATAACCAAGTTAAACTCCACAGGAGGGTGGCTAGAATTTTGCCAATTTGAAAACACACGTAGTTGCTTGCGGGAATGTCCCAATAGACCACAATGAAATTCAAACGACACAATGTGAACAGATGGGGCTGTCTGGTAGATTAAGTAAAGTGTTAACTTTCGTGTCCGGGATTGGCGAGCCACGGATCTCGTAGCAATGGGAACAGCCCCCACACTCCGACCGCGCGTGGACGCCGCCAGCGTCCCTTGCCAGACACGCGCCACGGAGACTTCTCGCTGCTCCACGCCAACCAACAAACTGCCTGCACACGGCACAGCGGGAAACTACAAGCGCGAGGCCAAAGATAGTTCAAGGGTGCGAATATCGATACACGCTGTTGCTGCGACTCGCAGAGAGAGAGGATAACAGCATAATCGCGGTAACTGCGGGAGACTAATCACAGAATAGCAACCAAGGTTTAATCCAACGCATAACACGAGCCAGCCATGGCACACAAAGAATGAGAATTTAACAGTTTATCTACAATACACTAAACCACACTTTCATAGTGTTTATATGTGACCGTTGTAAATAATAGAGAATATCTGTAGATGACATAAGAGTATGTTATTTTGAAGAAAGATTCTCATGACATGACATTGTGTTAGCTTTCTAGTCATACACTTTAATAATCACATAAGGTGCAATGAAGTTTTCTTTCGTGAATCACAATGTAGTTAATAGTTTTCAATGTTAACCTGCAAAAAATAAAGATTAGAATTTAAAAAATGTAAACATTGTAGAATTTTTCCCTTAGGTTGTGCCATTTTAGGATGTCTTCCTCGACACAACAAAATGGTATTTCTCATAGTGGTACATAAAGTGATACATAAATCTGAGTCATCATTTCTTTCAGTTGGTCAAACAGTACAAAAACTGGACCGTAGTAGTCCGGGAGCGTTTTCTTTTTCCTTTTTTTTTTTTTTTTTTTTCATCAGTCTACTGACTGGTTTCATGCGGCGCGCCACGAATTCCTTTCGTGTGCTAACCTCTTCATCTCGGAGTAGCACCTGCAACCTCCGTCCTCAATTATTTGCTTGACGTATTCCAATCCCTGTCTTCCTGTACAGTTTTTGCCCTCTACAGCTCCCTCTAGTACCATGGAAGTCATTCCCTCATGTCTTAGCAGATGTCCTATCATCCTGTCCCTTCTCCTTATCAATGTTTTCCACATATTCCTTTCCTCTCCGATTCTGCGTAGAACCTCCTCATTCCTTACCTTATCAAACCACCTAATTTTCAACATTCGTCTATAGCACCACATCTCAAATGCTTCGATTCTCTTCTGTTCCGGTTTTCCCACAGTCCATGTTTCATTACCATACAATGCTGTACTCCAGACGTACATCCTCAGAAATTTCTTCCTCAAATGAAGGCTGGTATTTGATATTAGTAGACTTCTCTTGCCCAGAAGTGCCTTTTTTGCCATAGCGAGTCTGCTGTTGATGTCCTCCTGGCTCCGTCCGTCATTTGTCATTTTACTGCCTAGGTAGCAGAATTCCTTAACTTCATTGACTTCGTGACCATCAATCCTGAAGTTAAGTTTCTCGCTGTTCTCATTTCTACTACTTCTCATTACCTTCATCTTTCTCCGATATACTCTCAGACCATACTGTGCACTCATTAGACTGTTCATTCATCTCAGCAGATCATTTAATACTTCTTCACTTTCACTCTGGATAGCAATGTCATCAGCGAATCGTATCATTGATATCCTTTCACCTTGTATTTTAATTCAACTCCTGAACCTTTCTTTTATTTCCATCATTGCTTCCTCGATGTACAGATTGAAGAGTAGGGGCGAAAGGCTACAGCCTTGTCTTACACCCTTCTTAATACGAGCACTTCGTTCTTGATCGTCCACTCTTATTATTCCCTCTTGGTTGTTGTACATATTGTATATGACCCGTCTCTCCCTATAGCTTACCCCTACCTTTTCAGAATCTCGAACAGCTTGCACGATTTTATATTGTCGAATGCATTTTCCAGGTCGACAAATCCTATGAAAGTGTCTTGATTTTTCTTTAGCCTTGCTTCCATTATTAGCCGTAACGTCAGAATTGCCTCTCTCGTCCCTTTACTTTTCCTAAAGCCAAACTGATCGTCACCTAGCGCATTCTCAATTTTCTTTTCCATTTTTCCGTATATTATTCTTGTAAGCAGCTTCGATGCATGAGCTGTTAAGCTGATTGTGCGATAATTCTCGCACTTGTCAGCTCTTGCCGTCTTCGGAATTGTGTGACTGATGCTTTTCCGAAAGTCAGATGGTATGTCGCCAGACTCATATATTCTACACACCTGAGTGAATAGTCGTTTTGTTGCCACTTCCCCCAATGATTTTAGTAATTCTGTTGGAATGTTATCTATCCCTTCTGCCTTATTTGACCGTAAGTCATCCAAAGCTCTTTTAAATTCCGATTCTAATACTGGATCCCTATCTCATCTGAATCGACTCCTGTTTCTTCTTCTATCACATCAGACAAATCTTCACCCTCATAGATGCTTTCAATGTATTCTTTCCACCTATCTGCTCTCTCCTCTGCATTTAACAGTGGAATTCCCGTTGCACTCTTAATGTTACCACCGTTGCTTTTAATGTCACCAAAGGTTGTTTTGTCTTTCCTGTATGCTGAGTCTGTCCTTCCGACAATCATATCTTTTTCGATGCCTTCTCATTTTTCCTGCAGCCATTTCGTCTTAGCTTCCCTGCACTTCCTATTTATTTCATTCCTCAGCGACTTGTATTTCTGTATTCCTGATTTTCCCGGAACATGTTTGTACTTCCTCCTTTCATCAATCAACTGAAGTATTTCTTCTGTTACCCATGGTTTCTTCGCAGCTACCTTCTTTGTACCTATGTTGTCCTTCCCAACTTCTGTGATGGCCCTTTTTAGAGATGTCCATTCCCCTTCAGCTGTACTGCCTACTGCGCTATTCCTTATTGCTGTATCTATAGCGTTAGAGAACTTCAAACGTATCTCGTCATTCCTTAGTACTTCCGTATCCCACTTCTTTGCGTATTGATTCTTCCTGACTAATGTCTTGAACTTCAGCCTACTCTTCATCACTACTATATTGTGATCTGAGTCTATATCTGCTCCTGGGTACGGCTTACAGTCCAGTATCTGATTTCGGAATCTCTGTCTGACCATGATGTAATCTAATTGAAATCTTCCCGTACCTCCCGGCCTTTTCCAAGTATACCTCCTCCTCTTGTGATTCTTGAACAGGGTATTCGCTATTACTAGGTGAAACTTGTTACACAACTCAACTAGTCTTTCTCCTCTTTCATTCCTTGTCCCAAGCCCATATTCTCCTGTAACCTTTTCTTCTACTCCTTCCCCTACAACTGCATTCCAGTCGCCCATGACTATTAGATTTTCGTCCCCCTTTACATACTGCATTACCCTTTCAATATCCTCATACACTTTTTTTCTATATGTTCATCTTCAGCTTGCGACGTTGTCATGTATACCTGAACTATCGTTGTCGGTGTTGGTCTGCTGTCGATTCTGATTAGAACAACCCGGTCACTGAACTGTTCACAGTAACACACCCTCTGCCCTACCTGCTGTAGTGTGGCCCAATGCACCGCGAATTTCCCACTTTTCAAACGATGCTACGCGTCGAGTACACCGACGAGTAACAGGTTTTAACCCAGGGAGTAAGCAGAGGCTGGTTTACGCTGGAGGTGATTATTTTTTGATATTTCGAGGGTGTTTTTGGTAAATGATGAATAGGGGCCACTCATTCAGAAGACAGTGAGCACGAACCACTATAATTATTTCCTAGTTTTCTGGAACCAAGTGTTCCCTTATTTTCTGTGTCTTGAAAGATGACAACAGCCACATTCATGTGGCTGCACGCATGCATTCCTAGTTTGACGAACACCTTATCGCACCTGCACTGGTCTGCTAAACCGTCTCATCGCAACCCTATAGTAAATTTCTGAAACTACTTGCAACATCGACTCAAGCATAGACAGTGACGTCGCCCACAATCTGGTAGTTCTGCGGAATGTAATCATAAATGAGCGGCGTCAGCTGGTTATGGTACTCTCTCGATCGCCAAAACTTATCGATTGTCAAGACCAGAGACGTATAAGCTAGATGTCTGGAGTCTATTGGATACGTATTACAGAGGAAAGAACGATGTTCTCCTCGCCTTCCCTATTTGGTGGCACACAGCTAACGTGAAAATAATTCATTTGAATATTAGTGCAATAAATTATAATACTTGAATTAATGGGTAAGACAGCATGTTCGTTGTTTGCGTATATAATATGAGCTCTGAATTCTCGTCTCACGTAACTGTCGCTCCAGATAAGGTCTAATATGCCACATACTATCTCTCATTAAAAACCATCACATCTTTAAACTGACATATTTTCCGGAACGCAGTAAGAATGCGGTACACGAGATTATATTTTATCACCTAGTTCTTGTATTACTACAAAACATACAAATGCCTTTATATTTCGGCCACTGTACTCAACCAGAAACTGATATCGAGTAGGATTTTAGAATGTCCATAACTGACATGATATTATTATTCTTTAGTGACCACCGAGTCACGTCAGTTTTGGCAAGGTTTCATATTCCGCGCCGTCGATCCCTCTTCATCGTTTCGTACCTCTGACCAAAACCAGAGGCAAGGCGTATCTTCTAATATTTCGTTAGTGATAAGTTGTGTGACTCCTGTGGGTGACTAATGTTTTGTCTCTTCTGTTTTTTCTCACACATTCTATATGCAAGATGAGTGGCAAAATTATGTGTTCTTTATTCTTCTCTTTTCCTGGTCTTACCCAGTGTCTTCACAGGGTCGGCAACTTATTCTGCATTTGATAATGTTAGCGGCAGAGGATAATCGGATGCCCTTCCTGTCGCCACCCATCTCCCCACCCTGACTGGAATATGTGCACCCCCTGCGCCTATGTCTACTGTTGTCCTGTGTGAAAGTATGTGAAAGTTTTCGCAATGTTTGCGAATCATGTAACCGAGGTGGGACTAAGGACCAGCCTGGTATTCACATAGTCGGATGTGGGAAACCGCCTAAAAACCATACCCACACTGGTCGGCACTCAGGCCCTCGTCGTTCATCCGTCGGACAGATTCTATGCGTTGCCAGCGCGGCACCCCGAATCGTGGAAGCGGCGTGCTAACGCGTCTGGCTATCAGGGCAACTAAGATGTTGGTAACGACGGAGTTTCATTCTCCTCCTTCACCATCGAAATCCGTTTCTCTGTTATTCTTTCCAGACGGTCAGTCACAGTGAGTAAACGTATTTAACTATCTGACTTAGTCCAACTGCCGTTATCGAATTCGTTAAGGAACGGATTGTGATCTGGCAAGCAGGACTGCAATTTAGAACAGCTAATTGCGGATCGGAAAGTACTGCTTATTGAATGAATTGTTCTCCAGTCTCCAAGAAACCTGAAGCCACATTATAATTCAGTAAACCCTTCATATGTATCAACACGCAATGAAACGCTTCACCACCATAAAAGAATTGTACACGGTCAATCTCTAATACGTGTCCGATTATGAAACCACACACTGCAGCGTGTCTACACCTTTTGAGCTGGCTGTGATTCAGATGCTGTGTCCAACAACAATAATTCCTAAAACATTGTTGGTGGGCAGAGAACACTTCTCTGCACGATAAATTTTAACCAGCTGTGGACAATCGACAGTTGACGTTCCGATATTGAGCGGAACGAAAGAACAGTGTCACGAACAACGTACAAGTAGTTGATCGACGTTTGAGAATATACGATCCTCACAATATCTTTCATTTTCCTAACCTGGCGAGGAATGAAATGCGAAGAGAACAGATTGTCAGGTGAAACGCAGGTTTTTTGCAGTGTGGTGGTTGGAAAAGTTAACGTCATAGAGGACGTATGTTAATGGTCACAGTACGAGAATGAATTTCGAGTAAAAATAATTATTTAACGAACACAAATGTTTATGATATCACGTTCTTAATTAGGACTAAAAAGTATAAAATAATTTCTCCCAGCTACATAGATTTCCTAACCCAATACAGATAGTCCTGAAAATTTGGGACTATAAATTTTTAATAGTTAGGAAAATAATTGTGAGATTCAAAATGAAAAACCTAGGGCGTGTGCAATGGGTGCAATATTAAGAATGTGATCTATTCTTGCATCACTTAGTAAGTTGGTGATGATGTTTGGTTTGTGGGGAGCTCAACTGCGCGACCATCAGCTCCCCTACAGAGTCCCAATTTTTACACATTTCAATGTTTATTTAGATCCGTTCTAGCAACTGTTACTAATGATGATGATGAAATGATGAGGACAACACAAACACTCAGTCCCCGGGCAGAGAAAATCCCCAACACGGCCGGGAATCGAGCCCGGGATCTCGTGATCCAGAGCCAGCAACGCTAGCCAGTAGACCACGAGCTGCGGACGGTTAGTAAGTTGTGTAATACTAAGGAGGTGCATTATACGTGCATCAGTTATTTACTGCATGCGTCCCACGTTTTATGTTTTAAATCTTAGAAGTATTTTCATAACTATTAAAAATTCAGAGTTACAAATATTCCGGGCGGTCTTATAGGGTTAGGAATCTGTATGGAGCTTGGAGAATTTATTTTACACTTTTCAGTCCGATTTAAAATCGTGGTATAGAAAACATTCTTTTTCATTTAAATAATTATTATCTTCTTTCCACTGTTGTGTCTGTGAAACTTTTCAGTCGATTGCCAACATTTCTTGTTGTTGAGATTACGACACAATCTTTTTGCACATTTAAAACTTATTTCACTTTTTCTTCACCTAACTCAACCAATATGCTGCTTACAGATATTCGAGCTCACACCTTGGCTTACCAGCAATCAATTTGCGACTGGAACAGGAAATTGGGCAAATGGCAGTTTTACAGAAAGTATCCTCCGACACAGACCAAACAAGATATCTGGATGATATTACATTGTCACTCAGTTCTGAACTTCGTTCAAAATTTGAAGTTCCTTGCTAATTGGGAAGTTAGTTTAAAATCAACTGCACAATTTATACCGCACAGGCAAACAAGAAAGCGACCTAACCTACTAATGTTTACTGTTTCCCATAATTGGCCGACAACGGAAAAATTTAGCCGTCAGCATCAGGGATTGTGCTGCACACGGTGAATTTATGTGGTACAATTGAACATTTAGCTTTGGGCGTTGGCTACAACGTGATTGAAACTACTCGATATTGCACGTTTCACGTGTATCTCTGCGGCATTGCTACACGAGCTGCCAATGACATTTAGCGGCTGCAGAAAAATTAGAAAACACCGGAACTACAACACATCACCCTGTGTAATATGGTGTAGGAAAACCCTTTCCTTACAAAACAGCCTCCAGTCGTGTCGGAATGGATAGAAACACGTCCTGTATGGTTTTCAAGGGAATCTCTTTGCACAGTTACAGCAAAATAGTGGCACGTAGAGGTAACGATGGAGGAGGTTGATAGCGAAACATGCGCGCTTCTCTCCAAAGTGGACTTCATAGACTTGAGATCTGGTGACTTTGGTGGCCAGAGAAATGTGAAAATTCATCCTCTTGCTCAGAAAACCAGTCCCGGAAGATGCGAGCTGTGTGGTGCATGATCATTTATAGGTCTAAGTCGTAGTTGAATATTCACAGAAGGAGACTGCGATTTACCGGTAAGCGCTGCACGCAGCCTCTTGATGTAAAGTCAGGAACTACTCGAACGATTGTTAACGGTTCTAAGGTCGTGAAACTCGGCAACGACCTGGATAGTGGCGGGCTGATCACATTCCCCTTCATGCCGCATGCGATGACGCCATTTTCAGAGGAAGTCACGGTGGTCGGTCGCAACGAATTGGCCCGTCTAGAGCCAGATATCGGAATTTTCCTTTGTAAGTCTATACCAACAAAAGATCCGCTATTACATTAACTGGTTAATACCTAGGTATGGTTTGGCATCAAAAAATTAAACATTTCCCATAAAGAGAGCAAGTTATGCTGGAGTTGTTGTTGTTGTTGTGGTCTTCAGTCCTGAGACTGGTTTGATGCAGCTCTCCATGCTACTCTATCCTGTGCAAGCTTCTTCATCTCCCAGTACCTACTGCAACCTACATCCTTCTGAATCTGCTTAATGTATTGATCTCTTGGTCTCCCTCTACGATTTTTACCCTCCACGCTGCCCTCCAATGCTAAATTTGTGATCTCTTGATGCCTCAAAACATGTCCTACCAACCGATCCCTTCTTCTAGTCAAGTTGTGCCACAAACTTCTCTTCTCCCCAATCCTATTCAATACCTCCTCATTAGTTACGTGATCTACCCACCTTATCTTCAGCATTCTTCTGTAGCACCACATTTCGAAAGCTTCTATTCTCTTCTTGTCCAAACTGGTTATCGCCCATGTTTCACTTCCATACATGGCTACACTCCACACAAATACTTTCAGAAACGACTTCCTGACACTTAAATCTATACTCGATGTTAACAAATTTCTCTTCTTCAGAAACGATTTCCTTGCCATTGCCAGTCTACATTTTATATCCTCTCTACTTCGACCATCATCAGTTATTTTACTCCCTAAATAGCAAAACTCCTTTACTACTTTAAGTGTCTCATTTCCTAATCTAATCCCCTCAGCATCACCCGATTTAATTTGACTACATTCCATTTTCCTCGTTTTGCTTTTGTTGATGTTCATCTTATATCCTCCTTTCAAGACACTGGAGTATCACCAGTGAAATAAAGAGATGTAAATGTCGTGTGACTAGGGCCTCCCGTCGGGTACACCGTTCGCATGGTTCAAGTCTTGATTTGAGGCCACTTCAGCGACCTGCACGTCGCTGGGGATGAAATGATGCTTAGGACAACACAACACCCAGTCCCTGAGATGAGAAAATCTCCGACCCAGCCGGGAATCGAACCTGGGCCCTGGAGATTGACATTCTGTTGCGCTGAGCACTGAGCTACCGGAGGCGGACAAATAAACAAATAAGTGGATATGATTAACTGCATGCAGGAACAGCTCTCTGCTTCGAACGCACCCCCATTACGGGACGCCATATTGGACGATAAGTATAGTGCCACCACCAATCAGAACTATATTAAACTACAGGGTCTGAAGAGGGAGCATTCCACCGAGTCCCACAACATAGTCTACATTTTTTTTCAACTGCAACTGGTCGAGTTAAAAAATGAGTTGCATTACTTACTGAACGCTATCCGTATCACATGTTCCAGAGTATGAGACCATCTTCTGTTTCAAGCTGCAAGATGAAGCACCACCGACAAAGTATCGGTGAACAATCCCCACGTGTTTTTCTAAATAGTTTCAAAAATTTATAGCATTCTATTAAATATAAAATTGCGTCCATGAAGAATAAATAATACGTTCCAAACCTCTCCTATTTTCTGTTGCTCTCATGAGAGAATAGGGCTTCGACGAAGCTCCGAAAGCTTACTCGATATCGAACGAGAATCTTCAACTATACAAATGTTTTTCTTTCGTTCTTGGCCTCTTCCTGCACTGTCCCCCTCCATGACGTCCTTGGTCTTCTTTCATTTCTCTTACCATGTGGATCCCAGCAGAGCGCTTGTCTCTCTGCAGTCTCCAGGCATTTGGGATGGTGAGTCAGATCCAGGTCCACTTGGCTCTCTTCATTTGGATGGTGACAGGTTCTTCGTTTAACATATTATACAGACATTAACTGTGTAGAACGCTAAATGTTTACGAATTCAGCACAAAAAACAAACTCGTGCCTAACAACAACAGAAACTGTATAAAATAGCAGAAACTTCATATGGCGGTCTCAAGTGCGATTTCCTTCTTGTGATTGTAAAACCAGTCACTCGATTACAGCGCAGACCAAAAAACATCATATGTTTCTATGTACACAATCACTTGGGCAGAAAACTCTCCCCTACACCTTCAATCATTACTCGATTAGTTCTTCTGATCTTCAACAGTCTGCTGTTGAAAGGTTCCTAACAATTTCATTTCTTTCTTCTCCAATACCCGAGAAGTAAACTATTTCAGCACCTCCAATTTGTTAAATGATATGTTTTTGTAAGTCAAATAGGAGCATGCTTTCACTACAGCGAATATGATGATTAGGCTGTATCTTCATTGAATTCAATAAGAAGGTAACGGCCCAGTAGCAAGTCTCTTTCTTTTATTCGATCCTGTCAGGTCCATTCAGAGGAAGCGCTTTACGGGTTATGCGATCCGTTTCCTGTTCTCCGGCAGTCATAAAGCGGAATCTGGTGAAAACAGATACGGCTTGATAGAAGGAAAAGTTTCTTAAAGGAAGTGCTTCGACTGATGACACGGACCTTGTCGGCCGCTGATCAAAAGCTCCGGCAGAAATCGGTAAAGGGCTGCGAGGGCCCACATCCATCCCCACCTGGCGTCTCCCACTCAGAACTTTCCGCTGTGCTCAAGTCGCCGGCTGAGTCCGTCTGCAGGCTTTCGCGATCGCTATGGAGCCTGCAACCTGCTGGTTTCTGTCGAGGGAGATCCAACGCAGGAATGAAGAAGTACGCACCTGCCAACCCTCACGTGTGCATAATTAAAATGCAGCTAACCACAGAGGTTTAGTGTGTGCTGTAGTTATCGCATAGTAGCAAAACTTGATAGATATTCTAATGTGTTGATACGGAACCAATTCACGCTGGGAAAGAATTAGTTTCAATTTTGGCCACCAGGTGCAAATCTGGCGCGGTGAATGCAAGAAAGACATACAGAAATGTTTTCAGTAGTAATGGATTAGGAATGGGACGTGAGAAGAAACGGGCGAACGAATGTAAAAGGCATCATGTTGATTTTATTATTAACCATCGTTTACACAATTTGTTCAATGTGAGCACCGAAGACGAGATGCTGCATACGTAAAGCGATGTGATCAACAGCTGCTCTCAGCAGTTTCGATAGAAGCTTGGAAACATTTAGCTGTACTTCCGGTCTCCAGATCATGTAAAGACCCAACGTGTCCGTGGTAAACTGGCTCTTTTAGATATCACCAGAGCCAAATTCACATGGATTCACACCGAGTGATCTTGCAGGTTATGTAACTGGAAAACCACGTGGAACATTGTAATAAACAGATCATTCACTACGCGAGCGACATGTTGAATGAGAACAGTCGTTTCCACCCAGTTATGCTCTTATAAAGCACGAATCACATGTTTTGCGATAACGTGCAGACGTCAGGGTACCCCTGACCGCCCTCTGGTGGTATTCTCTTCAGCGAAGAAAGGATCGAAAATAAAGCTGAGTGTGAAGCCACACCACACGGCAACATACAGCAGCTGCAATGGTTCTTCTTTAACAGTACCACAAATATGGCAGTTCTGTGTATTCGCAACACTTTGTAGTGTGAAACGTGCCTCGTCATCCATAGAATCTTGCCCGGCCACATCGCATCAACTACAATTCGTGCCGGAAACCGAAGAGCAAATTGTGAACGTCGCTGCCGTTTCAGTTGCTGCATCGACTGAATCTCGAACGGTTAGTAGTGTAAAATAGACCTCAAAACTTCCCGTAGTGTTGACCATGGGGCGAACAATTCTCGTGATACTGCACCAACACAGGCACTGCCCGGGACACATGCTGCATAGTCAGTTACAGCAACAGCAACTTTGTCAATAACTTATACCGGGAAAGACGAATTCCTATTCCAGGTTCACACTAATCTCACTTGTGTTTTCTAATTTCATTATCTTCTTCTTTAAGCCATTTGATGGCGTCAGGCCTTTACTCATATCTTTCAGTGCAGCACTGTAGTATTGCTGGCGTTCACATAAAACAATACCACTAACAGGGTCTCCATAGTCATAGTGTTCACTCACGTTAAGGCTCGTCAAATGACAGTGTGGATATCATACCATCACAAAAACAGTATACAGCACCAGATTTAACCCTAATGGCCACAAATGAAACTATTTTTCTTTCCAGCGTAAATTGGTTTCGCAATAACGCACTAGCATATCTACCATGTTACGCTGCCTTACGATGATTATGGCCCACACTGTAAATCAATGAGAACCTGCACTGAAATTAGTTAATATCGCTTCGGAATTTACGCAGCAGCTGAGAGAGAATGGAGCAGACAGTAGTGCGCTCTCTGAAGAATATTAACTCCAGAGCGTCTTTTTCAAAGAGTCCTGAATGTGTGTGCGCCATCACAAGTAGTAAGCGATGTTAGCACACAACATAATCATAGTTGTAGGGGCCCAGTCTTGTACCCGTAGTCTAGGGGTAGCGTCTTTGATTTATAATCAAAAAAACGTCTTCGGTCCCGGGATCGATCCCCGCCACTGCCTAAATTTTGATAAATAATCAGCATTGGCAGCCGAAGACTTCCGGCATAAAAAGTCAGCCTCATGCTGCCAACGGCCTTGTCAAAGAGGGCGGAGGAGCGGATAGAGGTTCAGGGCACTCTCTTGTCCTAGGGGTGGGAAATTGCCCCTAAAGGCGGAAGAATCAGCAATGATCAAGGACATGAGGATGCAGAAGGCAATGGAAACCACTGCATTAAAGACACGTAACGTGTATCCACAGGACATGTGGACTGTAATTGAAGAAGTGTCGTGATGATCTCTCCATTAGCAAAAGATTCCGGAATAGTCCCCCATTCGGATCTTCGGGAGGGGACTGCCAAGGGGGAGGTTACCATGAGAAAAAGATTGAATAATCAACGAAAGGACAACGTTCTGCGAGTCGGGGCGTGGAATGTCAGAAGCTTGAACGTGGTAGGGAAATTAGAAAATCTGAAAAGGGAAGGAAATGCAAAGGCTCAATCTAGATATAGTAGGGGTCAGTGAAGTGAAGTGGAAGGAAGACAAGGACTTCTGGTCAGATGAGTATCGGGTAATATCAACAGCAGCAGAAAATGGTATAACAGGTGTAGCATTCGTTATGAATTGGAAGGTAGGGCAGAGGGTGTGTTACTGTGAACAGTTCAGTGACCGGGTTGTTCTAATCAGAATCGACAGCAGACCAACACCGACAACGATAGTTCAGGTATACATGCCGACGTCGCAAGCTGAAGATGAACAGATAGAGAAAGTGTAATATTGAAAGGGTAATTCACTATGTAAAGGGAGACGAAAATCTAATAGTCATGGGTGACTGGAATGCAGTTGTAGGGAAAGGAGTAGAAGAAAAGGTTACAGGAGAATATGGGCTTCGGACGAGAAATGAAAGAGGAGAAAGACTAATTGAGTTCTGTAACAAGTTTCAGCTAGTAATATCGAATACCCTGTTCAAGAATCACAAGAGGAGGAGGTATACTTGGAAAAGGCCGGGAGATACGGGAAGATTTCAATTAGATTACATCATGGTCAGACAGAGATTCCGAAATCAGATACTGGATTCTAAGGCGTACCCAGGAGCAGATATAGACTCAGATCACAATATAGTAGTGATGAAGAGTAGGCTGAAGTTCAAGGCATTAGTCAGGAAGAATCAATACGCAAAGAAGTGGGATACGGAAGTACTAAGGAATGACGAGATACGTTTGAAGTTCTCTAACGCTATAGATACAGCAATAAGGAATAGCGCAGTAGGCAGTACAGTTGAAGAGGAATGGACATCTCTAAACAGGCCCATCACAGAAGTTGGGAAGGAAAACATAGGTACAAAGAACGTAGCTGCGAAGAAACCATGGGTAACAGAAGAAATACTTCGGTTGATTGATAAAAGGAGGAAGTACAAACATGTTCCGGGAAAATCAGGAATACAGAAATACAAGTCGCTGAGGAACGAAATAAATAGGATGTGCAGGGAAGACGAAATGGCTGCAGGAAAAATGTGAAGACATCGAAAAAGATATGATGGTCGGAAGGACAGACTCAGCATACAGGGAAGTCAAAACAACCTTTGGTGACATTAAAAGCAACGGTGGTAACATTAAGAGTGCAACGGGAATTCCACTGTAAAATGCAGAGGATCGAGCAGATAGGTGGAAAGAATACATTGAAAGCCTCTATGAGGGTGAAGATTTGTCTGATCTGATAGAAGAAGAAACAGGAGTCGATTTAGAAGAGATAGGGGATCCAGTATTAGAATCGGAATTTAAAAGAGCTTTGGAGGACTTACGGTCAAATAAGGCAGAAGGGATAGATAACATTCCAACAGAATTACTAAAATCATTGGGGGAAGTGGCAACAAAACCCACTATTCACGCTGGTGTGTAGAATATATGAGACTGGCGACATACCATCTGACTTTCGGAAAAGCATCAGTCACACAATTCCGAAGACGGCAAGAGCTGACAAGTGCGAGAATTATTGCACAATCAGCTTAACAGCTCATGCATCGAATCTGCTTACAAGAATAATATACAGAAGAATGGAAAAGAAAATTGAGAATGCGCTAGGTGACGATCAGTTTGGCTTTAGGAAAAGTAAAGGGGCGAGAGAGGCAATTCTGACGTTACGGCTAATATTGGAAGCAAGTCTAAAGAAAAATCAAGACACTTTCATAGGATTTGTCGACCTGGAAAAAGCGTTCGACAATATAAAATGGTGCAAACTGTTCGAGATTCTGAAAAAAGTAGGGGTAAGCTATAGGGTGAGACGGGTCATATACAATATGTACAACAACCAAGAGGGAATAACAAGAGTGGGCGATCAAGAACGAAGTGCTCGTATTAAGAAGGGTGTAAGACAAGGCTGTAGCCTTTCACCCCTACTCTTCAATCTGTACATCGAGGAAGCAATGATGGAAATCAAAGAAAGGTTCAGGAGTTGAATTAAAATACAAGGTGAAAGGATATCAATGATACGATTCGCTGATGACATTGCTATCCTGAGTGAAACTGAAGAAGAATTAAATGATCTGCTGAACGGAATGAACAGTCTAATGAATACACAGTATGGTTTGAGAGTAAATCGGAGAAAGACGAAGGTAATGAGAAGTAGTAGAAATGAGAACAGCGAGAAACTTATCATCAGGATTGATGGTCACGAAGTCAATGAAGTTATGGAATTCTGCTACCTAGGCAGTAAAATAATCAATGACGGACGGAGCCAGGAGGACATCAAAAGCAGACTCGCTATGGCATGAAGGCATTTCTGGCCAAGAGAAGTCTACTAATATCAAATACCGGCCTTAATTTGAGGAACAAATTTCTGAGGATGTACGTCTGGAGTACAGCATTGTATGGTAGTGAAACATGGACTGTGGGAAAACCGGAACAGAAGAGAAACGATGCATTTGAGATGTGGTGCTATAGACGAATGTTGAAAATTAGGTGGACTGATAAGGTAAGGAATGAAGAGGTTCATCGCAGAATCGGAGAGGAAAGGAATATGTGGAAAACACTGATAAGGAGAAGGGACAGGATGATAGGACATCTGCTAAGACATGAGGGAATGACTTCCATGGTACTAGAGGGAGCTGTAGAGGGTAAAAACTGTAGAGGAAGACAGAGAATGGAATGCGTCAAGCAAATAATTGAGGACGTAGGTTGCAAGTGCTACTCCGAGATGAAGAGGTTAGCACAGGAACGGAATTCGTGGCAGGCCGCATGAAACGAGTCAGTAGACTGATGACAAAATAAAAAGAAAATGGGCCCAGCATCAACGGGCTGTCACAATGTAAAGAACACCATAGCCTCTGGTTAGCATACCTTGCAATTTGAAGATAAACTCCGATACAGAGCGTGATGGACTATTTCCCTGCTGGGCAGGTTTTTCAGATTTCTCACGCAATGAAAATATCTGTTACGGGCAGTCACTAACATACCAAGGTGACAAAAGTCATGGGATACCTCCGACTATCGTGTCGGACCACACTTTGCCCGGAATACTGCAGCAACTCATCGTGGCATGGATTCCACAAGTCACTGGAAGTCCTCTGCAGAAATATTGGTCCATGCTGCCCCTACAGTCGTCCATAACTGCGAAAGTGTTGCCGCTGCATCGTGTTGTGAACAAACTGACATCTCGATTATGTCCCATAAATGTTCTGTGTGATTCCTTTAGGGCGATCTAGATGCCCAGATCGTTCGCTCGAATTGTCCAGAATACTGTTCAATCCAGTTGGTAAGAATTGTGGTACTGTGAGGTGGCGCATTGCCATCCATAGTAAATTCGTAGTTGAAACTTCCTGGCAGATTAAAACTGTGTGCCGGACCGAGACTCGAACTCAGGACCTTTGCCTTTCGCGGGCAAGTGCTCTACCAACTGAGCTATCCAAGCAGGACTTACGTCCCGTCATCACAGCTTTACTTCTGCCAATACCTCGTCTCCTATCTTCCAACCTTTGGTAGCTCAGTTGGTGGAGCGCTTGTTTGCGAAAGGTGAAGGTCCCGAGTTCGATCCTCGGTGCAGCACACAGTTATAATCTGCCAGGAAGTTTCATATCAGCGCACACTCCACTGCGGAGTGAAAATCTTATTCTGGAAACATCCCCCAGGCTGTGGCTAAGCTATGTCTCCGCAATATCCTTTCTTTCAGGAGTGCTAGTACTGCATGGTTCGCAGGAGAGCTTCTGTAAAGTTTGGAAGGTAGGAGACGAGATACTGGTAGTAGTAAAGCTGTGAGGAAGGGGCGTGAGTCGTGCTTGGGTAGCTCAGTAGGTAGAGCACTTGCTCGCGAAAGGCAAAGGTCGCGAGTTCGAGTCTCGGTCCGGCACACAGTCTTAATCCGCCAGGAAGTTTCTTACCAGCGCACACTCCGCTGGAGACTGAAAATGTCATTCTGGAAACATCCCCCAGACTGTGGCTAAGCCATGTCTACGCCATATCCTCTCTTTCAGGAGTGCTAGTTCTGCCTGGTTCGCAGGAGAGCTTCTGTAAAGTTTTGAAGGTAGGAGACGAGATACTGGCAGAAGTAAAGCTGTGAGGACGGGGCGTGAGTCGTGCTTGGGTAGCTCAGTAGGTAGAGTACTTGTCCGCGAAAGGCAACGGTCTGCAGGTAGATGAACATAACTGAGTCGTGCACGGCTAGTGTTCATGCCATTTATTGTTTCTCATCTTCTATTACGGTACTGCCGCTCCGTTTTCTTATTCCATTTGCTGGCACCACTAACTTCCTGCCTTACTTGTCCGTGAGTGGCAGCAACAGCGCATATCGACCGATAGTATTTCCGGGTCGTCATGTGTCTGGCAGTCGGTTGGAGACGGAGCAGCAGTGTAGTCGGGACGTAGCAGCAGTGAAGTCGGCGACGGAGCGCCGGTGAGGCGCGGACAGCCAGTGCTCGCCGACCGCTGACGACACACATGAACTGTCCGACGGAGGGAGATTGGAGCGGGGCGACCGTTGGTTGGTCGTTCTGTTGGTCGTCTAGCCGGCCGACGTATATTTGGTCCCTCCACCGTTTCCGGGCCTAGGAGTCGGTCGGTCGGCGTGGAGTAGTATGGAAGTCTCCTTCGCGCATACTCTGGCTGTGGCCGCTGGCGGTGTGCACGGGCGGTTGGAGTGTGGGGTGCTGGTTGCGAGATCAAATGGCTCTGAGCACTATGGGACTCAACTGCTGTGGTCATCAGTCCCCTAGAACTTAGAACTACTTAAATCTAACTAACCTAAGGACATCACACACAGCCATGCCCAAGGCAGGATTCGAACCCGCGACCGTAGCAGTCGCGCGGTTCCAGACTGAGCGCCTAGAACCGCTAGACCACCGCGGCCGGCTGCTTGCGAGTGCTACGAAGTTCGTCGCCCAACGATCTTGGACATGAAAGTCGAGTCATCACTTCGCCTACTATCAACCTTCAACTGCTTACATTTCTTCGTTTGACCCTGGTTGTCTCTTTTGGGACATTCCCTGAGCAAGAACGTGTGTGTATTCAAGTCGGCTAAGATTCCAGCCGTCTTCCTGTGGAGTCTAACTTAATTTATTCCCTGCTATTTAAGCTGTCCAGCGTTATCTTCTGCCTTGTCGCTGTTGACGTTCCGGTTACCTGCCCTGGTCGTTGACATAATTTTCGGGAGTGTATTTTCCTTGTCGTGTTGTTGCTGTCCACTGTGGCTTCTAGTTTGACAGCTGAGGTATTGCTGGTCGTTGTGGGCTCCAATATTCTGTTTGTCGTTCTATTGAAATCTTGTGCGCGTTTCGCTGATTGCGTGGAGCGGAACTGATTTTGTTGACTGAGCTGTCAGCTGTCTGTCAGTTAGGTTGCCTTCAGATTAAGAAGTCGTTGGTCAGACAGCCTGTCACGCCTAAATGGGCGTTAGTGTTACAATCCCAGACCGACCCTTGGAAACTTCTGAGCGCCGTTCCTTGTGTGTTAGATAGCAATAATTTCCCTGTTATTTGTTGATGTGTGGTCTTCAGCCGAGTATCAGTATCTCTTAAAATACTTTTCTTGTGTTGCCCTTAAGGCAGGAGATTGTTATTCTGTATAGGGGCCTTCAGACGAAATTTATATAATTTGTTTTAAGATACGACTCTCTGCCTTTTAAAATTGAAACTCTTCTTCCTAGGGCTTAAGCGTTAAATTATTTGTTGATGTGCGGCCTTCAGCCGAAATTTAATATCTCTTAAATTAATGTTCTTTTCTTGCCGTTAAGGCATAAGATTTTTATGCTTTTATATGGGGCCTGCAGCGGAATTTTGCATGAAATATTTTATGATAAGGCCTTCTGCCTTTTGATTTAAACTCTTCTTATTGCTTAATATGCGTCCTCCAGACAAGTTCCATTAAAATTAAATTGCTAAGGCCTTCAGCCTGTCATATTGAAGATTTAGGTAATATTCTTGGGTGAAACCTCCAGAAGAACCTTGTATTTCAATTTCTTGTGGAGGCCTTGTGTCTTGGATTTTGAGCGTGGCCTTCAGCCCATCTAAAGTTAATCAAATGAGGTCAATTAAAGTTTTTAGTCTTTTGCATCCTACTTGTAGTATTGTGTGTTGATAAATAAAGTTTGTATGTTGAGTGCAAGTGACAGCAACTTATTTTGGCCCCTTCCCACAACCTAATCCTCTCTGTCCTGCTAGCCCAGGCATTTCAGTAACCATTTCCAGTTACTAACCGGTTCAGTTCCGTCTTAACACAGCCCGCATCATTCTGCAGACACCACCAGCTTTCACAGTGCCTTGTTTGACAATTTGATCCATCCCTTCATAGGCTCAGCGCCGCACTCGAACCTTACCAGCATCTGTTACCAACTGAAATCGGGACTCAACTACGAGGCCACGGTTTTCTGCGGCCCATCTGATGTGGACACGAACCCAGGAAAGACGCTACAGGCGATGTCGCGTTGTTACCAAAAGCACTAGCGTCGGCCTTCTGCTGCCATAGCCCATTAACGGGATTTTGCACCACGCTGTCCTAACGGATACTTCCTTAGTGCGTCCGACTTTGATTTCTGCAGTTATTTCACACAGTGTTGTCTGCTAACACTGAAAACTCAAATGTAGCTGCCCTCAGTCGTTAAGTGAAGATCGTTCAGCCTTGCGTTGTCCGTGGTGAGAGGTAATGCCTGAAATTTGGTGTTCTTGGCAAACTCTTGACACCGTGAAATGAGTTATACCAACACAAGTACAAGGATAGCGTACCTATATGGACAAGAAAGGAGGCATGAAGGGCGCCAACAGAAATAACAATCATCGATTTATTGCACCATTACACCCGCACATCATGATATATGAGACATTATGACAAACAGTGTGCGTAATGAAGGCCGCACAATTTTACCAATGTAAGAAATTAAAATAATACTAGCATAAAATTAACTAAAGTGTCTTGAAGGGAATGTTTATGAGAAGAACACGACAGGGCCGCCAGGAAGGATGCCACAATCCTTAACTCAGGTGCACCAAAACAAACAACGGACACCAGGCCGCGCCAACAACGGACACGTAAGGCACGCAACTACTCTCTGCATTGCCGTTCCGCGCGTTCCACCCAAGTAATAGCTACCTGAAACATTTTAATACTTGGGACAGTACACCAATGATCAGCAAATTTAAAAAAAAAACAATAACATGACATAAAAATACAATAAAATAAGAAAATCACATCACATGAGTATGAGCTTAAGGTCTTTCGGTTATTAGCAGATTACGAAAGGTAAAGGGGCATGTGCCACTATTAATTCTTGCGTGATTACATTACTAAATGTCTCAGTTTGAAATTAACGCAACAAGAATTAAATCATTTAAGTGCTAATGTTACTTTAAAATAATAATAAAATTATTTCATACCCACAAAGCCAAGAATGGCCCGATCAGTACTCCTCAGTGAAGCAGTTCACGCAAATGGTACTCCACGGCTCCGGGCACACAGCCCCATACAAAATGCAACACAACCACAGCGACCCGGCGTACTACCAGAACCACCAGGTAGTAAACCAAAATCGTACTAAGCCAAAACAAGGACCGATTTTTAACATAACGAGACCTAGCCCCGGCCGGACAACAGACCAAATGCCGGGAAATCCATAAGAAACCTCAGCCAACTTAACACCAAAACAACAGTTTATGAACAATATGCAAAACACAAGACCTCTCAGTCCAAAGGCTTCCCTTTAGTCGCGAAGGTGGCTCCGACCCGCCTGCTGAGGTGCCAAGGGTCGTGCGTAGTGCCGAATCAACCTTAACCTTCGTTAACGGAAAGTGGAAGCACCACAAGACAAAATAAACTCCAATCTAACTGCGCAAGGCAACTCTAAGGAGTGCCACTCGAAGACTATGCACTTTAAGATCAAACATAAAGCACCTAGACTAACGTGCTGCTGAACGACGCACTTCCATCACCAGCGTCTAGTAGAGTACGGAGAGGAGCGTACCCCATCGATATATATCCATGGGGCGGTAAACGAGGATAGCAATCTCAGCGACGGAGAGACAGGATGAAAGACATCCCGCCGCACATAGAAGGTATTTCAAACTCAGGCTCGACAAAATACAACAGGCGAGATTTTGCTCCCTTTGCGAATCAAGTTAAACGGCACACCACGCTGTCCACACTATTAACCGTAAAATCACGGTCCGGTCTTCCCATCGGGCCCCACTCGGCGTCCAGACGCAAAACAACCCCAGCCGAGCCGAACCGTCTTCACGCCAAGGCAGCCACCTCCAACCTCTTCACACGCCTTCAGCTAACCCCGGCCAGCGATCACACACGGAAACAACCGCCTAATGCCAAAGCGCCATCTGAATGAAAACTCAGCACTAACATCGATACGGACCTGGAGATAAGCGAGCACCGTAACAGCCGGCCGCGGTGGCCGTGCGGTTCTAGGCGATGCAGTCCGGAACCGCGGGGCTGCTGCGGTCGCAGGTTAGAATCCTGCTTCGGGCATGGATGTGTGTGATGTCCTTAGGTTAGGTAGGTTTAAATAGTTCTAAGTTCTAGGGGACTGATGACCTAAGATGTTGAGTCCGATAGCGCTCAGAGCCATTTGCACCATCTGAAGCACCGTAACACTGTGGATCCCGGAATACAGTATTTACTATCGATTTCCGAAAGGGAGTGTCCCATGCGACTAGCGCCATCTACCATTCCGCTTTCAGAGTCGGCAAAACCCCGTCGTGCGGCCACAATAACGTCGGAAACCTTTCCATGTGAATTACCTAAGTAGAAGTAACAGATCCACTAATGCACTGCCTTATTACACCTTATAATACAGCCATCTGTCTATGTGAGTGTGGGGTCCCGTCACATCTATCATGTCACTGTGATGATGAACTGGCACAGATTGGAGAACCATGGACCGACGTAATCGTGTCTGTCACCCAAACTCAGTGCAACTCGAAGAGTCGACGGGTTGGAGCCGTTGTTAGACGGGTTGACGTCATTGTTGCTGTCAGAGGAGGCAGCACTGTGTTCTAAAATTCACAATATTTATACTTACAATACAACTAAACATTTAATCATGGACTATTCTTCCTATACTGTAAAACATCGTACTTCCTCGTATTGGAGCCTCATGGCCAAAACTGCGTCAGGATACAGTAATGGGAAAAATTATGGTCTTCGTAACAGCGTGAATGATTTTGATAAACGTTAGAAATATATAGTGAAATGCTTAAGAATATGAGTCTCGTTATTAGCATGCAACAACACGTGTCTTGTAGTTTCATATTGTTAGTGTGTACACAATGCCATCATTTCTCTTTGGATAATCAGTCTTCTCACTGCTTCCTGCGGGCAGACACGACTTCGCCTCCCGTACTTAACTGTCCGTGTCAAAGTAGCTGCCTGCTGCACCAAACATCCTCTATTATTTGATGAATATGTTCATCCCTCTGTCATCCCACGCAGTTTCTACAATTTTTGCTATCCATAGCTCCCTCACCCTCACTCTCTCTCTCTCTCTCTCTCTTTCTCTCTCTATCTTTCTTTCCCTCTGGTACGATGGACATTATCTGTAATGTTCATACACATGTACTGTCATCCTGTTCCTTTTTCTAGTCATTGTTCTTTACATATTGCGTCACTCCCCGGTACTGCAGAGAATCTCTTCGCTTCTAATCCTGTGAATACACGTAACTTTCAGCTACCTGCTATAGCATCAAATTTCAAACCATTCGAATCTCTTCAGTCATTCCTGTACAATGCTGTGCTCCAGATATACAGTTATTGAAATTTATTCCGCGAATTGAGGCTAATATTTAATAGTAGTATCCTTCTTGGTCTGTTCTAGTCAGCTTCTCATGTCCTCTTTGCTTCGTCAGTGATGCATTAATTTGCATCCAATGAGCGGGAACGTCCTCGCCTTATGTTCTATGTGATCCACAAATTGCAATATGCACCTCATGTCATTTCCTCTTCCGTCTTTTCTTTAATTTTTTTGTTAACAGCCAGTCCATATTCTGGGTCCAAATCTTGTTTCTTTCATTCGGTAGTCTTGTAATTTTTCCACACTTTCACTGAATATTTCAATGTCAACAGGGATTTTTATTCTTTAACATTACCGAGCTAGGTGGCGCAGCGGTTAGCACACTGGACTCGCATTCTAGAGGACGACGGTTCAATCCCACGTCCGGCCATCCCGATTTAGGTATTACGTGATTTCCCTAAATCGCTCCAGGCAAAAGCCGGGATGGTTCCTTTGAAAGGGCATAGCCGACTTCCTTCCCCGTCCTTCCCTAATCCGATGAGACCGATGACCTCGCTGTTTGGTCTCTTCCCCCAAAAACAACCCAACCCTAACCCCAACAACGTTCTTAAACATTGAATTTCAGTGTTACTGCTTAAACTTTTGGCTGCGACCAGAAGAAACTAATTAGTTTTGTCGCAACTGTAGATTCTTTGATTGGTCTAGGAGAAGGCTCATCAAACTAGAACAGATGAAGTATTAGTTCACTTTATTACATAAATGAATAAAAGATTTACTTGATTTTGACTCACACGTTTCCCACAAAAGTTTGGATAATTTACAGCTGTCGTGAACTAATAAAGCATCAGTTGATACACTGGTTAACACACTTTTCTCTTGCACTACAACTTTCAACACTACAATGTTCAAGCTGAGCCCTCGAACTGGGGCTGAGCTCTTGCATGCTCAACACTATACCGACCTCAGCGTGAGGGCGCTGCTGATGTTGTGTGGGAGGTGTGATCCTCCGGAACGCCTCCCTTACGTCACTGCAGATTGCAGTGTACCGTCGATAACTAACGCTGCTGTGCCAACGCAGTCGCGGGACAGCTCCTCACTTTCTCTTATTTTCGTTATTCATTCTTTGATGTAAAGGTTAAAAAGTAAGGAAGAAAGACTGCGTCATTGTCTTACACCATTTTTAACCTGAACACATCTCTGTTGATCTTCTATTGCTGTTGTTCGCTCTTGTTCTTGGACATATGGCATATTTTTCAATCCGTAATGTGTGATATTTTGAGTATCAAATGTGCAGAATGTAGCCACAGTATTCGAACTAAACAAAACGTGTACAAGATTTATATAAAAGGTTACTATCCTTACCAGAAATGATCATTCAGTGCAGAAGGTGATGTACAATTTTGTACTGTAGTCTTCTTTTGAAAACCAGTATATTTGCCAAGATCGCTACGTCAATACAATTACTGGAGTACTACCTTCGGCAATATGTGTTGATATCCTAAGATGTATAAAAAGGAAACATGTCAAGGTTACAGTCTTACAGTCACAAAATAAAAAAAATTACAGGGGTATACACAACAGCTCTGTGACTAAAAAGACGCACTCATAAAACAGGCAGTGGTAGTTTCATCATACAACGCTTGTGCCACTCTTTCACATGAAGATTATGCAATATGCTGTAAAATAATAAGTCTCCAAAATTCTGCTCATATAATCTGATACAATCCTAAGTCAGTGTATAATAAAGAATGCCCCAAATAAGCAAAATGTTTCTAGTTAATGATGTACCGTAAAATATCGAGGCATTACAATGACATGTCAGGTGTTCTATTATATTCACAACAATGAGCACGCGTGGCACGAACAAGAGAGATACATGGTATATTTTGCCACTACATGGTGTAAAGCCTTTTTGGCTGCGAGACAGCAATTGACAATTAGATTTTGAGTACAACGGGAGATAGTGCTGAGATGTCACTTAACGGCTAATGTAACAAGGTCACACTTTTGTTTTACCAACAAATTAACAGAAGAAATGTAACTTCCAAACAGTATACACCAACTAAACATAAGAATAAATTTACCCAATTGTATATAAAAGAAACAGTATGCTGCAAATTGTCATGGATGGCTGCCCACATTATCAGATAAAAGTTTAGGACATTTTGTGGCGTAACGATGCCATAATAGATTACATACATTAAAAAATTCATGCCGTAAAATGCATTTAATGGAATTAGTGGTAAGGGAAAGCTACACAGTCGAGATTTACAGAATTATGTAATAGGATTTCAACTTATCGATAGGTTTCGCTGGAAGCGAAGGAAGACAATCAATAATTATGTATTAGGAAGTTCTAAAACAAGTCCCCAAACGATATAGGAGAATATAGGACAGTAATATAAAATACAATCCCTGCGAATAAACTTTTTTTACTGAAAATATGCACCAATATGAAACTACAGACAAAATATAACCTTTACTTTTTTACTTTTTCCTACCTCTAGATCAATGTGCCATTACTGTATCAGTGAAACTTCAGTTGGTATATAACCAATAGGCATCATTTCTGAGGATACATAGCAAGGCTACCTATGAGAAAAGTTAACATAAGTTATACTTATCCGCCGACTACGTTATATAACGTCAGTGGTACCTAATTTCACGTCATACATCAGTCAGCATGAGTACCTAAATAATTATACCATATTTAATATGCGCATTGTATCTGATGTACCCGACCCCTGTGAACCACTGACCCTGCCGTTGGTGGGGAGGCTTGCGTGCCTCAACGATACAGATAGCCGTACCGTAGGTGCAACCACGACGGAGGGGTATCTGTTGAGAGGCCAGACAAACACGTGGTTCCTGAAGAGGGACAGTAGCTTTTTCAGTAGTTGCAGGGGCAGCAGTCTGGATGATTGACTGATCTAGCCGTGTAACACTAACCAAAACGGCCTTGCTGTGATGGTACTGCGAACGGCTCAAAGCAAGGGGAAACTACAGCCGTAATTTTTACCGAGAGCAAGCAGCTTTACTGTATAGGCCCCGGGAGTAGACAACATTCCATTAGAACTACTGACAGTCTTGAGAGAGCCAGTCCTGCCAAAACTCTACCATCTAGTGAGCAAGATGTATGAGACAGGTGAAATACCCTCAGATTTCAAGAAGAATATAATAATTCCAATCCGAAAGAAAGCAGGTGTTGACAGATGTGAAAATTACCGAACAATCAGTTTAATAAGCTACAGCTGCAAAATTCTAACACGACTTCTTTACAGACGAATGGAAAAACTAGTAGAAGCCGACCTCGGGGAAGATCAGTTTGGATTCCGTAGAAATATTGGAACACGTGGGGCAATACTGACCCTACGACTTATCTTAGAAGCTAGATTAAGGAAAGGCAAACCTATGTTTCTAGCATTTGTAGACTTAGAGAAAGCGTTTCACAATGTTGAATGGCATGCTCTCTTTCAAATTCTGAAGGTGGCAGGGGTGAAATACAGGGAGCGAAAGGCTATTTACAATTTGTACAGAAACCAGATGGCAGTTATAAGAGTCGAGCGACATACATGAAAGGGAAGCAGTGGTTGGGAAGGGAGTGAGACAGGGTTGTAGCCTTTCTCCGATGTTATTCAATCTTTATATTGAGCAAGCAGTGAAGGAAACAAAAAAAAAATTCGGAGTAGGTATTAAAATCTATTGAAAAGAAATAAAAACTTTGAGGTTTGCCGATGACATTGTAATTCTGTCAGAGACAGCAAAGGACTTGGAAGAGCAGTTGAACGGAATGGATAGTGTCTCGAAAGGAGGATATCAGACGAACATCAACAAAGGCAAAACGAGGATAATGGAATGTAGTCGAATTAAGTCGGGTGATGCTGAGGGAATTAGATTAGGAAATGAGACACTTAAAGTAATAAAGGAGTTTTTCTATTTGCGGAGCAAAATAACTGATGATGGTCGAAGTAGAGCGGATATAAAATGTAGACTAGCAATGGCAAGGAAAGCGTTTCTGAAGAAGAGAAATATATCACCATCGAATATAGATTTAAGTGTCAGGAAGTCATTTCTGAAATTATTTGTATGTAGTGTAGCCATGTATGGATGTGAAACATGGACGATAAATAGTTTGGACAAGAAGAGAATAGAAGCTTTCGAATTGTCGTGCTACAGACGAATGCTGAAGATTAGATGGGTAGATCACATAACTAATGAGGAGGTATTGAATAGGATTGGGGAGAAGAGAAGTTTGTCGCACAACTTGACTGGAAGAGGGGATCGGTTGGCAGGACATATTCTGAGGCATCAAGGGATCACCAATTTAGTATTGGAGGGCAGCGTGGAGGGTAAAAATCGCAGAGGGAGACCAAGAGATGAATACACTAAGCAGATTCAGAAGGATGTATGTTGCAGTAGATACTGGGAGATGAAGAAGCTTGCACAGGATAGAGTAGCATGAAGAGCTGCATCAAACCATTCTCAGTACTGAAGACCACAACAACAACATCTGATGTACTTGTAGAATTTTGATTTACGTATGGCTCGTACTTTGCATTGCAACTACTGTATGTACTTATTGTTATAAGATCGACGACATACGCAATGTAATATTATTTTATTCACATTGCGGCATAACGTACATTACAAGATTAGCTTCCTATTACATACTAACGATATGATCAAATCGGAGTTTCCCTCCTTAGCTCGAGGCCTAAGTCATACAGGTACACTGACTCCCAAGAAAGTACACTCCTGGAAATGGAAAAAAGAACACATTGACACCGGTGTGTCAGACCCACCATACTTGCTCCGGACACTGCGAGAGGGCTGTACAAGCAATGATCACACGCACGGCACAGCGGACACACCAGGAACCGCGGTGTTGGTCGTCGAATGGCGCTAGCTGCGCAGCATTTGTGCACCGCCGCCGTCAGTGTCAGCCAGTTTGCCGTGGCATACGGAGCTCCATCGCAGTCTTCAACACTGGTAGCATGCCGCGACAGCGTGGACGTGAACCGTATGTGCAGTTGACGGACTTTGAGCGAGGGCGTATAGTGGGCATGCGGGAGGCCGGGTGGACGTACCGCCGAATTGCTCAACACGTGGGGCGTGAGGTCTCCACAGTACATCGATGTTGTCGCCAGTGGTCGGCGGAAGGTGCACGTGCCCGTCGACTTGGGACCGGACCACAGCGACGCACGGATGCACGCCAAGACCGTAGGATCCTACGCAGTGCCATAGGGGACCGCACCGCCACTTCCCAGCAAATTAGGACACTGTTGCTCCTGGGGTATCGGCGAGGACCATTCGCAACCGTCTCCATGAAGCTGGGCTACGGTCCCGCACACCGTTAGGCCGTCTTCCGCTCACGCCCCAACATCGTGCAGCCCGCCTCCAGTGGTGTCGCGACAGGCGTGAATGGAGGGACGATTGGAGACGTGTCGTCTTCAGCGATGAGAGTCGCTTCTGCCTTGGGGCCAATGATGGTCGTATGCGTGTTTGGCGCCGTGCAGGTGAGCGCCACAATCAGGACTGCATACGACCGAGGCACACAGGGCCAACGCCCGGCATCATGGTGTGGGGAGCGATCTCCTACACTGGCCGTACACCACTGGTGATCGTCGAGGGGACACTGAATAGTTCACGTTACATCCAAACCGTCATCGAACCCATCGTTCTACCATTCCTAGACCGGCAAGGGAACTTGCTGTTCCAACAGGACAATGCACGTCCGCATGTATCCCGTGCCACCCAACGTGCTCTAGAAGGTGTAAGTCAACTAGCCTGGCCAGCAAGATCTCCGGATCTGTCCCCCATTGAGCATGTTTTGGACTGGATGAAGCGTCGTCTCACGCGGTCTGCACGTCCAGCACGAACGCTGGTCCAACTGAGGCGCCAGGTGGAAATGGCATGGCAAGCCGTTCCACAGGACTACATCCAGCATCTCTACGATCGTCTCCATGGGAGAATAGTAGCCTGCATTGCTGCGAAAGGTGGATATACACTGTACTAGTGCCGACATTGTGCATACTCTGTTGCCTGTGTCTATGTGCCTGTGGTTCTGTCAGTGTGATCATGTGATGTATCTGACTCCAGGAATGTGTCAATAAAGTGTCCCCTTCCTGGGACAATGAATTCACGGTGTTCTTATTTCAATTTCCAGGAGTGTATTAATGGCAAAGCTGACTCTCTATCACACTGGAGAACTTTGGCTTCATATGTGAAGCCACCATATGTTGCTGTCATCCATAAATTAACGTAGAATTTTAAGTAACAAGGAAGTACTACTAAAGTGTACAAAAATGTAATTATAGCTCCAAATTGCCTTAACTCGTGTACTAATCTTCGGTTATTGGCTGTTTCTCGTATTTTGTTGTAATAAGATTGACGCTGGAACTATGACTACAAGAATTCTTAGCCCAGTGTACCGTTACAAAGTAGTTAAAGGTCTAGTCAAGTGAGTTCGTGAAACCAAATGCTATATTACCGAGTATTATACACAAATACTTGCTTATTTTGACCTAGAACACGAATTACATTGTAACAGCACAGTTCTTGCAACCAGTTCTACTACCATTCATATAACAACAAGTAGAGGAGAGCTTCATTAACCAAAGGTTGCAAGCTGAGTTAACAATATCGAAGATTTATATACTGAGTATTATAAATGGGACTTAACATCTAAGGTCATCAGTCCCCTAGAACTTAGAACTACTTAAACCTAACTAACCTAAGGACATTACACACATCCATGCCCTAGGCATTATTCGAACCTGCGACCGTAGCGGTCGCGCGGTTCCAGACTGAAGCGCCTAGAACAGCTCGGCCACAACGGCCTGCTGAGTATTATTCATTTTTATATTTATTTTCTTGTCACATAGTGTAGGTCTCCTACTATTTTAGCATGGTACCGACATACTGGAGAAAAGTAAACTGCTATGGAGAGAACATTCTCGAAGTGTCCTGAATGTATGTTTTTATCGTTTCTACTTGGTTTGGAGGTCACTTTAGCCCTGGCGTGGGCCCGACTTAGACCTCTGACTACGCCACTTGTGTGTTCATATGCCTTACCAATTCGATGTCGTTGGAAAGATTTTAATGATATGTTGATCGCTACGTGTTTACCAGACCAGTTAACTTGAATACTTTGACCTAGAGAGACGGCCGAGGTGGCCGTGCGGTTATAGGCGCTGCAGTCCGGAACCGCGGGACTGCTACGGTCGCAGGTTCGAATTCTGCCTCGGGCATGGATGTGTGTGATGTCCTTAGGTTAGTTAGGTTTAAGTAGTTCTAAGTTCTAGGGGACTGATGACCTAAGATGTTAAGTCCCATAGTGCTCAGAGCCATTTGAACCATTTTGAACCTAGACGTTGAACTACACCGTAACAGAGCGCTGGGCCAAGGATTCGTGTAATCTTATTTCTAGTACCAATCTTATTAGAACAAAATACGAGCGGCGGTCAATAATCAAAGGTAGACGAGTTAAGGCAACCATGTGCTACACGTACAGTTTTGTGCAGTTTAATAGTATTTTCTTGTTACTTAGGAAGCAACATACTTTTGCCTCATACATGAAGCCAATATTCTGTATTGTCATAGACTGTAAGCTTTACCATTATTACTTTCTTGGGAGTTAGTGTACTGTATGACCTTGGCCTCGAGCTAAGGAGGTTGGCACCGATTTTGTCAAATCGATAGTACGTCACAGAAAGGTAATCTTGTGATGTATGTTACGCCTTACTACGAACAGAAGATTCTCATGCTGCATATGTCGTAATCTTATGACGAAAAGAGTAACATAATACTTACAACGCAACCCACGAGTACACTAGGTACAGTACGAATATTAAATGTAAAATAAATATGCTGGCTAATGTAAGACATGAAAATAAGGAGCCATTGCTGTTTTATAAGGTAATCGTTTTCTAAGTGTAATTTATGTCAACTTCCCTCGTAAGTATCCTCAGAAACTGTTGTAAATCAGCTGCCGTTTTACTTAGACAGTGATGGCAGGTTAATGGAAAGATGAAAAAGTAAAACGTATGTTTCATATGTAGTTCAGTACTGATACATATTTTTAGTGAAAATATTTTATGCATGAACTGCATTTTATTTTACTATTCTACTTTGCGTGAGGGCTTGTCTAACAACTTCCTATTAAATAATTGTTAATTGTCATCCTTCGCTTGCAGTAAAACCAACCAGTATGTTCAAATCCTATTTCATAATTCAAGCTGTCCGCAAAGCCTCATCGTTACGACACAAATGTTCAAAAATGTTTAGCTGATGTAGTAGGCAGCCATCCATGACAATTTATGGGATACTGTTTCTTTTATATACAACTGTGTAAACTTTGCTGTTTTAATTACTTGGTGTGTACTACAGTGATGATACATTTCTTCTGATAATTCCAGTGTTAAACAAAAATGTGACCCTGTCACACTAGTTGTAAATGGCGTCAGACAGTACAGACCGCTATCTCTGTCATACCTTTAAGCACTAGCTTAAGTTATACTCCGAATCCAGTCGTCAGTTACTCCGTCGCAGCGGGTATGGATTTATACAACGTAGCTGCTAGACGTGGTATATGTCTTGTTTGTGACAGGCGTACTCAAGAGTTGTACACAGGGTGTTACAAAAAGGTACAGCCAAACTTTCAGGAAACATTCCTCACACACAAATAAAGAAAAGATGTTATGTGGACATGTGTCCGGAAACGCTTAATTTCCATGTTGGAGCTCATTTTAGTTTCGTCAGTATGTAAGCTCAATGGAGCACGTTATCATGATTTCGTACGGGATACTCTACCTGTGCTGCTAGAACATGTGTTTTTACAAGCACGACACAACATGTGGTTCATAAGCGATGGAGCTCCCGCACATTTCAGTCGAAGTGGTCGTACGCTTCTCAACAACAGATTCGGTGACCGATGGATTGGTAGAGGCGGACTAATTCCATGGCCTCCACGCTCTCCTGACCTCAACCCTCTTGACTTTCATTTATGGGGGCATTTGAAAGCTCATCTCTACGCACCCCGGTACCAAATGTACAGACTCTTCGTGCTCGTATTGTAGACGGCTGTGATACAATACGCCATTCTCCAGGGCTGCATCAGCGCATCAGGGATTCCATGCGACTGAGGGTGGATGCATGTATCCTCGCTAACGGAGGACATTTTGAACATTTCCTGTAACAAAGTGTTTGAAGTCACGCTGGTACGTTCTGTTGCTGTGTGTTTCCATTCCAGGATCAATGTGATTTGAAGAGAAGTAATAAAATGAGCTCTAACATGGAGAGTAAGCGTTTGCGGACACATGTCCACATAACATATTTTCTTTCTTTGTGTGTGAGGAATGTTTCCTGAAAGTTTGGCCGTACCTTTTTGTAACACCCTGTATACTTTATGTTAGAACACCAGGTATGTCATTGTAATGTCTCACTATTTTATGGTATTTTGCTATTTAAAAATTTATTTACTTATTGCAGGGATTCATTGCTATGCGTTGACTTTGGACTGTATACCTCCGATGACGATGATGATGATGATGAGGTCCCATACTCCGAGGAGCGAAGGGGACGATGCGGTAGACCCGCTCCGCCGACTAGGCGAGGTCCTAGCGTAGGTGGTCCGCCATTGCCTTCCCCCGACCGTAATGGGGATGAATGATGATGATAAAGACGACACAGCAACAACCAGTCATCTCGAGGCAGAGAAAATCCCTGACCCCGCCTGGAATCGAACCCGGGACACCGTGCGCGGGACTCCATCCGACGAGCAGAATTGTTTTCAATGTTGTTTTTAATAGCTTATGGCATAATCTTTATGTGACAGAGCGGTGAAAGCTTTGCAAGATGTAACTACCATAGCCCGGGTTTATGGATACACAGTTTTCGTCATGGGGCTGTTTTGTATGACCTACAAGATTTTTTTGTTATTTTTTGACTGTTAGCATGTAACCTCGACATATTTTGTATTAGTTGGTCTGAAGATGACAACACATTTTGTCGGAACTAGTAATCCAGTAACTGTGTTAACATAGCGATGTTTCCAAGTAAGCCGGCCGGTGTGGCCGAGCGGTTCTAGGCGCTTCAGTCCGGAACCGCGCGACCACTACGATCGCAGGTTCGAATCCTGCCTCGGGCATGTATGTGTGTGATGTCCTTAGGTTAGTTAGGTTTAAGTAGTTCTAAGTTCTAGGGGACTGATGACCTCAGATGTTAAGTCCCATAGTGCTCAGAGCCATTTGAACCATTTTTCCAAGTACACTGGTTTTCAAAAGGAGAATCCAACACAAAAACTGTTATTGTGCTCAGTTTGTTTAAATGTTGCGGTTTAAAAATGCACCGGTAGAGTACACGTACCTGCTCAGCTTACATTTTAAGGCATGCCCCTCCCCTCCCCGTGCGGAATTATCAAGCGTCATCCTGCCTCGTCCTCCTTACATTTTCAGATACAACATTCACAGCGTCATTAGCCGTGACGCCCTACTTTCACTTATCTCACTTACTCAAAAGTCTTTAAGAGAAGAAATAAATATGGGTCACCGGTCAGTAACAACGGGGTGAAACGTTTGCTGTGTATAAACTTTGAACTACAAATTTAAAATAATATTTTTTTTAATTTTCTATTTTATTTTATTGACTTATTTTGAGTCATGATGCGGCCGGCCACGAATCTTCTTCTGTGTCAACCTCTTCATTTCAGAGCAGTTATTTTGTTTTAGTAATTAGATGGTGGTTGGAGAGGGAGCCAGTCTGGTATCCTTTTAGAATGCCTTTTAACTGAGCATGTATCCTGCATTTCCGTGTGTTAACCACAGTAGGAACATACGATCCGTACCATATTTTTCTTCATTTGTTGAGGAACGCTGTACAAATCACCAGTCCCTGTTCGTTGTGTCCACGACACAGAAAGGAAAAACCGCTGAGGTCGAATATCGAGAAGACGTACTTTCCGACATGCCACCACCATCACTTATGACAAAAACTAATCAGTTTGGAAAGCTGAAAGATATTTCTTGTAACGAAAAGTAACATTTGTAATCGATACGCAAACCGGGTGAAATGCGACAAGACAAGATAATCAGTTGTTGCAATGAATTTTAGTCGCTTCAGCTATAAAATAAGATGTAACAGCTTTTTTCCGTAGCCTTTAGCTTCAACACCGAGAAGAAAAGGGATTGAGGGAAAACTAAAAGTCCGTGAGATCTTAAGGGCAGTGCACGTTTTACCTATTCCTTCTCCAACCATTTCGAAGTATTTTTGTCAGGGACACTCCTGCAGGTATTTAAGAAACTTTTCAGACCATCATATGCTGACGTTTATCTTTATTTCTTTGTAACAAAGCTTTCTGTAGCGGCTTTCGAACAGATGTGCCCATATTTCTGGTTTTGTGTACGTGCGTGTTAGAAATATAATTGTGAATACAGCCAGTTGCAATCTTCACAATTTTGTAAGACGCAACCAAGGCGACCAACTCAATGCTTCCTTTGTCGTCTGTTTCACAGTATGACTTTACTTTCAATGAATACTTTGCATTTATAACTTACTCTCACACTTCGTCATTTGTACAAAACTTTCATTGTCTTGTGTAATTCCTCTTTGTGTTGCCATTTTAAAATTTAAATGCTGATTCATGGACGTAGGACAAGTGCCAGACTTACTTTGCACGTAGTCGCAAAGATTGAATTAAATTGCAGACAGCAACGGATACCTGACTCAAATATTTGCCAAGGGTACGGCAAAGATAAAATTCGTGACCAGGAAGCTAAATTATACATTTTAAATCATACATACTACAAAACAGTATAAATAAGAGGTAGGTATAAAAATAACTGGCAGAACCTGTTAACGTGAAATATTTGTGTGTATCGTACAGCGTCGTATTGTAAATAACGATCTCCGATGAAACGAGCTACAAGACTAATATTAAAAAATTATAGTTATTTACAATATGGAGCGGTACCAAGCCCAGGAAAGTTTCGCGTTGGGTACATAAGTGTTAGGGATTGTGGAGTATTACGAGGGAAAATATTTCTCTTCCCATATTAAGTTTCCTGGGTATACTAAAGATAGTGGAATATTTTGTATCGAAGATGCATGAGACAAAATATTTACTTCTTATAGTATTACCTTCCATCTGCAGACCTTTTAAGACAGACCTGCTAAACGCACAGTGAATGTAATGGGGAGGCAGGAGAATAATCATAGTCCTGAAGTCTGATCGACGATACACTATGTGATCAGAAGCAACTGGATACCTGGCTGAAAATGACTTACAAGTTCGTGACGCACTCTATCGGTAATGCTGGAATTCAATATGGTGTTCGCCCACCCACAGCCTTGATAACAGCTTCCACTATCGCAGGCATAAATTCAATTAGATTCTGGAAGTTTTCTTGGGGAATGACAGCCCATTCTTCACAGAGTGCTGCACAGAGGCGAGGTATCGATGTCGGTCGGTGAGGGCTGGCACGAAGTTGACGTTCCAAAACATCCCTAAGGCGTTCTATAGGATTCAGGATAGGACTCTGTGCAGGTCAGTCCATTACAGAGATGTTATTGTCGTGAAACCACACCGCCACAGGCCGCGCATTATGATCAGGTGCTCGATCCTGTTGAAAGATGCAATCGCCCTCTCCGAATTGCTCCTCAACAATGGGAAGCAAGAAAGTGCTTAAGGATCATTGTTGGCTCCTTGCAACAAGCGAGGCGTCGCTTGGCATTTACCGACATGATGTGTGGCTAATGAGCAGCCGCTTCATCATGAAATCCAAGTTTTCTCACCTCCAACCTATCTGTCATAGTACTTGCAGTATATCCTGATGTAGTTTGGAATTCCTGCGTGATGGTATGGATAGATGTCTGTAGATGTCAGGTGCCTCTTCACCTGTCAGCGATCTCTATCAGTCAACAGACGAGGTCTGTCTGTACGCTTTTGTGCTATACGTGTCCCTTCGCGTCTCAACTTCACTATCACATCGGAAACAATGAACCTAGGGATGTATAGGAGTGTAGAAATCTCGTGTACAGACGTATGTCATTAGTGACCACGTTCGAAGTCAGTGAGTTCCGCGGAGCGCCCCATTCTGCCCTCTGACGACGTCTAATGAGTAATGAGGCCACTGATTTGGCGTACCTGGTAGTAGGTGGCAGCAAAATGCACCTAATATAAAAATCGTATGTTTTTGGGGGTGTCCGGATACTTTTGATCACACCGTGTATGTGGATTGTATTTAGTTATTACTTTGTCTGAAGATGTTCGTAAATTGTGTAACATACGTATTACAATTAAACACGTCTATAAGTAATGATTCGCGTAGTTGTGTTAATCTGGTTTAGATAATATTATTGTAAGAAAATGGATAAAGAATTAAGAAAATTTGTTCCACGTGTCGGCCTCGCCTCAAAACTTTACCATCTAATCATACAATGAAGGCTTTCACGACCGGATGGTACTGTTGTTGATAATTCTTCCGGGTTATATAGCTGTGGTCCATGGAATACTTCTGTTCCGAACGTTTCATCCAATACTACGTTGGACATCCTCAGAGGTATGGCTGGTTCTGTTGAGGCCTGCAGGACCCTTACAGGACCAGTCATACCTCTGAGGATGTCCAACGTAGTATTGGACGAAACGTTAGGAATAGAAGTATTCCATGGACTACGGCCATATAACCCGGAAGAATTATCAACAACTTTACCATCTGTTAGTGACTTCACTGCTTTTCTGAGCTCTCCAGAGGAGTGCCTCATGGATCAAGAAAGGGCACTTCATAATTTACACACACACACACACACACAAAAAGACACACACACTCACTGCACGATGCGGCATGTCTCAGTGGAGGAGGTGAGGCTTGGCGAAGCCGTGACGACAAACGGCCTAATTTCTGCGCAGCGCGCCCCCGGCTCTTTGGCGGCAGGCAGCGCGCGCCTGACTTTTGTTCTGCCTTTATTGTTCCGCCTTGCCGCCGCCGCGGTGCGCAGCGCCACGCGCGACCTCATTAACGAAAACCAATACCCGATACCTCGCCTTGCCCCGCCTCTCCTCGGCCGGGCTCCTGCGCATTCCTGTTACTAGCTACGGGCCCCACTTTCGCAGTACGCGTCCCACCTCCCCCGATCAAACTGCCATTTACTTCCCCGAGCTCTGTTAGCCGTTACCTGGCCGTGCCTGCAGTCGGAGCAGCGTGTAGCAGAAACTGCGCACCAGGTGTCGTTTCCTCTCCGTCACGTTCTGGAGTGTTGTACAGCAACTAAATCCAGTGACTGCGAATTTCCCTCCTTGTGAACAACCGAAAGGCGTCAATCAATCAGCCTCTCATATAACTGCATGGTTTTTCTTCGTCATCTCCTGCAGAGTATGTGTTAGCCTGCTTTTGCAAATATTTTCATGCCAGGGAGGGGAAGTTTACGCTTGGAACATTTTTTTAAAATTTTAATTTTAATTTATTGGCTTTCGATTCGCGCCCGTTCAGCCAGCTCAATAGTGGAAAGACGATACTACAATGTAGTCGAGACGACTTTCTTGTCAGTTACAACCATACGAACGAAAGGAGAACATAGCACCCAGTCTGACCCAGACAGGAATCTATCCAGTATCCTTCTTTTGTGAGCAATCTACCACGCTGACACCCATTCCTCGTCCCCTCCGCTTTGAGGCGGACTAGGAATTAAATTAAGAGTGTTCATTTTACTATGACTGAAAATCCGAACAGCATGACCCATAACCACTTGTCCTAAACGTGACTGATCATTCGTTTTGAATGAATGTGGGTGTAATTACATTACTGAGCGTTAAAATTGCTACACCAAGAAGAAATGCAGATGATAAACGGGTATTCATTGGACAAATATATTATACTAGATCTGACATGTGATTACAAAAGTGGCTCTGAGCACTATGGGACTTAACATCTGAGGACATCAGTCCCCTAGAACTTAGAACTACTTAAACCTAACTAACGTAAGGACATCACACACATCCATGTCCGAGGCAGGATTTGAACCTGCGACCGTAGCGGTCACAAGGTTCCTAGAACCGCTCGGCGTGATTACATTTTCACGCAATTTGGGTGCATAGATCCTGAGAAAACAGTACCCGGAACAACCACCTCTGGCCGTAATAACGGCCTTGATACGCCTGGGCATTGAGTCAAACAGAGTTTGGATGGCGTGTACAGGTACAGCCGCCCACGCAGCTTCAACACGACACCACAGTTCATCAAGAGTAGTGACTGGCGTATTGTGACGAGCCAGTTGCTCGGCCACCATTGACCAGACGTTTTCAATTGGTGAGAGATCTGGAGAATGTGCTGGCCAGGGCAGCAGTCGAACATTTTCTGTATCCAGAAAGGCCCGTACATGACCTGCAACATGCGGCCGTGCATTATCATGCTGAAATGTAGGGTTTCGCGGGGATCGAATGAAGGGTAGAGCCACGGGTGGTAAGACATCTGAAACGTAACGTCCACTGTTCAAAGAGCCGTCAACGCCAACAAGAAGTGATCAAGACGTTTAACCAATGGCATCCCATTCCATCACGCCGGGTGATACTCCAGTATGGCGATGACGAATACACGCTTCCAATATGCGTTAATCGCGATGTCGCCAAACACGGATGCGACCATCGTGATCCTGCAAACAGAACCTGGATTCATCCGAAAAAACGACGTTTAGCCATTCGTAGACCCAGGTTCGTCGCTGAGTACACCATCGCAGACTCTCCTGTCTGTAATGCAGCGTCAAGGGTAACTGCAGCCATGGTCTCCGAGCTGATAGTCCATGCTGCTACAAACGTCGTCGAACTGTTCGTGCAGATGGTTCTTGTCTTGCAAACGTGTCCATCAGTGGACTCAGGGATCGAGACGTGGCTGCACGATCCGCTACAGCCATGTGGATAAGTGCCTGTCATCTCGACTGCTAGTGATACGAGGCCGTTGGGATCCAGCACGGTGTTCCGTGTTACCCTCCTGAACCCACCGATTTCATATTCTGCTGACAGCCATTGGATCTCGACCAGCACGAGCAGCAATGTCGCGATACGATAAACCGCAATCGCGATAGGCTACAATCCGACCTTTATCAAAGTCGGAAACGTGATGGTACGCATTTCTACTTCTTACACGAGGCATCACAACAACGTTTCACCCCGCAACGCCTGTCAACTGCTGTTTGTGTATGAGAAATCGGTTGGAAACTTTCCTCATGTCAGCACGTCTTAGGTGTTGTCACCGGCGCCAACCTTGTGTGAATGCTCTGAAAAGCTAATCATTTGCATTTCACAGCATCTTCTTCCTGTCGGTTAAATTTCGCGTCTGTAGCACGTCATATTGTTGGTGTAGCAATTTTAATGGCCAGTAGTGTGAAAACACAAGGAACTGGGTAAATTCAGGTGGAATTTCTTGTTTTAACTTCGCAGTATCCTCCTGGGGAAAGTAGTCGGAAGCAATCTTCGGAGCCAAGTCAGGTGGCGACGATCTGTTGCTACACTCTGCCACCACATTCGGCTGAACATCCATAGACGTGTGGTCACACTGTTGCTCTCTCTAAATTCAAGAGTAGGGATACCGTCTTCAGATTTTCAGACTTTAGGCTGAAGGAACTACTCGCTTCCTTTCCTGTTTTTTGATATGAGAAAACGCCTAACACACCTGGCAGTTTCGTCTTGCTGACTGGCTAGCATACCCCCACCAAGTATTTTCTCTCTTCCTGTGCGGAGGTGAGGCAGTTTGGATTTTGAACAGAAGTTAGCAGTGTATTGAAGAGTCGAGTTGCAGCGCTCTGTCACTGCTCCGTAGTTTAGTAAATACGACGTGACTGCTATGTGCACACGTGAACAGTGATCTTTTTGATGGGACGTGGTCCGATTTTGAGCCAGGATTCCCTACATCGATTAAACTTAATCGTTATGAGCAGTAGGGGATTCCCATGAGTGATTATTTTGTACCGTTTTACGGAAATTCAGACAGAACCGAAATTGGTCCTTTTCATATGATTAGGTGGCCAGTTAGTTTTCATGGGACTGCTTTCATGAGCTTGCTCTTTAGATTCTATTATTAATGGAAAGAAATGCTTATGATTATTTTTTCAGTCTGAATCTATTTGTTTGGGCAGTTGTGCATCCATGTTGTGATCTGCAATTCACTCTAAATGATCATCAGTTCGTTGTTACTCTTTGTTAGTTCGGAACCACAGGTTTAGTATTTTTTTGTGTGTTTCATCTGAGTGCAGTATCACGAGTACTATCTGTCTGTTAAATAAATGTTCATTATGTAGCTATTTCTTCCGTTGAACTTTGCCACAACGTGCGTATCATTCTGATGGCCATTGCATATAACATCACTCACCTTTACAGAATATGTATGCATATACATTGTGATAACAAAACTGCCAGCATCAAGCATGTGCTATATAACCATTACTAGTTACAAATATACGACATAAGTCTACTTTGCTCCAAGATATTACTTGTTTTTGTTTTCAAGTATTAAAGTCGATGTATGGGCACTTACTTTAATCAAAGCTAGAGTATACATGAAAGCAAAAATAAGTAAATAAATTACAACGAAAACAAACTTCATATTATATGACATCTTTATTTATGTTCTTGTATTAACGTATAATACTGTCAGTTTATGAGAAAATACTTTAATCAAGATTGACATTAACATGAAAGCCGAGGAATAAAATATTACAGAGCTATAGCATTTGCAATGAACTGCAGCTGTTTGTATGACCATTCACTTTATATTTAAATTTAAAAATAAGAACAAAGCTTCAAATGAACTGCTACTTATTTCTGTTCTTACATTAATATGATCTGGATTATTAGTAGAGGTAGATTCTGTTTATTTCAGCCAGAGACAATTGTATATACGTTTTAGTATTTGTAATGAACTGTAGCTGTTGATAGGACCATGTATTTAAAACGAGAGCAAGACATGTTCAAATGTAGTTGCGTTTGTTCTTGTGCTGGACTTTCTTTCAGTTTTCGCTTCCATAACATCACCTAATAACAAAATCGATATCATAGGTTTAATAAAGTGTGGGTGTAGCTACAAACTGTTTCTCTTGGCGATATATAGCGAGTGGAATACAGGTTTCACGCAAGTACCCTATGACTAATTGCTTCCGGTGCAGAGTTACAGGTGACGGATTTCAGGAGAATTACGCGACTTCGGAAGCGAGAGTGCGTGACTTGGGCGCGGACGTCGGCGGGCACAACGTCACCTCACGAAGCGGGAACAGCACGCCATGTCCACCTCCCAGCGTTAATTTAGGAGCAGAACCGCCCTACACAATGTTTGCGTACCTTTATCAGCAACACCCAGTTCTTGTTCTACAGCGACGCGTGAGGAGGTTTTTGTCCAATTAGTGCACGCATGTTACCTTTTAAACACGCAATCGAACTCTGTGTTTCTCACATTTCTCTTAGAACCGCGGATAATTTGAAATAGCCACACACACGAGGACGGGTTGAAGGCAGAGCAATTCGTTTGTGGCATTGTTCAAAACAATTCAACAGCCAAAATCGCAAATAACATTTTTTGCTTAAGACAACCGGTTGCAATAGGTCTTGTTGAAAAATATGTTTATTTTACGCCGACCTCTGGCACAAGATGTCGAATGGATAAAAATGGCACATTGTAAAAGGTTATCATTGCTAAAATACCTTAACACATAAAGCACCTTCTGCAATAGGCAACGTCCATATACATATTGCTCACAGTTCTTTGCTGCGTCATGCAAACACGATACAGCACAGCACATGTGCTGCACATCGTATGTAAATGGGATAAAATTGGGTTTGGACAACAGCTTACAGCAGGAGGTTTTTTACAACTTGGGAACATGATGTACTAAAGGTTATTAAAAGACTTACAATACGTATTGGTTCACAAATCGCGAAACCCTTGGTTCACACTGTTAATTTACCAATCACTAAGGGAGTTTTCCCCAACGATTAAAATCTTTATTCAAGAGTGGAAATAGGATGAAAGTTGAAATTTACTGACTCAATTTACTCCTCTCGGCATTCTCTAAAGTAATGAATGAAGCAACGAATCGCCAAGTACTTTCAAGACCAAAACCGACTGAATCTGGTAACTAAGAGATGCAAGGAAAGGCGAAATAGATGTATCCCAGGGAAGAGTGTTAGGTTCCTTTCAGGTACGTAAGTCCTCAAGTCCTTGCACACATTGTTCGTTATCAACAGAGTGATACTTGATGTGAATAAAGCTAACAATATACATTCTGAGAGGACTAATCAAAGCTAAGATTTCCATCGAGTTCGAAAGGGTATGATGCCCTAACGTTTTAGGAATGTATCTTGACCAAATTTAAACTGATAAGACCATGTAACTAATCTCTCCCAGAAACTCATTTCTGCATGTTTTGCTCTGGGAACTATTTCTTACGTTTGCTCCTCAGATGGTGTAAGAATAATTTAGTTTGGTTACTTCGAGTCTCTTGTAGCTTATTGAATAGTTTACTGGCTTCCAATTAATAATCGATTACACGAAATTTTTATCTTACAGGAAAGACCTGTGTGAATCTTGTCACATAACTCGGCCAGTGCAAGATCCTATTTTTGCTTGCTTTACTCTCCTTGTACATTTACAAACCCAGAATGGACGTATTTTTAACATTCGTACAGAAAAACTAGAACCGTTGCGCGATAGAAAGTTCGCGTCACGGTCTCTAGTAGAAGCTTTTTGGCTTAGGGGGGCGTGGTTCACGTGGAGATCGGAGTGACGTCGAAAAGGTGAAACTGTTCGCTCGGGGTGAGACGGCAGAGTTGAAGAAATTTGGAGGCGAGGCGAGTAGTGTGCCAGTAGTTGATGGCTGGTACAAGTTCGGCAGTTAACAGTCACTGGCTCTGAGCGCAGAGTCCATACCAGGGCCGGTCGGTGTGGCCGAGCGGTTCTAGGCGCTTCATCTGGAACCGCCCGGCCGCTATGGTCGCAGGTTCGAATCGTGCCTCGGGCATGGATGTGTGTGATGTCCTTTGGTTAGTTACGTTTAAGTAGTTCTAAGTTCTAGGGGACTGATGACTTCATATGTTAAGTCCCATATTGCTTGGAGCCATTTGAACCATTTTTTGCAATACCAGGAAGAGACACTCAGGCGGATTCTTGGACTGCATTTTTACATCGGTTACAACCGGCTGAAAACCTTTGGACGTGTGGAGCGCTTTCCGAGGGAAGGAGCATGTTGTGTGCTTCACCGACCGACCGGATCTGGACGACTTGGTTAGCACACTGGACTCGCATTCAGGAGGACGACGGCTCAAACCCGCGACCGGGCCTCCTGTTTCAGGTTTTCCATGATTTCCGTTAATCGCTTCAGGCAAATGCCCGGATGGTTCCTTCGAAAAGGCACGGCCGACGTCCTTCACCATCCCTAATCCGATGGGACCGATGACCTCGCTGTTTGATCCCCTCCCTCAAACCAACCAATCCACAGGACGTGGAGACGGAAGTTGAAGCTGTGTGTCGGCTCCACGCTGTCCTTCCTGGGTCGTTGTACGGATGAGTCTGGTGAGCGCCCGATTTGATTTATCTGGTGCGAGTGAGCCGAGCATCGGCAGTAACGATAGCTATAATTGCCGTTTCCTGTACCATTACCGTGTCTATTTAGTTAGTTTTCCGGTTGTCTGTTCAAGGTTCACTCATGTTTCATGTCGGAATTCTTGTTACTGATCCGGCTTCTGTCTCTAGGAAGGAAAGTTGTATGTGCAGTCATATAAAACTGCTGAAGATGTTAGTATATTTGATGCTCCAAGCTGAGCGTTATTTGAGAAGTACGGCTTCAACTTCGTAATTGGCTGCTGCAAGACGTCGGATTTTCGGCGGATCGTTTATATATTAAGCGGGTTCATTTCATGCACAAATCCTGCGCGTACTATTATTGAAGCGCACAATTGAAGAGTTTGGTGCAAGATGGAGGCAGCTCCACTTTTTCCAGTTTGCGGCAAATTAAAAAAAAGAAACGTTTTAAAAAATCAATTTTCACTGAAACGAAAAAGTTGCCAGCCTTGTTATAGGCTATGAGATATCTAGTGCTACTGACGAGAATACACACAAATGCATGCACTCACGTACGTGAAATAGCGTCCTGAATTTTGGAGCTGCCTCCGTTTTGCTCCGAAGAGAATGAAAAACTCTTTGTAGGAGCATTTTCTTCATAATTAACCATATTTCAGTTTAAAAAAACATTTATTAATAAAGAAGGTGCAACATTATTGTCATAATACATTAATTCTGCAGTTCTTCTCAGTCTTATAGCTCCCCTTCAGCCACCTCAGGATCGTTTGAAGCATCTGACGTCAACTGGTCGTAAAACCATATTTCGTTTTGCCCAACATATTTTCTGGCCAGTTCTTTGACATCTTTAAACTTTTGGCCTTTAAGCGGTAGGAGACAATCCTAAGCTTGCTGAAGATGGTCCATTGTTATGAGACTGGCAGATCCTTGGTTGCAAATTTGCGCATTATCGAAGACAGTCATCCCCACGGTCGCACTGCACTGAATAATATCTTCACCGATGTATGGCTGTTCATAGAGGAATATTTTGTACTTACTGATTAAATATTTTCCTCTTTTCTTGTTCAATAATGATACTAACGCTTCTTTACGAACAATTTCTTCAACGCATCAAAAAGTGGAAAATAAATCTCTGGTCCACTTCAGTGACATGAAACGCACGATGTATACAGCGGTCTGCTGAACATTACGTAACACAATCTCTTTCCTGCTATTGTTTGGGGGAAGAACGAGGCAGCTCCCGGAGCTGTCTCTATTTTCATGCACACTCGGAGTACAGGCCGCTCCAACTGTTGGATTTCTCTGAAACTACTGGGTTTCTTGCACCAAATGAAGGGGCTTTTTTCTTTGTATGTGATAGAATGTTCAACTCAATAGAGCCAAAAAGTGGAGCTGCCCCCTTCGTGCAGCCGGCCGGTGTGGCCGTCCGGTTAAAGGCGCTTCAGTCTGGAACCGCGTGACCGCTACGGTCGCAGGTTCGAATCCTGCCTCGGGCATGGATGTGTGTGATGTCCTTAGGTTAGTTAGGTTTAATTAGCTCTAAGTTCTAGGCGACTGATGACCTCAGAAGTTAAGTCGCATAGTGCTCAGAGCCATTTGAACCATTTGAACCCCTTCGTGCGTCAAACCCCTCAATTTCACTTGCCTACTTATTGGGTATTTATGCTATCACCTTGACTCTTTTTTTAAGGGCGTGGCCTCTTAATGTTAATTATTAAATCTGTCTCAGTGAGGACTTTATTTTGCGTGTGTTACTACTATCTTATAATTGGTTGTAATGTTACTCAAAAGGTTACATTATGTTTACTGTTAGTCGGTGATTCCTTAGCCAACCGAAAGCGTTTGCTTCGCGTTTAGTGCTCTGATACGCGTGGCGGTTACTTGTTTATCCCTCGCCCTCGTGGCGCGAGTTTGGTACAATTTATGATTTGCAGTCGAACTTCACGCTCGGTAACCGTGTTAGAAACAGCATTTAAATTTTGGTCGCCTTACAGGAGTCACTGATTTGACTCCGTTAACTCACTGAAAAATTTCTTGTTTTTCTTGTTGTTGTAATTTTGACTATCACGCGGCGACATTCGACCTATAGAAAAGGCTTGGCCAAATTCCTGTATTACATTCTGTATTTCTCTGTTAATTAGGCTACCATTTGTGTTTCCTTTGGTGGTGCTTGGGTGAAACTTGCCTGCTTAATAGAGCAGGCACAGCGTTCGAAAGCGGTGCCTAGTCTGCGCTCGACCAAACGTCCAGCCGGGTGCAGATGGTTCTGTAACACATAATCTTCCCGAGCCCATTACACCTTACCAAGACAGGGTTGTGTAGCAGGTCGATGTGTTTATTTGTCTCTTCATTATTGTGAACCTACTGCAGCTCTCCTTTTAATTTTTTTCTATTTCTAGCTTATGTAAGCTGTTGAAGTGTTAACCGGCTAATTTTCCAATTGAGTAATTCAACTAAACTTCGTCCGAACAGGCCTTGGAAGGCCCAGCGGTACCGACCGGCCGTCGTGCCATCCTCAGTCCACGGACGTCACTGGATGTGGATATGGAAGGGCATGTGGTCAGCACACCGCTCTCACGGCCGTATGTCAGTTTACGAGACCGGACAATTGAGTAACTACTTGGTTATTTACTTAACTGTGTCTGTCCAAGTGTGCCTCGGCCAATTGAATGGTTGTTACTCTTACTGCTTGTATGCACTGATGTTTTGTGAACTGGCCAAACACTTCGAGACTTGAGATCTGTTAATTTCATGAAGGCTGTCACTGACTATTTGTACCATTCAGGACGCAATATTTAACAGCAGTTTTGTCTGGTTATTTTTCTTGCTTCCCTTTCCCACCTTCATTTCCCAGAAATAAACTAATTTTCTTCTATTATTACATTCTGTATTTCTCTGTTAATTAGGCTACCATTTGTGTTTCCTTTGGTGGTGCTTGGGTGAAACTTGCCTGCTTAATAGAGCAGGCACAGCGTCCGAAAGCGGTGCCCAGTCTGCGCTCGACCAAACGTCCAGCCGGGTGCAGATGGTTCTGTAACACATAATCTTCCCGAGCCCATTACACCTTACCAAGACAGGGTTGTGTAGCAGGTCGATGTGTTTATTTGTCTCTTCATTATTGTGAACCTACTGCAGCTCTCCTTTTAATTTTTTTCTATTTCTAGCTTATGTAAGCTGTTGAAGTGTTAACCGGCTAATTTTCCAATTGAGTAATTCAACTAAACTTCGTCCGAACAGGCATTGGAAGGCCCAGCGGTACCGACCGGCCGTCGTGCCATCCTCAGTCCACGGACGTCACTGGATGTGGATATGGAAGGGCATGTGGTCAGCACACCGCTCTCACGGCCGTATGTCAGTTTACGAGACCGGACAATTGAGTAACTACTTGGTTATTTACTTAACTGTGTCTGTCCAAGTGTGCCTCGGCCAATTGAATGGTTGTTACTCTTACTGCTTGTATGCACTGATGTTTTGTGAACTGGGCAAAAACACTTCGAGACTTGAGATCTGTTAATTTCATGAAGGCTGTCACTGACTATTTGTACCATTCAGGACGCAATATTTAACAGCAGTTTTGTCTGGTTATTTTTCTTGCTTCCCTTTCCCACCTTCATTTCCCAGAAATAAACTAATTTTCTTCTATAATGCTCATTCTGCAGAGTGTACTTCATTTTGGATCGAAAATCTTGAAATTTCTTTCGAGAGAGTAGTTTTAGCTCTTTTATTGTACTACTATAGTTTTTGTTATTGTATTTAATATGCTTGCTATTAATCAATCTAGTACGGTTCTATGATTGTAAATTATTCTGTTTCTCAGTAGTCAACATCATAGAAGGAGTTTCGCTAATATATCATTAATAAATCTTAGTGTGTTGTGTTAAAATAAAGAGAAAGTTTAAAAGACGAGTGATGTTCAATGTCCCTTTGGCACTGTCTCTCCCACCACAAACAGCCTAACGTGGGTATAGAGTCCCAAAACTGACAAACTTATAAATAAATATTAATTAAGGGGTGAATGCCTCAACAGACGGCATCTAGTTGTGAGAAGGTAGTCACACTGCAACTGGTGTGGCGCTGATTAGAGATGTATGCTTGAATTGTGACATCACTCCACAGCCAGACAGATATTAAATAGTAGGATTTAGATTTCAGATCCATTCGTGAAGAACCACTTTAGGAAACCAAACCATCTTACAACAGGTAACATCACTTATATCAAATGTAGCTGGCGTAGTGGTGATCAATAGAAATGTCTATTTATTTTGTCTTTTATTTATTCGTTCATAAATCATTCAGTACAATAGCTTATTGTAAAACCATTAACGAAGTCGGATAGGTTAAGGTGACGATAGGGCAGGAATCTGTGTCAAAGGGAGGCTGCAAAATGGTAGATATGCCAACAGTGTGTGATGAGTCACGCTGCTCATTTCAGTAACTGTCTTAACCCTTTAGTGACCAAATGATTTCCATAAGTTGTAGACTTTTTATGAACACTTTATTGGGCTAAGGAACCATTCATAAAATCATAGTTTAAACCTTAAAAGTGAGAGTTCAGCCTAAGAGTGTAAAAAAATTAGTGGGAACTATTGTTTCCACCGAACTCTGGAGTAACTTCTCTTGCTAATTTAAAAAACAATGTATATCCTTTTTTTTAGTACAAAAGCATGTGTAACTTTACATGTATATTAGTATTTGTTCATATTGTCCTTAGAGTTCACTAAGGTGATGTACTATGGAACTTAGAGAAGCACGGTGCTACACACAAAGGTACCCGACAGTTGCTGCACATTAGTTTTGTTCTTTTCTTTGCTCTTGGTGCTACATTGGCTGCATCTTGTGTTTGTTGTACCTTTTGTAGGCAAATGAGTTCCAACTTTCTCCAGACGAACTTCGTCTGGCACTCCAGACCTGTCCCCTTTCTGGTGTTTGAAAATGAACAGGCCTTCCTCTTCGCTTATGACCTGAGATTCCACAGATAAGCTGCCTCGCCAAGTGCAATCTAAATGTTAGCTCGTCTGCTTCTGTCTTCTGTAGCTTCCACATAATATAGGAATTGACAGCTGCCAAATCTACAATAAAGAAAAACAGTCTGTG